>NC_086102.1:10894944-11559388 GCF_963921235.1 Mobula hypostoma
CCTCTGGTGCCTTCCTCCTTCCCTTTCCCCCATGATCCACTCTCCTTTCCTCTTCCTCAGCCTCTTTACCTTTCCCACCCATTTGGCCTCACCTATCATCTTCTAGACCTAGCCCTCTTCCCGTCCTCCAGTCTTTTTACTTTGGCATCTTCCCCCTTCCTTTTCAGTCCTGAAAAAGCGTCTCACCCCAAATAGTCAACTGTTTATTCCTTTCTATTGATGTTGCCTGACTTGCTGAGATCCTCCAGAATTGTGGATGTTGCTCTGAACTTATAGTATTTACAGGATCTCTTGTGTATGTTATCCATTTTGAGTGATATCCATGAGCTGTGGGCTTGCTATGTTGGTGCCAGAAGTGTGGCAACACTTGCAGGCTGTCCCCTGCAAACAATGCCTTATGTTGTATGTTTCAATGTTTCAGAATCAGGTTTAATATCATAAACACAAGATGTTAGAAATCCAGATCGACACATCCAAAACTCTGCAGGAACTCAGCAGGTCAAGCAGTATCTACAGAAATGAATAAACAGTCGACATTTTGGACCAAGAATCTTGATCAGGACTGGAAAGGAAAGAGGAAAGTTCCAGAATAAGACAGAGGGCGGAGGGGAAGGAGGACAATCTCGAAGGTGATAGGTGAAGCCAGGAGGGTGGGGGAGATGTGATGAAGTAGGAAGCTGGGAAGTACTAAGTGGAAAAGACAAAATCTGGAGAGGAAAGAATCTAATAGGAGAGGAAATTGGATCATGGGACAAAGGGAAGGAAGAGGAGTACCAAGAGAGGGGAGAGGCAGGGCAGAAAGGGTAAGAGGCCAGAGTGGGGATACGACAAAGAAGGAAGGGGAAGGGTAGAAAATTACCGGAAGTTAGAGAAATTGATGCTCATGCTGTCAGGTTGGAGGCTACCTGGACGGAATATCACTTTATCATGGTTTAATAGTACTGACATTTGTTGTGAAAATTGTTGCTTTACAGCAGCACTACTGTGCAATACGTAAACATACTATAAAGGATTGTAGGAAAAATTAAATAAGTGGTGCAAATAGAGAGCAAAAATAGTGACGCAGTGTTCGTGGTTCATTGCCCATTCAAAAATCTGATGGTGAAGGGGCAAAAACTGTTCCTGAATCGTTAAGTGTGTGTCTTTGGGCTTCTGTGCCTCCTCCCTGATGACAGCAATGAGAAGAGGGACTTATGCACTAGGTGATGAGTGTGCTTAATGATGGATGCCATTTTTTGAAGAATCTCCTTTCCTATGGCTCATTTCCCCAAGATCAGCAAGTCAGCAACAGCAGGAAAAAAATTCAAAGTTGCATAGCTGAAGGCACCATCAGAAAAGTGCCCCAATCTTCTCCAAGTTCTTCTGGTTTTCGGCACATGCAGTTCCAAAGGTCTGAGTTTCTCAGAACTCCAACAAGATGAAAATTTTTTAAAGAATAAATAAGCAATAAATATTAAGAGCATGAGGTGATGAGTCCTTGAAATTGAGCCCATTGATTGTTGGAACAGTGCAGTACTGGGGTGGGTGAAGTTATCCCCTTCTCGTAGATGAGCTCGATGGTGGGGAGGGCTTTACCTGTGATGGACGGCGTATAGGAAGTTAAATTTGCTATTCATTGTGCATGATTGTGCATAAGTCGTGGTTGGGTTCTGGAATGTGTTGCCTGAAAGGGTGGTGGAGGCAGAGGTACAAGCAACAATGAAGAAATATCCTAATGGGCACATAAATTACCAGTGCACAAAACTGCTGAAAAATGGGAATGGTAATAGATGTGTATAGTGGTTCCATGCAAATAATGATCTGGAGAGCCTGCTTCCATACTGTCTGAATTAATAGCATGGCACGGTATCGTGGTAGCTAGGGCAACACTTTACAGTTCCGGCAATCACTGATCAGGGTTTAATTCCCATCACTGTCTATCAGGAGTTTCTACATTCTCCACGTGACTGTGTGAATTTCTTCTGGGTGCTTTGGTGTTTACCCACATTCCAAAGACATATGGTTAAGGTTAGAAAGTAGTGGGCATGTTATGTTGTGTCCGGAAGCATGCAGACACTTGGGGGCTGCCCAGTACATCCTTACTGCTTTGATGCAAACAATGCACTCCAGTGTACATATTGATGTTTCAATGTACAGGTGACAAATAAAACTAATCTTTTATGTCCGATTGGTTTCCTTTTCTGCTGTAAGATTTATGGTTGTCTGAAAGTGGGTTTGCAAGTAGGAGAGATTTGGAAAGAGAATGTAAGTTACGGTCATGGCTTGTTGGGTTGCTCACCTGTCAGAGCTAACTTTGCACAGTGGGTTTTACTCTTGTGATGGTTGTCCATTGTGTCCAGCAATGGCAAGAGACCTGTGTGGGAGAGTTTTTAAAGTGGAAAAGTCCTTGCACTGCAGCATCTCCACTCTGTTGACCTTAGAGATCTGGGTCCAGTGGTACGAGTGGTCATCACAAACTGGGGACTTCCTTGCTTGCAGTGGATAACCATGACTTCTCCTGAGCCTGGTCATTCCCTTCTCTCTGCATGGAGCATTGCCTTCCTGGCCATTGGATCTCTCTGTTGATCTCATCCACCCAGCCCACCAGAGCTGACTTCACATGCTAAGACAGACATGTCCCTCTCTCACCAGGGTATGAAGCCTGCCAGCTATCTCCTCACCTGGTTTAGCCCACCTGTCAAAGTTGTGTACAGTACCGGGGTGCGGCTTCTATCAAATGCAAACAGCTACTTGAAGCCACAGCTGAGATCTGAGTGTCTGGTGAAGCCAAAAGGTGAAGGAACTGCTCCAATAGGAACATGACAAGTCCCTTCACCAGAGGTGCTACTGCTGCATGGACATCCACACACCCCATTTTACTCTTGTATCAGAATGCCAAAGTTCTTAACTAAGGCACAAGGACAAAGTTAAGGTGATTTGTTCAGTTCAGCTGCTGAAAGATGGCAACTTTGTAGGATGTTTGGGTACTTATAAGATTCAGTGTGGTGTCTGAAATAAATTGAATCCATATTGATTTAATTTGACACAGACAACACATTTCACTGTATATTTCAATGTTTCAATGTACATGTGAGAAAGGTTGCTAACCTCTCATCTTTGAATATACACCCTTAATGTGATAAATAAATGTGTGTGTGTGTGTGTGTGTGTGTGTAGTGACTGTAACTACCTCCCCTCTACTGCTCCACTCTTGTAGCTGTCTCTACAACAAAGTCAGGCTGTCTGCTGTCTACTCAATCATGGAGTACTCCCCTGAATTTCAAGTCTGTTGGAATTTTTTGAAGTAATAAAAAGCAGGAAAGACAAAGTCGAATCGGTTGATGTTGTGTACATGGATTTTCAGAAGGCCTTTGACAAGGTGCCACACATGAGGCTGCTTAACAAGCCATGAGTTCATGGTATTACAGGAAAGGGTCTAGCATGGATAAAGCGGTGACTGATTGGCAGAAGTCAAAGAGTGGGAATAAAGGGAGCCTTTTCTGGCTGGCTGCCTGTGACTAGTTATGTCTGTGATTACTAATACCTCTGCAATATTTTCAGTCACATATTTCAGAAACCTGGGGCTGACTATGAGAAATATGAGGACAAACTAGCCAATAATATAAAGCAGACTATTCATTTTTTTCAGTGATATAAAGAGTAAAATGGAGGTGAGGGTTGATATTGGACCACTGGAAAATGATACTGGTAAGGTAGCAATGGAGGGACAAAGAAATGGCAGATGAACTTAATGGGCACTTTGCATCTGCCTTCACTGTGGAAGACACTAGCAGTATGCCAGAGGTCCAATAGTGTCAGGGAGCAGGAGTAAGTGCAAACTCAAAGATCTTAAGGTGGACAAGTCACCTGGGCCAGGGGTCTGTGTTGGGACCAATTCTTTCTATGTTATATGCCAATGACTTGGATGGTGGAATTGATGGCTTTGTTGCAAAATTTGCAGATGATATGAAAGTAGATAGAGGGGCATGTAGTTTGGAAGTAGAGAGACTATAGAAGGACTTAGACAGATTAGGTGAAAGGGCAAAGAAATAACAGATGGAATACAGTGTCAGAAAGTGTATGGTCATGTACTTTAGTAGAAGAAATTATTTTCTAAATGGAGAAAACATACAGAAAACTGAGGTGCAAAGGGATTTGAGTTCTTGTGCAGAATTCCCTAAAGGTTAACTTGGAGATTGAGTCTGTGGTGTAAAAGGCAAATGCAGTATTCGCATGTATTTCGAAAGGACTAAAATATAAAAGCAAGGATGTAATGCTGAGACTTTATAAAGCATTGGTGAGGCCTCACTTGGAGTACTGTGAGCAGGTTTGGGCACGTTATCTTGGAAAAGATGTGTTGAAACTGGAGAGATTCACAAAAATGATTTCAGGATTGAAAGGCTTGAGATATGAAGAGTGTTTGATGGATCTGGGTCTGTGTTCACTAGAATACAGAAGAATGAGGAGTGACCGCAATGAAATCTATTGAATGGTGAAAGGCCTTGATAGAGTGGATGTAGAGAGGATGTTTCCTATGGTGGGAGAATATAAGACCAGAGAATACAGTCTCAGAATAGAAGGGCATCATTTTAGAACAGAGATGAGGAGGAATTTCTTGAGCCAGAAGGTAATAAATTTGAGGAATTCTTTGCCACAGATAGCTGGGCAGGCCAAGCCTTAATGTATAATTAAGACAGAGGCTGATAGATTCTTGATTGGTCTGGGCATGAAGGGATACAGGAGAAGACAGGAAATGGAGTTGAGAGAAAATTTGGATCAGCAATGATGAAATGGCAGAGAAGACCTGATAGGCTAAACAGCCTAATTGTGCTCCTATATCTTAAGGTCTTTTGGCGCTATGTAGCAAAAAGCTCCTATTGGAGCCATGCACACTGATCATCCCATAAGGAAGTCCATTGGGATTGTACAAACGGAGAACAGAATGCAGAGGATCGGAATTAGAATAGAATCAAAGTTCAAATTTCAAAAGTTCATAGTAAATTTATTATCAAAATACATATGCCACCCTGAGATTCATTTTCTTGTGGGCATTCATAATAACGGTAAAGGAACACAATAAAATTTATGAAAAAACACACACGACAGAGATGGTCTAACAAATAACGTGCAAAGACACCAAACTAGAGAAAAGAAAATCAAGATAATAGTAACATTGTAAATATTGAGAATATGAGGATGGTGTCTTTTCCCAGCTTCCACTTCCAAGAGTCCACAATCAATTCTTTGGTCCTTGAAAAACTCAAAATTCTTAAGGTGGATAAGTCACCTGGGCCAGATGGATTACATCCCAGAGTCCTAAGAGAAGTTGCTGAAGAGATAACAGATTTATTGGTCATGATCTTTCAAGAATCATGATTCTGGCATTGCCCCAGAAGACTGGATTGTAAATGTCACTCCACTCTTTAAGAAGGGGGGGGGGGTAAGGCAAAAGAAAGGAGGCCAGTTAGCCTAAACTCAGTGGTTGGGAAAGTGTTGGAGTCTATTATTAAGGATGAGATTTCGAGGTACTTGGACATTAATGATAAAATACATCAAAGTCAGCATGGTTTCTGTCAAGGGAAATCTTGCCTGACAAATTTGTTAGCGTTCCTTGAGGAAGTAACTAGTAGGGTAGACAAAGGAAAGGCAGTGGATGTCACTTACTTGGATTTTCAGAAAGCACTTGATAAGGTGCCATATATGAGGCTGCTTAACAAGATAAAATCCTATTGTGTTACAGAAAAGCTACTGGCATGGATAGAGGAATGGCTGACAGGCAGGAGGCAGCGAGTGGGGATAAAAGGGGCCTTTTCTGGTCAGCTATCAGTGACTAGTGGTGTTCCTCAGGGGTCAGTATTGGGACCACTACTTTGTCAATGATTTAGATAATGGAATTGATGGCAAAGTTTGAGGATAATATGAAGATAGGTGGAGGGATGGGATTGTAGCAGGACTTATACAAGTTGGAAGAATGGGCAAAAGGTAATAGATGGAATACAATGTTGGGAAATGTATGATAATGCATTTTGGTAAAAGGAACAATAGTGCAGACTATTATCTAAATGGGGAGTAGGTTCAAATATCAGAGGTGCAGAGGGACTTAGGAAGCTTTATAAGACACTAGTTAGGTCGCACTTGGAGTATTGTCAACAGTTTTGGGCCCCATATCTCAGAAAGTATATGTTGTCTTTGGAGGGAGTTCAGAGCAATTTCACGAGGATGATTCCTGGAAAGAAGGGGTTAACATATGAGAAGTGTTTTGCAGCTTTGGGCCTATACTCACTGGAACTTAAATGAGTGAACGGGGATCTCATTGAAACGTACCAAATGTTGAAAGGACTAGATAGAGTGGATGTGGAGAGGATGTTTCCTTTGGTGGGGGGGGAGGGTGTATCCAGTACTAGAGGGCACAGCCTCAAAATTGAGGGGCAACCCTTTAGAACAGAAGTAAGGAGGATTTTTTTTTTAGCCAAGGACTGGTGGAATGCTCTGCCACAGACTACGGTGGAGTCCACGTCCATGGTTACACTTAAGGCAGATTTCGATCTTTTCCTAATCAGTCAGGGCATCAAAGGACATGGCGAGAAGGCAGATGTATGGGGTTGACTGGGATCTGGGATCAGCCGTGATGGAATGGCAGAGCAGTCTCGATGGGCTGAATGGCCTAAATCTGCTCCTATGCCTTATGGTCTGATGGTCTTACACCATTTTTTTCAGCTGCCTTATCTAATTTCAGACCTTTCAGCCTTCCAAGAACCTTTTACCTAGTTATGATTATGTCATACCTTTCATGCCCCCTGACACCTGGAACTTGAGCCATACAGCTAGTGTTTCCACAGTGAAGACTGATGCAAAATAGTTATTCAGTTCATCTGCCATTTCTTTGTCCCCCATTATTACCTCTCCAGCATCGTTTTCCAGCTGTCCGATATCCACTCTCACCTCTCTTTTACACTTTATGTATCTGAAGAAACTTGGTACATGAGGCAATAATAAATCAATTCTGATTCCATTTTCAGGAGGAACAGAGAAATAACATCACTCGTGTGTGAGTCTTAATGACATAAAGCAATAAGCTAATACAAAAACCCAAAGTTTTGCTGCAAGGCCACAAATCTCAAAGTCATGTACTTCACTCATCTCCATTTTGGGAAGGAATTCCCTTTCCCTAACTGGTCCATTGTATATGTGACTCCCCTTCTACCTCAGGGCGACTGACTTTCAGTTGCTCTCAGAAAGTGATCTTGCTGCCGGATAGTTGTGGTAACAATATATACATATCCCACGAAGAAAGGTTGAGTGTGTTCGGATTTTTTTTTCTCTTTGGAGCAACAAAGGATGGGAAGCAACTTGAAAGAGGTTGCAAGATTATAAGGGGCAGGGATAGATTAGACAGTCAGTGACTAATACCAGAGGACAACAGTTTAAGGTGAGTGGAGGAAAGTTTAGGGGAGAAATTGGAAGTTGTTCTTACAGTGAGAATGATGGCTGGCTGAAACACACTGCTAGATGGGAGGACGAAAGGGATATTTAAGAGACTCATATAGGCACATGAACATTAGAAAAATGAAGGGCTATGGGCTGTATAGGAGGAAAAGTTTAGACTGATCACAGTGTAGGTTTATATGCATTGTACTGTTTCATGTTCTACTTTCTATGTTCCATGTTGTATTATTCGCACAGTTAGTTTGAGGTAATTTATTTGTGCGTACATTGGCTCCTACCATACAGTGGTGACTGCGATAATAAACCATTTGTTTTGTAAAACAAGATTGAAAGGAAAACAAGTTGTTTCCCCATTAAACAAAAATTAAATTCTGTCTGGGGATTTGGAAGGGCCAACACTGACTTGGCCTGAAAAGCTGATGGGAAACCATATTTTTAAACCCGCTCTGCTGTTGGATCCCAGAATGGATATAGAACATTGAACACAGAACAGTTCAGCATGGGAGCAGCCCATTCAGCCCATCTATCTGTGCTCTCCATGATGCTGAATAAAACTAAATATCTTCTGCTTACATGTGATCAATGCATTCTCTGTATATTCATGTATATTGTAGAGTCTCTTAAACCCTGATTAAGAAAGCTCTGATCTCAAACCTTTGCTGCCTTACTCATGGGGAAGAATTCGGAAGCAAACGCCAAGGCAATATCTGGAGCTGGTGACCCTAAGGCAGCCCTACAGTGAGTTCAATGCTGACTTGTGACTCCTGTGATGGCTGCTGTTGCCAAACTGTCTTTCCTTTGGGTTCATCAGATGTGTGAAGATGGGGAGTTTGCTACATGGGCAACAGCTTACTCTCCATTTCGTGTTGCCCAGGTTTGTGTATCAAGATAGCTGGGATGCAGCATCTATGAGCTATATGGCCAACAGGGGCCTACTATCAGACTCTCAGATGTCACAATCACATAATTTCCAGCACTACCCTTGCAGCACATTCCAGATACCCACCATTCTCTGTGTCAAAAACCATGCACCACATATTTCCTTTGAACTTTGCCCTTCACCTTAAATACATGCCCTCTAGTATTTGATATTTCCACACTGGGAAAAAGTTTCTGACTATCAACTAACTTCTGCCTCTCATAACTTCTTTCAGGTCATCCTTCACACTCTGATGTTAAATGCCACAATCAGGTGTGCTTATTTATTATCCTGCATCCCGTTCCAGGCACTCACCACACTCTGAGTGGAAAAAAAACCTTGCCTCACACATTTCATTTAAATTTACCCCCTCTCACTTTCTGTGCATGTCATTTAGTATTTGACATTTTCACCCCAGGGAAAAGATTCTAATTGCCAACCCTATCTAATTTTCTAAACTTCCATCTGTTAGCGTATGGGTGGGAGGGAGGAATGGGGATTCTTTTGCTGTTGTTGTTTTGTTGCTTGTTGGATTCCATTTTGTTGTATTCTGTGTTGTTCTGCCGAGCATTAGCCTGCTGCAGGGCAGTAACTTCCACTGTGCCACAGAGAACAAGCGGCTGCTATGAAAGGAGAGGCTGACCAACCAAAATACCCAACCACTAGCCACAGTCACCGCATTGCACCAGAATATGTGGATCCCAGATCGGTGTCTAGAGTCAACTGAAGATTCACCCATAGTAAACCCTTAGGAGAACAACGCGAGTGACAGTCTTACTACATCTCCAAAGCCTCCACATCCTTCCCGTGATTGTCACGGTGTGTGCTGACAGTCGACTGAATCCAGGTGCAGAGGAATGACAGACTGTCACGTTGAGCCAGAAACAGGAGTTTACTCAGAGGAATTCCAACTGAACAATGACTTGACCAAGCAATACCGTGAGACGAACCATACTCGAAACACAAACACGGACCCTGCGATCAGAGATAACTGGGAGTCCACTTAAAATACTCACAATAGATTGAAAACCCATTCCAGTCAACATAATCTTGACTAGATTAAACAGAAAGCGCAAGGGCCTAACAGTTCTAGATAAGACAGCAATTAAGAAATACAGGCGCACAAGCCTGTAGGGCTCATGACAGTAATGGAGTGACCAGAAATGCACAGAATACTCCAAATCCAGCCTAACCAAAAATGTGTCTGCACCTATCCGTTATCCTTCTGTGATATTGTTAACTCCTTCTCTCTCCACAGATGCTACCTGAACTCCTCAATGTTTCCAACCTTTTCTGTAATTTTTTATGCCAACCTTGATGCAGCATCAGGTTGCTGTTTATTGCGTCAGTCTGTGTGGAGAAGATGTGGATGGAAGTATGCTTCACTCAGAAACAATGAAGAAAGAGGATTGTGTTTTCTAGTTAGGGTGGATTAGGGATTCCCTTCAAGTTCAAGTTTACTGTCAACTGACTGTACACATATACAACCAAACAAAACAAAGTTCCTCCAGACCACAGTGCACCCAGACAACATACATCACACACATGAGGCCTCCATTGGTCAGGGTCAACCACAGATGTTGCATCCTAGCTGTCTCGATAAGCAAGCCCGGGATGTACGATATGGAGAGCAAGCTGTTGCCTATGTAGCAATCTTCTCCTCTCCATGCAGCCGATGAAGCAAAAGGAGCAGCACAGACCGATACAGTTTGGCACCGGCAGCATCACAGGGGTTGCCAGTCACCTGTCCTGTTCAATGTAAGGCTACTTTATAGACTCCAAATCTGGAATTTTCCTCAGGGTTTACTCCCGAAGCCTTCCCCATGAATGGGTATAGCCGCTAGGTAATGAAGGCTTGAGGTCAGAGTTTTTCTTCTCCTAGATGAGCTGCCAACCTTCTGAGGAGTCCTATCTGTCCGATGCAATTTGTTTTAAGGCACCAAAAACTCGCATTTGTCCCTTGCCCTGTCAATAGAAACGATTCCAACAGGCTTAGTAGCTAAGCCTCATGTGAAGGCCAGGAGCTGGACTTCAGGGTCACAGGGAGCATTTAATAGGTAATGGGAGCTTGTCATTACTCATCCAGGGCTATAACAACAGACAGCAAATAAACCAAAAATATGATATTATAAATAAGTCAACAAAACATAATTCAAAATGCATATAGTAAAGAACAGCACAGGAAAAAAGTAAACCGCTCAGTGTGCTAGTGATGAGACCTCTAGTGGCTGGGTATTCATTAGTCTCACAGTCTAAGGGAAGTAGCTGTTACCCTGTCTGCCATTCCTAGTCTTGCTGTTTCTGTACCTCCTTCCTGGTGGTAGTAGGTCAAAGAGATTGTGGGATGAGTGATAGGCATCCTCAACAATGCTTTGGACCCTTCATCTGCAGTGTTCCCGGTAAATGTTACAAATAGAGGTGAGGGAGACCCAGATAATCCTCTCAGCAGTTGTAATGTCTTCCGCCTAGAGACACAAGAGACTGCAGAGACCGGAATCTGCAGCAACAAACTATCTTCTGGAGGAACAATGGGTTAAGCAGTGTCAGGAATTGTCGACGTTCTGCTCTGAAGCTGTGCATCAGAACAGTGACTCGTGACAAGTGCCGAGGCAGGGTTTCAACACCAGACGTTGCCCATCCCTTTCCTCTCAGAGATGCTGCTCAGCTCATTGGGTTCCTCCAGCAGACAGATTGACGCCTGCTGCACGTGTCCTTCTTGGCGCCTGGGATCTTGGTTTGAGTTTGGGAACTGCAATGACTCTATCTAAACTTCTCATTCCCGCAGTAAAGCAGCCAGCACAATCAAAGACTCCACCCGTCACAGACATTCTCTCCTCTTCTCTCCTCTCTTATCAGGCAGAAGATTCAAATAAACAGAAAGCACATACCACCAGGCTCAAGGACAGCTTCTACAAGACCTTTGAATGGTTCCCTACTGTGATAAGATGGAATCCTAACCTTTCAATCGACCTTGTGACCTTGCACCTTACTTTCTGCCTGTTACTGCATATCCTCTGTGGCTGTTACCCTTTATTCTGCATTGTTATTGTTCTACCTGAATGCGTTGTGTATTGACTTGATCTGTATGAGCAGTCTGTAGCACAAGCTTTTCAGTGTACCTTGGCACATTTTGATTTTTTAATTTAGTGATACAGTCCCACACAGCTCCATCAATCCCCAACAAACCCGATTAACCCTTACCTAGCAACGGGACAATTTACAACGAGCGATTAACCTACCTGGTACGTCTTTGGACTGCGGGAGGAATTCGAAGGAGGCAGAGTAAACCCATGCATTCTGTAGGGAGGACAAACAGAGACTCATTACAGATGCGGCAACTGAACTCCAAACTCTGGGACACCCCAAGATGTAATTGTGGCACGCTAACCACCAATCTACCGTGGTGCTGTGACAATAACAAACCAGTTCTAATTCCTGTAGTGTCATTTACCACTTAGCAAGCTGTTCAGCAGTGGGAGTTCAGCTTGCTGGAGGAAGATTGGGGTCATAGGTTGGAGTTGGGGAGGGGAAGAGGAATATCTCCCTGTCGTGTAATGATCAGCAATTTATTCCACTTGGGTGGTAGTGAGTGTGGAGGGTCTTACATTCAACCTACTTCTGTCCCAGTCAGGACGTGGAGACAACACAGTTTTGTGGCAAGCAAGCAGAGGTGGGTGTCTGGCTAAAAACCTTTCTTTTACTGGCCCTGAGCCACTTAAACCAACTGTTCTCTTGCCTTTGTTCAATAAACCTGGCCCATATTGGAAGCATCTCTTCCTCTCTCACACTCTTTCCCCTCTTTCCCTCTGCCACACACAGACTTTAGAATGCATTTTGCAAGAAATAACATACCTAAGCCTACAAAAAATATTCTGAAGCACGTATATTAATTTCAGCAATGCAGTTTTTACAAATTAGACTTGGTGAACAAGAAGACGACCTCTCCTCAGTACTCTACCCCCCCTTTTTCCTGAACCACAATGGCATTCCATACACACTATAACTGGAGTAGATTTCCTGATCAGCAGAGGTCTGGTATGAATGCTTAACGTGCTCAAGCCAAATTTCCATCTGAGTATTATTCCCTGTAGACCTCTGTACTTGTACCAGAGCAGTGCCAATTAGTAAATAAAGCCCAGTATCAACAATATAAGTATTTTACATGTTGTGAGGTCGGAACTTGTGCTTGGCAGCTAGCAATGAATATGCAATATGGTATCGCTGGGCATTACTTTTTACCAAGTTTGAACACAGAACATAGAATAGTACAGTAAGGTACAGGCCTTTCAGCCCTCATTGTTGTGCTGACATTTTAATCTACTTTAAAATCAATCTAACCTTTCCCTCCTATATAGCCCTTCATTTTTCTGTCATCCATGTGCCTGCCCAAGAGTTTCTTAAATGCCCCTAACGTATCTGCCTCTACCACCACCCCTGGCAGGATATTCCATACACCAACTAATATCTGTGTATAAAACCTACCTCTTCATCCCCCTGTACTGTCCTCCAATCACCTTAAAATTAGGCATTACTGCCCTGGGAAAAAGTCTCTGGCTGTCCACTCTATCTATGCCCCTTGTCATCTTGTACATCTTGATCATGTTGCCTCTCATTCTTCTTCGCTCCAAAGAGAAAAGCCCCAGTTTGCTCAATCTCCAAACCAGGCAGCATCCTGCTAAGCAGCACATGCTGAGTTCCTCCAGCATTTTGTGTGTGTTGCTTGGATTTCCAGCATCTGCAGATTCTCTCGTTTAGCATCCTGCTAAATGTGTTCTATACCCTTTCTAACATTTCCGCCTCCTTCCTATAATGAGGCGACCAGAACAGAACACAGTGTGATCTAGCCAGATGCAACATTACTTCATGGCTCCTGAACCCAATCTCCCAACTAATGTATGCCAGCACACAACCTTGCGTAGTTTGTTTGTTTCTTATTGTCTTCAGCCAGTATCTCTTTTGCAAGCAAGGCCCAGTGTACAGCTATATGATGTGGCTTTTCACAAGCCACTGGATGCAGGTTCCTCCCACCATCCAAAAACACTCTGATGCTTAAATTCTGATATTTTGAAACAAAATATTAGAGGGCGTGAGAAGGGATAAGTTTAAAGAAGATGTGTGGGACAAGTTGCTGTACACAGAGCAGTGGGTGCCTGGAATGAACTGCCAGGGGTGGTGGAGGAAACAGATATGATAGAGACATCTAAGAGTCTCTTAGACCTACGAATACGCACAGAGTGGAGGCTTATGGATCATGTGCCAAAAGGAGTCATTAGCTTAATTAGTTAGACACCCAATGCTGTACTGTTTTATGTAAAAAAAACACCAAATGCAGACAAACATACCAATTCATGCAATCATAAACACAAGGGATTCTACAAGTGCTGGAAAATCAGAGCAACACACACAAAATGCTGGAGGAATGCAGCAGGTCAGTCTGCATTGATGTAGAGGAATTTATTTCTTCATTTATTGAGATACAATGCAGAAAAGGCTCTTCTGGCCCTTTGAGCCAAACTGCCCAACAACTCTTGATTTAACCCTAGCCTAATCACTGGACAATTTAGAACAACCAATCAACTTACCAACCGGTACATCTTTGGACTGTGAGAGGAAACGGAGCATCTGGAGGAAACCCGTGTGGTCACTGGGAGAACGTAAAAACTCCTTACAGTTAGTGGCGGGAATTGAACCCAGTTGCTGGCGCTGTAAAACGTTGTGCCAACCACTACACCACCATACCACCATTAACAGCCCACATTTTGGGCTGAGAAAAGAGAAATAGAGTTACTGTTGCTAGCTGATCATCCTTCTAGGACATAGAACATAGAACAGTTCAGCACAGGATCATGCCTTTCAACCCAGTGTTGGGCTGAATAAATTAAGCTAGTTATTAAATCTTTAGTTAAAATACTTCTGAGGAATGATTGTGTTGAATGCTGAACTGAAGATTATGAACAGCATTTGAACGTACGTGTCTTTTTTGTCCAGGTGGGTTAGGGCCAGGTGGAGGGTGATGGCAATGGCGTCGTCTGTTGGACGGTTGGGACGTAACGTGAACTGCAAGAGGTCCAGTGAGGGAGGCAGCAGGGTCTTGATGTGCCTCATGACGAGCCTCTCGAAACACTTCATGATGATGGATGTGAGTGCAACGGGAAGCTAGTCATTGAGGTAGGACACTGAAGACTTCTTCGGCACGGGGACGATGGTGGTGGCCTTGAAGCACGTAGGAATGACGGCGCTGCTCAGGGAGATGTTGAAGATGTCAGTGAGAATCTCAGCTAGCTGGTCTGCACATCCTCTAAGCACTCTGCCAGGAATATTGTCTGGTCCAGCAGACTTCCGTGGGTTGACCCTGCACAGGGTTCTCCTCACATCGGCCACAGTAAGACACAGCACCTGGTCATTTGGAGGAGGGGTGGTCTTCGTCGCCGCCAAATCTGTGGAATTCATTATGACAGATAGCTGTGGAGGCCAATTCACTTAGAGCAGAAGTTGATAGGTCCTTGAATTAGTAAGAGCATGAATGGTTACAGGAAGCAGGTAGGAGAAAACGGATGAGTGGGTATAAATCAGGAGTGAATTCAAATGGGTCAAGTAGTCTAATTCTAGCTCCTATGTCTTATGGTCTGATGGACTATCAAGCTATGATGTCTATATGATGTAATGTTCAGTGACATACATCACATTGAACAGTACAGATATAAATCATAGAATTGGTAGTGCACAATATGTAGTAGTGCAGCCAAGTGTTCTAAGACAGTGGATCAGGCTCCAGTCTCCACAGAAGTGTGGGTTTGAATCACACAACTGCCACTGACTGTATACTTCTTCTTGACTAGAATGTGTGGTGACTCTTGCGGGCTGCCCCCAGCAGCTTCTTAGGTTATGTTGGTTATTCAGGGATTCGTCTTTGAATCTGAACGAGTATGCTGCAGTTGTTACCGACTTCATTAAAACCTGTGTGGATGAGTGTGTGCCTACAAAGATTGACTGTACATTCCCAAACAAAAAGCCGTGGATGAACCAGGAGGTATGTTGTCTGCTGAAGGCCAGATCTGTGGCATTCAAGTCTGGCGACCCAGGCCTGTACCAGAAAACCAGGTATGATTTGCGGAGGACGATTTCAAGGGTGAAGAGACAATTTCGAATGAGATTGGAGGCGATATCAGATGCACGGCAACTCTGGCAGGGTCTGCAAGACATTACTTCCTACAAAGCGAAAACCAATAGAATGAATGACAGCGAAGCTTCACTACCAGATGAACTCAATGCCTTCTATGCATGCTTTGAAAGGGAGAACACAACTACAGCTGTGAAGATCCCTGCTGCACCTGATGACCCTGTGATCTCCGTCTCAGAGACCGATGTTAGACTGACTTTAAAGAGAGTGAATCCTCACAAGGCAGAAGGTCCCAATGGAGTACCTGGTAAGGCTCTGAAAACCTGTGCCAACCAACTAGCGGGAGAATTCAAGGACATTTTTACCCTCTCACTGCTACGGGCAGAAGTTCCCACTTGCTTCAAAAAGGCAACAATTATACCAGTGCCTAAGAAGAATAATGTGAGCTGCCTTAATGACTATCACCCTGTAGCACTTTCATCGACAGTGATGAAATGTTTTAAGAGGTTAGTCATGGCTAGACTGAACTCCTGCCTCAGCAAGGACCTGGAACCATTGCAGTTTGCCTATCATCACAATAGGTCAATGGCAGATGCAATCTCAATGGCTCTCCACACGGCTTTAGACCACCTATACAACACAAACACCTACGTCAGGATGCTGTTCATTGATTATAGTTCAGCATTTAATACCATCATTCCCACAATCCTGATCGAGAAGTTGCAGAACCTGGTCCTCTGTACCTCCCTCTGCAATTGGATCCTTGACTTTCTAACCGAAAGACCATAGTCTGTGTGGATTGGTGATAACATATCCTCTTCGCTGACGATCAACACTGGCGCACCTCAGAGGTGTGTGCTTAGCCCACTGCTCTACTCTCTGTATACATATGACTTTGCAACTAGGCATAGCTCAAATACTATCTACAAATTTGCTGATGATACAACCATTGTTGGTAGAATCTCAGGTGGTGACAAGAGGGCGTACAGGAGTGAGATATGCCAACTCGTGGAATAGTGCCGCAGCAACAACCTGGCACTCAACGTCAGTAAGACGAAAGAGCTGATTGTGGACTTCAGGAAGGGTAAGACGAAGGAACACATACCAATCCTCATAGAGGGATCAGAAGTGGAGAGAGTGAGCAGTTTCAAGTTCCTGGGTGTCAAGATCGTGGAGGACCTAACCTGGTCCCAACATATCGATGTAGTTATAAAGAAGGCAAGACAGTGGCTATACTTATATTAGGAGTTTGAAGAGATTTGGCATGTCAACAAATACACTCAAAAACTTCTATAGATGTACGGTGGAGAGCATTCTGACAGGCTGCATCACTGTCTGGAATGGAGGGGTTACTGCACAGGACCGAAAGAAGCTGCGCAAGGTTGTAAATCTAGTTAGCTCCATCTTGGGCACTAGTCTACAAAGTACCCAGGACATCTTTAGGGAGCGGTGTCTCAGAAAGGCAGTGTCCATTATTAAGGACCTCCAACACCCAGAGCATGCACTTTTCTCACTGTTACCATCAGGTAGGAGATACAGAAGCCTGAAGGCAGACACTCAGCGATTCAGGAACAGCTTCTTCCCCTGTGCCAACCGATTCCTGAATGGACATTGAAGCTTTAGACACTGCCTCACTTTTTTAATATACAGTATTTCTGTTTTTGCCACTTTTTAAAAAATCTATTCAATATACTTAATTGATTTACTTGTTTATTTATTATTATGTTTTATTTTATTTACAATTATTATTTTTTTCTCTCTCTGCTGGATTATGTATTGCATTGAACTGCTGCTACTAAGTTAACAAATTTCACCTGATTCTGATTCTGATATTTAGACAAATGGCACATTTCACTGTATGTCTTGATAAGACCATAAGACATAGAAGCAGAATTAAACCATTCAGCCCATCGAGTCTACTCCACCATTCCATCATGGCTGACCCCGGATCCCACTCAACCCCAAACACCCGACCTCTTGCCATATCGTTTGATGCCCTGACTGATCAGGAAACGATCAACTTCTGCCTTAAATATACTCACGGACTTGGCCTCGACCGCAGTCTGTGCTAGAGCATTCCACAGATTCATGATTCTCTGGTGAAAAAAAAAATCCTCCTTACCTCTGTTCTTAAAGATTACCCCTCAGTTTTGAGGCTGTGCTGTCTAGTTCTGGATACACCCACCAAAGGAAGCATCCTCTCCACATCCACCTTATCTAGTCCTTTCAACCTTCGGTAGGTTTCAATGAGATCCACATTCTTCTAAATTCCAGTGAGTACAAGCCCAAAGCTGCCAAATGGTCCTTATATTTCAACTCCTTCTTTTCCAGAATCATCCTCATGAACCTCCTCTGGACTCTCTTTGATGAAAATACATCCTTTCTGAGATATGGGGAGCAAAACTGTTGACAATACTCCAATTGCGGCCTGACCAGTGTCTTATAAAGCCTCAGCATTATCTCCTTACTGTTACATTCCATTCTGCTTGAAATAAATGTCCGCAATGCATTTGCCTTCTTTACCACAGACTCAACCTATAAATTTATCTTTTGGGAGTCTTTCACAAGGACTCCTAAGTCTTTCTACACCTCTAATGTTTGAACCTTCTCCCCATTTAGATAATTGTGAGCACCATTGATCCTTTTACCAAAATGGATGATCATATATTTCCCAACACTGTATTCCATATGCCACTTTTTTGCCCATTCTTCCAATTTGTCTAAGTCCTGCTGCAAATGCATTGATTCCTCAACGCTAACTACCCTTCCATCCATTTTTGTATGATCAGCAACCTTTACCACAAAGCCACCAATTCCATTATCCAAATCATTGACAAACAATGTGAAAAGTAGCGGTAACAATACTGATCCCTGAGAAATGCCACTAGTCACTGGCAGCCAACCAGAAAAGGCCCCTTTTATTCCCGCTCGCTGCCTCCTATCTGTCAGCCATTCCTCTATCCATGTCAATACCTTTCCTGCCATAGGATTCTGTCTTGTTAAATAGCCTCATCTGTGGCACCTTATCAAATGCCTTTTGAAAATCCATTCCCTAGCCTTTGTCCACCCTACTTGTTACTTCCTCAAGATACTCTAAAAGATATGTCAGGCAAGATTTCCCTTGACAAAAACCATGCTGACTTTAACTTATTTTATCTTTAGCATCCAAGTACCCTGAAACCTCATTCTTAATAACAGAATCCAACACATTTTACCGACCACTGAGGTTAGGCTAACTGGCCTACAATCTATGTTCCGTGCCTATTCTGGTATCTGTCCCCCACTTTTCCTTCGCTACATCGACGACTGCATTGGTGCTGCTTCCTGCACGCATGCAGAACTCGTTGACTTTATTAACTTTGCCTCCAACTTTCACCCTGCCCTCAAGTTTACCTGGTCTATTTCCGACACCTCCCTCCCCTTTCTAGATCTTTCTGTCTCTGTCTCTGGAGACAGCTTATCCACTGATGTCTACTATAAGCCTACTGACTCTCACAGCTATCTGGACTATTCCTCTTCTCACCCTGTCTCTTGCAAAAACGCCATCCCCTTCTCGCAATTCCTCCGTCTCCGCCGCATCTGCTCTCAGGATGAGGCTTTTTATTCTAGGACGAGGGAGATGTCTTCATTTTTTAAAGAAAGGGGCTTCCCTTCCTCCACTATCAACTCTGCTCTTAAACGCATCTCCCCCATTTCACGTACATCTGTTCTCACTCCATCCTCCCACCACCCCTCTAGGAATAGGGTTCCCCTGGTCCTCACCTACCACCCCACCAGCCTCCGGGTCCAACATATTATTCTCCGTAACTTCCGCCACCTCCAACGGGATCCCACCACTAAGCACATCTTTCCCTCCCCCCCCCCCTCTCTGCATTCCGCAGGGATCGCTCCCTACACAACTCCCTTGTCCATTCATCCCCCCCATCCCTCCCCACTGATCTCCCTCCTGGCACTTATCCGTGTAAGCGGAACAAGTGCTACACATGCCCTTACACTTCCTCCCTTACCACCATTCAGGGCCCCAAACAGTCCTTCCAGGTGAGGCATCACTTCACCTGTGAGTCGGATGGGGTGATATACTGCGTCCGGTGCTCCCGATGTGGCCTTTTATATATTGGTGAGACCCGACGCAGACTGGGAGACCGCTTTGCTGAACATCTACGCTCTGTCCGCCAGAGAAAGCAGGATCTCCCAGTGGCCACACATTTTAATTCCACATCCCATTCCCATTCTGACATGTCTATCCACGGCCTCCTCTACTGTAAAGATGAAGCCACACTCAGGTTGGAGGAACAACACCTTATATTCCGTCTGGGTAGCCTCCAACCTGATGGCATGAACATCGACTTCTCTAACTTCCGCTAAGGCCCCACCTCCCCCTCGTACCCCATCTGTTACTCATTTTTATGCATGCATTCTTTCTCTCACTCTCCTTTTTCTCCCTCTGTCCCTCTGAATATACCCCTTGCCCATCCTCTGGGTCACCCCCCCCCTTGTCTTTCTTCCCGGACCTCCTGTCCCATGATCCTCTCGTATCCCTTTTGCCAATCACCTGTCCAGCTCTCGGCTCCATCCCTCCCCCTCCTGTCTTCTCCTATCATTTTGCATCTCCCCCTCCCCCTCCAACTTTCAAATCCCTTACTCACTCTTCCTTCAGTTAGTCCTGACGAAGGGTCTCGGCCTGAAACGTCGACTGCACCTCTTCCTACAGATGCTGCTTGGCCTGCTGCGTTCACCAGCAATTTTGATGTATGTGGCCTATAATTTTCTTTCTTTTGCCTTCCTCCCTTCTTAAAGCACGATGTGTGAATGAAACTGTATTTAAGGAATAGTTACAGCACAGAGGACACTTGACCCAAAAGAAAAGAAGAACATGAGAACTAGCAACAGGAGCAGGCAATCTGGCCCATCGAGCCCATTGTGTCGTTCAGGTGGCTGTGGAGGCCAGGTTATTGGGTTCATTTAAGGAGGATGTTGTTATGTTCTTAATTAATCAGGGGGTGAATATAACAGGAAAAAGGCAGGAGAATGGGGTTGGATGGGATAATAAATCAGCTAAGGAGATAATAATGGCAGAGCAGACTAGATGGGACAAATAACTTAATTCTATTTCTAGGTCTTATAGTCTTAATATTGAAAGCCCTAAACAGAGTAGGTGTAGATAGGATGTTTCCCATAGTGGGTGAATCTAGGACCGGATGATACAGCCTCAGAATAGAAGGATGTCCTTCGAGCACAGCCTTAGAACAGAGATTAGGAGGAAATTCTTTAGCCAGGGAGTAGTGAATCTGTGGAATTCATCACCACAGACAGCTGTGGAGGCTAAATCATTGGGTATATTTTAAGTGGAGGTTGATAAGTTCTTGACTAGTAAGGGCATGAAAAGTTGCTGGAAGAAGGCAGGAGAATGGAGTTGAGAGGGATAAGAGATCAGTTGCGATGGAATAGCAGAGCAGATCCAGTGGGCCAAATGACCTAATTCTGCTCCTACGTCTTTTGGCCTATTTAGTCAGATCATGGCTGATCTGGCCATCAGCTCCAGCTACCTGCTTTTTCGCCATAACCCTTAATTCACCTGCTATGCGAGAATCTCGTAAATGAACTCTCATTTTTATATGTCCCAGTGAACAAAGGGTCCTGATCACACTGGGATTAGTTTCCCTCCAACATATTGGTGCCCGACAGATAGATTCAGAAGCAGCAACTGCAAAATGCTGGAGAAACCCAGCAGGTCAAGGAACCTCCATAGAAAGAGAAGCTGTTAACATTTCAGCTCCAGTATTACCTGTCCGAACTGAGAAAGAGAAAAACAACACACACAAAATGATGGAGGAACTCAGCGTCTATGGAAAAAAGTACCGTTGATGTTTCGGGCCGACTCCCTTTGGCAGACTGCGTGGGTTGCTCAGATTTCCGGCATCTGCAGATTTTCTCTTGTTTGTTAAGAGAAAAGCAAATTTGTTTAGGAAGATTATCCTGGTCTGAACAATGACATTATTTAACCCTATCAGTAACACTGCCTTTGTCTGATCCAACACCGTTCCCTACCTTCTCTGTTACCTGGACTAATTTGTTTGAGAATCGGAATCAGAATCAGGATTATTACTATAGACCAATGTCAGGAGTTCGTGCATTCTCCCCGTGACTGCATGGGTTTTCTCCGGTGCTTCAGTTTCCTCCCACAGTTCAAAAACATACCGGTTGATTGGTTAATTGCTCATTGTAAATTGTCCTCTGATTAGGTGGTGGTTAAATCGGGGCCAGAAGGGCAATTCTACACTGTATCTCAATGAATAAGTCAATAAATAAATAAATTTATTCCTTTGCAGCAGCAGTACAGTGCAATACATAAAAATTACTTAAGCTACAATGAATAAATACAAATAAGAAGGTAGAGTTCATGGGTTCATAGACCATTCAGAAATCTGATGGCAGAGGGGAAAAAGCTGTTTATAAAATATTGATTTCTTGTCTTCAGGTTCTTGTATCTCCTCCCTAAATGTAGTACCGAGAAGAGGGCATGTCCTGGTTGGTAGGGTCTTTAATGATGAGTGTTGCCTTTTTGAGGCCCTGCCTCTGGGCTAATGAGGGGTTCCAGAGCTCAAAATGTTAATTATTTTGTTATTTTGTCTGTAATGAGACCAGAAGATCATTGGGCATGGGAACAGAATTAGACTATTCGACCCATTGAGTATTTTGCATCTTTCAATTATTTATTGTCCCAATGAGACCCATTCACCTGTCTTCTCCCCATAACCTTTGATTCTCTGACTAATCAAGAATCTATCAAACGTCGCTTTAACTACGCAGCCATATTTGGCATTAGTTCCACAGATTCACTACTCTCTGGCTTAATAAATTTCTCCACATCTCTGTTATATAAAAAAAAGCCCTTCTATTCTGCGACTATATTCTCTGGACCTTGATAGAGGTGTACAAGATGATAAGATGAATAGATCGAGTGGATAGCCAGAAACATTTTCCAGGGGCTGAAATGGCTAACACAAGGGGGCATCATTTTAAGATGATAGGAGGAATGTATGGGGTAGGGGTTCCCACCCTTTTTTATGCCATGAACCCTTACAGTTAACCAAGGGGTCCAATAACCCAAGGTTGGGAACCCCTGAGATAGGGGTGTCAGAGATAGGTCTTTTACATTGAGTGTGGTGAATGCATGGAACACCGTGCTGGAGCTGGTGGTAGAGGCAGACACTTTATGGGTATTTAAGAAACTCTTAGAAAGGTATATGGATGATAGAAAAATAGACTGTTATTTAGGAAAGAATAGTTAGATTGATTTTAGGGTAGGTTAGAAGATCAGTATAATATTGTGGGCTGAAGGGCCTGTACTGTGCTGCAGTGTTCTAAATTCTACTTTTTCTCAATTGGCATTTCCCTTTTAAACACGGTAATTGTTTCTGTTTCCATCACCTTTCCAGGAAATCAGCAGCAGATCAATCAACAGATCAGCAGATTAATTAAGTTTAAACAGACATATTTTTCTCAGATCTCTTGTTCAAACGTTTTAACATGTGGCTTGAATCATAAACGGGAACAGTTTCTCTCTATTTCATCTCTGATTTTCTCTGTCTCTGTTAATATTCTCCTCAATCTCCTCAGCCAAGGAGAAACAGCATCCAATTCTGCCCACTGGACTTTGTGAAGGATGTGAAGAGACGTTAAACGGGTGTACCTCACCACCGACTATTTCCGTTTCTCAACTAATTGTGTATTCATGCAGTTCCTGTCCCTTATTCCCATAAGCTTCAGTTCCAGTAATAATCTTGGGTGTTGAGTAATTTGCCTGTAAATTATTCCACTATTTGATGCCCAGTGCATCTATTCCTGGATGGAACGGCTCCTCTGATATTCGAGACCAGCCCAATCCATCATATCACAGGAAAAGCTCTCCCACCATTGAGTGCTGCCACAAGAAAGCAGTAACCATCATCGAGGACCTCCACCATCCAGGCCTTGCTCTCCTCTCACTGCTGCCATTGGATAGGAGGTACAGGAGCCTTAGGTCCCACACCACCAAGTTCAGGAAAAATTATCACCCAACAACCATCAGGCTCCTGAACCAGTGTGGAAAACTTCATTCACTTCATCTAGGAAATGATTGCACAACCTATAGACCCACTTTCAAAGGTTCTGCAACTCATGTTCTCAGTATTATTTTTTTTATTATTTTATTTGGGTTTTTTGGTTTTTGTATAGTTTTTCAGTCTGTTTTGTGTGCAGTTTTGTACTGATTCTATTGAATTTCTTTGTTCTACTGTGAATGCCTGCAAGAAAATGAATCTCAGGGTGACAAATGCATACTTTAATAATCAACTTACTTTTTATCTTTGAGAATTCAAACCAGTTTCCATGAATAAAAACAGAGATTCTGTAGATAATAGAAATCCAGAGCAATACATGTAAAATGCTGGAGGACGTCAGCAAGTCAGGCAGCACTGGGGAGGGAAATAAGCAAATGATGTCCTGAGACGAGACCCTTCATCAGGACATTTTTATTTTCCATTGTAGAAAACATTTTCACCATTTTTCATTAACAATCTCTAATGCATATCATGTACAGCATTAGTTAGCTAATACCGGTTCAGTTCTGGTCACCTCACTACAGGAAGGATGTGGATACTATAGAGAGAGTGCAGAGGAGATTTATAAGGATGTTGCCTGGAATGGAGGGCGTACCTTATGAGAAAAGGTTGAGTGAACTTAGCTTTTATTCCTTGGAGTGACGGAGGATGAGAGGTAACCTGAAAAGGTGCTGAGGGGCATCGATCGTGTGCATAGCCAGAGGCTTTTTCCCAGGGCTGAAACGGCTAACACGAGAGGGCATAGTTTTAAGATGCTTGGAAAAGATACCGAGGGGATGTCAGGGGTAAGTTTTTCACACAGAGTGCTGGATGCTTGGAATGTACTGCCATTGGCGGTGGTGGAAGTGGATACAATGGGGTCTTGTAAGAGCCTGACTGTGACAATGAGCTCCACATTTTCACTGTCCTCTGGCTAAAGAAATTCCACATCATTTCTGTTCTAAATGGTCGTCCCGCTATTTGGATGCTGTGCCTTCTGGTTCTAGACTCCCCCACTATTGGAAACATCCTGTCCATGTCCATGACATGTAGCTTTAATTTGTTTTCACTTCTACTTTTGGATAAAAAAAAAACAGCGTGCCAAGCAGACCACTTGACCAAAATGCCTTTGTTGCTTTAATTACAATCAATGTCCAAATGATTGATTACAGTCAATCTTCAAAATATGTTTAATTTTAATTGCACAATTCATATTATAAGCTAGGAGAATTTGGACAAATTTTCTGGAGCTCGGAGACTGAGGGGTGACCTGATAGAAGTCTATAACATTCTGGGAGACCTAGTGAGGGTAGATCAAACCTTTTCTGTCAAAATCAGAGTAGATTTATTGTCAAAGTGCATATACTGCATGTCATCATATACTACCTTGAAATTCATTTTCTTGCAGGTATTTACAGGAAAGTAAAGAAATACAATAGAATTTATGAAAAACTATACATAAACCAAGACAGAATGTGCAAAAGAAGAAAAATTTTGCAAATTAAAAAATAAATAATATTGACAACATGAGTGGTAGAGTGCTTGAAGGTGAGTCTGTAGGTTGTAGAATCAGTTTCGTGTTGAGGTGAGTGAAGTTATCCGCACCAGTCCAGCAGCCTGATGGTTAATAACTGTTTCTCAACTTGGTGGTGTGGGACCTGAGGCGCCTATACCAACTGGCCTGGTGGTAGTAGTGAGAAGAGAGCATGGCCTGGATGTGTCAAGTACTAGAAGGCATATGTTTTAAGGTGAGCGATGGAAAATTTATAGGAGATTTACAGTGTGAGGCAAGCTTTTGTCTACCCTGAGAGTGATAAATACCTGGACTGTACTGTCACGGGAAAAGGCCGACGCAGATACAATGGCATTGTTGAAGAGGTCGTTAGACAGGCCCATTTGTAGAGACAGAAGGGAGAGATTTGGACCATGTACCGAGATGGACCATGTACTGAGAAATGAGATTAATTTGTGGAGGCACAAAAGACTGCAGATGCTGAAATCTGGAGTCAGAATCAAGATGCTGGAGGAACTCAGCAGGTCAGGCTGCACCTGTGGAGGGAAACGGACTAGGATTTTGACTCGGTTTGAAATATCATTACGGTTGGCACAGATGTTGTCCATGTGCTTTGGAGATCATTTATAATTAATTTATTTATTATTTAGAGATACAGTGTGGAAACCATCCTTCTGGCCCAACAAGCCACATTGCCCCGCAACCCACCGAATTAATCCTAGCCAAATCACAGGGCAAATTTACAATGACCAGTTAAACTACTAACTGGTATGTCTTTGGAAAGTAGAAGGAAATCTTGCAAAGCATCAAGGCCTTGATGGTGTACCTGACAGGACTCTGAAAATCTGTGCCAACTAACTGGCTGGAGTGTTCAAGGACATCTTCAAACTTTCACTGCTACAATTGGAGATTCCCGCCTGCTTCAAAGGTTGACAATCATATCAGTGCCTAAGAAGAGCAGGGTGAACTGCCTTATTGACTCTTGCCCAGTGGCTCTCACATCTACTGCGATGAAGTGCTTTAAGAGGTTGGTCAGGTCTAGAATCAACTGCTGCCTAAGCAAGGACCTAGACAAAATACAATATGCATATTGCCATAGTGGGTCTACAGCAGATGTGATCTCACTGGCACTCCACGCGACCTTGGATTACCTGGACAATAGTAATAACTGCATGAGGCTGCTGTCCATTGATTACATCACAGTGTTCAACACAACCATACCGTCAGTTCTAACTAACAAGCTGCATAACCTGGACTCCTGCACTTCGCTATGTAACTGGATCCTTGTTTCCTCACCAGGGTACCACAGTCATTTCAAATCAGAAATAACATCTCTTCCTCACTGACAGTCAACACTAGCACACTTCAAGGATATGTCCTTAGCCCATTGCTCTACTCTCTCTACGCCCATGGCTAGGCACAGCTCAAGCACCAGCTATAAATTTACTGATGGCACAACTATTGTTGGCAGAATTTCAGATAGTGACAAGGAGGTATACAGGAGTGTGATAGTTCATCTGGTTGAGTAGTGTGGCAGCAACAAATTTGCACAACACCAGTAAGAACAAGGCATTGATTGTGGACTTTCAGGAAGAGGACATTAAGGGATCACACACCAGTCCTCATAGAGAGATCAGAATTGAAAAGGAAGAGCAGTTTCAAGTTCTAGGGTATCAACATCTCTGAAGATTTATCCTGAGCCCAACATATTGATGTAGTTACAAAGAAGGCATGACAGCAGCTATATTTCATTCGGAGTTTGACGAGATTTGATATGTCAGCAAAGACACTTGCAAATTTCTCTGATGTACCTTGGGGAACAGTCTAACTGTTTGAATCACCATCTGGTATGGAGGGGCTTCTGCAGGGGACTGGTAAAAGCTATAGAAAGCTGTAAAGCCAGCCAGCTTCATCATGGCCACTAGCCTCCCGGCATCCAGGATTCCTTCAGAAGTTAATGCTCAAAGTGGCAGTAACCATCATTAAAGACCCCCATAACCCAGGACATGCCCTCTTCTATTTGCTACCATCAGTGAGGAGGTACAGGAGCCTGAAGACACACACTCAATGTGTCAGAAACAGCTTCTTCCCCTCTGCTATCAGATTTCTGAATGGACATTGAACTCATGAACACCAGCTCAGAACATTTTTCACTCTCTTTTTGCACCACTTTTTTTTATATATACTAATTGTAAATTTATTATGATTATGTATGGCTGCACTACTGCTACAAAACATCAAATTTCATGACATATACCAGTGATACTAAACCGGACTCTGTATTCTGAATTCTGAATTCTGGACTGGAGCACCCAGAGGAAACTCAGATGCTCACGGGGAGAAGGGCACGAGTTCCTTGCAGAGGATATGGAAATTGAACTTTGATGCCAGTGATAGAATAGCATTGTGCTACTCACCATATGACCACAATGCCATTCTTTTTGCTCTAACCAGATGTTGTTGAAATAATTTGTATTTACCATACATCCCCTGGTGCCCTTGGATCACCTCAGAAGGCAGTAAAGACCTTGGTCTGACAGGACACAAGAGATTCTGCCAATACTTGAAATCCAGAGGAACAAACATAGAATTTTGGAGGAAGTCAGTAGGTCAAGCAGTATCCATTCGGAGGAACAAACATTCAATGGTTTGGATTGAGGCCCTTCATCAGAACAGAAGACATTCAGGTTTGTGGATCTTGAGTAGGAGGCAGGAACGAGCAGTGCTGGGTAAGGGAGCTATGAGGTTGGGGGCAGTGGATGGGAAATCTCCAGAGTTAATGAGCTTGGTGATGGTGCAGGAGATAGTGGCCTGATATTCACTACTGGCATCTTTTTTAATGGGTAAGCAGGAAGAGGGTAGCCAGTGGGCCTCACCAAAGTAGAGGTCAGCCTGCCACACTACATCAGGCTGTAGGGTTTAATGGCAAAGTTGGGATTGGCACAGAGAGAGTGGAAGGCAATGCAATCCATTCTGAACCTTTTGATCCACCACTACTGGAAAAATCCTTTCCACATCCACTCTAACTATTCTATTATAAACCAAGTCCACCTGTACATACACTGGTATACCTCATTGTATATAGTTCACGATTATTTGCATTATTGTTTTGTTTGCTTTTTGATTCCGTACAGCGAGAGCTCAGGGAAACCGGCATCAAATTCCCTGCATGTGTCCACATACTTAGTGATAATAAAGGATTCTGATTATGATTCTGATTCTATATGCTTCAATGAGATTCCCACTCATTCTTCTCAACACCACTGAGTACAGGCCCAGAGCTATCAAATGTTCTTCAAAAGTTAGACTTTTCTGAATCCTCTCCAAACCCAGCACATCCTTTCTTAGATAAGGAGCCTAAAATTGCTTTACAGAATTCCAAATACAGTCTGAACAATACCTTATAAAGCCTAAGCATTACATACTTATGTTTGTATCCTAGTCCTCTGAAAAGGAATGCTAACATTCCATTTGCCTTCTTCACCACCAACTCTACCTGTAAGTTAGCCTTTAGGGAAACTTGTACAAGGACTTCCAACCCCTTTACACCACCAATTTTTGAATTTTCTCCCAATTAGAAAATAGTTTACGCCTTTATTCACTCTACCAAAGTGCGTGACTATACACTTCTCTGCACTAAATACCATCTGCCGATTCTTTGCCATTCCCCTAATCTGTCTAAGTCTTTCTGCAGACTTCCTGCTTCCTCAAAACTACCTGCCACTCCATGTATTTTTTTACCGTCTGCAAATGTGGCCACAAAGCCATCAATTCCATCACCCAAACAGCTGACATAAACGTGAAAATATGTAGTCCCAATACTGAGCCTTATGGAACACCAGTTGTCACCGGCAGCCAACCAGAATAGGCTCCCTTTATTCCCACTCTTTGCCTCCTGCCAATCAGCCCATCTCCGATTCATGCTAGTCTCTTACCTGTAATACCATGGATTCTTAACCTGTTCAGCAGCCTCATGTGTGGCACCTTGTCAAAAGCCTTTGGAAAATCTAACCAAACAACTTCCCATGACTTTCCTTTGTCTATCCTGCTCTTTATTTCCTTAAATATTTCCAACAGGTTTGTCAGGCAAGATTTCTCCTGAATGAGAGCATGCTGGCTTTGGCCTACACCTCCAAATATCCCAAAATCTTATTCTTAATAATGGACTCCAGCATCCTCCCAACCACTGAAGTCAGGCTAACTGGCCTATAATGTCCTTTCTTCTGCCTCCCTCCCATTTTAAAGAGTACGGTGACATCTGCAATTTTCTAGTCCTTCAGAACCATTCCAGACTCTATTGATTCTTGAAAGATCATTCCTAATACCTCCAACATCTCTTCAGCTGCCTCTTTCAGAACACTGGGCCGGGTGACATATCTATCTTCAGACTTCTCAGCTTCCAAAGTACCACGTTCTTAGTAAAAACAACAACACTCACTTCTGTCCCCTGACACTCTCAAACATCTGGCATTCTGCCAGAGTCATCCACAGTAAAGATTGAAGCAAAATACTTATTAGGTTTGTCCTCCGTTTCTTTGTCTTCCAGCATTATTTTCCAGTGGTCCAATATCTTCTCTTTCCTCTATTTTACTCTTTATATATATATGACAAAACATTTGGTATCCTCTTTGATATTATTTTCTAGCCTACCTTTGTATTTCAACTTTTCTCTCCTTTTGGTTTTTCTAGTTGCTCTCTTTTTGTTTGTATGCTCTGTTTGACTTCTCTTGTCAGCTGCAGTTGTCACATGCTCTCTTCAGAATACTTCTTTATCTTTGGGATGTATCTATCTTGTATCTTCCAGTTTCCCCCCAGAAACTCCAACCATTGCCATTCTGCCATCATCCCTGCAAGTGTCCCCTTTCAATCAATTTTGGCCTGCTCCTCTCTCATATCTCTGTAATTCCCTTTACTTCACTGTAATACTGACACATTGGACTTTATCTTCTCCCATTCAAACTGCAGGGTGAATTCTATCATATTTTGATCACTGCCTCACTTTCCTAAGCTCCGGAATCAAATCTGGTTCATTACTCAACACCCAATTCAGAATTGCCTTTTGTCTAGTCGGCTCAACCACAAGCTGCTCTAAAAATCCATCTCGTATGCATTCTGCAAATTCCCTCTCTTGCACCAACCTGATTTTCTCAATCTACCTGCATATTGTAGTCCATTATGACTATCAAAACATTGCCCCTATTACGTGCCTTTTCTATCTCTCATTGAAATTTATATCCCACATCCTGGTTACTGTCCAGGGACCTGTATATAACTCCCATCAGGGTTTTTTTACTCTTGCAGTTTCTTAACTCTACCCACAAGGATTCTACACCTTCTGATCCCATGTCACCCTTTTCCAAGGATTTGATTTCATTTTTTACCAACAGAATCACCTTGCCTCTTCTGCCTACCTGCCTTTCGATACAATCTGTATCCTTGTTAAACTCCCATCTATAATCTTCTTTCAGCCATGACTCAACACCATACCTGCCAACCTCGAACTGTGCTACAAGATCATCTAGCGTATTTTGTATACTGTTAAGAGTTTTTGGCATCCCATTTGTTCTTTATTCACCATTATTGAGACAGTGGGAAAGGAATGAACACTTAATTGTACAAATTTAAATTCACAAGCTGATCTAATGGGATTTGAACTCATATCTGTGAACATTTGTCTGAGCCTTTGGGTACAAGTCTAGTAAGTTAACCACTTCCACCATTGCATTCTCTACAGCAGTTGCCTCAGTTATCTGCCAAAAGATTTTGGGAAGCTAGCAAACAGCTTTCCTAAAGACTAGCTGAGAACGATTCCTAAAATGCAGGATCAATGCAAAAGCATTAGATCTTGGGAATAACTCAATAAGTCAGGCAGCATCTATGAAGGGGAATAAACAGTCAACATTTCAGTCCGAGACACTTCATCAGGTCTGAAACATTGACTCCAAAGATGCTGCTGACTTTCTGAGTTCTTCCAGCATTTTATGTGTGTGTTCCCTGGGAGATATTAACGTTCTTACAAAATACAGCACATCTGTGGCCAAAAAAGCTCCCCTTATGCATCAAACAGAATGAAAATGTGCAATGGTTTTATGCAGTTGAAACTGTCAAAAAAAAAAATTGGAACATTATGTGCATCGAGGAGCTAGGTAGGTGGAATGGAATTGGAAGGCACAGAACCAGGTCCTGAACTGTTGTTTATGCATTTCTTTCAGTGAAAATGAATCGTGGAAAAGTGAAGTTGGCAGCCAATCGTTCCCCGAGGCAATGCAAAATTGGCTTCAAGAGAGAGATATTTGCTGAGTGCAGACTGAGGCAGGCTTGTGACCTCGAAAGTATGTAAGGCAAATTGAACCATTGCTAGAGAATTTTTTTGTGACTATTTTGTAAGCTTTTGCTTGGCTCATTTGGCGGTTGGTACCATTCATTCTGAATAGGAACATGATTGACCCAATTTAGAGACCCGAAAGATTACCACCTGTAATTTGCCACTTGTACAGGGAAACATCAAAATTGTACAGTCCGTTGTTTGTGTCAAATCTAGTATGGCGAGGATTGTGCTGGGGGCAGCCTGCAAGTATTGCCACACTTCTGGTGCCAACATAACATGCTCACAACTTACAAACCCTAATCTATACATCTTGTCACGATGTGTGCAGGTAACGTCAGAACCCAAGAGCGGAGGAAAGACAGACGCCAATGTAAAGACGGCAACCAGAGTTTATTCCCAAGAATTCCAACAGTGCATCAGTGGCTCAGCCAAATGACACCATGAGACATAACATTCTCAAAAGTAGACCCCCAGGATGAGCCCTAATCGGGCATCCACTTAAATAATACAAGTAACATGGAAACCCTAGACCTATCAAAATAAAGTTAACACATTTAAACAGAAAGCATCAGGAGACTGCATTACTAAGAGCAGGTTATTAAAAAAGCACAAGGAACTCCAAGTGATTAATGACTCTCAATAAATGACAATTAACCAATTCAGAAGCTCTAAAAATCTTTCAGTCCAATGCTCGACGGTGTCCCACACAAGCCCAAGGAGCTCATTACATATCTTTGGAAAGTGAGAGGTAACTAGAACACCTGGAGGAAGTCACACAGTCACTGGAGGAATATACAAACTCTTTAGAGACAGCGGCAGGAATCAAACTCCTTATGGATGGAATAAATGATGAACGCTGGAATAAAAGCAGAAACTGCTGGAGTTACACAATAGGTGAAACAGAATTGGTGAAGGGAGACACCATGTTTATGAGAATCGTCAAATCAATCAGTGACCACTTTATTAGGTACACCTGTACATCTGCTCGTTAATGCAAATATCTAATTAGTCAATGTGTGGTGTCAACTCAATGCATAAAAGCGCACAGACATGATCAAGAGCAGGGGTTTCCAACATTTTTTATACCATGGACCAATGACCAAAACATTCAGCAAAGGGTCCACGGACCCTAGGTTGGGAGCCCCTGGTCAAGAGGTTCAGTTGTTGTTCAGACCAAACGTCTGATTAGGGAACAAATGTGACCTAAGTGACTTTGACCATAGAATAATTATTGGTGTCAGACAGGGTGGTTTGAGTATTTCAGAAACTACTGATTTCCTGGGAGTTTCATGCACAACACTCTCTAGTGTTTACAGAGAATGGTGCAACAAACAATAAATCATCCAGTGAGTGGCAGCTCTGTAGGTGAAAACACTTTTGCTAATCAGAGATTTCAGAGGAGAATGGCCAGACGAGTTCAAGCTTACAGCAAAGTGTGGTAACTCAAATAATCACATGTTACAAGAAATTTAAGAATTCAAGATTGCTGAATGTCACTTTCAGCATGCAAGTGTAAAGATGAACAAAATGATTCTTACTCTGGATCCAATGTGGAACAAAAAAAAACCACAATGACATAAAAACATATGATGAAAAGAAATGCAATAAATATAAATACATAAGGTAGCTTAAATACATAGGTTGATTGTATGCCTATAAAGTGACACTTGGTACAGGAATGTCTGTACATAAAGTGACTGACTGGAAATGATAAACTTACAACAGTGGTGTGCAGAGGGACATCTCTGAATGCACAGCACATCGAACTTTGAAGTGGATGGGCTACAGCAGCAAGAAGACCGCATACATACAGTCAGTGGCTACTTTATTAGGTAAAGAAGGTAACTAATAGTTGACACTAGTAGGAAGGAAGTTAATGAGTTTGGCTCCTGAAACGCCCAACTTCACAAACACCACAACTGCTCCTTCCTCTGACTCTCGTTCGCAAAGCAATCCTGCCTCCCTTCAGCCTTCTAGTTAATTACTAGTAGGCTCATTAGTGTGTTTGCAGATGGAAGAGAAAAGCAGAACACAGCAGGAAAGGAAGTGAAAGTAAGTGAGGGAAAGAAAAAGAAAGTGAAAGAAGATGAGAAAGAAAAAAGTAAAGGAATTGGAAATGAACAAAGTGAAAAAGATAGAAAAGTGAAAGAGCATTAGAGAAAGTGAAAAATAATGAAAGGGTGAAAGAGAACAACAGAGAAAGTCAAAGAGATAGAGAGTGAGAGAATGTGTGATAGAAAAGGTGAAAGTGGGAAAATATGAAAGAGAAGGATAAAGGGTGAAATAGGAAAAGAAGCGGAGAGAAAGAGAAAGAGAGATAGCCAAAGAGAAAGAAGACAAGGTGCTTGGATGGCAGTCTTATACCATCACTCATAGTTAGAATATCAGAAACATCTTGTAACTGATGAAGAAGGCTTGTGAATGTGTTTAATGTTGTGATGTAAGGAATACAATTGCCAAGTTGTGTACACAGCAGACACTGCCCCGATGTTCCTTTTAAATCTCTTGCTTCTGATCTGAAATGTATGCCCTCTTGTTTAGTTCACCCCTGTCTGGGAAAATGACCACACTCTTTCACCTCACCTATACCTCTATTGTGTTGCCTTCAATCTTATACCAGCCAGGGAATGAAGTCCTAGTCTATGCAAACTGTCCTTTTATCTTGGGCTCCTCAGTCACCGTGGTAAATATTTTGTGCATGCTTTCTGACAATATGTTTCCTATAACAGGGTGGCCAAGACTATACACAATACTCCAAGTGCAACCTAATTTTGTAACTCTCTTTTTCCTTCTCTTCCATTGGGCAGAAGATACAAAAGCTTGAAAGCGTGACCATCAGACTTAAGGACTGCTTCTTCCCTATCGCCATCAGACTCTTGAACAGACCTCTTGTACAATAAGATGGACTCTTGACCTCACGGTCTACCTCGTTATGATCTTGCACTTTATTCACTCTATTGTTTACCTGCACTGCATGTTTTCAAACTTTATTCTGAATTGCTATTGTTTTTCCTTTGTCTACTTCAATGCATCGGGTAATGATTTGATCGCTCTAATCAGAATGCATGATAAGCTTTTCACTACATCTTGGTACATGCAACAATATTAAACCAATCCCAATACCAATACCAATACCAACTCCTATACTCAGTTCCCAGACAGATGAAGGTCAGCATGCCTAAGTCTTCTTCACTACCCTATCTACCTGTGATGGTGCTTTGAGTGAGCTATGCACTTGTGTTTCTGGGACCCTTCTTCAAATCTGCTTCTTTGGTTGTAACAATATCTCACATTTGTGAAAGACCTACTATAAATCAATCTCTCCTTTCACTCAGGAAACTAGACCAAGATCAGTTTCATCTCAGGTGTAATTCCACATGGTGTGACACAGCCCAGTCATTCCACCGTTTACCTTTATCGCAATCTCCAAGATCCCTGAGCTGAAGGTTGCATGTTGATGGAGCCACTTTAATCATATAATTTCCTTCTAAATTACAATTGATGAATATCTGAATACAACCCCACTGGATTTGATTTCAGACTGGATTTTGATTGCAATGAACACAATTTTTGTTTGAGTTGCGAGTCCCTACAAAGGATTGCAAGAACTACTGAGAGGATCATTGGAGTCTCTCTTCCACCCATTCGAGATGTTTATCAGGACCACTGTGTATACAGCGTCCTTAGCATTGTCAATGATCCCTCCCATCCACCCAACAATTTCTTTGACCCCCTCACCCCCACCACCATCAGACAGGTAGTAACATAGCAATAGGACAAGGACTGTTAGGATGGGAAACAACTTCTTTCTCCCAGGCCATGACACTACTGAACGCCCAGCCACCACCTATTTCTCATCACATATGAAATGCAGTACCATTATACCGTTCAGTTTTTACCTTGTGCTGTAAATACACCTTATTATTTTAAAATATATTTGTGATAATATTACTTTATGTGTTGTGTGTGAGTTATATGTAAATACTGTGTTGAGCGCCCTGGTTTGGAGGAACATTGTTTTGTTTGGTGGTATGCACGTGTTTGGTTGAATGACAATAAACTTTAACTTGACCTTGAACATTTGTTTGAATTTGGAACAGTTTTGTTCTGGCCTGAGATTTAATCTGGTCAGATTTTACATTTTGTTTTGGAAGACTTAAGGAATGTCCTCCAGTACTTCCACAACCAGTGCTTTTTTGGCTGGATATTTCTTCAGAATATCCATTGATAAACTCACTATGCTGGGCTCTGTCCTGGTTATGGACTAGTCCACACACTTGTAAATTAACAAGACAAAGTTATAGAGATCTTTTTCTATGAACCTACCCAACATTTTAGTTTTATGTTAAAGATCAAAATCTGTAGATGTACAGTAGAGAGCATTCTATATAATGGGCAGTCTTCAATCATTGCAAACACGCGCTTGTGGGAGAGGTGGTTGGAAGTTTAAAAAGAGCTGGGGTCTTTAAGAATTTTACAGCAGCCTTCAGTCATTGTGGTGTATTAGGTATTAGGCAGTTACCAATAAAAAGAAGCAGGGTGTAAGTGGAGCAGCCATTGTGGGAGCAGCCATTCTCTAAGTGGGCCAGTGTTAGAGTGGTCAGGCTTTGAATCAAGAGGCTTCAGCAACAAGGGGGCAAAGGCTGTGAGTAAGTTTCTAGTCAGTATCTTTTCTTTCATTGTCTGTTAGTACATATCCAGTGCAGGAACAATGGTTACAGGGTTAATGGTATGTTGCTTTATGAGAGATTGAAATTCTGGGAGTATATTTCTACATTTAAAACAGAGGTTGGTAGGTTCTTGATTAGTAAGGGCATCAAAAGTTAGGGGAGAAGGCAGAAGAATGGGGTTGAGAGGGATAATAAATCAGCCATGATCTGAATAGATTCAATGGGCCAAATGGCCATTTTGTCTTATCATAGCCTGGTATCCATTTCACAAGATTACAAGAGAGTGCAAGGGATTGTAAACTCAGCCAGCTACATTATGGGCTCAGAACACCCTACCAATGAGTGACCTTCAAGAGCCGTCATCTGTCACTAAGGACATCCACCCTGACCTGCCTTCTCATTATGACTACCAGGGAAAGAGGGAGAGGAATGTGACAACCTACATTCGGTGACTCAAGAACAGCATCTTCCCCTCACAAATTGAGCAAATCTTTGTGGAAGTGCAAGATTGGCACATGGAATAAATTAAAAATAAATGGTTATGCGCTATATAGGAAGGAAGTATTAGATGGAGCAAGTTAAAGGGCCAGCATAACATTGTGGGCTCAAGGGCCTGTATTGTACTGTTCTACGTCTGTCTCCTATGTTCAGAAATATCCAAACAAGCTTAGGCCACTCAGCTCTTCATAGCTCCCTGCCATTTTATAACATCAAGACATATATGCCTATAAGCCATTGTCTGAATTTCTCTGGTAAACTTTTACTCCCTTTGCTGCTAAGAATTTATTTAATCTGCCATAAAGATAAGTCAAATCTCTACTTGTTGTTGACTTCAGGAGAGCACAGAGCGACCACTCTCAGTTGAACATCGACGGCTCCTCTGCAGAGATCGTTAGGAGCACCAAATTTCTTGGTGCTCACCTGGTGGAGAATCTCACCTGGTCCCTCAACACCAGCTCCATAGCCAAGAAAGCCCAGCAGCATCTCTACTTTCTGCGAAGGCTGAGAAAAGTTCATCTTCCACCCCGCATCTTCACCACATTCTGCAGAGGATGTATCGAGAGTATCCCGAGCAGCTGCATTACTGCCTGGTTTGGAAATTGCACCGTCTCAGATCGCAAGACCCTGCAGCGGATAGTGAGGTCAGCTGAGAAGATCATCGGGGTCTCTCTTCCAGCCATTACAGACATTTACACCACACGCTGCATCGGCAAAGCTAACAGCATTGTGAAGGACCCCACGCACCCCTCATACAAACTCTTCTCCCTCCTGCCATCTGGCAAAAGGTACCAAAGCATTCGGGCTCCAATGACAAAACTGTGTAACAGTTTCTTCCCCCAATCCATCAGACTCCTCAATACCCAGAGTCTAGTCTGACACCAACCTACACACGCACACTGAATTGAACACCACTCCACTCTCTTTGCAATTTTTGCTCAATTCCTGCTAAAACATTTTTTACATTGTCTGCATTTACATTTACAATTACATTTACATCATTTATTATTATGTTGTAATTTGTGCTTTACTGTGCTTATTGTCTTGTTTATTAATTATTGTACTGTCTTGCACTGTCTTGTACACTTTATGTAGTCCTGTGTAGGTCTGAAGTCTAATGTAGTTTTGTATTGTTTCACGTAGTCTAGTGTAGTTTTGTGTTGTTTCATGTAGCACCATGGTCCTGGAGGAACGTTGTTTCATTTTTACTGTGTACTGTACCAGAGTTATGGTCGAAATGACAATAAAAGCGATTTGACTTGACTACTTCCATTCGTCTTCAATGAAAAGTGTCCAAAGATTCATGGCCCAAAGATTCAAAAAAAATCCTTGTCTCACCCTTAAATGGATAATTGTTTTCCAATAAAAGACCTGCCCCGATAACTCAGACACTGAGGGGAACACACTCTGATTCCTCTGTGCTGACCTTCAGGGTCTGTCAATTTAGAACATACAACAATGCAGCACAGGAACAGGACCTTCAGTTCACAATGTTGTGCCAAACCAATTAAATTAGTAATCGAATGACCAAAGAAACTAATCCCTTCTGCCTACACAATGTCCAGAAACTTCTATTTCTCTCGTATTCATGCACCTATCCAAACCTCTCTTAAAAGCCGGAAATGTACTTGTCTCCAGACACCCATCGCTCTCTTTGTACAAAAACTTGCTCCTCACACTTCCTTTGAACTAACTGCCTCTGACCTGTGCATCCTCAGGTATTGGATATTTCATCCCTGAGAAAAAGATACTGACTGACACTCTATCTGTGCCTCTTGTGATCTTATAAATCACTATCAGATCTCCCCTTAGCCTTGGGTTCTCCAGAGAAGATAACCCAAGTTTCTCCAGCCTCTCATTATAACAAATGCCCTGTCATGCAGGCAGCATCCTTGGTAAAGTTTGTATGAAGCATTTGAGTTAAATTGAGAGGCTTCCATTTCTGGGGCAGAGGTCAGCAAGGAGCCAAGCTGCTTTAGACCTTGCGGTAAATCTTTACATGTCATTAACTCCAATCTCCAAACACAGCATGTAGCTAATCTTTCACAGCAAATTTGGTTCAAATCACGCACACAAGCCTAGCAAATAAATACAAGTTAACCAGTTTCAGAACTGGGGAACAAGGAGGAGAATTGGACATTCTTGGTTAACATCAGTTTCCTTTTCAAACCATCAGAAGCCTTGAATTATCCATAACACCATAAGACTTAGAGGCAGAATTATGCCATTCGGCCAATTGAGTCTGCTCTGCAAATATACTGGAAATTCAAATTGAACTGAACAGAACTTTCCTAGACTGTTTCGGGGACTTTGCGCTGTGAGGTTTAATATTCTGTGCGTTATAAATTTGTTTATTTTTCGGGCTTGGGCGACTTGTTCTTTTTTTGTATGTTGGGCGTTTTGATATCTTCTTTGAGTGGGTTTCATGGTGTTTCCTTGTTTGGTGGCTGTCTGTGGGAAGATGAATCTCAGGGTTGTATACTGCATACATACTTTGATAATAAATGTACTTTGAATCTTTGAATCGAGGATGAATTATCATCCCTCTCGACCCCATTCTCCTCTTTCCTCTCTTTTGATGCTCTTGAGAGATACAATATGGATTCCAGTCCTTCAGCCTATCAATTCCACACCAACCATCAACCACCATTTATGTCAATCCAACATTTATCCCTCTTTGCTAATCCTCCCCGTTTTCTTTGCAAGTCCTCCCGGGTTCAACAACCCATCTGCACACCAAGGACAATTTACAGTAGCCAGTTAAACTACTACCTTGCATATAACTGGAATATGGGAAGAATCCAGAGCAACTGGAGGAAACTCATACAGATGCAGAGAGATCGTACAAACTCCACACCAACTGCACCCGATGCTGGGATTGGACCTGAGTCTCTGATGCTGTGAGGCACTGACTCTACTAGCTGTGCCACTGAATCGGAATCAGAATCAGTTTTATTATCACTGACATATGCTGAGAAATTTGCTGTTTTGCAGTAGCAGTACAGAGCAATGCATTAAAAAGCAGACGTCACATTAAGAGAGCAAGAGAGTGTTGATTGACCACTCAGGAATCAGATGGCAGAGGGGAAGAAGCTGTTCTAGAATCGTTGTGTGTGTGTCCACAGGCTCCTGTACCTCCCCTCTAATGGTTGCCAGGAGAAGGAGACATGTTCTGGGTGGTGAAAGTGCTTACTGATAGATGTCACCTTCTAGAGGCCTCGCCTTTTGAAGATAAACTTGATAGTGGGAACCTTGTGTCTATGATGGGGCTGGCTGAGTTCACAACCCTCTGCAGCCTTTTCTGACCCGGTGCATTGGATCCTCCATACCAGGCGGTGATGCGACCAGTTAGAATGGTCTCCACGGGTCATCTGCAGAAATTTGCTAGAGTCTTTGGTGACATACCAATGTGATCCTCTTCCAATCCAGGTTCCCATAATTCTTCCCATAGTTTCTCTTTCCCTGAGTTCTTAAGTCCCTTCTGTTCATAGGACCCACCAGTGGCTCTGGGTCGACACTCTTGTCAATTCAGATAATACAATCCCACAATACTGACCAAGGATGCGTAAAATAAACACACATGACACTCCAAAAGCTGGAATCTAGAGTGAAGAACAAATTGTCTGAGGAACTCCGGACATGGAGCAGTATTTGTGGGGTGAAAGGAATTGTCGACGTTTCAGATGAAGACCTCACATTCACGCTTAAACTTAATTTTATAGATCTAATGAAAATTCATTGTTCTGAAACATAAATTTATTTTTTCAACAATATTGTCTGACCTGCTGTAAAATATTTTGTTCCAGTTGTAGTTTCCTAGTTTTTCCGTAATCTGCTCATTGCGTGAAGCAAAGTTTTATATACTTTTTTAAGTATCTCCGGTACCTAATAAAGTGGCCACTGAGTGTATGTCCGTGTTCTTCTGCTGCAGTAGCCCATCCACTTCGAGGTTCAACATGTTGTGCATTCAGAGATGCTCTTTTACTACCACTGCTGTAACGTGTGGTTATTGAACTGTCACCTTCCTGTCAGCTTAAACCAGTCTGACCATTCTCCTCTGCCCGCTATCATTAACAAAGTGTTTTCACCCACTGAACTGCCGTTCACTGGATGCGTTTATTTATTATTTATTTATTGAGATTCGGCATGGAATAGGCCCTTCAGGCCCTTTGACCCGCACCGATTGTATCCTAGCCTAATCACAAGACAATTTGCAATGACCAATTAACCTACTAACTGGTATGCCTTTGGAATGTGAGAGGAAACCCAAGCACTCAGAGGAAACCCATGCAGTCATGGCGAGAATGTACAAACTTCTTACAGGCAGCTTTTGCACCATTTTCTGTAAATACTAGAGACTTCTGTGCGTGGAAGTCCCTGGAGATCAGCAGTTTCTTTGATTCTCAAACCACCCTGTCTGGCCCCAACAATCATTCCTTGGTCAAGGTCACACTTCTTTCCCCATTCTGATGTTTGGTCTGAACAACAGCTGAACCTCTTGACCATGTCTGCATGCTGTCATGCATTGAGTTGCTGCCACATGACTGGCTGATTAGATATCTGCATTAATAAGCTGGGTACAAGTCTACCTAAAAAAAGTGGCCACTCGGTGTATTTCAGAAGTGCCATGCCATCTCAATGTGGGATTGCTAAGGCTTGTCCATGGAAATTGATTGATGTTGAGAATATAGGAAAAATCTGCCTTCGGCAGGGTCTCTGATGTTTACAATCTGCCTTAAACATTACTCAGCTCAAGATCTGTTGTTGATGTTGCTGGACTAATCCAAGTTGTGTACTATTGACTGTGGACTTATAACACAGAGGTCACTATGTCCATGCTATTTCTCTTTGAAGGGATTGCATCACGACCATTCCTCCTCAGTCTCTGTGGATGCAATTGTTTATACTTTATGCAAATTCTAATGAGCTCAGTTGGATTCTAAAACTTCTTTGATGAGTCAAAATGAAAGTTGAGCTTATTGTCATAGACACAAGGCAGGTGTAATGAAAAAACCTGGCATGGTAACATAGCCATTAGTGTAAGGACGTTCAGTTCCTATCGCTGTCCCTGTGAAAGTGTGGATTTCCTCCAGGTGCTCCAGTTTTAAAGTTCAAAGTAGATTTATTATCAACGTACATATATGTCACCATATACAACCCTGAGATTCATTGCTCGTGGGCGTACTCAATAAATCGATAATAGGATAATAACCATAAGAGAATCAATGAAAGACCACATCAACTTGGACATTCAACCAGTGTACAAAAGACACTGTGCAAACAAAAAAAAATGATATAATAATGATAAATAAATAAGCAATAAATATCGAGAGCATGAGATGAAGAGTCCTTGAAAGTGAGTCCATTGGTTGTGAGAATGTTCAGCGAATTTATCTCTTTGGTTCAAGAGCCTAATGGTTGAGGGGTATTAACTGTTTCTGCACCTGGTACCGTGAGCCCTGAGGTTTCTGTACCGTCTTCCTGACGGCAGCAGTTTCCTCCAACATTCCAAAGATGTATGGGGCAGTAGGTTAATTGGTCACACGTGTGTAGTTGTGTGGCACAGTCTCGTTGCACCAGAAAGGCCAGTATCTCTAAATAAAATAGACTAAAATTCTGGACAGATTACTTTTTTCACAATTTACATCTAAAGCTTTTCCATCTTTTATCCTGTTATGACATTTCCCATCAACAGGGGTCACTAGGGAACTTCATTTTAACCACGTCAATAAAATTACAAATGATAGTGTTTGATAAATGACTTCCCTTAATTACAACCTCTCACTGTAAATCAATAGTGGGTGCAGGGAAAACTATTTATTAATGCTTTCATTGTCTATGTTATAATCACAAATGATTCCTATTTAAAACTTCAAAAAACATCTTTGCTTACTTGTTGCTTCCTATTTATGCTGCTTTATCATCCATAAAGATGCTTAAAATAAGGCTTCTTTCCTTCTACTAAGCTAAATCCAGAATTCAGGACAAATGCATAGCCTGACCTTCCTTCCTGAAATCTAGATGTTGCCAACAAACTTTCCTATTGTGAACTGTCATGTTGCAGTCATTGTTAATGGTTTCCTTCTTTTCACAGCCCATATCCCCTGGATCACCCATTAAGATCGGTCCTCTTGGTGATGTAGATCTTCTGTTGCAGATTTCCTGTGGCCTAGCTCCAATACCTAGAAATGGATATTTCCATCAGGAGGAAGAGGTACAAGAGCATCTTCCCTATAGCAGGGTGACCAAAACTGAACGCAATACTCCAAGTGGATCAGCAAATTTGCTGATGATACAAAGATTGGAGGTGTAGTAGACAGTGAGGAAGGTTTTCAGAGCCTGCAGAGAGACTTGGACTAGCTGGGAAAATGGGCTGAAAAATGGCAGATGGAGTTTAATACTGACAAGTGTGAGGTATTGCACGTTGGAAGGACAAACTAACGTAGATCATACAGGGTTAATGGTAAGGCACTGAGGAGTGCAGTGGAACAGAGGGATCTGGGAATACAGATACAAAATTCCCTAAGAGTGGCGTCACAAGTAGATAGGGTCGTAAAGAGAGCTTTTGGTACATTGGCCTTTATTAATCGAAGTATTGAGTATAAGAGCTGGAATGTTATGATGAGGTTGTATAAGGCATTGGTGAGGCCAAATCTGGAGTATTGTGTTCAGTTTTGGTCACCAAATTTAAGGAAGGGTATAAATAAGGTTGGAAGAGTGCAGAGAAGGTTTACAAGGATGTTGCCGGGACTTGAGAAACTCAGTTACAGAGAAAGGTTGAATAGGTTAGGACTTTATTCCCTGGAGCATAGAGGAATGAGGGGAGATTTGATAGAGGTATAGAAAATTATGATGGGTATAGATAGAGTGAATGCAAGCAGGCTTTTACCACTGAGGCAAGGGGAGAAAAAAAAAACAGAGGACATGGGTTAAGGGTGAGGGGGGAAAAGTTTAAAGGGAACATTAGGAGGGGGCTTCTTCACACAGAAAGTGGTGGGAGTATGGAATGAGCTGCCAGACGTGGTGGTAAATACGGGTTCTTTTTTAAATTTAAGAATAAATTGGACAGATACATGGATCGAAGGTATATGGAGGGATATGGTCCATGTGCAGGTCAGTGGGACTAGGCAGAAAATGGTTCAGCACAGCCAAGAAGGGCCAAAGGGCCTGTTTCTGTGCTGTAGTTTCTATGGTTTCTGTGGTGAGATGAACACATATCCATTCTTAATGAAACACAACCATTCTACAAAGCAGAGGACCTGAACTTTATGAAGCATATCCACTTCCTTTCAACTGAAAGCGTTTGATATTTGAGGAGTGTTTAATGTCTCTGGGCCTGTACTTGATGATGTGTAGAAGGATGGTGAAGAGCTTGGGGGCAGGGAGCTCATTGAAACCCGAATACTGAAAAGCCTGGATAGAAGGGGTGTAGGGCTGGCAGATGTTTTTATCAGTAGGAGATTCTTAGATACGAGGGCACCACCTTAGAAAACGCTGACGTGCAAGAGGGTGGTGAATCTGCGGAATTGAATGCCTTGGAGGTCTGTGGAGGACAAGTCACTGGGTGTATCTAAGGCAGAGATCGATAAGTTCTTGATTGGTGAAGCAGTTAAAGGTTTTGGTGAGAGGCCCAGAGAAGGAGATTAAAAAAAAATCAAACATGATTAAATGGCCCACTGCCGTTCTTAGATCTTATGGCCTTACGGAATTTATGGTGTACTTAAAGAGATCTAAGAACTTGGAATGGTTCTGAAAAGAATTACCAGGATGTTGCCTGGGAAAGCTGGGTATGAAGTTGGAAAAACTTGGGTTGTTTCCCTTGGTGCATCAGAGGGGTCCTTGTAGATGTTTATAAAATTATAAGAGGCATAGATAGGGTTATTCCTACCTCAGTATAACAACACATTGACCATTCTGCACTAAGATGCATTTGCTCTATTTTTGTTCTTTCTTGGATAATTTTGTACAATGTATATTCTTCATTATTATATCTTTAATGAATCTGTCCTCACAAACCTTTGGGATAGATAATGTCAATGATTCCCAACCCTCAGAGAAAATACTTTCCTCCTCATCTCCCTACTCTCCTAGTCCTTGGTTTGCCCCCACCCCCCAATTTTGAAAGGGAAACATCTTCCCAGCATGTATACAGAATCACAAGCAGAAAAACATTGATTAGCATTACTATCAGACATAACAAATAAATAAAGAAAAAGATATGAAGCACTGATCATGGGTTCATGGACCATTCAGAAATCTGATGGCAGAAGACAAAAAGCTGTTCCTGAATTACTGAATGTGAGACTTCAAATGGTCAAGATGGTGGCCACATTGCCCCATCTCCGGTGTCTCTCTCCTGGACTGCAGCAGTAAGTAAGCCCGCAGCTTGAGGCCTGGTCCTCGCTACAACCAAGTCTATGCAGCCTCTCCGCCGCCTGTCACCCCACCAAATAAAGGAAGCTGGCCTGCAGTATCGTACATTATCAATGTCCAATAAGGTCAAAGGTCCACAGTTACAATGCATGCTGCCATCGCCCTCCAATTTTGATGCCTTTGAGTACCAGGCACTGACCTGAACTTCACCTAGTCCAGCTCCTTTGATTCCCAGGCTGACTTTTCCGTTACCCAGGCCGGTTACTCCAACAGCCCAGCTGGCTCTGCTGACACCCGGTCCAGCTACTGCAATCAACTAGCAGCTTATTATCATCGGGGAGGAGGTACAGGCTCCTGTACTTCCTCCCCAATGGTAGTAGTAAGAAGAGACCATGCCCCAAAGACGAGGGTCCTTATTGATCTGTGCCACCTTCTTGAGGCACCATCTCTGGAAGATCAAGGTCAAAAGTCAAAGTTCAATTTCTTATTGAAGTAGATATACGTTATCATTGGTTGGCATGGTGGAGATAATATCTACCAAAGGAGGTGTAAGGCACTCCTTCCTTCCACCAGCCCTTGGACAAGGTGTAGCACCTTCATTACCCTCCTAGATCAGGGTCACATGAAGCCATGGGAGCAGGTGGTGGATGGTCATATGAACAGCTGGTGCACATCACAAGTCCAGGTTATGCGACCACTGATGCCAGGTAGACAGTCTCTGAAGAGTATTGAAAATGACTGAAAAAGGCACTCATCTTGTAAAGACACTGCCCAGAAGAAGGCAATGACAAACCAGTTCTGTAGAAAAATTTGCCAAGAACAAGCATGGTCATGGAAAGACCATGATCGCCCACATCATAGACATGTCACCTAAAGAACGAATGGTATGTTACCAGATACTACACTGAAATTCATTTCCTTTTTCTTTATTTAGATACAGCGTGGAGCAGGCTCTTCCAGCCTTTCGAGCCACACCACCAAGCAATCACCCAATTTAATGCTAACCTGCTCACGGGACAATTTACAATGATCAATTAATCTACCAACCGGCCATCTTTGCACTGTGGGAGGAAACCCATGCGGTCAAGCGAGAATGTATAGATAAAAAACAAAATTTTCTTACAGGCATTTGCAGAAAAGCAAAGACAAACTAAAGATTCTATAGAAAACTGCAGACAAAGACCAATCCTGTACAAATCAAGATTATACTCTGTAGACCTGGAAAATCTTGTTTTAATAAAATAACTTCTTAATACTTGGTTCAACTGAATAAAGATCCTGTCCTTTCAATCCTTCTTCATAGACAGTTTTGCATTACTGGTTCATCCCCTTCTGTAAATGTGGGTGTGATGAGATCACAAATTGCCATTGAAATCATAGAACATAGAAGAGTACAGCACAGGAATAGGACCTTTAACTCACAATACAGAGCTTATGCCATCCATAATGCCAATTTAACCAAATCCCTTCTGACCTCCCAAGACATGTATCATAACCTCGCTGTTCATGAGCTACCTAAAGGCCTTGTAAACATTGCTACTGTATCTACTTCCATCATCTCCATTATAGTGGGTTCCAGGCAGTTACTACTCTCTGAGTTTAAAAATCTGCTCTGTAAATCTCCTTTAAACTTTCTCCCTTTCAGTTTAAGTCTATTCCCTCTTATATTTGACATTTCCACCCTGAGAAAAGGACGCTATCTACCATATCTTATTTACTTACTGCCTGTTATGCTGCTGGCTTTTAAGTCCTCCATCTCACTCTATCCTTGGCTAACATTTCTATTGTACCTCAGGTGTGGTTGAGGGACCTCATTTTTGCCTCTAATGTATGGCCCAAGTCGCCTTTGGTGCCCACATTTCCTCCACCTTTCAGGGGTCCAGTGAAAATGGAGTCAGCGTCTCTTCTCATACATGTCCAATCTACCCTGTTTATATGACCCTATCCATCTAGTGGTTAGAACAATCACCTTACAGTGCCACCAATCATGTTTAGATTCACACCCCATCTATAAAAAGTTCATGCAGTACTGTGGAAAAGTCTTAGGTACATATATATACCACGAATGCCCAAGACTTTTGCACAGGACTGCAGTAATTTTACGTATTTATCTGTACTGCTGCCACAAAATAAAACAAAATTCATGACATATGTGAGTGATGATAAACCTGATTCTGATATGGGTCTCTATTGTGGACTGAGAGTGGGAAGGGGGCAAGGAGGGGGGAATCATGGTTGGGAAAAAGGGAAGGGAGGGGAAGGTGCGGGAAGCACCAGAGAGACATTCAGTAATTATCAATAAACCAAATGTTTTCAATCAAATGACCTTGCCTAGTGTCTCAGGACTGCGTTTGTATGCATGCGTGCCATACCCCGCCCCTGGCACTCTTTCTCTGCCACCTGTCCCTCCCACCACCCCCCCCCGCGATTCTTCACCTTCACTTTTCCCAACATCTCTTGCTCCTGCCAGATTTACGAACTCACTCTCCGCTCCACATTGACAAATACAGTACTGTGTAAAAGTCTTAGGCACCCATGCTATATATATGTACCTAAGACTTTTGCATGATAATGTACTTATCCCTCTTTTTCTCAATGACCACATGTCTGGACACTTGCGTTCCCTCCCTCATTCCAGCGACATACACTTAGGGGTACTGTGTTGTGGGCATGCTATGTTGGCAATGGGAAGCATGCCATCTCCCGTGGGTTGTCCTTTGCATCATCTTCAGATTAAGTTGGTCATCAACGTTAAATGATGCGTTTCACTGCACGTTTCTATATACATGTGACAAATGAAGCTAATCTTTATGTTTATATCCTTTGTTGCTTTAAGAATGAGGCCATTCCCTGGCCTCTGACGCTCCCGAGAAAACAGTCTAAAAAGCTGTTTGGAAAAGGAAAATCTCCAAAGTCCATAAACCTCACTTGGGGAAATGTTAACAGCAAAGTCCCCACCCAGTGTCATAGGGACTTGCACAGAAGTTGTTGTATATAAAAAATTATCCACAAGCAATAGAAAACAGAGCGATGACAGCTCAAACATGGGGGTAGGTTTCACCAAAGATCTTAATTGGGGACGTATGGAAATCGAATTTCAGAATTTTGGACCAAGAGTTGAAGGACAGGCCAACAGGACAAATCAAGTTTATTGAGATGTGCACAAGTACAGTGAGACACAGAGACAATGGAGAATTTCCGTGCACGAGCATCACAGTCACATAGATTCAGACAATACACACAAAACATACCGTAAATTATACAAGACAGTGAAGAGAAAACAAAAGATTATGCAAAATCAAAATATGAGTGTAAAATAAGATCAGAGTTAGGTCCATGGGAGTGCAAGAGGTGGTCTGTAGAGTTCTGTTGCTGAAGTGGTATTCGGGTGGTACAGGACTGTTCAAGAACCTGATGGGTGTTGAAAAGTAATTGGTCCTGAACCTGGTGGTGTTGGACTTCAGGATTTTGTAACTCCTGTCTGATGATGGCATGACACTAAAGGCTGTCAGTATTGGGCATGAGGAAACAGGGGATGCAGGGGAGTCTGCAAAAGGCGGGTGTAATACAACACAACATTATAAAGGGATGTGTTCATCAAGGCTTTTTATTTTTAATTATTGAGATACAGTGCGGAATAGGCCCTTCTGGCCCTTCGAGTTGCGCCTCAGCAACCCCTCCCTCTGATTTAATGCTAGCCTTAGTAACGCTTAGTAAAGGCATCCGTTAGTCTTGCGAGATCATGGGTCTGCACCTGGAAAGTCTTCACACTCCAGGGCACAGGCCTGGGCAAGGTTGTATGGAAGACCAGCAGTTGCCCATGCTGCAAGTCTCCCCTCTCCATGACACCAATGTTGCCCAAGGGAAGGGCCCATACAGCTTGGCACCAGTGTTGTCGCAGAGCATTGTGTGATTAAGTGCCTTGCTCAAGGACACAACACGTTGCCTTGGCAGGTAGCTATTCCAATGCCTTAACCACTTGGCTACGTGCCCACACTAGCCTAATGCTAGCCTAATCACAGGAAAATTTACAATGACCAATTAACCTACAAACCGGTACACCTTTGGGCTGTGAGAGGATACCAGAGCACCCGGAGGAATCCCACGCAGAAGGTCAAACTCCTTACAAACAGCGGTGGGAATTGAACCCAGGTAGCTGATACTCTGGTGCACTGCGCTACCCTGCCATCCCTGCTTCTGAACAGGATGATGAGAATAGGAAGCCACCTGTGAAATTCTGTCCCACAGGGCATTCCTAGAGGACAACCAGCCACCATCCATCTGGTATCGATACAGTTCCCTGGTTTGAAAATAGCATTCAGTAGAACATAGAGAGTGTACTTCAGTCCACGATGTTGTGTTGAAATTTTAGTCCATTTTAAGATCAATCTCCCACATAGCCACCATTTTCTATCCCCCATGTTGCTATATAAGAGTTTTTAAAATGTTCTTACTGTATCTGCCTCTACCATCACCCCTGGCAGCGTGTTCCATGCACCCACTACTCTCTGTGTAAAAAAACTACCTCTGACATCCCCACTATAATTTCCTCCAATCACCTTAAAAATATTCCCCTGTTCCACCCTGAGGGGAATTCTCCGGCTGCCCACTTGATTGATATCTCTTATTATTTTATAAGACCATAGAACATAGGAGCAGAATTAGGCCATCTGGCCCATCGAGTCTGCTCTGCCATTCAATCACGGCTGATCCTTTTCTTTCTCCTCCTCAAACCCATTTCCCGGCCTTCTTCCCGTAACCTTTGATGCCATGTCCAATCAAAAACCTTACAATCGCTGCCCTAAATACACCCAATGATCTAGCCTCCATAGCTGCCCATGGCAATAAGTTCCACAACCCTCTATCAACTCTTTTCTCATCATCCTTTGCTCGAAAGTGAAAAGCCCTAAGTCTCTTAAGCTATCCTCATAAGATATACTCTCTAATCCAGACAGCATCTTGGTGAACCTCCTCTGCACCCTCTCCAAAGCTTCCACATCCTTCCTGTAATGAGGTGGCCATACTGCAAGTGTGTTGTAATCAGGGACTTATGGATCTGCAACATTATCTTGGAGCTTTATAAAACTCGGTCACATCTGTCTGAGAATTGCTCAATAGATGGAACCATTAATTAGTTTATTATCGTCACCTATACCAAAGTACAAAGAAAATCTTTTCTTGCATGCTATCCATATAGATTATTTCACCATATCAGTGTATTGAGTTAATACAAGGGGAAAGCAATCACAGAATGCAGAATAAAGTGTTAGTTACGTAGAAAACATAGTGCAGGCAGACTATAAAACACAAGGCATCTTTCATCCATCTTATCAAATAATCATAGGACAATATGACATAAGAGCTGAATTAGACCAGTTGGCCCATGGGGTCTGCACCACCTTTTCATCAAGGCTGATTTATTATTCCCCTTAGCCCCGTTCTCCTGCCTTCTCCTTGCAAACTTTGGTGCCTATCAATCTCCACTTTAAATATAGCCCATGATTTTGGCCTCCACAGCAGTCTGTGGCAAAGAATTCCACTGGTTCATCACCCTCTGGCTGAAGAAGCACTTCATCTCTGTTCTAAAGGGACATCCTATTCTGAGGCTGTGCCCCCCAGTCCTAGGCTTGCATTAGAAGAAACATCCTCTCTACATCTTCATATTAGCAGATTGTTCAATAGTGGTATAGCAGCAGACTAAAAGCTGTCTTTGAGCCCGGTGGTATGTCCGTTCTGACTTTTGTATCTTCTGCCTAATGGGAAGGTAGGGGGGAGTGAAGAGAGAATGCTGGGGCAGGTAGGATTTTTGATTACGTTGGCTGCCTTACAGAGACAGTGAGAAGACGGGAGGCTGGTTTCCACGATGTCCCAGGCTGTGTCCACAACTCTGCAGTTTCCTGCAGTCTCAGGAAGAGCAATTGCCATACCAAACCGTGATGCATCCGGCTAGGTTGCCCTCTATGGTGCATCAACAGAAATCAGTGAGGGTCAAAGATGCCTCCTGCGTGATCTGTTCCAGAGGTTAGTATAATCCTTTAAAAACCTTGCCTTAATATGAGGGAGCCTAATATTTTTAATTGACTAATTTCTCATCTCTTATTAAGGGATAACTAGACGGTGACTCAAACTGCTTTCACTGTAGGCGGCAGAGTTTATTTTGAAAGCTTCTACCAATGTTTAAGACGTAAAGAAAACACTTGCAATTTGAATATTTTCCGACATTTAGAGGTTTGGAAAATCACCTTGCTGCTCAATCCTGTTCACCTCATTAGAGAACAGTCAAGGCCTGTTCTCCACTGGGATAACTTGGAGAGACGTCTCTGCCCGAATTCCACTGTTTACAGAGCAATGCAGTTAACAGGTGTAACACTAATGAGCCCATCACCGAGAACATGGTGAACAGTCGTGTTCTATTACCTAATCTGTCACCTCTCCCTGCTGGCTGCATTTCAAAACAGCCGTGAATAGGGTCATAGAAAAGTACAGTACAGAAACAGGCCCTTCATCCCATCTAGTCCATTCCAAACCATTTAAATTGCTTACTCCATTGAGCTGCACCAGGACTATTGCCTTCCTTACTTCTACCATCCACGTATCTATCCAAACCTCTCTAAAGACTGAAATCGATCTTGCATGCACCTTTTGTGCTGGCAGCTCATTCCACACTGTCACGACCCTCTGAGTGGAGAAGTTTCCCCTCATGTTCCCGTTAAATGCCAATCATATGGCAGTAACCAAATGCATAAAAGCATGCAGACATGGTCAAGAGGTTCAGTTGTTGTTCAGACCAAACATCAGAATGGGGAAGAAATGTGATCTAAGTGACTTTGACTGTCGAATGATTGTTGGTGCCAGACAAGGTGGTTTGAGTATCCCAGAATCTGCTAACCTCCTGGGATTTTCATGCACAACAGTCTCTAGAGTTTAGTATAAATGGTGTGAAAGACAAAGAAAACATTCAGTGAACAACAGTTCTGTGGGGAAAGTGACTTGTTAATGAGAAAAGTCAGAAGTGAATGGCCAGACTGGTTCAAGCTGATGACTAACTCAAATAATTACGTGTTACAGCAGTGCTGTGTGGAAGAGCATCTCTGAATGCACAACGTGTTAAACCTTGAACTGGATGGGCTATAGCACCTTTCACCCTTAACGCAGGAGATCTAGTTTTAGTCCCACCCAACCTCGACATGGTCGGAGCAGCAGAGACAATTAGTGATGTCCACTCAACGTTTATAATGGTTAGTTTATCTACCAACTCGCATGTAAGCTCTAGATACTACTCCAAATAAACTATGCAAAATATATGATCATGCAGAATATTCCAACTGAATCATTATCTGGCATGGAGCATCACTGCACAGGATCAGAAAAAGCTGTAGAAAGTTGCAAACTTAGCCAGCTCCATCAAAGGCACTTGCTTACCCACCTTTGAAGTCATCTTTAAAAGGCGATGTCTTTGAAAGGTGGCATTCATCATTCGAGACCCCCACTTAAGACATGCTGTCTTCTTATGATTCCCATCAGGGACGAGATACAGGAGCCTGAAGACATACACACAGAGTTTTAGTTACAATATCTAGCCCTCCACCATCAAATTTCTGATTGGACAATGAACCAACTCATGAACTCTATCTCACTAATTTTGCTCTCTTTCTGGAATACCTATTTAATTTAAATTTAAATATACATTATATTTTTTATTTTAATTTATAGTATTTTTATGTATTGCACTGCTATGGCCATAAAGCAACAAATTTCACAACATACACTCTTTGGTTACTTATTTAGGAATATCTGTACACTTGCTTGTTAATGTATATATCTAATCAGCCGTAGCAGTACGTAGCAGTAACCAAATGCATAAAAGCATGCAGACATGGTCAAGAGGTTCAGTTGTTGTTCAGACCAAACATCAGAATGGGGAAGAAATGTGATCTAAGTGACTTTGACTGTCGAATGATTGTTGGTGCCAGACAAGGTGGTTTGAGTATCCCAGAATCTGCTAACCTCCTGGGATTTTCATGCACAACAGTCTCTAGAGCTTAGAATAAATGGTGTGAAAGACAAAGAAAACATTCAGTGAACAACAGTTCTGTGGGGAAAGTGCCTTGTTGATGAGAAAGGTCAGAAGTGAATGGCCAGACTGGTTCAAGCTGATGACTAACTCAAATAATTACGTGTTACAGCAGAGGAGCGCCGAAGAGCATCTCTGAAAGCACGACATGTTAAACCTTGAACTGGACGGGCTAGAGCAGCTGAAGACCGCATACATACACTCAGTGGCTATTTTATTAGCTATAGACGGTACCTAATAAAATGGCCAGTGAGTCCATATCAGTGATATTAAAAATGATTTTGATTCCATGTGAACTGTGCACAATACTCCAATTTAATCAAGTAATCTGAACATCTTGGAGATGCAGATATAAACTGGAAGAAACCCTGGGGGAGGGGATTATTTTTGCATGGTGGAAGAGACTAGAACATCTGAAAGGCCGACCTTTGATCCTTACTTCTGTGCTTGTAAATGAATGCCAAGTGATTAATTGGTCAATTATGAAATTAACCACTTGATGGAAATGTGAGCAGGTACCTGAGAGGTTAAGTGTGTCTGACACAAAATGGAGCAGAGGGAAGGGCGTTCGGTATTGCTGTCACCGATCGCAGTCAGCTTTATGAGTGGGTATCACCATCACAGGGGAAACAGCTCCCTGTTCAGGGCAACCACACTCCTATTCCTGCGTCACTGTTTTATCAAAGGAAATTAAGGCTGGGAAAGTCGGTGTTAAACAGTAGGGACAGGATGGGAGGATGAAGGGGGAATGCAGGAGAGGAAGTGAAGTGGCTTCAGGCAACAGGAAATGTCCTGTGATAATGAACCAAGGGTGATCAGAGAACTGACCTCTGTTCTCCTCTCCCTGCCCATGAAGAATATAGCCTGAAAGCTAGTATTTGAAAGTAACTCTTTAAGATTAAATAGCTGCGGCTGTCTGCTATCATTTCCCTTAAAGGGCCTTGCATTTTATCCCACAGATGTCAGTTTAATTACTGAGTCATACAGATTTGTCCAAGGTTCAAGATTCAAGATTGTTTAATGTCATTTCCAGTGTAAAGGAGAACAAGGTAATTGTTACTTCGGATCCGATGCATCACAAAAAACACAACAAGATAAAGAAGCAAATCATAACGAAAGAACACAATAAATACTGTATGATACATTTTACATTGTAAGATACTGTATGATACTTTATACTTTGATCGATTGTGTGCCCATATAGTGACTGTCAGGAAATGATAAAGTCGAGGTGGCTGGCGTTGAGAAGGGTGTGGAGTTAGAGGACTGTACGTTACCTATAAAAAGTATTCACTTCCTTTGGAAGTGTTCATGCTTTATTGTTTTACAGCATTGAATCACAGTGGATTTAATTTGGCATTTTTGACACTGATCACCAGAAAAAGACTCTTATTTTGTCAAAGTGAAAACAGATCTCTGCAAAATGATCTAAATTAATTACAAATATAAAACACAAAATAGTTGATTGCATGAGTATTCACCCATTCCAAGTCGGTATTTGTGCTGGGACATTTACTCCAAGTCAGCTGTTGTGTGCTGGGGCAGCAGACACCAACAGAATCAACAAACTCATTCGTAAGGCCAGTGATGTTGTGGGGATGGAACTGGACTCTCTGATGGTGGTGTCTGAAAAGAGGATGCTGTCCAAGTTGCATGCCATCTTGGTCAACGTCTCCCATCCACTACATAATGTATTGGCTGGGCACAGGAGTACATTCAGCCAGAGACTCATTCCACCGAGATACAACACAGAGCGTCATAGGAAGTCATTCCTGCCTGTGGCCATCAAACTTTACAACTCCTCCCTTGGAGGGTCAGACACCCTGAGCCAATAGGCTGGTCCTAGACTTATTTCATAATTTACTGGCATAATTTACATATTACTATTTAACTATTTATGGTTCTATTACTATTTATTATTTATGGTGCAACTGTAACGAAAACCAATTTCTCCTGGGATCAATAAAGTATGACTATGACTATTTACCTTTTCAATAGGTAGGAATAGGTGAAAAGGAATTCAATTTACTGAGGAGGGTCGAACGCTGTTGAGAAGCTGATCAGGCATTCATGGCATCAAGAATGAAACCACTCAGCACTTGTAAAGGCAGTCGGCATACCAAAAATAGCCACAGATGATTTCAAGTCCTCTTTTGGAGCTGTTCTGAGCTCCAGAAGGACCCATGGGAGACAATCATGCCAATACTCTTTGGTCAGGGAAGCCCTCAGAGCAGCCTTTAAGGAGCAGTGAAACTGCTCACATAGGCCATTAGACTGCAGGTGATACACCATGGAGTGATGTAGCATAATGCCGAGGTTCTGGGCCATCACAGCACGGAGGTCTGATATGAACTGGGCACGATGATCAGAGGAAATATCAGATAATGTGCCAAACTGAACAACCAGGTGCGATGAATGACTGAGCTACGTCTGAGGCCGTCATCGATGCTAGGGAAATGACCTCTGACCACCTGATGGTACGGTCCACCATGGTAAGGAGGTGCATGAAACTACAGGAGGGGAGAAAGGGATCAACAAGGTCCACATTGACTTGGTCGAGCCGTCGCTGAGGGACCTCAAAAGGTGCCTATGGCACCTGAACATGATAATTAATTTTTGTCCACTGGCACTCCACACAGGCTGCAGTCCGATCATGCATGTCCTCACTAAGTTTATGCCACACAAGCTTCAGTGAAAGCAGCTTCTGTGAGGCCTTACAACCCAGATGCCAGAGGCAAAGTACGGAGTTAAAAAGTGTCCACCTCCAATTTGCAGGCACAATGGGGCAAAGGTAAGTGGTTGAAACATCACTCAGAAGAGAAATCCCAGCTTCCCTGAACTTAATGTTAGCAAACCATAGGCCCATGACTGATGTTTGGTAAGTCTAGACCTCTGGGTCAACAGTTCGGTCGGCTGCCATGCCTGCATAGTCAACGCCTTTGAGTATGGCCACAAAGGTTGGCCATGAGAGGCAATCAACCGCAGCATTATATTTCCCTGTGATATATTGCATACCAGTTGTGAACTCGGATATGTAGGCCAGGTGGCATTGCTGCCGTGCAGACCATGGGTCTGATATTTTGGTCATCATGTGCACGAGAGGTTTGTGGTCAATGAGTGCTGTGAAATGGCAACCCTCTAGAAGAAAATGAAAATGGAGGACAGCAAGCTAGAGACCAAGAGCTGACTGTCAAACGTGCTGTACTTCCTTCCTGGGAGATAGAGTTTCTAGCTGAGGAAGGCAAACCACACACCTATGACCAACTGTTCATGCACAGCACCTACAGCATAGTCCGAAGTGTCAGTAGTAATGGCTATGGGTGCACGGGGGAGTGGGTGCATCAGTTAGGTTGCATTGGACAGGGCTCGTTTGGTGTCATCAAATGCCTTGGTCACGTCTTACTGACTAGTCCAGCATGTGATTAAGGGTATTACCTTTAAGTGAATTATACAGGGGGTGCATAAGTTTAGCAGCTTGAAGAATAAAGCAATGATACCTAAAAATTCTAGTAGTTTTTCAGTAGTGCGGGGTGGTGGAAAATCAATAGTGGCTACGTTTGATGAGAGGGGTTTCGCACCTTCTTCGGAGATGTGATAGTCGAGAAAGCCAATGGTTGACAAACCAAACTGGCATTTAGCAGAGTTAACAGTCAACCCATGTTGGCTTAAGCGCTTGAAACGTGTGTGGAGATGAGATACATGCTCAGATTTGGACATACTGGTGACAAGCATGTCATACAGAAAAACAAAAAGAAAATCTACTTCTTTTAATATAGAGTCTATTAGCTATTGGAAAGTCTGTGCGGCATTTTTCAGCCCAAATGCATGCACAGAAACACAAAGAGACCAAATGGGATTATCACAGCCCTTCTGGGAATGTCCTACGGTACACAGGCACCTGATGGTAACCCCGAACTAGGTCAACTTCCTGGAAAATATTAACTTTTTGGCTAAACTTGTTGAAAGATAAAGTGTGTTTGGGGCAAGGTAACAAGTAGGGGTGGCGCCTCATCAAGGCGTTGGTAATCACCACATGGGTGGCAACCACCATCAAACTTAGGGACCATATGGAGGGGCAAATACCATAGGTTATTCAACCAGAATACAATGCCAAGTCTTTCCTGTATGGCAAACTCAGCCTTTGTGGTTCCCAGCTTTTCTGGGTCCGCCTGTGTGGGCATGGACTTGTAGGCCAGTTGTGGAAGTGTAATCTTGACCCCATAGTTTCTGATGGTAGTGGAGAATGTGGTCTTGGTGAGGTTTGGGAAATTGCCCGGTAGGCAAGTAAACTCACTTGACAGAGTTGTTGTGCGGAACTTACTGGGGGAGCAGGGTAACGACACAAAATCTTGACATCCACAAGCCAGCAGTTCTAAAGACTGACTAATAGTCTTTGCGCACACAAAGACTCTGCACCGAGCAGAGGTGTAGCCACTTTAGGCAGGATAAAGTCCCATGTGTAATGTTGCCCACCAAAGCAGAGGGTTGTAAGTCTAGATCCTGCTTCCGTAGGCAGCCTCCAATGAGGTTTCGTTTCTCTGTCTTCTTATCAATAGGTGATGCCAGCAGCACACTCAGTTGAGCACCCATTCACGCATGAAGCATCACCCTGAAAAGGTATCCATAATGAACAGTAAGTGACCCTGGAAGCTCACAGACCTCCGATGTCTCAATGCTCTCGCATTGTTGAAACTGCAAGGCTGTCGGTACTTGTCAGCATTCCTACCAAAGTAAGTGTGGCAAAATCACAGTCCCAGCATTGTCTGTTTCTCTGCCGCAGATGTCATTATGTTGGGGGCCTTGCTTACTGGGCTTATTGATGCAGGGAAAAGAGGAAGAATTATGCGTCTCTGCCTGGCCAAGTGCAGACTATGAGCCATTTTAGCAAACTCCCTATAGTCCTTCATGGGTGCATTAGGGAGGGCTATGCAAACTTAATCAGGAATTTGCTGCATGAAGAGCCGTTTAAAAACAAAAATAGGATGGTGATTTCCCTGCAGAGAACAGCATGTGGTCCATTAGCTCAGATGGCTTAGCATTGCCGAGGCCGGGCAAAGAGAGCAAATGCTTGGCACGCCCAATGGCCAAAAGTACAAAAGTGTGTAAAGTGTGAGTTTTCAGCAATCGGCGTTTATCGTGTTCACATGGGTGTTCTGGTAGACTCACCACTTTCGCAGCCGTGGAGTTTTCGAGGGACGCTACCACGTAGTAAAATTTGGGGTCATGGGCGGAGATTTCTGCGAGTGCGAAGTGGTAATGCCATTTTGCTCCCAAAACTTCAGCAGTTTCAAAGCGAATGCATTGGCTGACATGTTCAATAACTCTGGAATCGTTCTACAGCACAGTGTTACCAATGTAGGTTTTCACAAATAGCACAAAGTAAAACATTTCATATTTAAGAAAAATCGTAACACATTTTATTGAATTCCAAAACTTGAATGCAAAGCGCGCCAAAATTCCTAGACGTCTTCACATCAGACCAGCCTCTTAAAGTCAAACCGCAGCTCAATGGCGGAGGCTGTGAATCCTGTAAATTTCCCTACGGTCTCAGTTAGACAGTTAATTGGTCTTTAATTGGGAGCTCAACGTTCAGGGATATTCAATATTCAGGAGGGATAGACATGAAGGAAGGGGAGGTGGGGTGGCGTTGCTGGATAAAGAAGAGATTAACGCAATAGAAAGGAAGGACATAAGCCGGGAAGATGTGGAATCGATATGGGTAGAGCTGCGTAACACCAAGGGGCAGAAGACGCTGGTGGGAGTTGTGTACAGGCCACCTAACAGTAGTAGTGAGGTCGGAGATGGTATTAAACAGGAAATTAGAAATGTGTGCAATAAAGGAACAGCAGATATAATGGGTGACTTCAAACTACATGTAGACTGGGTGAACCAAATTGGTAAAGGTGCTGAGGAAGAGGATTTCTTGGAATGTATGCGGGATGGTTTTTTGAACCAACACGTCGAGGAACCAACTAGAGAGCAGGCTATTCTGGACTGGGTTTTGAGCAATGAGGAAGGGTTAATTAGCGATCTTGTTGTGAAAGGCCCCTTGGGTAAGAGTGACCATAATATGGTGGAATTCTTCATTAAGATGGAGAGTGACATAGTTAATTCAGAAACAAAGGTTCTGAACTTAAAGAGGGGTAACTTTGAAGGTATGAGACGTGAATTAACTAAGATAGACTGGCAAATGACACTTAAAGGATTGACGGTGGATATGCAATGGCAAGCATTTAAAGGTTGCATGGATGAACTACAACAATTGTTCATCCCAGTTTGGCAAAAGAATAAATCAAGGAAGGTAGTGCACCCGTGTCTGACAAGAGAAATTAGGGATAGTATCAATTCTAAAGAAGAAGCATACAAATTAGCCAGAGAAAGTGGCTCACCTGAGGACTGGGAGAAATTCAGAGTTCAGCAGAGGAGGACAAAGGGCTTAATTAGGAAGGGGAAAACAGATTATGAGAGAAAACTGGCAGGGAACATAAAAACGGACTGTAAAAGCTTTTATAAATATGTAAAAAGGAAAAGACTGGTAAAGACAAATGTAGGTCCCCTGCAGACAGAAACAGGTGAATTGATTATGGGGAGCAAGGACATGGCAGACCAATTGAATAGTTACTTTGGTTCTGTCTTCAGTAAGGAGGACATAAATAATCTTCCAGAAATAGTAAGAGACAGAGGGTCCAGTGGGATGGAGGAACTGAGCGAAATACATGTTAGTAGGGAAGTGGTGTTAGGTAGATTGAAGGGATTGAAGGCGGATAAATTCCCAGGGCCAGATGGTCTGCATCCTAGAGTGCTTAAAGAAGTAGCCCAAGAAATAGTGGATGCATTAGTGATAATTTTTCAAAACTCGTTAGATTCTGGACTAGTTCCTGAGGATTGGAGGGTGGCTAATGTAACCCCACTTTTTAAAAAAGGAGGGAGAGAGAAACCGGGGAATTATAGACCGGTTAGCCTAACGTCGGTGGTGGGGAAACTGCTGGAGTCAGTTATCAAGGATGTGATAACAGCAGATTTGGAAAGCGGTGAAATGATCGGACAAAGTCAGCATGGATTTGTGAAAGGAAAATCATGTCTGACGAATCTCATAGAATTTTTTGAGGATGTAACTAATAGAGTGGATAGGGGAGAACCAGTGGATGTGGTATATCTGGATTTTCAAAAGGCTTTTGACAAGGTCCCACACAGGAGATTAGTGTGCAAACTTAAAGCACACGGTATTGGGGGTAAGGTATTGGTGTAGGTGGAGAATTGGTTAGCAGACAGGAAGCAAAGAGTGGGAATAAAGGGGACCTTTTCAGAATGGCAGGCAGTGACTAGTGGGGTACCGCAAGGCTCAGTGCTGGGACCCCAGTTGTTTACAATATATATTAATGACTTGGATGAGGGAATTAAATGCAGCATCTCCAAGTTTGCGGATGACACGAAGCTGGGTGGCAGTGTTAGCAGTGAGGAGGATGCTAAGAGGATGCAGGGTGACTTGGATAGGTTGGGTGAGTGGGCAAATTCATGGCAGATGCAATTTAATGTGGATAAATGTGAAGTTATCCATTTTGGTGGCAAAAATAGGAAAACAGATTATTATCTGAATGGTGGCCGATTAGGAAAAGGGGAGGTGCAACGAGACCTAGGTGTCATTATACACCAATCATTGAAAGTGGGCATGCAGGTACAGCAGGCGGTGAAAAAGGCGAATGGTATGCTGGCATTTATAGCAAGAGGATTCGAGTACAGGAGCAGGGAGGTACTACTGCAGTTGTACAAGGCCTCGGTGAGACCACACCTGGAGTATTGTGTACAGTTTTGGTCCCCTAATCTGAGGAAAGACATCTTTGCCATAGAGGGAGTACAAAGAAGGTTCACCAGATTGATTCCTGGGATGGCGGGACTTTCATATGAAGAAAGACTGGATGAATTGGGCTTGTACTCGTTGGAATTTAGAAGATTGAGGGGGGATCTGATTGAAACGTATAAGATCCTAAAGGGATTGGACAGGCTAGATGCAGGAAGATTGTTCCCGATGTTGGGGAAGTCCAGAACGAGGGGTCACAGTTTGAGGATAGAGGGGAAGCCTTTTAGGACCGAGATTAGGAAAAACTTCTTCACACAGAGAGTGGTGAATCTGTGGAATTCTCTGCCACAGGAAGCTGTTGAGGCCAGTTCATTGGCTATATTTAAGAGGGAGTTAGATATGGCCCTTGTGGCTACGGGGGTCAGGGGGTATGGAGGGAAGGCTGGGGCGGGGTTTTGAGTTGGATGATCAGCCATGATCATAATTAATGGCCGTGCAGGCTCGAAGGGCCGAATGGCCTACTCCTGCACCTATTTTCTATGTTTCTATGTTTCTATGTTTATAAATTGTTGTGTGATTCGTTTGTTCGTTATGTGCCATGTCATTATGACATGGGTGATCATAGTCTTTACACGACCAGTTGTTCTTCGTAAATTTTTCTACAGAAGTGGCTTGCCAATGCCTTCTTCTGGGTAGTAGCTTTACAAGATGGGTGACCCCAGCCATTATCAATACTCTTCAGAGATTGTCTGCCTGGTGTCAGTGATCGCATAACCAGGACTTGTGATCTGCACTGGCTGCTCATAAGACCATCCACCACCTGCTCCCATGGCTTCATGTGACCCTGATCAGTTGGGGGAGGGGGTTGTATGATTAGTGTTAAATGGGGTGGGTTACTGGACAGTGCACCTCATTGGGCCGAAAAGGCCTGTTCCACACTATTTTCTCTAAATAAATAAATAGATAGATAGATAGATAAATAAATAATCAGACAAATAAATAAATAACTTGATTAATAAGAACAGGCCCTTCACCCCACAATGTTGTGATGAACTAGTTGAACTAACAACACATAATCCAACATCTCATGTTCAGCAGACATCATGGATTGAATCTCTTGTGTTTAAATATCAAGTCTGCTGGTGAAACCTTTGTCCTGAAAACTATATAAAGAAATAAAACATTTCTGAGGGATATGGGCCAACTTCTGCTGATAGAGCCAGCCTGGGTCGACGTTTTGGTCAACAAGATTCAATATTCACAATTATTGGTCACGCGTATATAGAAACACGCAGCACAGTGAAATGCATCATTTGTGTAAACAACCAACACGCCCGAGGCTGCACTCGGGGCAGTCCGCAAGTGTTGCTGTACATTCTGGTGCTAACATAACACATCCGCGGTGCTCAGCAGAACAACACAGAATACACCAGCGGAAAACAAACAACAACAACACGTTGCCCCCTCCCACCCAAGCTCATACACTGTTCTGTAACCCCAGACAGCCCTTCAACCTCTAACCTCCAGTGTGAACTGACTCAGGCCTACAGACTCCAGGCTTTGACCTCCATGGATGGGTTGAACTGCAGGGCCTGTTTCCATTCTCTATGGCTCTAAAAGAGAAAAATATGAACATATAATCTGAGAGTTCTTGCCTATTGTTTGTGTTTAGTGATCTCATTCTACATGAATATCCTAGGATGTGCTGCATCCTGTGTGACGGTAAATTTAGCACAGTTCAAACCAAAGAACTCAGGACATGTCCTTTATCAGCCTGTGACAAGCCTGGATCTAAAAGCATATCTTGATGACAAACAATGCCTCCTGTACACAAAACAATGGCGAGCTCTTGAATCCCGCATCTTCCTCTTGGGGGAAATGCTCAATTTAAAACAAAAAAATCCTCTCGGCCAATAGATCACATCATTTGGCAAGGGATTTCCATGGGAAAGGTTGTGGATTAGCTTTTTAATCCTACATCCTGACAAGAAAAATGGCTTCAGCCTTGCATGTCCAGGTTCAGGACATGCTCAATTTTTTAAAATACTCGTGTGATTCGCAGCTCTTTTACCTCATAAAAATACTGAGGCCTTAGGAAATAAAACCTGTGGACATGCGCTGAAGATTGGGGGGCGGTGGGGGAGCAGAATTGAAAGGAGATGCCTGGGACAATTTTTTTACACAGAGAGCAGTGGGTGACTGGAATGGTATGCCAGTGAAGTTTGTGGAAGTAGATACGATAGTGATGTTTAAAAAATTGTTATGTAGAATTTACATAGAAGAGAGGATATGGATCATGTACGGGCAGCAGTGATTTAGCTTAATTTAGCATCATGTTCAGCATAGATATGATGGGCTGAAGGGCCTGCTCCTTGTACAGTTCGGATCTATGTTCTAGGTTCTATATGAAAACTGATCTTCCCTGTCAATCAATACGATCATGGCAATGCAGTAGCATAATGGTCAGCACAGCGCGTTAAAGTACCAGTGACCCGGTGTTCAATTTCAGCCTCTGCCTGTAAGAATCTGTACATTCTCCCCATGATTGCTTGGGTTTCCACTGGGTGTTCCAGCTTCCAATACCACAGTCCAATAGACATACTGTTTGGTAGATTAAGTGGTGATTGTAAAATTGTCCCATGATCCGGCGAAGATTAAATCGAGGGTTGTTGGGTGGCACAACTCGAAGGGCTGGTAGAGTCTATCCCATGCTGTATCGCAATAAAATAAATAAATAAAACAAACTCTATGGAATCCCATATTCCTGATTCCCGTAAGTATCAGGAAGACCAAGGAATCTCAGTCTACTGCTGGGGTTCCCAAACTTTTGTATGCCATGGATCAATACCATTAAGTAAGGGGTCCGTGGACCCCAGTTTAGGAACCCTTTGTTTGGTGAACAATTAATCAAAGAAGTTTAGACATGTGACATTCTGCAGCGGAACACTTAACTAGAATTGAGATTATACCCATCTTGTGCTGAAGCATGGTTAGTGCTAAATACCGAGTAGGATATCAGCAATGGTCATTTGAAATGGAATGGCTGATGTGCAGAAACTAACAGAATTGAGGATCACTTGTTTGCGTTCCTGTCTATGGGTTCTGAGGAGACCGATGAGACCAGTCTGGGAATGACAAAGACTGCAGAGGCTGGAATCTAGAGTAGCAAGGAATGTATTAGAGCAACAGACATAAAATGCTGAGGGAACTCACCAGGTCAGGCAACTTCTATGGAGGGAAATAAACCGTCAACATTTCGGGCTGTGACCCTTCATCAGGTCTCTGCCCAAAATATTCACTGTTTACTCCCTTCCATAGAAACAGTTCAGAGATTCAAAGGTACATTTAATATCGAAGTATGAATACAGTATACAAACCGAAACTCGTCCTCTTCACAGACATCCATGAAACAAAGCACTCCTTAGATGCTGCCTGACCTGCTGAGTTCCTCCAGCATTTTGTGAGGGCTGCTTTATATTTCCAGCGTCTGCAGAATCACTTGTTTTTTATAATGTACTGAAGGAACCCAGCAGGTCTAACAGCATCTGTGAGGTGGTGGGAAGGAATTGCCGATGTTTTGGGTGTATGCACAGGTTTCGTGGAAACCAAAGACTCTTTCTCAGATGGGGCAGGAGGAGCCAGATGCAGCATATTGGTGGCTATTGGGGTGATGAGCTGTGTGCCCCACTCATGACACGGGGCTTCTGCTTATCCTTGGTACTGGACCTAGCTCAAGTCCACAGCTAACAGCTGATTTTTAGTTGATCTCAAAAGTGCGCAGCAAGTTTCTCAGTGGGAGGAAATCGACATCATAATCAGATAGACTGCAGGGGATCAGGAGATGCAATGTGGTACCTTTACCAATATTTATCGGTGCACCATAGAAAGTATCCTATCCTGATTCATGATGTCTCAGTATGTCAACAGCGCTGCCTGTGACTGCAGGAAACTTCAGAGAATTGTGGGCACCTCACAGGAACCAACCTACCCTCCATAAATTCTGTCTGCACTTTTCACTACCTTGGTTAAGCAGTTATTATATCAAAGCCTCCTCTTCCACTGGGTAGAATACTAAAACTTGAGAGCATGTACCACCAGGCTTAAAGGCAGCTTTCTATCCTCCTGCAATAAAACAATTAAATAGTTTCCTCGTATGATAAGACCCTTGACCTTACAATCTACCTCGTTATGATCTTGGTTTTTATTGGTTTCCTGCACTGCACTTTCTCTGTAACTGTTACATGTTATTTTGTATTGTTATTGTTTTACCTTGTTCTGCCTGAATGAGCTGTGCAATGATTTGATCTGTAAGAATAAAATGGAAGACAAGTATTTCACTGTGCTACACACAAAAAAATACTAGAGAAACTCAGCAAATCAGGCAGCATCTATAGAGAGGAATAAGCAGTTGACATTTCAGGTTGAGACCCTTCATCAGGACTGGATAGAAGCGAGAAGGTAGGGAGAGGGAAAGGAGGATAAGTTGATAGATGAGCAACAGACCCAAAATGCTGGAGCAGCTCAGCAGGCCAGGCAGCATCTATGGGAAGAGTACAGTCAATGTTTCAGGCCAGGACCCTTCATCAGGACTGGATAGAAGCGAGAAGATAGGGAGAGGGGAAGGAGGATAAGCTGATAGATACTGGAGGAGATCAGCAGGCCAGGCAGCACCTATGGGAAGTGTACAGTCAATGTTTCAGGCCGAGACCCTTCATCAGGACTGGAGAAAAAACAGAGCAGGAGTCACAGTAAGAAAGTGGGGGGAGGGCACGAAGAATCACAAGGTGACAGGTGAAACCTGGGGGGAAGGGAGGAAGTTAAAAGATAGGAAGTTGATTGGTGAAAGAGATACAGGGCTGGAGAAGGGGGGAATCTGACAAGAAAGGACAGAAGGCCACAGAAGAAAGAAGAGGGAGAGGAGCACCAGAGGGAGGTGATGGGCAGGTAACGACATGAGGTGAGAAAGGGAGATGGGAAGGGAGTATATGGAAGGAGGGGTGGGGAAGCATTATTAGAAGTTCAAGAAATTGATGTTCACCCTCTCCCATTCCCACCTCTATCCTTCCTCACCCTTTCCCACTCCTGTGGTGGTGCTGGTCCCTGATGATGGATACAGCCTTTACCTGTGATGGACTGGGTCGTATCTCTACTTTTTGTAGGTAAAATAGGTGAACAACCTGGGGGAAGATACCTTTAAGATGGTGTGAAGTTTTAATTTTAATAACCCTACAGCACTTCTAGAAGGAAGTTTTTGGAAAAGGCAGTTTGCAGAGCGGGTAATGTCTGCAATGATGCTTCCTCCTGTGTCTTTGTCGTGGACACAAGCAAGTCTTGTGGTGATGGTAGACTGCAGCCAATGACACCTTTCTGCTGAGCTGAGGTTCACTGGGGTTTTTGTATATTGTGAGAGGATGCTGTGGCAAACAGGACAGTAATGGCTGAGGTGAAGATGCTCACTATGATGCCAGTGTAGAACTGAACAAGTATGTTCTGGCGAAGATGAAACTTTACCATAGGTACAAAGACTGAAGTTTAGCATTGAACCAATAGAGTGATGGTTTCTTTCCCCCAACCTTATTTATCCCAGTGACACTTCACATGTAATGAGAAAGTGAGACAACAACGAGCCAGCAAAAACTGCATGCTTTTTAATGCCAGGATTAACTTTGTAAATGAGTTGATTCACAAATTAGTCACGTCAAATAGTCTGCATATCTGATTGAACGTTTTCTACTGTGGGAATGAAATGAGGCATCAGATTAAGTACAAACACACAAAATGCTGAACGAGCTCAGCAGAACAGGCAGCATCTAAGCAAAGGAATACACAGTCGATGTTTTGGGCTGAGAACCTTCATCAGTCCTGATGAAACCTGAGTGTTTATTCTCCTCCATAGATGCTGCCCGGTCTGCTGAGTTCCTCCAGGAATTCCAGCATCTGCAGAATCTCTTGTGTTCAGATATGTACATACAGTATACACTCAGTGGACACTTAATTAGGCACCTTCTGTCTCTAATAAGGTGGCCACTTAGTGTATGTCCATGGTTTTCTGTTGCTGTAGCCCATCCACTTCAAGGTTTGATGTGTTGTGCATTCATTGAATTGAATTGAACTGAATAATCTTTATTGTCATTATACATAGGTACAATGGCCACACATTTTAATTCCACATCCCATTCCCATTCTGATATGTCTATCCACGGCCTCCTCTACTGTAAAGATGAAGCCACTCTCAGGTTGGAGGAACAACACCTTATATTCCGTCTGGGTAGCCTCCAACCTGATGGCATGAACATCGACTTCTCTAACTTCCGCTAATGCCCCACCTCCCCCTCGTACCCCATCCGTTATTTATTTATATACACACATTCTTTCTCTCTCTCTCCTTTTTCTCCCTCTGTCCCTCTGACTATACCCCTTGCCCATCCTCTGGGTTTTTTCCCCCCCTCCCCATTTTCCTTCTCCCTGGGCCTCCTGTCCCATGATCCTTTCATATCCCTTTTGCCAATCACCTATCCAGCTCTTGGCTCCATCCCTCCCCCTCTTGTCTTCTCCTATCATTTTGGATCTCCCCCTCCCCCTCCCACTTTCAAATCTCTTACTAGCTCTTCTTTCAGTTAGTCCTGACGAAGGGTCTCGGCCCAACACGTCGACTGTACCTCTTCCTAGAGATGCTGCCTGGCCTGCTGCGTTCACCAGCAACTTTGATGTGTGTTGTAGGTACAATGAAACTCTGTTTGGCTTCCTCTCAGGCAATTAAATAAAGCAGTAGATAAAAACAAGACAGTAATAGAAAAACAGTATTAAATAGATAAGTAGCAGACAATAAGTTGCAGCAGCACCAGAATATCACAGTAATGCACAAGGTGCCAGCACCAGAATATCACAGTAATGCACAAGGTGCCATTAGTGCCAGTATTTGAGTCCCTGTGTGTGTGTGTGCGTGCTCACAGTTTCAGTCATCGTTCTGTGGGAGTGGTGTTGTGGAGGCCGCAGCTCTGGGATAGAAGTTGTTCCTCAGTCTATTTGTTCTGGTTTTCAGTGTCCTGAACCTTTTGCTGGACGGCAGTGGGTCAAACAGGGAGTGGCCAGGGTGTGTGGTGTCTCTGGTTATGCTGATTGCTTTCCTCATGAGTCTGCTGGAATAGATGATGTCCAGTCCTGGGAACTCCATCCAGACAATTCACAGATGCTCTTCTGCACACAGCTGTTATAATGCGTGGTTATTTGAGTTGTGTTGGCACATGGCCAAGTGGTTAAGGCGTTCATCTAGTGATTCAAAGGTCGCTAGTTCGAGCCTTGGCTGATGCAAGTGTGTCCTTGAGCAAGTCACTTAACCACACATTGCTCTGCGACGACACCGGCGCCAAGCTGTATGGGTCCTAATGCCCTCCCCTTGGACAACATCGGTGGCGTAGAGAGGGGAGACTTGCAGCATGGGCAACTGCCGGTCTTCCATACAACCTTGCCCAGCCTGCGCCCTGGAAAACTTCCAAGGCGCAAATCCATGGTCTCATGGGACTAACGGATGCCTATTATTATTTGAGTTATTGTCAACTTGAATCTGTCCGGCCATTCTCCTCTGACCCCTCTCATTGACAAAGCATTTTCACACACAGATCTATTGCTCACTGGATGTTTTTTGTTTATCATACCGTCCTCGGCAAACTCTAAAGACTGTCATGTGTGAAAATCCCAGGAGATCAGCAGTTTCTGAAATAATCAAACCACCCCGCCTGACACCAACAATCATTCCACAGCCAAAGTCATCTAGGTCACATTTCTTCTCCGTTCTGATGTTTGGTCTGAATAACAGCTGAACCTCTTGACCATGTCTACATTCTTTCATACATTGAGTTACTGCTGCGTGATTGGCTGATTAGATATTTACATTAACGAGCAGGTGTGCAGGTGTACAGGTGTACCTAATAATGTACCACTATGTGTGTCTCTATGTGAGTGTGTGTGTATTGGATACTAATTCTCAGAGATCACAGCATTATTCCATATTATAGAAATTATAGACAGTAGAAGAGAGTGAATAGAAGTGAAGGGAAAATAAAACTTTACTTTGCCAGTGAAGGTTCAATTCTGTGTGTTTGCTTTATATGTTGATGCCTCCACTTGTTCATGAGAGAAACAGAAGAGGGTAAGGAAGCTGTGATAAGAAGATTGCTTTGCAGCTTCTTTCTGATGTCTCCTTTCAACAGGAGACCCCAGAGTATCTCAAAACATCTAGCATTCTGAGTGAAGATAGCGATGACTAGCCTGTTTAATTGAAACTGAGGGTAGAGTAGGACAGAGAGAGGGAGAGAGGTGAAGGGTAGAGGGGAGAGAGAGAGGAGGAGAGTGGAGGGGGAGAGAGAGTGGAGAAGGAGTGACAGAATGGAGGGGAAGCAGTAGAGAGAGAGTGGAGGGGCAAAAGAGAGTGAGAAAGAGAGGGAATGAGAGAGAGAGTAATACAGAAAGGGAGAGAGAGAGAGAGATAAAGAGAGAGAGAATTAAATATTTGGAGTAAATCTTGCTGAAGTTTTTGTTTTATTCTTGAACTTAAAAAAATGTGCAGGCATAGTTGACACAGATGGTAGTAATAAGCATGCCGAGCCATGACAGCCAATTACTCAGGCAGTTAAATGTAGGACTTGATAGAGATGTGTAAGATTGTAAGAACATAGCATATAGAACAGTACTGCACAGCGCAGGCCCCTCAGTCCACGAAGATCAGGTCGGTATGGACCGGATGGGCCAAAGGACCTGTTTCTGTGCAGTAATGCTATGACACCAATATTTTTGTAGTTAATCCATTTTCAAATGGTTTCACTTTTGCAGTTTGTCCCTCCTATGTAGAGATCATGCTTATGGCTTGCAGCTGATGTAGGGAGTATACACTCAATGAGAAACTGATGGAGTCAGGGACCATACTAACTTTTAAAAGGCAAGAGTATACATACTTGGAGAAAAAAAATTCTATTTAATTAAGGAGGTGCAATTGTGTAACTATTAATTTATCTAGAAATGTTGTAACTTTGTTAATTTTGTAAGGAATTTTCTAAAGATGTGGAAGATTGAGGAGAGATTTAATAGAGGTATACTAAACTAAGAGGGGTATAGATAGGGTTAATGCAAGCAGACTTTTTCCACTTAGGTGAGGCTACAACCAGAGGTTATGGGTTAAGGGTGAAAGGTGAACAGTTTAAGGAGAACATGAGGGGAAACTTCTTCACTCAGAGGGTGGTAAGAGCGTGGAACAAGCTGCCAGCTCAAGGGGCGGATGTAATTTCAATTTCAATATTCAAGAGAAGTTTGGATAAGTACATAGATGGTAGGGGTGTGGAGGGCTATGGGGTGGGTGTATGTCGATGACAGTAGGCAGATTAATGGTTCAGCATGGACTACATAGGTCAAAGGTCTTTTTCTGTGCCGTAGTGTTGTATGAACTCAAAACTACCTGGCAAAACATCATCATGCTTCCTCAGTTCTGTCATTGGAAAGTTGGGTATTTCTTGTTTATTATTATTATTATTATTACTACTATTATTATTTTGCTTCTTTGTATTTACTGTGAACGTCTGCAGTAAAATTAATTTCAGGTTGTAAATGGTGACGTATAATTTGAAATTTAAGTTGCAGTGCCAGAAATTTGGGTTCAATCCTGATGTCTTGTGCTGTCTGTGTGGAGTTTGCATGTTCTCCCTATAAGCATATGGGTTTCCTCACACATCGATGGAGTCATGAGCTAACTGGCCAGAGTAAATTGCCACTAGTGTGCATTTGAGTTGTGTAGCCTAGACAGGTGAATACAATGAAATTAGTGTAAATAGGTGTTTGATGATAGCTGCAGATAGAATATCGTGTTTATAGAACATAGAACATTACAGCACAATACAGGTCCTTCAGTCCATGATATTGTACTGTTAGCCTACTCTAAGTTCAATGCTAACCCTTCCCTCCTCCATAGCCCTCCATTATGCTATCAACCACGTGCCTATCTAAGAGCTTTTTTAGCGTCCCCAACATACTGTATCTGCCTCTACTACTATTCCTGTGGGGAGGGTTTCCAGGCACCTACCACTCTCCCTGTAAAAAACGTATCCCTGACATCCCCTCTATACTTTTTTTTTCCAATCACCTTAATATTCTGCCCCTTTGCAATTAGCCATTTCCACCCTGATATAAAGTCTTTAGCTTAGCTGCAGATGAGGTGCCGGAGAATTGGAGGATAGCTAATGTTGTTCCGTTGCTTAAGAAAGGCTCGAAAAATAAGCCAAGAAATTATAGGTCAGTGAGCCTAACATCATTAGTGGGAAAGATATTGGAAGGTATCCTAAGGGACTGGATATACAACTATTTGGATAGACAGGGACTTATATGGGATAGTCAATATTGCTTTGCGCATGGTAAGTTGTGTCTAACCAATCCTGTAGAGTTTTTCAAGGAAAGCTGATGAAGGCAAGACAGTGGATGCTTTTCACATGGACTTTAGCAAGGCCTTTGATAAGGTCCTACCTGAGAGGTTGCTCAAGAAGGTTCAGTTGCTTGGCATTCAAGATGAAGTAGTAAATTGGATTAGACATTGCCTTCACGGAAGAAGCCAGAGAGTGGTAGTAGATGGTTGCCTCATTAACTGGAGGCCTGTGACTAGTGGTATGCCACAGGGAATGGTGCTGGGCCCATCGTTGCTTGTCACCTATATCAATGGTCTGGATGATAATGTGGAAAACTAGATCAACAAATTTGAGGATGACATCAAGAGTAGGGGTGCAGTGGACAGTGAGGAAGACTATCAAGGCTTGCAGTAGAATCTGGAGAAGCTGGAAAAATGGGCTGAAAAATAGATGGAATTTAATGCAGCCAAATGTGAGGTATTCTACTTTGGGAAGACCAACCAGGGTGGGTCTTACATGGTGAGTAGTAAACCACAAAGGAGTGTACTAGAGCTGAGAGATCTGGAAATACAGATGTGTAATTCCTTTAAAGTGGTGCCACAAGTAGAGAGTCATAAAAATGCTTTTGACATGTTGACCTTTTGAATCAATGTGTCGAGTACAGGAGTTGGGATGATATATTGAAGTTACATATGACATTAATGAGGTCTAATTTTAAATATTGTGTGCAGTTTTGGTCACCCTCCTACAGGAAAGATGTGAATAAGATTGAAAGAGTGCAGAGAAAATTTTACAAGCATGTTGTTGGCACTTAAGAACCTGAGTTTTAGGGAAAAATTGAACAGGTTAGGAATTTTTTTCCCTAGAGCATAAAAGATTGAGTGTAGATTTGATAGAGGCATACAGAATTATGTGGAGTATAGATAGGGTAAATGCAAGCAGGTTCTTTTCCACTGAGGTTGGGTGGGAATACAACTAGTCATGGATTATGGGTGAGAGGTGAAATGTTTAAGGGTATCATGAGGGGAAGCTTCTTCAGTCAGAGGGTGGTGAGAGTGTGGAATGAGTTGCCAGAACAAATGGTGGATGTGGGGTCAGTATGAACATTTAAGAGAAATTTGGATAAGTGCATGAATAGGAAGGGTACGGAGTGCTACGATCTGGGTGCAGGTCGCTGCGACTATGCAGATTAATGGTTCAGCACGGACTAGATAAGCCGAGGGTCTGTTTCTGTGCTGTCGTGTTCTATGACTCTTTGACTTGATGACTCTATCCACTTGATCTACTTGATCTATCTCTCTATTATCTTGCCCACCTTGAGCTGTGTAACCTGAATAGAGTTCATGAGGAATAAAATATGATTATTGTAAATAGGCTTTTGATAGTAAATATGGACTGCAGGACTTGTTTCTTGACTTTTGGGAAAAGGCAGAGATATGACTTGCTATTGTTTCCTTGTTTAAGTCACATTGCAAATATGTGTTGTCAAGTGATTCTCAGTAGAAAACATCAGAGATGAACCAGGTTGGTCTTTAGCTTGAATCTGTAGATTGGAATTGAAGCAGTTTCTTGGGGCAAGATGCCATGGACCCAGTCAGGAAATAGACCATTTTGGATCTGATCATGTTTAAAGTTCTTATGTTTTTGCCTACTCCACCACCCAGAAACCACAGTTATTTCAGATATTTATCACCTATTGTTTCTAACAACTGCTTCCAATTAAGGTTTATGGCAAGGTGTTCATATTCTGCCAGACTGACTTGTTGTAAAACTGCAATTGGTCATTTGTTATCTTCAGCCAGAGGGTGGTGAATCTGTGGAATTCATTGCCACAGATGGCTGTGGAGTCCAAGTCATTAGGTATGTTTAAATCAGAGGGTGATAGGTTCTTAATTAATAAGGGTGTCAAAGGTTACAGGGAGAAGGCAGGAGAATAGGATTGAGAGGGATAATAAATCAGCCATGATGGAATGGTGGAGCAGACTCGAAGATCCGGATGGTCTAATTTTGCACCTATGTCTTACAGTCTCAGTCACTTAAGGTTTTCCTGATTGGCCATTGTCAAGAGAGAAGATCAGGGCCTAGGCAGATGAGGGGTATAGATGGTATAAGTGCAAGCAGGCTCTTATCATTGTGGTGGGGTGAGATGAGAATGAGAGGTAATGGGTTAAGGGTGAAAAGTAAAATGGTTAAGGGAAGCAAGCGGAAGAACTTATTCACTCAGAGGGTCGAATGAGCTGCCAGCAGAAACACTGGACATAGATTTGATTTCAACATTGAAGAGAAATTTGGAGAGGTACCTGGATGGGACAGCATGGAGGTCTATGGTCTGGGTCCAAGTTATAGCACCAGGCACATTAATAATTTGGCAAGGATTGTGCTGTAGTGTTCTATGACAATAAAACCCCATTCGTGATAGGATGGGTGCATTGGTAGAAAACTATTTGTTATTTTCAAAGAAGTGTGCCTCAGAGATCTGTTCTGGGGCCCCTACTCTTCGTGATTTTTATAAATGACCTGGATGAGGAAGTGGAGGGATGTGTTAGTAAGTTTGCTGATGACACAAAGGTTGAAGGTGTTGTGGATAGTGTGGAGGGCTGTCAGTGGCTACAACAGGACATCGATAGGATGCAAAGCTGGGCTGAGAAGTGGCAGATGGAGTTCAACCCAGATAAGTGTGAAGTGGTACATTTTGGTAGGTCGAATATGATGGCAGAATATAGTATTAATGGTAAGACTCTTGGCAGTGTGGAGGATCAGAGGATTGTGGAGTCTGAATCCATAGGACACTTAAAGCAGCTGCGCAGGTTGACTCTGTGATTAAGAAGGCATATCGTGTATTGGCCTTCATTAATCGTGGAATTGAATTTAGGAGCCAAGAGGTAATGTTACAGTTATATAGGACCCTGGTCAGACCACACTTGGAGTACTGTGCTCAGTTCTGGTCGCCTCACTACAGGAAGGATGTGGAAGCCATAGAAAGAGTGCAGAGGAGATTTACAAGGATGTTGCCTGGATTGGGGAGTATGCCTTATGAAAACAGGTTGAGTGAACTCGGCCTTTTCTCCTTGGAGCGACGGAGGATGAGAGGTGACCTGATAGAGGTGTATAAGATGATGAGAGGCATTGATCCTGTGGGTAGTCAGAGGCTTTTTCCCAGGGCTGAAATGGTTGCCACAAGAGGACACAGGTTTAAGGTGCTGGGGAGTAGGTATAGAGGTGATGTCAGGGGTAAGTTTCTTTACTCAGAGAGTGGTGAGTGTGTGGAATGGGCAGCTGGCAATGGTGGTGGAGGCAGATACGATAGGGTCTTTTCAGAGACTTTTGGATAGGTACATATAGCTTAGAAAAATAGATGGCTATGGGGAAGTCTAGTAATTTCTAAGGTAGGGACATGATCGGCACAACTTTCTGGGCTGAAGGGCCTGTATTGTGCTGTAGGTTTTCTATGTTTCTATTTTTCTAAATGATGAAGGGACTCGGTTCATCTCCCTCCGTAGATGCTGCCTGACCTGTTGAGTTCTTCCAGCATTGTGTGTGTTGCTCCATATTTCCAGCATTCTGTGTTTTGCTCCAGATTCCCAGCATCTGCAGTATCTCTTGTGTATCAGTGTCACGATTTTCCTAAACATTGACAAAATGTATTGTTTTGTTTGCATTTTGTGAGTCTTGGTTATGTTAACCAGACTCAGTTCCAAACTTATTTATCACATGTACTGTTCATGGAAAAAATACATCGAAATACATCATTTGCATTAACAACCAACACCCTGGAGGATGTGCTGGGGGCAGTCTGCAAGTGTCGCCACATAGCATGCCCACAACGCTCAGCAGAACAACACAGAACACAACATAACGGAACATAATCAGCAACAAAATCACTTCCTTGGGCTGTTTAAAAGAAGTTTGTATGTTCTCCCTGTGACTGCATAAGTTTCCTCTGGGAGCTCTGGTTTCCTCTCACCATCCAAAGATATACGGCTTGGTAGGTTAATTGTTCATCGTAAATTGTCCTGTAGCGGTGTGCTACACACAGCGCTAGAATAATGACACGTAGTCGGTGAGTTGGAGTTACGATAAAAGAGATTTATTCAAACTTCACGGCCTCCTTTAAAGCCTTCCTGTTCCCGCCCTCCCCGGTGATGGTGAAGATAGCCTGGCGCCCTTTTTGGGGCCTGCCTCTCTGCCGGTGCGCGCCGGTTTGTGTGTGCTAGAAAGTGGGTCGCCACAGTCCCATGATTAGGCTAGGGTTAAATTGGGACAATTAGGGTTACTGGGCAACATGGCTCGAAAGGACGGAATGTCCTAGTCTGTACTGTATCTCAATACATAAAATTAAAAAATAAACCCCTTTCATCCCTCCCACGCACTCGCATATACGGACAGTCCTCCCACACTAGGACAGGCCTCCAGTTTTGAGTTTTCAGCTCTGGCCATCGGATATCAGGCATTGACTTCTGGAATTCAGATTGACTTTCAGCCTTCGTTCTTCAGTTGCATCCCCCAGACGTGCAGATGACAGGACCCCAAACTCCAAACTTGAACTCCAACAGGATCTATTTCACAAATTTCAATATTTTTATTCCATATCTCGAATATTTTGCGAGGGATTTGTGATTTCTGTGAGTGTGAATTGCCATTATTCTAAATGCTGTAACATGGATGTACACTATATTAGTTCCACTTTTGAGCTTCAACTTGAGATGGGGATTACTGTGAAGAATTCTTTCTCTGGTGTCCGACACAAGAATCAGAGCTGTAGTCTTTGAATCACAAATAGGAACAGATTCATAGAATGAAAATGTGAAAATAACATTTCATAGAGCAGTCTACAGAGAGGATGTCGAAGAGGTTGAGGCCTGGTGCTAGGAGAATAACCTCATTCTCAACGTCAACAAGACAATAGAGAAGGTTATCGACGTCAGGAGAACTTGCACCACTCACAGCCCTCTTTATGTTGATGGCACAGCAGTGGAAATTGAGCAGTTTCAAACCGTTGGGAGCGCACATCTCACGCAACCTCTCATGGTCCCAGAACACATTCTACAAAAACAAGAAAGCTCACCATCACCTCTACTTTCTGAGAGGGCTGAGGAGAGCTGGCCTATGCAAATCAATACTCATCAACTTCTACAGATGCACAGTAGAGAGCATCCAAACATGCTGCATCGTTGCTTGGTATGAAAAATGCTCTGAGGCATGCAGGATAGCTCAACAACAAGTGGTCAGAACTTCTCAACACATCACTGGCACCAGCTTACTCACCATCAAGGACATATATACAGAAAGGGGCTGGAAAATGGCCAGCAATATGATGAGGGATCACATCCACTCTGCTCATGGACTGTTTGTCCCACTCCCATCAGGGAGGAGGCTACGTAGCATCCATGCCAGGACTACCAGGCTTAACAGTTACTTTCCTCAAGCAGTAAGGCTGATCAACAACTCCCCCCACTAACCCACCCCTCCACAACCCCAACCACCACAATTTTACAACTTCCTGTCCGAGTCAACTTATGTACAGACACACAGACATTCCTGTACCTAGCGCCACGTTATGTACATATAATATGTATAGATATATATGTAAGCTGTCCTATATATTTATGTTTATTGTATTTTTTACTATTGTTTTCTTTAACTTTGTGTTTTTTATATTCTTTATTGGATCAAGAATAACTATTATTATTATAATAAGCAAGTTTATTATCGAAGTACATATACAATCCTGAGATTCATTTTCTTGTGTGCGTACTCAATAAATCCGTAAGATAATAATGACCATAATAGACTCAATGAAAGATCCTCCTGACTTCAGCATTGAACCAATGTGCAAGAGACAACAAACTGCAAATACAAAAAGAAAGAAATAATAATAATAATAAATAATTAAGCAATAAACATTGAGACCATGAGATGAAGAGTCTTTGAAAGTGAGTCCATAGATTGTGGGAACATTTCAATCATGGGGCAAGTGAGGTTGAGTGAAGTTACCTTCTTTGGTTTAAGAGCCTGATGGTGTAGTGAACCTGGAGTTGTGAATCCTGAGGGTCCTGTACCTTCTTCCTGTTGGCAGCAGTGAGAACAGAGCATAACCTGGGTGATAAGGATCCCTGATGATGGATTTTGCTTTCCTGCAACAACACTTAGACCATAAGACAAAGGAGCAGAAGTTGGCCATTCAGCCCATCGAGTCTGCTCCGCCATTTTATCATGAGCTGATCCATTTTATCCTATTTAGTCCCACTCCCCTGCCTTCTCACCATAACCTTTGATGCCCTGGCTACTCAGATACCTATCAATCCCTACCTTAAATACACCCAATGACTTGGCCTCCACTGCCGCCCCTGGCAACAAATTCCATAGATTCACCACCTTCTGGCTAAAAAAATTCTTCGCATCTCTATTCTGAATGGGCGCCCTTCCATCCTTAAGTCATGCCCTCTCGTACTAGGCTCCCCCATCATGGGAAACAACTTTGCCACATCCACTCTGTCCATGCCTTTCAACATTCAAAATGTTTCTATGAGGTCCCCCCTCATTCTTCTAAACCCCAAGGAATACGGTCCAAGAGCGGTCAAATGTTCCTCATATGTTAACCTTCTCATTCCGGGAATCATTCTAGTGAATCTTCTCTGTACCCTCTCCAACGTCAGCATATCCCTTCTTAAATAAGAAGACCAAAACTGCCCACAGTATTCCAAGTGAGGTCTCACCAGCGCGTTATAGAGCCTCAACATCACATCCCTGCTCCTATACTCTAATCCTCTAGAAATGAATGCCAACATTGCATTCGCCTTCTTCACCACCGACTCAACCTGGAGGTTAACCTTAAGGGTATTCTGCATGAGGACTGCCAAATCCCGTTGCATCTCAGAACTTTGAATTCTCTCCCTATTTAAATAATAGTCTGCCTGCTTATTTCTTCTGCCAAAGTGCATAACCATACACTTTCCAACACTGTATTTCATTTGCCGCTTCTTTGCCCATTCTTCCAATCTATCCAAGTCTCTCTGCAGTCTCTCTGTTTACTCAGCACTACCGGCCCCTCCACCTATCTTCGTATCATCAGCAAACTTAGCCACAAAGCCATCTACTCCATAATCTAAATCGTTGATGTACAACGTAAAAAGAAGCGGTCCCAACACGGACCCCTGAGAAACACCACTGGTAACCAGCAGCCAACCAGAATAGGATCCCTTTATTCCCACTCGCTGTTTCATGCCAATCAGCCAATGCCCTATCCACGTATGTAACTTTCCCGTAATTCCATGGGCTTTTATCTTCTTTAGCAGCCTCATGTGTGGCACCTTGTCAAAGGCCTTCTGAAAATCTAAATATACAACATCCACTGCATCTCCCTTGTCTAGCCTACTGGTAATTTCCTCAAAAAATTGTAATAGGTTTGTCAGACAGGATTTTCCTTTAAGGAAACCATGCTGAGTTCTGCCTATCTTGTCATACGCCTCCAGGTACTCTGTAACCTCATCTTTGACAATCGACTCCAACAACTTCCCAATCACCTTCCTTGCCCCCTTCTTAAATAGCGGAGTACCATTTGAAATCTTCCAGTCCTCCGGAACCATGCCAGAATCTATCGACTTTTGAATGATAATCGCTAATGCCTCTGCAATCTCCACAGCTACTTCCTTCAGAACACGAGGGTCCATTCCATCTGTTCCGGGAGATTTATCTACCTTTAGACTATTCAGCTTCCTGAGTTCTTTCTCTGTCGTAATTGTGACTGCGCACACTTCTCTTCCCTGCCACCCTTGAGTGTCCCCTATACTGCTGATGTCTTCCTCAGTGAAGACTGATGCAAAATACTCGTTCAGTTCCTCCGCCATCTCCTTATCTCACATTACAATTTCTCCAGCATCATTTTCCATCGGCCCTATATCTACTCTCACCTGTCTTTTACTCTTTATATACTTGAAAAAGCTTTTAGTATCCTCTTTGATATTATTTGCTAGCTTCCTTCCATAGTTAACCTTTTCCCTCTTAATGACCTTCTTAGTTTCCTTTTGTAAGCTTTTAAAAACTTCCCAATCCTCTGTCTTCCCACTAATTTTTGCTTCCTTGTATGCCCTCTCCTTTGCTTTAACTTTGGCTTTGACTTCTCTTGTCAGCCACAGTTGCATCCTTTTTCCGTTCGAAAATTTCTCCTTTTTTGGAATATACCTGTCTTGCACCTTCCTCACTTCTCACATAAACTTGAGCCACTGCTGCTCTGCCGTCCTTCCCACCAGTGTCCCTTTCCTGTCACTTTTGGCCAGTTCCTCTTTCATGCCACTATAACTTCCTTTACTCCACTGAAATACCGACACATCAGATTTCGGCTTCTCTTTTTCAAATTTCACAGTGAACTCAATCATGTTATGATCACTGCCTCCTAAGGGTTCCTTCACCTCAATCTCTCTAATCACCTCCGGTTCATTACACAATACCCAATCCAGTACAGCCAGTCCCCTAGTGGGCTCAACAATAAGCTGTTCTAAAAAGCCATCTCGCAGACATTCTACAAACATTCTCTCTTGAGATCCAGTGCCGACCTGATTTTCCCAATCCATTCGCGTGTTAAAATCCCCCACGATTACCATAACACTGCCCTTCTGACAAGCCTTTTATATTTCCTGTTGTAATTTGTAGTCCATATTACTGCAGCTGTTTGGAGGCCTTCATGTAGATGTGCTCAAAGGTGAGGAGGGCTTTACTCTTGATGGATTGGGCTGTATCGATTACAGCCCAGTCGTTGGTGTTTCGATACTAGTCTGTGATGCAGCCTGCCAATATACTCTCTACTACGCATCTATAGAAGTTTGTCAAAGTTTCAGATGTCAAGCCGAGTCTTTGCGAACTCCTAAGGAAGTAGAGACGCTGCTGTACTTCCTTTGCAATTTCACTTACGCACTGGGTCCGGGACAGGCCTTCCAAAATAATAACACTGAGGGATTTAAAGGTACTGTCCACCATATCCATTGATGAGGACTGACTCATGCACTTCTGATTTCCTCCTCCTGAAGTCTATCATTAGCTCCTTGGTCTTGATAACATTGTGTCAGTGGATATTGTTATGGCACCACTCAGGCAGATTTTCAATCCTCCTCTTACATGCTGATTCATTACCACCATTGATTTGGCCTATGACAGTGGTGTCATCAGTAAATTTGTAAATAGCATTGGAGCTGTGCTTAGCTACATTTTCATTAGCATAGGGGGCTAAGTACACAGTCTTGAGGTGCACCAATGCCGATGGAGATCGTGGAGGAGGTATTGTTGCCAATCCGAACTGGCTAGGGTTTGCATATGAGGAAATTGAGGATCCAATCGCATAAGGAGGTATTGAGGTCAAGACCTTGAAGCTTATTGATTTTTTTTTTGAGTTTTACAGTTGTGTACTGGAAACGACTTTAAACAATCTTGAATTGAATTAAGTTTGCAGAGTCTTTCAGCACAAGACGTCCACCGATGCTAGGCCACATATGCCAGTGTTTGGTCCATATAGAGGTGTGGTCTCGCCAAAGGTTGTTGTAGGACGTGCGTAGTTTAGTGTTCCTTCCTTCTTTGCAATAAAGGCCAGCATTTCATTTGCCTTTCGGATTGCTTGTTATATCTGATTGCTAGCTAACTGTGTGGTCAGAGCTAATTTGCTGTGAAGTATTCCACTCTTTGTCCAAACAGCTTCATATGACGTAATTCAAGCCATGCTATGAAGGTTTAACCCTGTCAGTTTGGGATCAGATCTTTGAATCTCTCTGAAAGGAAATTGAAGCTTCTCATGAATCAGCAATTATCACAATACATACTTACTAACTAATGAAACAGTCACTTCGTTAGGTACAAGTTCAAAGCAGTGCAGTACAGTAATTGTAAAGAGTGGCTATCTGATGATCTGAATTAGTTTTAACACAGTGTTCTGAAAGTCGCTACACTGTGTAAACCACCATTTCAGGGACAGGGCACATTACATAAAGGATTTTGAGGCTCAGGAGTGTTCTTGTTTGCATGGTGGGAGAGGAAACACAACTCAAGAACTAAGAACAAAGTAATATAATCACAAAAGATTCCGCAGTGCTGGAAGTCCAAAGCAACACATACAAAATGCTGGGGGGATCTCAGCAGGTCAGGCAGCACCTCAAATGAATAAACAGTCATTGATTCAGGCTGATACCGTTCATCAGGAGAGGAAAGGGAGAGGGAAGAAGCCAGAATAAGAAGGTGGGGAGGGGAGGGAATTCAGGACAAGCTAGAAGGTGATAGGTGGAGCCAGATGAGTGGGGGACTGGGGATGAAGTAAGAAGCTGGGAGCTGACAGGTGGAAATGGTAAAGGGCTGGAGAAGAAAAAATCTGATAGGAGGGAGAGAGGGCCGTGAGAGAAAGGGAAGGAGGAGAGGCACCAGTGGGAGGTGACAAGCAGGTGAGGAGAGGAGAAGAGATAAGAGGGGGATCAGAGTGGGAAGTTGAAGAAGAGAGAAGGGGAGGGGGAGAACTACCAGAAGTTTGGAAAATCAATGTTCTAAGTCTATTATTGTGCAAAATGATCAAAATGGTCAGAGTTTTGCTATGTATATTGAGGTAGTGACTAGGGTTGTTCAGGTCGATTTAAGGACAGATTGGTTGAAGGGAATTAACTGTTCCAGAACCAGGTGTAGTGGGATATAAGGCTTCTGTACCTCCTGCCCAGTGGTAGCTGAGATGGCATGGCCTGGATGTTGGTGATCTTTGATGATGAATGTTGCCTCTCGAGGCAGTGCCTCCTCTGGATATTACCAACGGTGGGGAAGAATGTGCTCATAATGTATTGGACTGAGTCTGCTAGACCAAAAGCCTGCCCCCATGATGTATAACTCTGTGATTCCATGCTAACACCCAATATCATGATCAAATCATCTCTCTGGAGCTGTGTGGCATCACCATTAAATGCTGCCTCCAGTGGTTAAGTTCAAGTTTATTGTCATCTGATTGTATATATATTGTATACTCTATTCTTGGTTGGTGTAACTGTAACGAAACCCAATTTCCCTCAGGATCAATAAAGTATGCCTGTCTATCTATCTACCTAACCAAATGAAACAATGTTCCTCGGGACCACAGTGCACCCACAATACATATATCACACACAGACAGCACACAAACCAGAATATTATACTATAAATAAGTTAATAAAATATAATTCAAAATACATGTAGTAAAGTGCAGCATAGGTAAACAGTAAAACAGCTCAATGCCCTAGGGGGTTTATTAGACTCACAGTCTGAGGGAAGAAGCTGTTACCCTGTCTGACAGTCCCAGACCTGATGCTCCTGTACCACCTTCTTGATGATAGTGGGTTAATGAGATTGTGGAATGGGTGGTAGGGATCCTCAACAATGCTTTGGGTCCTTGGTCTCTAACGTTCCTGGTAAATGTCACAAATAGAGGTGAGGCAGACCCCAATGATGCTGTTGGTAGTTTTCACTTGGGCTCCAATGCTTCACAGTTTCCATACCACACAATGATGCAACTTGACAGGGCACTCTTTACGTGCGCCTGTAGAAAGTTGTTAGAATGGGGATGGGAGACTTGCACGCCTCAATTTCCACAGAAAGTGTAGACGCTGTTTGACTTGTGAGGAGGTGTTGTGGGTCCAAGTTAGATTGACTGTTATGTGTGCAGCAAAGATATGTACTCCTGCTTGACTACTGTTTGGGGGGGGGATGGCGTACCTGTGGGAAGCAACAGTCACCGCTCCTCTGGCACAGAGTCTGTCCCTGTTGCACAGAAAGGTAGGGAAAGGAAGAGGATGGCAGCAGTGATAGGGGACTCTATAGTTAGGGGGCCAGACAGGCAATTCTGTGGATGCAGGGAAGAAACACAGATAGTAGTTTGCCTCCCAGGTGTCAGGGTCCAGGATGTTTCTGATCACGTCCAAGGTATCCTGAGGTGGGAAGGAAAACAGCCAGAGGTCGTGGTACATATTGATACCAATGACATAGGTAGGAAAAAGGAGGAGGTCCAGAAAACAGAATACAGGGAATTAGGAAGGAAGTTGAGAAGCAGGGCCACAAAGGTAGTAATCTCGGGATTACTGCCCGTGCCAGGCGACAGTGAGTGTAGGAATAGAATGAGGTGGAGGATAAATAAGTAGCTGAGGGATTGGAGCAGGTGGCAGGGATTGAGATTTCTGGATCACTGGGACCTCTTTTAGGGCAGGTGTGACTTGTACAAAAAGGATGGGTTGCACTTGAATCCCAGGGGGACCAATATCCTGGTGGGGAGGTTTGTTAAGGCTATTGGGGAGAATTCAAACAAGAATGGCTGGGGGGTGGGAACCGAACTGAAGTGACGGGGGCAAGAGAGATTGGCTCACGAATAGAGAAAGCTTGGAGACAGTGCTAGAGGGAGGATAGGCAGGTGATAGAGAAGGGACACACTCAGACTGATGGTTTGAGATGTATCTATTTTAATGCAAGGAGTATTATGAACAAAGTGGATGAGCTTAAAGCATGGATCAGTAGTTGGGGCTATGATGTTGTGGTTATTACTGAGATTTGGATGGATCACGGGCAGAAATGACTACTTCAAGTGCCAGGCTTTAGATGTTTCAGAAAGGACATGGAAGGAGGCGAAAGAGGTGGGGACGTGGCACTGTTGATCAGAGATTGCATTACGGCTGCAGAAAAGGAAGAAGTCATGGAGGGATTGTCTACGGAGTCTCTGTGGGTGGAAGTTAGGAACAGGATGGGGACAATAACTCTACTGGATGCTTTTTATAGACCTCCCAATAGTAACAGGGCCATTGAGGAGCAGATAGGAAGACAGATTCTGGAAAGGTGTAATAATAACAGGGTTGTCGTGGCGGGAGATTTTAATTTCCCAAATATTGATTGCCATCTCCCTAGAGCAAGGGGTTTAGATGGGGTGGAGTTTGTTAGGTGTGTTCTAGAAGATTTCTTGACACAATATGTAGATAAGCCAACAAGAGGAGAGGCAGTTCTTGATCTGATATTAGGAAATGAACCTGGTCAGGTGTCAGATCTCTCAGTGGGAGGGTATTTTGGAGACAGTGATTAAAATTCTATCTCCTTTACCATAGCATTGGAGAGGGATAGGAACAGACAAGTTAGGAAAGGGTTTAATAGGAGTAAGGGGAAATGTGAGGCTATCAGGCAGGAACTTGGAAGCATAAATTGGGAAAAGATGTTCTCAGGGAAATGTATGGAACAAATGTGGCAAATGTTCAGAGGATATTTACATGGAGATCTGCATAGGTACATTCCAATGAGACAGGGAAAGGATGGTAGTGTACAGGAACCGTGATGTACAAAGCCTGTTGTAAATCTAGTCAAGAAGAAAAGAAAAGCTTACGAAAGGTTTAGAAAACTAGGTGATGATGGAGATCTAGAAGATTATAAGTCTAGCAGGAAGGAGCTTAAGAACAAAATTAGGAGAGGCAGAAGGGGCCATGAGAAGGCCTTAGCGGACGGGATTAAGGAAAACCCTAAGGCATTCTACAAGTATATGAAGAGCAAGAGGATAAGATGTGAGAGAATAGGACCAATCAAGTGTGAGAGTGGAAAAGTGTGTATGGAACCGCAGGAGATAGCAGAGGTACTTAATTAGTACTTTGCTTCAGTTTTCACTACGGAAAAGGACTTTGGCAATTGTAGGGATGACTTATAGCGGACTGAAGAGCTTTAGCATATAAACAGTAGAAAGAGGATGTGCTGGAGCTTTTGGAAAACATCAAGTTGGATAAGTCACTGGGACCGGACAAGATGTAACCCAGGCTACTGTGAGAGACGAGGGAAGAAATTGCTGAGCCTCTGGCAGTGATCTTTGCATCATCAATGGGGACGGGAGAGGCTCTGGAGGATTGAAGGGTCGTGGATGTTGGGGAGTAGAGATAGCCCAAGAAATTATAGACCAGTGAGTCTTACTTCAGTGGTTGTTAAGTTGATGGAGAAGAATCAGAGAGGCAGGATTTATGGACATTTGGAGAGGCATAATATGATTAGGAATAGTCAGCTTAGCTTTGTCAAAGGCAGGTTGTGCCTTATGAGCCTGATTGAATTTTTTGAGGATGTGACTGAACGCATTGATGAAGGTAGAGCAGTAGATGTAGTGTATATGGATTTCAGCAAGGCATTTGATAAGGTACCCTATGCAAGGCTTATTGAGAAAGTAAGGAGGCATGGGATCCGAGGGGACATTACTTCGTGGATCCAGGATTGGCTTGCCCACAGAAGGTAAAGAGTGATTGTAGACGGGTCATATTCTGTATGGAAGTTGGTCACCAGTGGTGTGCTTCAGAGATCTGTTCTGGGACCCCTACTCTTTGTGATTTTTATAAATGACCCGGATGAGGAACTAGAGAGATGGGTTGGTAAATTTGCTGATGATACAAAGGTTGGAGGTGTTGTGTATAATGTGGAGGGCTGTCAGATATAACAGTGGGACCTTGATAGGATGTAAAACTGGGCTGAGAAATGGCATATAGAGTTCAACCTAGATAAGTGTGAGGTGGTTCATTTTGGTAGGTCAAATATGATGGCAGAATATAGTATTAATGGTAAAACTCTTGGTTGTGTGGAGGATCAGAGGAATCTTGGGGTCTGAGTGCATAGGACACTCAAAGTTGCTTCGCAGGTTGACTCTATGATTAAGAAGGCATACAGTGCATTGGCCTTCATCAATCCTGGGATTGAGTTTAGGAGCCAAGAGGTAATGTTGCAGCTATATAGGACCCTGGTCAGACCCTACTTGGAGTACTGTGCTCAATTCTGGTCTCTTCACTACAGGAAGGAGATGGAAACCATAGAAAAAATGCAGAGGAGATTTACAAAGATGTTGTCTGGATTGGGGGGTATGCCTTATGAGAATAGGTTGAGTGAACTCAGCCTTTTTTCCTTGGCGCGACTGAGGATGCAAGGTGACCTGATAGAGGTGTATGAGATGATGACAGCCATTGATTGTGTGGATTGACAGAGGCTTTTTCCAAGGGCTGAAATGGCTAGCATGAGAGGGCACAATTTTAAGGTGCTTAGAAGAAGGTACAGAGGCGATATCAGTGTTAAGTTTTTTACACAGGGAGTGGTGAGTGTGTGGAATGGGCTGCCGGCGACAGTGGTGGAGGCGGATACGATAGGGTCTTTTAAGAGACTCCTGGATAGGTACATGGAGCTTAGAAAAATAGAGGACTATGGGGAACCCTAGATAATTTCTAAGGTAAGGACATGGTCGGCAGTGCCTATATAGTGCTGTAGGTTTTCTATGTTTCTATGTGGTCGATGAACAGCTTGTTGCTGTCAAAGTCCTTTTCAATTAAGAATTTTCTGATGGTCAGGCCCGTTTAAAAGAGTTATAATAGATTTTAATATTATAGAAAACATTGTTTGAAATAATACAAAAGTATAGAAGTGACAAAAATGCATAAAAAAGACAGATCGTTGAAGGTGGTGTCACAGGTAGACAGGGTCGTAAAAAAAGCTTTTGGCACCTTGGCCTTCATAAATCAAAGTATTAAGTGCAAGAGGTGGGAAGTTATATTGATGTTATATAAGATGTTGGTGAGGTCTAATTTGGAGTGTTGTGTGGAGTATTTTGGTCACCTACCTTCAGGAAAGATGTAAATAAGGTTGAAAGAGTACAGAGAAAATTTACAAGGATGTTGCCAGGTCTGGAGGACCAGAGTTATCAGGAAAAATTGAATCGGTTAGAACTTTATTCCTTGGAACATAAACGATTGAGAGGAGGTTTGACAGAAGTATGGAAAATCCTGAGGGATAGAGGTCGGGTTAATGAAAGCATGTTTTTTCCACTGGGTTCGGGTCGGTCTAAAACTAGAGATCATGGGTTAAGGGTGAAAGGTGAAAAATTTAAGGGGACCTTGAGGGGAACAAGCTGGCAGTGCAAATGGTGCATGCAAGCCCGTTTCAATGTTTAAGAGAAGTGTGGAAAGGTACATGGATGGTAGGTGTATGGAGGACTATGGTCCTAGTGCGGGTCGCTGGCAGTAGGCAGTTTAAATGGTTCGGCACAGACTAGATAGGCAGAGGGGCTTGTTTTCGTACTATGACCGCCTCATGAAATTTTGAGCAGAAATTAATTTTTCAAATAAAAGCCTTTTTACTCAATTTCAACAAGACCAAAGAATTGGTTGTGGGCTTCGGGAAGAGAAAGTCAAGGGAACACAAAGGTGACCAGCTTCAAGTTCTTGGGTGTCAACAGCTTGGAGAATCTATGAAATTATGAAGAATGCACACCAGCAGATCTATTTCATTGGGAGCTTGAGGAGATTTGGTGTGGCACTAAACCCGCTATCAAATTTCTATAGAGGTACTATGGAGAGTATTCTGGCAGGTTGTATGACCGCCTGGTCTCCATCTTTCCTCTATCTAGGCCTTTCAATATTTGATAGGCTTCAATGAGATCCCCCCCTCTCATTCTTTTATACTCCAGAGAGTACAGGCCAAAACCATATATCTAAATGGCCTAAGGTTTAGTTCATAAGCTCATGGATGTTAATTGGAATTTTAATTTTATTTCCATGGTGTTCTTTTGTTTCGTGGCTGTCTGTGGGAAGACAAATCTCATACATACTGCATACATACTTTGATAATAAATGTACTTTGAATCTTTGAATCTTGAATCTTCCACTCTGCCCTTTTCCTATCGTTGCTGGTTAGAACTAAACTGTGAGATCCTTTATGTTGAGAGTGAAGCATTCCAAATATTGAAAAACCTAGACAGGTTTATTCATTTAATTAATTATTCTGAGGCACAGTGCAGAACAGGCCCTTCTGGTCCTTCGAGCTGCGCCGCCAGCAAACCCCGATTTAACCCGAGCCTAATCACGTGACAATTTACAATAACCAAATAAATTTAATACCTGGTACGTCTTTGGACTGTGGGTGGAAACTGGAGCATCTGGAGAAAGCCTATGCGTTCCATAGAGAGGACCAAGAGACTCCTTACAGAGGACGCCGGGAAGGAATTCTGTCCTCCGATGCCCTGAGCTGTAATAGTGTCATACTAACCACTACACCACTGTGGCAGCCCAATTAGATTGCACTAGAAGAGGCTGTTTCCTATATTGGGGGAACCTAGGACCAGAATATAAGGATGTGCCTTTAGAACAGAGGTGAAGAAGTTGTTCTTTAGCCAGAAGGTGATAAATCTGTAGAATTCATTACTACAGCCGGTTGTCGAGGCCTCTGCTCCTTCCAAGTTGCATAGGTGCATGGCTGCACAGTAACTGAAATGCCTCCGCACACATAGCCTTTGTTGCCACACAGTTATACATGCTGAATTTTCATAATATGAATATTACAAAAAAGAACATTTAAAGTGCTGTGCAATTTTCAGGCCATGCAAAATTTTCCTCCTCAGAGCAATAGCTGGTCTGCACAGCTGTAAAAAAAAATTTACAGGGAAAGGTGATGGAGGCCAAGTCATTGGGTATACTCAAAGCGAAAGTTGATAGGTTCTTGATTAGTAAGGGTGCCAAAGGTTATGGGTGAAGGTAGGAGAATGGGGTTGAGAGAGATAATAAGTCAGCCATGATGGAATGGTGGAACACACCTGATGATCTGAACAACCTAGTTCTGCTTCTATGTCTTATTGTCTTATGATTACATCAGTAGGTTGTGTTCGGTAAAAAATTCTCCTACAAACTTCCCAACTCTACCAGCCCTTACGTGCTATATAGGGCATTAATAAGGGTCCTTATTCACTGCTGAGAAGTACTTAAACCTGACGAATTAACATGCTTTAGTGTTGAGGTCACTGAATGACATCATTCCCATTTGGTCAGTATGAGTTAGTGCCTTTCCTCGGTGGGGGTGAGTGTGATAGAGAAAACCTTTGGAAAAGTTAGAGTTTAATCTACAGCTGTGCACTGAACCACCCCAAACCACCCCCTCCACCCTCCCTATCACCCCCCTCAATGTATGGACACACTGCTGTGTCAGAGACCAGAAACAATTACACTCTGTGGGCTTCAAGTGACCTCATGCTGACGCAAAAGACCAAAAGAGATTGGCCCGCAATGATGTGACCATTTGTGAAATATTTCATTAAAGCCCAATTAACTTCCAGCACATTTCTTTATTTTCACTAATAACAAACATTACTTTCTAGCGAGTAGCCTGTATTATTATTTTCCTTTTGGTAAATATATAAATCTTTTCCTCTTTCTACAGCATATTAAGTTGCCTCTAGGGTACATTAAGGGGTCCTGGTGCAGTATGAATCACTGGTCAGAGTGAATCATACGGCAGCTGAGTAAATTCTGCCCAAATACCCCTGAAGGTGTATGAAAAACCCTTCAGCAAATTTTATTGACCCGCATGTAAAGGATTGAAGTAGGTGAAGGCTGGGCCCAGTGTGGACCTTAACTGCATGAACTATTAACTTCTCAAACCATTCCGAAGACTGCCTGTTAGTTCTGGCAAGAGGACTTAAATTAATTGTCGTGTGCACACAAGTCTGATGTGGTACGGGTACAATCAAAAGCTTGTTTACAGAAGCATCACAGACAGTTAAGTTCAGACATTTACACACAGAACAGAAATTATACATCAATTATCCAAGAGAAAAAAAAGACTGTGCAAAACCAGGCATTAGAATATTAATATACCCTCCACCCCTTCTCTGCTTTCCAGAAGGAGTCCTCTCTTCGTGTCTCCCATGTCTGCTCGGCATTCCACACTGATCTCCTTCCAAGCACTTATCCCTCAACACACACAAAATGCTGCAGGAACTCAGCAGGTCAGATAGCATCTATGGAGAGGAATAACCAGTCAACGTTTTGGCCAAAACTGCTCAGTAGTAGTTAGTCCTGCAGCCGTGCTAAGGATTACATGTGCCCCTACACTTTGTCCGTCACCACCATTCAGAGCCTTACACAATCCTTCTGTGTGTGGGCATGTGGCCAAGTGGTTAAGGCATTGGACTAGCGACCTGAAGGTTGTGAGTTCGAGCCCCAGCTGAGGGAACGTGTTGTGTCCTTGAGCAAGGCACTTAATCACACATTGCTCTGCGACGACACTGTATGGGTCCTAATGCCCTTCCCTTGGACAACATTGGTGTCATGGAGAGGGGAGACTTGCAGCATGGGCAACTGCTGGTCTTCCATACAACCTTGCCCAGGCCTGCGCCGTGGAGAGTGAAGACTTTCCAGGTGCAGATCCATGGTCTCACAAGACTAACAGATGCCTTTACTTTTACAATCCTTCTAGGTGAGGCAGCCCTTCACATGTGAATCTAATGGTGTTATTTATTGCATTTGGTGCTCCTGGTGCAGCCCTTATATGCCAGTGAGACTCAGCACTGATTGGGGGACTGCTTTGTCGAACACCTGCACTCCATCTCCCAGTGGCCACAAGTTTTAATTCCACTTCCCATTCTATACTGACATATCTGCCCTTGGCCTCCTCTCCTGTAAAAATGAGGCCAAACACAGATGAGAGGAACAGGCAGCACACACATGTTATGTTTTGATGGTCTCCAAACTGATGGCAACAGCATTGATTTCTCTAACTTCCATAACCACACCCCTACTGATTCTCGCTCTCCCCAACCCCTTTCTTTTCCTTTATCCCTTTGGTAAAAGTTCAAAGTAAATTTATTCTCGAAGTATGTATATGTCACCATATGCAACCCTGAGATTCATTTTCTTGTGGACATTCAAAGTAAATACAAGAAACACAATAGAAGTAATGAAAGACTGCACACAAGATGGGCAAACAACCAACGTGCATTTGGGGCATTTAATAAAACATTAGGGGTATTTAAGAGACTCTTGGACAGGCACATGGATGAAAGAAAAATAGAGGGTTACAGGGTGGTGTGGGTTTAGTACGTTTTTCTTAAAAATATATGGGTTGGCAACAACATCGAAGGCCAAAGGATCTGTACTGTGCTGTAGTATTCTAGTGTCTAGTGTCTAGCAATAAATATTCAGAATATGAGACAAAGAGTTCTTGAAAGTGAATCCGTAGATTGTTGGAACAAATCAGTGATGGGCTGAATAAAGTTGAGCGATGTTACCTACACTGATTGAAGAGCCTGATGGCTCAGGGTTAATAACTGTTTCTGAACTGGGTGGTGCAGGCTCTAAGGCTCCTGTAACTTCTTCCTGTTGGCAGCAGCAAGAAGAGAGCACAGTCTGTATTGGGAGGGTCCTTAATGACAGATGCTGCTTTCCTGAGACAGTGCTCCTCATAACACCTTCTCTTGCCACTCCCTCACCCTCACAAGAGTCTTGCTGAAGGGTCCTGGTCTGAAGCATCAATTGTTTTTTCCCCTCTGTAGATGCTGTCTGACCTGCTGCATTCCCCCAGCATTCTGTCTGTATTGCTGCAGTAAGAGAAATGTTCATGTTGGTGCAAGAAGTGGTCAGTAGTGTTCTGTTGCTGAGGTAAGGTTAGGTTTGTGCAGGTTTGTTCAGGAAGCTGATGTTTATCAGAAACTAGCTGGTTGTGAACCTTGTAAATGTGGAAATTTCCATAAATCCCACTCAAAAAATATGAGATAGCCAGAATATACACTCAACCTTTGGGACATCTAATCTCTGCATAATTTCACAACAAGGTTTATCATGTCTGTGGGATGGGCACAGTTCAGATCCCAGATCCCAGTGGACCTAAGTGAACTCTCACCAGATTTTGCTCTCTCCCTTTGGCCTATATCTTTCTTGGTTCCAAATGTTTATATAACGTTTCTTGCAATTCTGTGGGATTTCAACCCGCCATCTGCTTTTGCCAAGCAAGTGGCTTAGATTGTGAAGGTAATTATTTTCTTTCGATCAGTAGCCAACAAAAATTTATATCGTGCTTTTCTTTGACCTAAAACATTTCAAGGTGGTGTGCAAGAACATTTGAAGCAAATATTGACAGCAAGCCACAAAAAGAGATGTTGGGACAGGCACCCAAAAAGTTGGGTGAAGAGGTTGGATTTAAGAACCACCTTAACGTAGCACTAGGACAAAGAGTATTAAAGGTGGTGAGAGTGTGGAACGAGCTGCCAATGGAAATGTAAAATGGGCCAGAAGGATCATTGGGGACCCGAGACACCCCAACCACAAACTATTACCGCAGCATAAAAGGCAGGACCAGCAGGCTCCGGGACAGCTTCTTCCACCAGGCTATCAGACTGATTAGTTCATGCTGATACAATTTTATTGCTATGTTATATTGACTGTCCTGTTGTACATACTATTTATTGTAAATTACTATAAATTGCACATTGCACATTTTAGACTGAGACGTAATGTGAATATTTTTTAATCCTCATAGGACGTAAGTAATAAAGGCAATTCAATTCAATTCAATACAATTCATTGTCATAGAGCACTACAGCACTGAAAAAGGTCCTTCAGCTCATCTATTTAGTGCCAAACTATTATTCTGCCTAATCCCATCGACCTGCACCTGGACCATAGCCCTCCATATCCCTCCCATCCATGTACCTATCAAAGTTTCTCTTAAATTTTGAAATTGAACCCACATCCAACACTTCTGCTTATTCCACAGGCTTACCACTCTTTGAGTAAAGAAGCTCTCCTTCATGTTCCCCTCAGACTTTTCACCTTTCAACCTTAACCCATGACCTCAAGCAGCCGATGTTGGTTCGATTGCATCAATATGGGCCTACGATAGATCTTCACAGATGAATACACCCAGGAACTTGAAGTGCCTCACCCTTTTAACTGCTGGCCTGTTGATGATGACTGGTGCATGTTCTCCAGATACAATGTAGTTGTCGTTGTGACACCACTCAGCCAGTAGATGTGGTACTCTATTGCTCTATGCCTCTTTGTGATGTGTGGGGCATGTTTTATGCAGAGGGTGGTGGGTGTCTGTAACAGACTGCCAGGAGTACTATTAGTGGTACTACAGGCCTGTCCTGAGCTGGTTTCAGTGTACCAATCGATCAGGTGGACCACTCTATTTAGACATGGTCAGAGTGTATCTGTCAGTCCGGAGTTAGTCCATCTGTGTCAGTCTATTCTGAGGTGGTCACAGTGTAGTAGTCTATCTTTCCCTAGGCAGTGCCTACCTCTCTTCTTAAACTGACTAGCAACACAAAAAGAAACAGTTTCTGCTATTCAACATTAACTAATCTTCAGCAGCCAGGATAGCTGATTGTAATGAACCATGGCAGCTATAGAATTTAACTTCAATGCACTAATTAAAACACAGAATTATATTTTTTAAAGAAGTAATCTGGACATAGATTGCCATAGAGAACTCTTCCTGTTCACTGCAGTCCTCCAGGACCAAAATGACCTGGCTGTTAGCTTCCTCCTGAAGTGGCTTAGCTGAACCACAAACACACCCCTTCCGTCAACATCCAGAATGCATCTTAAACATCGCTGCTGCCACTGTATGCATAGAAAGATCCAACAAGAAGTGATGTGACAATGACTCACAGTCACAATTTCGTAGCTTGGTGGCATAGTGCTAGTGTAACACTATTCATTTCTAATAGCAGCAAATCTGTGGAATTCATTGCTGCAGGTGGCTGTGGAGCCAAAGTTTTGGGGAATATTTAAGGCAGAAGTGATAGATTCTTGATAAACTGGGGTATGAAGGGATATAGGGAGAAGGCAGGAAACTGGAGCTGAGAGGAAAATGGATCAGCCATAATGAAATAGCAAAGGTGAACTGATGGGCCAAATGGCCTAATTCAGCTCCTATATCTTAAGGTCCATTGTGGTCTATTACAGCTTCAGAGACCTGGGTTCAATTTCCGCCATTGACTCTAAGGATTTTGTATGTTCTCCTCATGACAGGGTGTGTTTCCTCCAGGTGCTCCAGCTCCCTCCCACATCTCAAAGATGTGGGGGTCAGTAGGTTAATTGGTCACATGAGTAGAAAGGAATGAGCTTCTGTTCTGAGGCTGTGCTGTCTGGTCCTAGACTTACGATGCGAAACATCCTCTCCACATCCTCTCTATCTAGGCCATTCAATGTTTAATGGGTCTCAATGAGAGCCCCTTAATTTTTCTAAAGACCAGTGATGTAGGCGTAGAGCCATCAAACGCTCCCCATACAGCTTTTTAAGCCTTTCATTTCCGAGATTATTCTTGTGAACCTCCTTTGGACCCTCTAAGGTACGTTTAGTAGTGTAAACATTAAAGAACAATATCACTCATACATATACTGTGGCACCATTGTCCCTCATGTACTCCCTAAAGTGATACCTTTTTTTTGTTTGAGGGGCCTTCCCAGCAGATTCTGTCCCTCCATATGTGGTTGCAGAAGAAACCGTGACTGTGATCCTTCCCCACAGCACCTACCATTGTCTGACCAGATCTTCAGAGCATCCCTCACACGTAGACTTGCAGCCTGGATTGGCCTCATCTGCAGCCATCTTGCTGGATTTTTTTTTCAATTTCATAATAGAGTGTACTCATGATTTAAAAAAAATATATAGACATATTGCTGAAACATGATCTTTTATATGCGAAGGAGAGAGCAGAAAATGTCCTTCAGTTCATCATCTTCTACCTCTAATGATACAGCACATTCCACTCGACCATACTAAACACTAGACTAGAACTTGGAAGTGGAGGATAGAATTAGAACATGCATCCTTTGTTCAAAGTTCAAAGCAAACGTTATTATCAAAGTACATTTCTGTCACCATATGCTACCCTGAGATTCATTTTCTTGTGGGTATACTCAATAAATCTGTAGAATAATAACCATAACGGAATCAACGAAAGACCACTCAATTATGATGTTCAGAGTACAGAAGACTACAAACTCTGCAAGTACAAAAAGAAAAAATAACAGTCATCAATAAATAAGCAATAAATATCGGGAACATGAGATGAAGTGCTCTAGTATGTTGGGACTTCTGGTGCTGCAGATTACATATTGATGGTAACTGGGCAGGTTTTTCTTCAAACAACTCTGGTTGAAGTCTCCAACTATGATTTGAAATGCATCCGGATGGACATTTTCTTGTTTGGAGATGGCAGGATCATAAGCGCTTGATTATAGTCGGCCGCTGGCGGTATGTGTGTTCCCAGTGTGACATTGGCTGAGCCATGATTGACACCCTTGGGTAAATGAGTTGACAACTGCTTAGAAAAGAAATGTAAGTCACTGCATAATTTATTCAAATGAGCTTGGCTGAGTCTAAATTTTGATTTGGCATGCTGCCTGTGGCCCTGAGTCAGCCTTAACAACATACCTACAGTTCTCATTGAGATTTCCAGATGATGATTCAACGCAAAATAAATATAAGGACAGTTTTAAAAAGTAGGCCAGGAAGGGGGAAGGGAGGGGGGTTGGGATTGGGTTACTTTGATAGGTGATTGGCTTCTTGGCTGAATCTTGCTATTGGTCACCTTTATTTAAATACTACTCATGACCTGTGCCAAAAATCGAGGACTGTAGAAACCCACGCTGATGTCATGACAAATTAATAAATATTTATTATTGAGGGGGTAGATGCGGTGAAGCCAGAAAGACAAACTCCTTCCACATCTGCACCACTTCTGCTCGTCAAATGACACAATCCATGCCTGCAAGCAACAAGACACAGAATACATTCAGCCAAAAAGTAAAAAAAAACCTGAGGCTGAAAATTTGTAATAAAAATAGAAAATGCTATAAACAGTCAGCATCTGTGGAGAGAGAAACAATAAATGTTTCAAGTCTGGGATTCTCCTGGTGTGTCCTGGAACAGATTTGTTAACTCTTTCCTGTGCCAACATTCAGAAAGGGCCAAATAGTCAATAGTTAACATTTATGGGGAGAGACTGGAAAGGCTGTGCACCTTTTCCCCACCATGAGGAAAGCTAAAGGGTCATCTAATGAGCTACATAAGATTATTTTTTAAATTCTAATTTAGAGATACAGCACAGTCCAGCAAGCCGCACTCTCTAATTACACTAACGTGATGAATTAATCTTCTAACCTGTACGTCTGAACCTATTCAGGAGCAGTAATCATCAGGTTTTTGAATCAAAGGGAATAACATCATTAACCTTCACTTGCCCCATCATTGAAATGTTCTCACCACCAATGGACCCACTTTCAAGGACTCTTCATCTCATGTTCTCGATATTTATTGCTTGTTTGTTTATTATTATTATTATTTCTTTTTTTGTATTTGCAGTTTGTTATCTTCTGCACTCTGGTTGAATGCCCTAGATGGGTGGTTTTTCATTGACTCAGTTATAGGTTACCAATCTATAGACTTACTGAGTATGCCCACAAGTAAATGAATCTCGGGGTTGTATACAGTGACATACATGTACTTTGATAATAAATTTACTTTGAACTTTTGAACATCTTTGGATTGTGGGAGGAAATCAGAGGAAACACGCACATTCACGGGAAGAAAGTACAAACTCCTTACAGAAAACAGAGGGAATGGAACCTCAGTCACTGGCGCTGTAAAGTGATACACTAACCACTACGCTACCATGCTGATCATGAGATGCTAGATAAGGTAAGTAATCAAAATCTTTTTAAAGGAGAGAGGTAGGAGATTTAAAGAGGATTTGGGGGTTAGGTTTGACTGAGATCTGATGGAGATTTATAAAATATTAGGAGGTATAGATAGAGTAGACAGACAGTATCTTGATCCCAGGGTTGAAATGTCAATACAGTGGGCATGCACTTAAGGTAAAAGAGGAAAATTTCAAATGATATAAAATGTAGAACGTGGAACATTACAGTACAGTAGAGGCCCTTTGGCCCATGATGTGGTGCTGAATTTTTAATCTATTCAAGATCAATCGAAATCTTCGCTCCCACACCATCATCATTGTTATGTGTTGTGTTGTATGACATGGGTAATCATGGTCTTATGACCATGATTATTCTTGCCAATATTTTCTATAGAGGTGGTTTGCCATTTCCCTTCTTCTGGGCAGTGTCTTTACAAGACGGGTGACCCCAGCTATTTTCAATACTCTTCAATACTCTTCGGCGTTCTGAGAGGCGGGACTGCGCAGGCGTGTGACGTCGGGCAGTGCAGCGTGGCAGATTTAAAAGGGCAGAAATCCTGCTTCGGGTTTGATTTGAAGAAGGAGTCTGGGAGTCTGTGTGGGAGTGCCGAGAAAGACATTTTTGAAATTTTCGTTATTTTTTTTCTCCAACGGCGTTCTGAGAGGCGGAACTGCGCAGGCGTGTGACGTCAGGCAGTGCAGCGCGGCAGATTTAAAAGGAACAGAGCCTCATACAGCAGGCAGCGGAGTTTGCGGGCGGCGGAGTGAGCCGGGAGCAGAGTGAAGACTTAAGGGCTTCGGCTCAACGGGCTTAGGCGGAAACGGGCGAGGCGAGGAAGGTTTGGCATTCATTTTCTGTTGTTATTTGAGGAGAGGGGCAGTATGAGTGTGAGGGCAGTTTACTGTTCTCGGTGTCGGATGTGGGAGGCCCTGGAGTCTCCAAGCCTCCCGGACGTCTACATCTGCGCCAAATGCATCGAGATGCAGCTCCTAAGGGACCGTGTTACGGAACTGGAGCTGCAGCTCGATGACCTTCGTCTGGTCATGGTGAGTGAGGAGTTGATAGAGAGGAGTTGCAGGCAGGTAGTCACGCCGGGGCCACAGGAGGCAGACAAGTGGGTCACGGTTAGGAGGGGGAAGGGGAAGAGTCAGGTAATAGGGAGTACCCCGGTGGCTGTGCCCCTTAAAAATAGGTACTCCTGTTTGAGTACTGTTGGGAGGGACAGCTTACCCGGGGGAAGCAACAGTGGCCGTGTCTCCGGCACAGAGTCTGGCCCTGTAGCTCAGAAGGGTAGGGCAGGGAAGGGGAAGGCGGTTGTGATAGGGGACTCGATAGTAAGAGGGTCAGATAGGCGATTCTGTGGACGCAGTCCAGAGACCCGGATGGTAGTTTGCCTCCCTGGTGCCAGGGTCCGGGATATTTCTGATCGTGTCCAAGATATCCTGAAGTGGGAGGGTGAGGAGCCAGAGGTCGTGGTACAAATAGGTACCAATGACATAGGTAGGAAAAGGGATGAGGTCTTGAAAGGAGAATATAGGGAGCTAGGAAGGGAGTTGAGAAAGAGGACCGCAAAGGTAGTAATCTCAGGATTACTGCCTGTGCCACGTGACAGTGAGAGTAGGAATGCGATGAGGTGGAGGATAAATGCGTGGCTGAGGGATTGGAGCAGGGATTCAAGTTTTTGGATCATTGGGACCTCTTTTGGCGCAGGCGTGACCTGTACAAAAAGGACGGGCTACACTTGAATCCTAGGGGGACCAATATCCTGGCAGGGAGATTAGCGAGGGCTACTGAGGTGACTTTAAACTAGAATGCTTGGGGGGTGGGAATCAAATTAAAGAGGCTAGGCGTGAGGAGGTTAGTTCACAACAGGGGGATGGGAACCAGTGCAGAGAGACAGAGGGGTGTAAAGTGAGCGTAGAAGCAAAAAGTACAAAGGAGAAAAGTAAAAGTGGCAGGCCGACAAATCCAGGGCAAGCATTAAAAAGGGCCACTTTTCAACATAATTGTATAAGGGCTAAGAGAGTTGTAAAAGAGCGCCTGAAGGCTTTGTGTGTCAATGCAAGGAGCATTCGTAATAAGGTGGATGAATTGAAAGTGCAGATTGTTATTAATGATTATGATATAGTTGGGATCACAGAGACATGGCTCTAGGGTGACCAAGGATGGGAGCTCAACGTTCAGGGATATTCAATATTCAGGAGGGATAGACATGAAGGAAGGAGAGGTGGGGTGGCATTGCTGGTTAAAGAAGAGATTAACGCAATAGAAAGGAAGGACATAAGCCAGGAAGATGTGGAATCGATATGGGTAGAGCTGCGTAACACTAAGGGGCAGAAGACGCTGGTGGGAGTTGTGTACAGGCCACCTAACAGTAGTAGTGAGGTCGGAGATGGTATTAAACAGGAAATTAGAAATGTGTGCAATAAAGGAACAGCAGTTATAATGGGTGACTTCAATCTACATGTAGATTGGGTGAACCAAATTGGTAAAGGTGCTGAGGAAGAGGATTTCTTGGAATGTATGCGGGATGGTTTTTTGAACCAACATGTCGAGGAACCAACTAGAGAGCAGGTTATTCTGGACTGGGTTTTGAGCAATGAGGAAGGGTTAATTAGCAATCTTGTCATGAGAGGCACCTTGGGTAAGAGTGACCATAATATGGTGGAATTCTTCATTAATATGGAGAGTGACATAGTTAATTCAGAAACAAAGGTTCTGAACTTAAAGAGGGGTAGCTTTGAAGGTATGAGACGTGAATTAGCTAAGATAGACTGGCAAATGACACTTAAAGGATTGACGGTGGATATGCAATGGCAAGCATTTAAAGGTTGCATGGATGAACTACAACAATTGTTCATCCCAGTTTGACAAAAGAATAAATCAAGGAAGGTAGTGCACCCATGGCTGACAAGAGAAATTAGGGATAGTATCAATTCCAAAGAAGTAGCATACAAATTAGCCAGAGAAAGTGGCTCACCTGAGGACTGGGAGAAATTCAGAGTTCAGCAGAGGAGGACAAAGGGCTTAATTAGGAAGGGGAAAAAAGATTATGAGAGAAAACTGGCAGGGAACATAAAAACTGACTGTAAAAGCTTTTATAGATATGTAAAAAGGAAAAGACTGGTAAAGACAAATGTAGGTCCCCTACAGACAGAAACAGGTGAATTGATTATGGGGAGCAAGGACATGGCAGACCAATTGAATAATTACTTTGGTTCTGTCTTCACTAAGGAGGACATAAATAATCTTCCAGAAATAGTAAGGGACAGAGGGTCCAGTGAGATGGAGGAACTGAGCAAAATACATGTTAGTAGGGAAGTGGTGTTAGGTAAATTGAAGGGATTGAAGGCAGATAAATCCCCAGGGCCAGATGGTCTGCATCCTAGAGCGCTTAAGGAAGTAGCCCAAGAAATAGTGGATGCATTAGTGATAATTTTTCAAAACTCGTTAGATTCTGGACTAGTTCCTGAGGATTGGAGGGTGGCTAATGTAACCCCACTTTTTAAAAAAGGAGGGAGAGAGAAACCGGGGAATTATAGACCAGTTAGCCTAACGTCGGTGGTGGGGAAACTGCTGGAGTCAGTTATCAAAGATGTGATAACAGCACATTTGGAAAGCGCTGAAATCATCGGACAAAGTCAGCATGGATTTGTGAAAGGAAAATCATGTCTGACGAATCTCACAGAATTTTTTGAGGATGTAACTAGTAGAGTGGATAGGGGAGAACCAGTAGATGTGGTATATTTGGATTTTCAAAAGGCTTTTGACAAGGTCCCACACAGGAGATTAGTGTGCAAACTTAAAGCACACGGTATTGGGGGTAAGGTATTGATGTGGATGGAGAATTGATTAGCAGACAGGAAGCAAAGAGTGGGAATAAACGGGACCTTTTCAGAATGGCAGGCGGTGACTAGTGGGGTACCGCAAGGCTCAGTGCTGGGACCCCAGATGTTTACAATATATATTAATGACTTGGATGAGGGAATTAAATGCAGCATCTCCAAGTTTGCGGATGACACGAAGCTGAGTCGCAGTGTTAGCTGTGAGGAGGATGCTAAGAGGATGCAGGGTGATTTGGATAGGTTGGATGAGTGGGCAAATTCATGGCAGATGCAATTTAATGTGGATAAATGTGAAGTTATCCACTTTGGTGGCAAAAATAGGAAAACAGATTATTATCTGAATGGTGGCCAATTAGGAAAAGGGGAGGTGCAACGAGACCTGGGTGTCATTATACACCAGTCATTGAAAGTGGGCATGCAGGTACAGCAGGCGGTGAAAAAGGCGAATGGTATGCTGGCATTTATAGTGAGAGGATTTGAGTACAGGAGCAGGGAGGTACTACTGCAGTTGTACATGGCCTTGGTGAGACCACACCTGGAGTATTGTGTGCAGTTTTGGTCCCCTAATCTGAGGAAAGACGTCCTTGCCATAGAGGGAGTACAAAGAAGGTTCACCAGATTGATTCCTGGGATGGCAGGACTTTCATATGAAGAAAGACTGGATGAACTGAGCTTGTACTCGTTGGCATTTAGAAGATTGAGGGGGGATCTGATTGAAACGTATAAAATCCTAAAGAGATTGGACAGGCTAGATGGAGGAAGATTGTTCCCGATGTTGGGGAAGTCCAGAACAAGGGGCCACAGTTTGAGGATAAAGGGGAAGCCTTTTAGGACCGAGATTAGGAAAAACTTCTTCACACAGAAAGTAGTGAATCTGTGGAATTCTCTGCCTCAGGAAACAGTTGAGGCCAGTTCATTGGCTATATTTAAGAGGGAGTTAGATATGGCCCTTGTGGCTACGGGGATCAGGGGGTATGGAGGGAAGGCTGGGGCGGGGTTCTGAGTTGGATGATCAGCCATGATCATAATTAATGGCGGTGCAGGCTCGAAGGGCCGAATGGCCTACTCCTGCACCTATTTTCTGTGTTTTCTATGTTTTTCAGAGGTTGTCTGCCTGGTGTCAGTGAGTGGTCACATAACCAGGGCTTGTGAAATGCACCAGTTGCTCGTGTAACCATCCACCTCTGCTCCACGGCTTCATTTGACCCAGATCAGGGGGCTAAGCAGGTGCTACATTTTGATCAAAGGTGACCCGCAGACCTCGTACATAGCCATAGCCCTACATTTTTCTTTCACCTGTGTGCTTATCTAAGAGTCTCTTAACTACCTGTAATGTATTTGACTCAACCACCACTCCTGGGAGCGTGTTCCATGTACCTACCACTTTCTGTATAAAACACTTACCTCTGATAATTCCTCTATACTTTCCTCCAAACTTCTATGCCCTGTTGTTTCCCCCAGGGGAAAAAATAATCTCTGCCAATCCACTTGGTCTAAGTCTCTTATCAACTGTGATCTTTTCAACTGTCAAGTCTCCCCTCAACTACCGTGCTCAGGGCAATTTTTTTTTACACAGAGAATGGTGGGTGCCTGGAATGTTCTTCCAGGGGTAAATGCAATAGAGATGTTCAAGATGCTGTTAAGAATACCCAAGGAAATGAAAGGATATGGCCATTGAGTAAGCAGAAGTGATAAGTTTAGTTGTGCATTTGATTTCTAAATTTAGTTCATCACAACACTGTGGACCGAAGGGTCTGTTCTTGTGCTGTTTTGTACTATGTTCTATGTTTTAGATGACCATAAGATCATACGATCCTAAGACCATAAGATATAGGAACAGAATTAAGCCATTTAGACCATTGAGTCTGCTCTGCCTGTTCATCATGGCTGATCCAATTTTTCTCTCAGCATCAATATCCTGCTTTCTCTGTATATCCCTTCATGCCCTGACCACAAGGAATCTACCAACCTCTTCCTTACATAAACATAAAGACATGGCCTCCACAGCTGCCTGTGACGAAGAGTTCCACAGATTCATCATCCTCTGTCCAAAGAAATTACTCTTCATCTCGGTTCTAAAGGGGTGCCCCTCCATCCAAAGCTGTGTCCTCTGGTCTTAGACTTTCCCACCACAGGAAACATCCTTTCTACATCCACTCTACCAAGGCCTTTCACCATTCAATAAGTCTCAATGATGTCACCCATCATTCTTCTGAATTCCAGTGAATACAGGCCCAGAGCCATCAAACATTCTCCAAATGACAAGCTATTAAATCCTGGAATCATTTTTGTCAACCTCCTTTGAATCCTCACCAGTTTCAGCACATCCTCTTACTCCAAATGAGGCCTCACCAGTGCTGTATAAAGTCTCAACATCACATCCTTGCTTTTATATTCTAAACCTCCTGAAATGAATGCTAAAATTGCCTTTGCCTTCCTTACCATAGACTCAACCTGCAAATTACCCTTTGGACAATTCTGTACAAGGACTCCCAAGTCCATTTGCGTCTTTTTTTTTGTCATTTCTCTCCATTTAGAAAATCATCAACTGTTTCATTACTTCTACTGAAGTGCATGACCATACAATACCCAACACGACATTCCATCAGCCATTTCTTTGTCCATCCTCCTTATATCTCTAAATTCTTCTGTATTCTCTCTACTTCCTCAAAACTACCTGCTCCTTCACCTATCTTTATATCATCTGCAAACTTTGCAGCAAAGCCACCAATTTCATCATCCAAATCACTGACATACTGCATAAAAAGAATCGGTCCCAACACATACCTCTGTGGAACACCAGTAGTCACAGCAGCCAACCAGAAAAGTCTCCATTTATTCCCACATTTTGCCTGCTGCCAATCAGCCACTGCTTTATCCATGCTGGAATATTTCCTGAAATACCATGGGATTGTAGCTTATTAATCAGCCTCATGTACAAACAAAGAAAGCTAGCAAACCTACAGCACAATACAGGCCTTTTGGCCCACAATGCTGTGCCGAATATGTATTTACTTTAGAAATTACCTAGAGCTACCCATAGCCCTCTATTTTTCTAAGCTTCATGTACCTATCCAAGACTCTCTTAAAAGACCCTATTGTATCCACCTCCACCACTGTCGCCGGCAACTCATTCCATGCACTTATCACTCTCTATGTAAAAAACTTACCCCTGACATCTCCTGTGTACTGACTTCCAAGCACCTTAAACTGTGCCCTCTCGTGCTAGCTATTTCAGCCCTGGGAAAAAGCCTGTGATTATCCACATGATCAATGCCTCTCATCATCTTATACACCTCTATCAGGTCACCTCTCATCCTCTGACGCTCCAAAGAGAAAGGCCGAGTTCACTCAGCCTATTCTCATAAGGCATGCTCCCCAATCCAGGCAACATCCTTGTAAATCTACTCTGCACCCTTTCTACGGCTTCCACATCCTTCCTGTAGTGAGGCGACAGGAACTGAACACAGTTCTCCAAGTGGGGTCTGACCAGGGTCCTATATAGCTGCAACATTACCTCTCGGCTCCTAAATTCAATTCCACGATTAATGAAGGCCAATACACCGTATGCCTTCTTAACCAGAGTCATCCTGCGCAGCTGCTTTGAGCACCCTATGGACTCAGACCCCAAGATCCCGCTGGTCTTCCACAGTGCCAAGAGTCTTACTATTAATACTATATTCTGCCATCATATTTGACCGACCAAAATGAACCACTTCACACTTATTTGGGTTGAACTCCACCTGCCACTTCTCAGTCCAGTTTTGCATCCTATCAATGTCCCGCTGTAACCTCTGACAGCCCTCCACACTATCCACAACACCTCCGACCTTAGTGTCATCAGCAAATTTACTAACCCATTCCTCCACTTCCTCATCCAGGTCATTTATAAAAATCATGCAGAAAAGAGGTCCCAGAACAGATCCCTGAGGCACTCCACTGGTCACCAACTTCCATGCAGAATATGACCCATTTACAACCACTCTTTGCCTTCTGTGGGCAAGCCAACTCTGGATCCACAAAGCAATGTCCCCTTAGATCCCCTGCCTCCTTACTTTCTCAATAAGCCTTCCATGGAGTACCTTATCAAGTACCTTGCTGAAATCCATACACACGTCATCTACTGCTCTACCTTCATCAGTGTGTTTAGTCACATCCTCAAAAAATTCAATCAGGCTCATAAGGCACGACCTGCCCTTGATAAAGCCATGCTGACTATTCCTCATCATATTATACCTCTCCAAATGTTCAGAAATCCTGCCTCTCAGGATCTTCTCCATCAACTTACCAACCACTGAAGTAAGACTCACTGGTCTATAATTTTCTGGGCTATCTCTACTCCCTTTCTTGAATAAGGGAACAACATCTGCAACCCTCCAATTCTCCAGAACTTTTCCCGTCCCCATTGATGATGCAAAAATCATTGCCAGAGGCTCAGCAATCTCCTCCCTCACCTCCCACAGTAGCCGGGGGTACATTTCATCTGGTCCCGGAGACTTATCCAACATGATGCTTTCCAAAAGCTCCAGCACATCCTCTTTCTGTATGTCTATATACTCAATTTTTTCAGTCTGCTGTAATCACCCCTACAATCACCAAAATCCTTTTCCGTAGTGAATAATGAAGCGAAATATTCATTAAGTATCTCTGCTGTCTCCTCCAGTCCCACACACACTTTTCCACTGTCACACTTGATTGGTCCTATTCCCTCACGTCTTATCCTCTTGCTTGTTACATACTTGTAGAATGCCTTGGGGTTTTCCTTAATCCTGCTCACCAAGGCCTTCTCATGGCCCCTTCTGGCTCTCATAATTTCATTCTTAACCTCCTTCCTGCTGGCCTTATAATCTTCTAGATCTCTATCATTACCTAGTTTTTTGAACCTTTCATTAGCTTTTCTTTTCTTCTTGATGAGATTTTCAACAGCCTTTGTATACCATGTTTCCTGTACCCTACTATCCTTTCCCTGTCTCATTGGAGTGTACCTATGCAGAACATCACGCAAATATCCCTTGAACATTTGCCACATTTCTGCCGTACATTTCCCTGAGAACATCTGTTCCCAATTTATGCTTCCAAGTTCCTGCCTGTTAGCTTCACATTTCCCCTTACTCCAAGTAAACACTTTCTTAATTGTCTGTTCCCACCCCTCTCCAATGCTATGTAAAGGAAATATGAGACATCTTGTCAAAGTCCTTCTGAAAATCCAAGTATATAACATCAACTGATTCTCCATTGTTTATCCAGCTTGTCTTTCTTCAAAAAATTCCAACAGGTTTGTCAGGCAAGATTTTCCCCTGAAGAAACCAATCTAACTACGGTCTATTTTATCATGTGCCTCCAAGTATCCTGAAACTACATCCTTAACAATCGAATCCAACATCTTCCCAACTACTTAGGTCTGACTAACCCACCTATCGTTTCATTTATTCTGCCTCTTTCCTTTCTTGGAGAGACATTTTCAATTTTCCAGTCTTCTGGAACCACTCCAGAAACTAGTGATTCTTGAAAGGTCATTATTAATGTCTCCATGATCTCCTCAGCAACCTCTTTCAGGTCTCTTGATCTGGTCCGGGTGACCTATCTACTTTGAGACCTTTCAGTTTCCCAAAAACCTTCTCTCTAGTTATGGTAACTTCACACACTTCTTTACCCCTAACACCTGGAACTTTCATCATATTGCTTGTGTCTTACACAATGAAGACTGATTAAAAATACTTATTCAGTTCTTCCACTATTTCATTTTCCCCCATTACTACCTCTCCAGAATCCTTTCCCAGTGGTCCTATATCAACTCTTGCTTCTCTTTTACCATTTATGTATCTGAAGGAACTTTTGGTATTCTCTTTAATGTTATTGGCTAGCTTACTTTCATATTTCATCTTTACTCTCTTAATGGCTTTTTTAGTTGTCTTCTACTGGTTTTTAAAAGCTTCCCAATTCTCTAACTTCCCTCTAATCTTTGCTCTATTATATACCTTCTCTTTGGCTTTTATGTTGGCTTTGACTTCTCTCGCGAGTCATGGTTGTGACATCTTTCCTTTAGAATACTTCTTCCTCTTTGAGGCAAATATATAGTGTGCCTTCCGAATTGCCATCTCATAGCCACTCTAGAAATTTCCCCTCCTGGATTCCTGCACCAATTTAATTTTCCTAATTTACCTGCATATTGAAGTCCCCCATGACTATTGTAAAATTACTCTTTTGTCACGCATTTTCTAACTCCCACTATAATTTTTAGGCCACATCTTTGCTATTGTTTTAGGGTCTATATACAACTCCCATCAGATCTTTTTACCCTTGCAGTTCCTTAGTTCTATCCACAATGATTCAACACATTCCAACCCTATGTCACCTCTTTCTAATGATGTGAATTCTATTTTCACCAACAGAGCAATGCCGCCCCCTCTGCTTTCCTGCCTGTCCTTTCAATACAATGATTACCTTTGGATATTTAGCTCCCAGCTGTAGTCATAGTCATACTTTATTGATCCCGGGGGAAGTTGGTTTTCGTTACAGTTGCACCATAAATAATAAATAGTAATAAAACCATAAATAGTTAAATAATAATATGTAAATTATGCCAGGAAATAAGTCCAGGACCAGCCTATTGGCTCAGGGTGTCTGACCCTCCAAGGGAGGAGTTATAAAGTTTGATGGCCACAGGCAGGAATGACTTCCTATGACGCTCTGTGTTGCATCTTGGAGGAATGAGTCTCTGGCTGAATGTACTCCTGTGCCCAACCAGTACATTATGTAGTGGATGGGAGACATTGTCCAAGATGGCATGCAACTTGGACAACGCCCTCTTTCCAGACACCACCGCCAGGGAGTCCAGTTCCATCCCCGCAACATCACTGGCCTTACGAATGAGTTTGTTGATTCTGTTGGTGTCTGCTACCCTCAGCCTGCTGCCCCAGCACACAACAGCAAACATGATCGCACTGGCCACCACAGACTCGTAGAACATCCTCAGCATCATCCGGCAGATGTTAAGGGGCCTCAGTCTCCTCAGGAAATAAAGATGGCTCTGACCCTCCTTGTAGACAGCCTCAGTGTTCTTTGACCAGTCCAGTTTATTGTCAATTCGTATCCCCAAGTATTTGTAATCCTCCACCATGTCCACACTGACCCCCTGGATGGAAACAGGGGTCACCGGTACCTTAGCTCTCCTCAGGTCTACCACCAGCTCCTTAGTCTTTTTCACATTAACCTGCAAATAATTCTGCTCACACCATGTGACAAAGTTTTCTACCGTAGCCCTGTACTCAGCCTCATCTCCCTTGCTCTTGCATCCAACTATGGCAGAGTCATCCGAAAACTTCTGAAGATGACAACTCTGTAATTTTTTTTCAACCATGATTCAGTGATGCCTACAACTTCTTACCTGCCAATCTGCAACTGTGCTGCAAGTTGATCTACCTTATTCCGTGTACTGCGTGCATTCGAATACACCTTCAGTCCTGAATTCACCTTTTTCCTTTTTGTCGGCCTTTTACATTGTAACTCATCCTGTTGACTGCCGCTTTACACTATCAACAGTCTCTCCTCTCTACACATTGCCTTTGTTTGTAAACTAACTCCCTCATCTTCAACCTTATTATCCGCCTTTCCTATGATATTTATTGCATTGAACATTGAAATATACGCAGCTCAGGACATTAGTCGCACTATGCTCAACCTTTCGATTCCTATCTTTGTCTGATGTCTCGCCAACATCTGCCTCCACAACCTCTCCACTAACCAACAGCTTAGCCACGTATTTAAACTGTATAATCTTCCTAGTTCCAGCGTCACTAGCACGTGGAATGTTTAACAACCCTGGAGGTCCTGCCATTTAACTTAGCGTCTACCCCCCTGAACTCCCTATGCAGAACCTCGTCACTCGTCCTAGCCATGTCAGTGGTACCTACATGGACCACGACTTTTGGCTGTTCATCCTTCCACTAAGGAACGCTGAGGACTCCATCTGAGATATCCCAGACCCTGGCACCCAAGAGGCAACATACCAACCAGGAATCTCATTCTCACCCACAGAACCTCCTGTCCATTCCCCTAATTAACAAATCTCCTATCACACAACGTGCCTCTTCTCCCCTCTTCCTTTCTGAGTTACAGAGGCTGACTCAGTGCCAGAGACTCACCCAGTGTGACATTCCTCTGTTTGGTTATTCTTCCTGACAGGATCCAAAGTGAAATACCTGTTGTTAAGGGGGATAGCCACAGGGGTACTATGCACTGGCTCCTTAACCCCTTTCCCCTTACTGACTGTCACCCAGTTTCCTGTGTCCTGCACCTTGAGTATAACTACCTCTCTATATGTCCTATCTATCGTCCCATCAGCCTCCCAAATGATCCATAGTTCATCCAGTTCCAGTTCCAACTCCTTAATATGGTTTGTTAGAAGCTGCAGCTGGATGCACTTTTTGCAGTTGTAGTTGTCAGGGATACTGGAGGTCTCCCTGCCTTCTCACATCCCACAGGAGGAGCATTTCACTATCCTGCTTGTCATCCCTACTGTCCTAACTGCAAAGGTATAAAGAACAGAAAGAAAGCATTAGAGCTTTTCTTTCCTTTGCTCTCTCTGAGTGAAGCCTCTCTTTGTGGAAGCCTTGAGATCACCACTCTGACTATCACCACTCAGACGATGGACACTGCGCTTGCCCCTGCCTTCCTTTAATTTACTCTTAGTAATCAATCCCAAATGGTAATTGGTCACTGGTCAAAGCACTATTAACCTGCCACGACCCACTTCTACCTTTTATCCTCAGACAGTGGGCCTGACTGAAGTCTCCTCCTTTCCAAATTTCCGATGTCTGGATTGATTGCTGGTCAAAGCTCTATCATGTGGGATTATATGAAATTACTATGTTTAAGAAGCATTTAGACAGACACATAAATAGGCAGGATATATAAAGTTATAGTCCTAATACAGGCAAATAGGATTTGTATATGTTGTGACTGTCACTAAGTTACTGGAGAAACTGGGGAAGTTATGGTATGAAAGTCTTTGTTCATCATGACAAACAGACAATCTCTTTGAGACCGTCTCAGTGGAGTCCCACATATTTATACGCTTACGATCAAAGGTAACAGCAGGTGATTCAACCCAATTTTAATAGTTACAAGACATTGTTTACTTCAATATTTTGGGTTGACAATGCTTCCTTTCAATTGCATGTCTACAATGAGAGACACCTCTGAATCTTCAAATACCTTTGCTGGGACAAACTAATTGCACATTTCCTTGAACTTGTTTACAATGGTACAATTACTTCACCCCATAGCTGTCTGAATTAGCACAACCCAACTGGCTTAATGTTTGGGTGATGCATGGTCACTAATTTGCAAACCTTATCTCTTAGTCTGTGCGCCATCCTGTGTGCCAGAGACAGCACTGCTTATTTGCCATGGTGTACTTTTAACTTCAATTTATGAGAGGATCACGGGATGCAAAAGGGATATATCAGGATCATGGGACCATGATCCTCTCATATCCCTTTTGCCAATCAACTTTCCAGCTCTTAGCTCCATCCCTCCCTCTCCTGTCTTCTCCTATCATTTTGGATCTCCCCTCCCCCTCCCACTTTCAAATCTCTTAACTATCTCTTCTGTCAGTTAGTCCTGACGAAGGGTCTCGGCCTGAAACGTGGACTGTACCTCTTCCTAGAGATGCTGCCTGGCCTGCTGTGTTCACCAGCAATTTTAATGTGTGTTGCTCTGCAAAAGATATAGGCTTTTATACTGTATATAGCTAGGGTGCCTAAGACTTTTGCAGAGTACAGTATATTATGTCTTTCCAGTTACCAGATAACATTTAATACTACTGAGCTAATACAAAGTTATGTAAGTACACTTATTTCCGCTTTCCAAACACCTTCCTATTTTAACCAATATATAGTACTGTGTAAAAGTCTTGGGCACCCTAGCTATAGATATGTGTCCAAGACCTATAAACAGTACTGTATATAACAGGCATCTTAAGCACACTGAACTCCTTCCCAGAGTAAAAAAGTTAAACACTAGAGGCTGTAACTTCAAGGTAAGAAGAGAAAAAAATAAAGCAGACTTCACAGTGAGAAGAGTTAATCTTCTTCAGGGTGGATACACTTCAAAGAGACTTCACAGAGAAAAGATTTAAACTTCTTCAGAGTAGCACACCTTGAAGAAACTTTGCAATGAGAAGATATGAACTTTTTCAGCGTTGTCCCATTTTGTAATGAGAAGAATTAAACTTCTTTAGGTTTGGGCACAGCTCAAAGAGACCTCATAGTGAGAAGATTTAAATTTCTTCAGGGTGGATACACCTCAAAGAAATTTCACAGTCTCTTCAAAATTAAAAGATTTGTGAGGGGCAAGTTTTTTATAGAGTTCCTGAAACTGGTCAGCAGAGATGGCGTTTGTAACAGATATGATCATGGTGTTTAAGGGGCATTTAGACAGACATATGAATATGCAGGCAGATAGGTTTAATTTAAATTGGTATCATAGTTGGCACAGACAACCCTATTCCTGTACTGTTTTACATTCTGAATACAGAAGATGCACCAACAGATGGCATGAATGCAATATAGAAAAATGGTCCACTGTAATTATTCATACCATGAAGGAAATGACAATATATTAAGTACAACTCAAATTAAGAAGTTTAGTAATTGAGTGAAATAAGAATCTGACTAAACTTAAGCTTGTTTAAATTTATAATCATGCACGTATATAATGAATAAGCTCTTCTTGGACTTCCAGCTGGGTACAGGTATTGATTATAACTGATGTTTCAATGACAAACTCTGCCTTCCTCATCAGGGAGGATCATAGATCATAGATCGTACACCCTTATCGTCCGTCTCTTCTGATTGGTTAGTCCTCATCCAATCGGGTTTCTGCTGTCCCACCTTGTTTACAATCAAATTCCAGTTCTTACTTAGAGCGAGACCTTCACCTTTGTTAAAATTCTTTTTCTCTAGTTTTATTTCAATGGCTTCCTTCACCAGGTGGTCGCAAAAACACAGGCATAGCACGGTAGTTTTGTGGCCATTGCAAATGCAATGTTCTGCTACCGCTGATTTCTCCACCAGTATTGTGCCAAAACAATTAAACTGATAATTAAGTGACTAACTAAATGAATCATTTCTGCCTCAAAATGCCCATATCTGGCCATTCCCTGCACATTCATGAGCTCATCTAAGCACCTATTAAACACCTCTGTTGTACTCCCCCTCACCAGCACTCTTGGCAGTACATTCCACCATCTCTATGAAATAAAAGCTTGCTAAAATAAGAAATATATTAAAAAAAATAAATAAGTAGTGTAAGAAAAGAACAAAATACTGAGGCAGTGTTCTTGGGTTTATGGTTCATTCATAAATCTTATGGTGGAGGGGAGAAAGCTGTTCCTGAAATGTTGAGTTTGCTTCGCCAGGCTCCTGTACCTCCTCCTTGATGGTCGTACTAATGAGAAGAGGGCATGTCCTGGGTGGTGGGGGGACCTTAACGATGGATGCCGCCTTCTGGACGCACCACCTTTTGAAGATATGCTTCTTGGTTGGGAGGATAATGCCCGTGATAGAGCTGGCTGAGTCTACAACTGTATATTTAATATTTCAGTTATATTGCATATATATGTATAGGTTGATTGAACATTTCTGTTCTTTAAATAATTCATTGCAGGTTAAATGTAAAAATTCATTAGTTCCATACCTTATCACACTACCACATGATGCATGGGCACCTCATTTAAATGAAGACAAAGTTAAACCTGCACTCCCGAACTCCTGTATTTTCCTAGTTTAATGTTTGGAAGTTACAAACATAACAACAACCCTCTGCTGACATTTTTCAAAGCTGTGGTCAAAGTCTCCATGTTAGAATGCTTTCCACAATACCCCTGTAGAAATTTGCGAGTGTCTTTGGTGACACACCAAATCTCTTCAAACTCCTAATGAAGCATAGCCACTTGAAGAACCAAAAGCACCATGCAGTATGAGGTTTGATACGTTGTGGTAGAAACTACTCACTCTTAGCTGAGACATTGCAGGACAGCCTTCCAGCTCAATGAGCCCATGGCATCCAATTGCACCCTTGTGACCAATTAACTTACTAACCTGTATGTCTTTGAAATGTGGGAGGAAACCTGAGCACACGGGAAAACCCTTGCGGTCACAGGGAGGATGTACAGACTCCTTACAGACAGCGGTGGGAATCAAGCCCAGGTCACTGCTGCTCTAATAGTGTTACCTTAACCGCACTATCCCTAGCCAGTAACTGAGTTGGGATTGCTACTCTGGAATTTCCCTAAACTGGTCACTTTCATAAATGCACAAATAGAGTAACAATTAGAACAAAGTCTACTTATTCCAGCTAATTTATTTCTTCCAATATAAAACCAAAAAAATAACAAACTGTGCAAGCCATATTCCAGTTTAAATATATTTTCTCTTCATCAGTCCAAGCATTGATTCAGGTCAACGCCTACACAGGCCTAGTTGTATTTTGCTATGGATCTTTAACACACTGCTATAAACGGCCGATGCCTTATGTAGCTTTCTTCAAGCAGACCACACAAAATGACTTCCAGCATTTGAGGTGAACCACAACTGTTTGCTGTCTCACTAGAAGTCATTCTTCATGATCAGTCAGAAAGGACAATCAAGGAAACATGGCACAACACAAAGAAATTTGCTTTGCTCGGTGCTCATGTGAAAAGAACCGTGCCCCAGTGAGGGAACACGGTTAGGAGAATGTGCATTTCTGTCAACAATCACAGCTACAGCTCTACATTCAGGAATTTCATCCATTAGAAAGAGCTGTACCAAATAAGTGTCATTGTTAGCGAGACCTAGGCCCAGAAAATTCATAGTTAGTGAGAGCTGTACCCAGAGAGTTTATTGTTAGAGAAAGAGGGCTGAACCCAGAAAATTAATTGTTAGAGAGAGAGAGCTATACCCAAAGAGTTTATTGTTAAAGAGAGAGCTGTACCCAGAGAGTTTATTGTTAGAGAGAGCTGTACTCAGAGATCTCATTGCTTGAGAGAGAGTTGTACTCAGAGAGCTCATTGTTAGAGAGCCTGAACCCAGGAAGTTCTCAGTCAGAACTCTGCTTTTATCATTGTTCGCTGTTCGAAAGCCAGCGAAAACATTATTTTTGCATGTCCCATGGGACAAAAGCTATATTTTGTAGTAAGATATTTCTCATCCCTCTAATCTCAAGATTTTATTAGCACTGTCTGCTTATTCTCTCCTCGGAGAACAAACATCAAACATTCCTTTCCAGGAATGAATATTTATACACTTGCATCACACTCGAATTGCATGGATACCTTTCCTTAGCTAGGAAGACCAAATAAAACTGCGGTTCCCAAACATTTTTATGCCATAGAGCCTTACCATTAACCAAGGGGTATGTGGACACTAGACTGATAACCCCTGAGACAGATATTCCAATGTAATCTCACCATGTTCATTATAATTGTAGAATTACATCCCTAACTATTGTATACAAGTTACCTAGCCATGAAAGCCAGCATATCCGCTTTTCTGGAGATACAATATACTGCAGAGTTGACTTTGAATGCTAAGGCAGTCGGGTCCCTATCTCACTGGGGTATGAGGTCCACCAGCTACCCTCAACTGTTTTAACGCACCTGTCAAAGAGGCATACCCGGGCGTGGCCGCTGTCGCATGAGAAGTTACTTGGAGTGTCCAGTGGGAATCAAAGATGAGTGATCTGCCCTGGAATGGACACGACAATCTCCTCCACCATAGGTGATGCCCCTCCTTGGACACCCCAAACAGCTCTGGAAGGTGGAAAGGAAGCATGGGATAAAATAATGGAGATGGTGAGTGCTGATGGGAACAGTGTGTTAGGGGACCCAGTGGAGGGAGTGTGTGGGTGATGGACAGATGGAGTGGAAGGGGAAAGGGGAAAGGCCAAAATGCTTTAAGCTGATAAGAAGGCAACTCAAATAACTACAAATTACAACAGTAGTGTGCAGAAGAGCATCTCTGAATGTTCAACATGTCAAAACTTAAAGTGGATGGGCTACACTGGGTTCCACTCCTGTACCTTATAAAGTGAGTATATTTGGTTCACTCAGATTGCAGTAGATTGTGAACATCATGCCCCAAAAGGAACACCCTACCAACATGAAAAGTTTCAAAGAGCCAAAGATTCAAAGTACATCTATTATGAAACCATCCGTACAATATACAACTCAGAGATTCATCTTCCCCACAGACAGCCCCAAAGCAAAGAAGAACCATGGACCCATTCAAAGAAAAACTTCACCCCACCCTCTCCCTCATGCACAAAACAAATCATGCAAATGACAACAACAAAAATGAGTGAAAACACAGAATATATAACACAAAATCAAAGGAGATGTGTCGCAACCACGGATTCGGCAGCGCAGTAGATGCGGCAATTGCGCTCGTGAATGTGCATGTGTCAGCTAATTATTGTTACATTGCAACAGTATTTAACTCCATCTTTTTGTTGCAGTGGTTTGTTGAGACTTGCTGTCACTTCATTTGGATATAGCCCAAGTGCGGAGCAAGAGGCATTGAAGTAGGTCAATAGTTCACAGACTTTAATGCGAACAGAGTTAAAGGGAAAAGAAAACAGTAAATGCTAGGCCAAACAGGGCCATTAACTAAAACGCTCAAATGGAAAACAAAAGCAACACTGCGGCTGAAAGGAATAACTAAATATAAAATGAATACCGCTAGTCTTCAGAGTCAATTGATTCGATAGGCCAGTTTCTCAGGCATAGCTGAATGCAAGCAGGCAGCGAAATGTTGCTGTGCTTTGCTCAAGTCTCGGCAAGCATTACAATGAAAAAAATGGAGTTAAATACCATCACAATGAAATAATAATTAGCTGTCACATGTGTGCATATTCATGAGCACAATTGTCATATCTACTATGCTGCCGAATTTGTGGTCGTGACAACATATTTCAGTTCAGCTCAGTGTTCATTATCTGCTCCAATTCAAAATCCTCCAAACTAACAACAAAAGAAAGGAGCAACCGGAAGGTTAGAACACATCATAAACATGAGTTAGAGTTCACAATCCACAATAAACAACCCCTTTGTTGAAACTCTTCATGTCCATTAATTAAATATCCTTTCATATTGGTATATAATTGTTATTCAGATCTTTTCTGATTGTTTAATAATCTCTTGATTTTGAAAAGACTTCAGTGGATCTAAATATACCACACCAGCTGGCTCCTCCTTGTCTATTCACCTTAATATAACCTCAAAAAAACCCAACAGTTTAGTTGAAAGGGATATTCCTTTTATAAATTAATGCTAATGCTGCCCAGCTCTCTCATTATTATCCAAGTATCCTGCTGCTATTTTCCAAATGATAGATTCCAGCCTTTTCCCTATGATTGATATCACAGTAATTTAGATTTAGTTCACTGTGTTCTTCTTTGCCAATTGTGGCAGGGCTATAACCGGCTATTAGATTAATCTGAACACAGAACACGGAACAGTAGAGCACAGTCAGTGACATTGGCTTGCAAAGTTGTGCCAACCTGTGTAAACCCACTCAGTGATCAACCTAACCCTTCCCTATTATACAGTCCATAGCCCTCCATTTTTGTAACATCCCTGTGCCTATCTAAAAGGCTATTAAATATCCCTGGTGTATCTACCAACATCCCTGGTAGTGTGTTCCATAAAACCTTAAGACCATAAGGCATTTGAGCAGAATTAGGCCATTTGGTCCATCAAGCCTGCTCTGCTATTCCACAAAATAGCTGATTTATTATCTGATTATAATAGCTGATTTATTATCCCTCTCAATCCTATTCTCCTCTTCTCCCTGTAATCTTTAACACCCTGATCAATCAGGAACCGATCAACCTCTGCCTTAAATATACTCAATGATTTGGCCTGCACAATGGTCTGTGGCAGTGAATTCCACAGATTCACCACCCTCTGGCTAAATAAATGTTTCCTCACCTCTGTTCTAAATCGACATTCCTCAATTCTGAGACTGTGCTCTCTGGTCCAAGACACCCACAGAATATCCACATCCACTCTATCTCGGCCTTCAATATTTGATAGGTTTCAAAGAGAACCCCCCTCCCCCCATTCTACTAAACTCCAGCAAGTACAGGGTCTGAGCCATCAAATGCTCTTCATATGTTAACCCTTTCATTCTCGCAAACCTCCTCTGGACCGTCTCCTATGCCAGTACAGCTTTTCTCAGATAAGGGACCCAAAACTGTTCACAATACTCCAAGTGCAGTCTGACCAATGCCTTATGAAGTCACAGCATAACATCCTTAATCTTATATTTTAGTCCTCTCAAAAGAAACACAATCATTACATTTGCCTTCCTTACCACCCACGCCACCTTTCACCCTTTCACTTTCCCAGCATTCAACACTCTCTGTGTATAATGCTTACACAACTATGAAAAAGTTTTAGGTACACATATATATATATATATATATATATAAACATAGAAAAACTACAGCACAATACAGGCTCTTCAGCCCACAAAGCGGTGCTGAACATGTCCCTACTTTAGAACTACCTAGGCTCTACCCATAGCCGTCTATTTTTCTAAGCTCCATGTAGCCATTCAGGAGTCTCATAAAAGACCCGATTGTTTCCACCTCCACCATGCTGCCGGCAGCCTATTCCACGAACTCACCACTCTCTGTGTAAAAAACTTGCCCCTGACATCTCCTCTATACCTACATCCAAGCACCTTAAAACTATACCCTGTCGTGCTAGCCATTTCAGCCCTGAGGAACAGCCTCTGACTATCCACATGATCAATGCCTCTCATTATCTTGTACACCTCTATCAGGTCACCTCTCATCCTCCGTTGCTCCAAGGAGAAAAGGCCAAGTTCACTCAACCTATTCTCATAATGCATGCTCCCCAATCCAGGAAACATCCTTGTAAATCTCCTCTGCACCCTTTCTATGGTTTCCACGTGCTTACTGTAGTGAGGCGAACAGAATTGAGCACAGTATTCCAAGTGGGGTCTCACCAGGGTTCTATATAGCTGCAACATTACCTCTCGGCTCTTAAGCTCAATCCCACAATTGATGCAGGCCAATGCACCGTATGCCTTCTTAACTACAGAGTCAACCTGCGTAGCAGCTTTGAGTGTCCTATGCACTCAAACCCCAAGATCCCTCTGATCCTCCACACTGCCGAGAGTCTTCCTATTACTGCTATATTCTGCCATCATATTTGACCTACCAAAATGAACTACCTCACACTTATCTGGGTTGAACTCCATCTGCCACTTCTCAGCCCAGTTTTGCATCCTATCGATGTCCCGTCTGACAGCCCTCCACACTATTCACAACACCCCCAACCTTTGTGTCATCAGCAAATTTACTAACCCATCCCTCCACTTCCTCATCCAGGTCATTTATAAAAATCACAAAGAGTAAGGGTCCCAGAACAGATCCCTGAGGCACTCCACTGGTGACTGACCTCCATGCAGAATATGACCTGACTACAACCACTCTTTGCCTTTTGTGGGTAAGCCAGTTCTGGATCCACAAAGTAATGTCCCCTTGGATCCCATGCCTCCTTACTTTCTCAATAAGCCTTGCATGGGGTACCTTATCAAATGCCTTGCTGTAATCCATAAACACTAGACCTACGGCTCTACCTTCATCAATGTGCTTTGTCACATCCTCAAAAAATTCAATCAGGCTCGTAAGGCACGATCTGCCTTTGACAAAGCCATGCTGACTATTCCTGATCACATTATGCCTCTCCAAATATTCATAAATCCTGCCTCTCAGGATCTTCTCCATCAACTTACCAACCACTGAATTAGGACTCACTGACCTATAATTTCCTGGGCTATCCCTACTCCTTTTCTTGAATAAGGGAAAAACATCTGCGTCCCTCCAATCCTCCGGAACCTCTCCCATCCCCATTGATGATGAAAAGATCATCGCCAGAGGCTCAGCAATCTCCTCCCTTGCTTCCCACAGTAGCCTGGGGTACATCCTGTCTGGTCCCGGTGACTTATCCAACTTGATGCTTTCCAAAAGCTCCAGCACATCCTCTTCCTTATATCTACATGCTCAAACTTCTTAGTCCTTTACTGTAGTGAATACTGAAGCAAAGTATTAGATTACATTATTAGATTAGATTATTCTTTTATTGTCATTTACTAATGCATGCATTAAGAAATGATACAATTTTTTCCTCCAGAATGGTATCACAGAAACACAAGACAAACTAAGATTTAAAAAAAACTCACAAAAACCACATGATTATAACATATTGTTGCAACTGTGCAAGCAATACCATAATTTGATAAAGAACAGACCATGGGCACGGTAATAAAAGTCTCAAAGTCTATCGAAAGTCCCATCATCTCACACAGATGGTTGAAGGAAGAAAACTCTTCCTGCCATGAGCTTCCAGTGCCGCAAGCTTGCTGATGCAGCATCCTGGAAGCACCCAACCACAGTCCGACCCCGAGTCCATCCAAAAACTTCAAGCCTCCGACGAGCTCTCCGACACCGAGCACCATCTCTGCCAAGCGCTTCGGCCCCGGCCCCGGCCCCGGCAACAGGCAATAGGCAAAGCTGAGGATTTGGGGCCTTCCCTTCCAGAGATTCTCGATCGCACAGTAGCAGCGGCAGTGAAGCAGGCATTTCAGAAGTTTCTCCAGGTGATCCTCCGTGCTTCTCACGGCTGTCTCCATCAAATCAGGAATGTGCACGCCATCCTACTATCAATTCGGAGCGGCCGCGCGCGTGAAGTATTCATTAAGTACCTCCACTATTTCCTCCGGTCTTATACACACTTTTCCACTATGTATACACACACACAGTACTGTATGTTTGTCATCTCCTCTAACATTTTCTTCATTCACCTTAAAAGATGCACTCTGGTTTTTTGCCATTGCCACAATGAGAAAAAGGTGCTGGCTGTCCAATCTATTAATACCTCTTATAATCTTATACACCCCCATCAAGTTGCTTCTAATCCTCCTTCTCTCCAAAGGGAATAGCCAAAGGCACAGACTGCATTCGCTCTAAAGAGAACACAGCTAGCACATCATGGAACCCAACATGTACCATCACAAGAGGCTGTATAAACTTGGGTTGTTTCCTCTGGAGCGACGGAGGCTGAGGGCAATTTGATACAGGTTTACAAGATTATGAGTCGCATAGAGTTGAAATGTCTAATACCAGAGGGCATGCACTGCAGGTGAGAGGGTGTAGGTTCAAGGGGGATGTGAGGGGTAAGTTTTTACTCAGAGCATCATGGATGCCTGGAATGCGCTGCCTGGTATGGTGATAGAGGCAAATACATTAGTGGCTTTTAAGAGACATTTGGATAGGCACATGGATGTGAGGAAGATGTGGACAAGGTGTAGGCAGGAAGGATTAGTGTTTTAGACTTTCTTTTTATCTGGTTCGGCACAACATTGTGGACCAAATGGTCTGATCTTTTACTGTATTGTTCTGTGCTCTATGTTATAAAATGAGGGGCCATTTTATAAAATGATGAGGCATTTAGATCGGGGGAGTGTGCACAGTCTTTTCCCAGGGTTGGGGAATCAAGAACTAGTGAGCAGAATCAAAATCAGATTTAATATCACTGGCATGTCATGAAAGATGTTACTTTGTGGGAGCAGTACATTGCAATGCGTAATGATAATAATAAAGAACTATAAATTACAGTAAATATATTCAGTTCTGTATGAAAGCCTTAGGCGCATGCTTATGCTGAAGGCTAAGACTTTTGTACAGTACTGTACCTGTTAACATAGAGCAGAGAGCGGGTTTGACAATTTGGCGGGAGCAAAGGATTTTGGGAATGGTGATGGTGGAGGCTCAACAGGAGGGGTGTGGGACTGGTGGTGGAGAAGGAGGGCCGGGGACAGTGGAGGTGGCACTGCTGCAGACACACCTAGCCCTGAGACACCAGGCAAGGTCATTTGATTAGTGTGATGCACATCCTAATAGTTGAACAAATACAAAGACTGAGGCTTCTCCAGTGCTGCCTTCTAGACCCCCTACCTGCCTCACTTACAGTTACCTCCTCCTATACCTCTTGAGACCAGCCTACTGAATCTAAGGTGTACAACTGCCTCCTGCAACAAATTGGGCAGTACAGCTGAGATAAGATACAGAAGCCTGAAATCATGTACCACTAGGTTCAAGGGCAGCTTCTACCCTGTTGTTTTTAGATTATTGAATGATTTCCTAATACAATAAGATGTACTCTTCACCATACAAAATACCTCATTATGATCTTGCATCTTATTGTCTGCATATCCTCTGTTACACTTTAGTCTGCACTCTGTTATTGCTTTCCCTTGTACTACCTTAATGCACTCTGCAATGAATTAACCGTTAATGGACGGTATGGAAGACATGGATGGCAGGGTAGAGATCCTGTACGTCTCCACTAAAGGAGATGTAAGGTGTTCCTTCCCTCACTAGCCAGCCTGTAGGTCACCCTTGGACTAGGTGTAGCACCTGCTTATCCCCCACCTCCTCCCCATCAGGCTCACGTGAAGCCAGAGGACCAGGTGGTGCATATCACAAGTCCTAGTTATGTGATGAGGGAGACAATCTCTGAAGAGCATTAATAATGGCTGGGGCCACCCGTCTTGTGAAGACACTGCCCAGAAGAAGGCAATGGAAAACGACTTCTGTAGAAAAGTTTGCCTAGAACAGTCATGGTCATAGAAAGACCATGATCGTCTACATCATACAAACAAATGAAGCTTTTATTGGGAATAATAAACGCAATCCAATTCCAATCCTGGACTCCAGACCACCAACTCTAGATCCAGTTTCCTAAGTTATAGAGACACGGAGCACTACAGCACATAAAAAGGATCTTTGGCCCATCTAGAAATCCCTACCCTGGGTACAGGACTGTGAATATTCATAGAGACATAGAGCACTACAGCACAGAAGCTGGCCTATCTAGCCCATGCGGCACTCTTATTCTACCTAGTCCTGTTGAACTACACCTCGAAAGTGGCCCACCATACCCCTCCCATCTGCGTACTTATCCAAACTTCTCTTAAAAATTGCATCCAAACCCGCAGACGATTACTGCGAATTTTGTGGCTATGGCATAATTCAGCTGCAATCTATTTGGAAACAGAACAGCCTGGAGGGGATTGAGGCCTTCTCTTCCTAAGTTCCTATGCTTAAGATGCCTTTCATTGATAAATGCCCACCATCATCTTTATCAGTCTGAGGGACCCTTTGTATGCGACGTCTTGTTGACATCATTAAAGTGCCTGGGGAGTTGACATCCTCTCTCTCTAATGAGACACAGAGAAGCCTGTCTGCTGTGTGTGAACCTCAGGATGTCACTTCTGCACAGGAACCACTAATTGTCTGACATTCCGCACTCTGGCAGACGTTTACATCATATCATCTTGTCTCGGTACCATCTCCATGGCAATCTCATCTGCCCTCAAGTCATGCAGATTTCAGAAGAACAGCTCTGAAAAAAGCAAGCAAATTGTGCAGAAGTCTGATTAGACCACACAGCGTGCTCAGCACTGTTCCCCTTGTCACAGCAGCACAAGAGAAGTGCGCAAATTGATCTGTAGCTGAGCAACTAGATTGGGAGGTTATGTCAGCCAGGGGTGTATGGGGTGACCAAAATATCCCCTCTGGTGAAGGGGTTTGTTATGTACATTCTGGGACAGTTTACTTACTTTTGATCCCCACCAGATAGTCAACTCTCACCCGTTTGCATGAGACAGCAGCCACAACCCACATAACACTTTGACAGGTGGGCTAAACCAGGTGAGGGTAGCCGGCAAGCTTCATATCCTGGTGAGACAGGGGCATGCCTATCCTAGCAGGTGAAGTTGGCTCTGGCGGGCTGAGCGGATAAGACCTGTAGTGAGATCCAACGGTCAGGAAGGCAATTTGGCAAATGCATTGTGGAGAGCAAAGAAGACATCATGTTCATCCACTGCGACCGAGGGGGTTCCCAGTTGCGAAGCTTGTTTGTACCACTGGACCCAGACTGCTAAGGTTGAGAGCATGGAATTGTCCCAGTGCAACAGCTTTTCCACTTTAAAAACTCTCCCACACAGGTTGCTCCATCATCATCAGAAACAATGGACAATCAATACTACTATGTCTGCCAAGAAAGAAGAAATCATTTGGAAGTTCAGGTAAAGAGTGTGATGTAAAGTTAAAGAGTGGTTCAATTGAATAGATGGCAAGAACATATATTACTGGAGCTTCCATAACTGTGGCTGATAACCGCAGGCCCTCTTCTCTTTACAGTGTAAACACAACAAATCACCGCAAGTTACAATTAAAATAAATAGACAAGAGATTCTGCAGATAGCAACTCAGCAGGTCAGGCAGCATCTATGGAAATGAATAAACAGTTGACGTTTTAGGCCAAGGCTCTTCTTCAGGACTGAAAAGGAAGAGGGAAGATGCCAGAATAAGTAGTTGGGGGAAGGGAAAGTAGGACTTGCTAGCAGATGACAGGTGAAGCCAGATGGATGGAAAAGGTAAAGGGTTGCAGGGTAACTAATCTGATAGAGGAGGAGAGTGGTGAAGGAGAAGAAGGAGGTGATAGACAGGTGAGGAGAAGGAGTAGGAGGCCAGAGTGGGGAGTTGCCATTGGGAAAGAGGCACAGGAACCTTAATTCCCACATCATCAGGTTCAGGAACAATTACTACCTTCAACTATCAGGTTCCTGAACCAGTTGGGATAACTTCACTCACCTTGACACTGAACTGATTCCATAACCTATGGATTCACTTTCAGGAATCCACAGCTCACGTTCTCGGCATTATTTATTTATTACTTATTATTGTTACATAATTATTTTTTCTCAGTTCAAGTTGGTCAAACCTGAGGTACAGGCATAGCCAAGCACACTTATTTCTGAATTGCTGGAAACTTTTTGAGAATTCAGTGGTGCAAAATTTCTTCTTGGGCTTCCAGCCAGGTACAGGTACCGATTTTTACCGATGTTTCGATGACAAACTTTGCCACCTTTATCAGGGATGTTGCCTGGGCAGGTCTAGCCTGGTGGTATTTATACCCCCATTGTCCGTCCCTCATGATTGGTTAGTCCTCATCCAATCAGCTGTCCCACGTTGGTTACAATCAAATTTCAGTTCGCATGTAGAGTGAGACCTTCGTCTTTGTTAAAATTCTTATCCTCTAGTTTTATTTCAATGTCTTCCTTTACCAGGCAATTCCAAAAGCCATTGGAGCAGTACAGTAGTTTTGTGCTGTCAAAGTCAATCCTATGGCCATTGCTAATGCATCGTTATGCTACCACCAATTTCTTGGGGTAACTATCTGTAATAACAGATTAGTCATAATAAAATTTGTAGTACTCTGGCTCTAAAACTGGATCAGACTTGCAGTTGTAGTTAGATATGGTTTCTTTTACGAGTATTGTATTTTAGGCAAGATTTTGGTGAATGATGTTTGCCAGTTGATTGTGTCTGTGTAAGTAATCAGATTGAGTTAAACCAGATACATTATCCTGTAATATTTTGGATTGTTTTTGGTTTCTCTTGGGATTTTCTGCATTTATCATCTTGAAATTGTTGGTCTTTTATTATGTTATTTTGATATTTTTTGTGTTAACCACCTGGTCCTGTATTGTCACAAAGAATGTTTGGGTTTCCGAAAAGAGGTCTACAATTCTGATCCAGGTGTTTGATGCTACCCTGTCAACATCAAGCCTTCTCAGCTCATGGGGATGTCCTCCAGGGACTGTCATACTCTTCCGTTGGTTAACTTTTTCTTCAATATTGATAATGTCTTCATTTTTCTGGGTTTTCCTTTCAATTAAGTTTAGTACTTCTTATCAAAATTGTACATGCTTATGTAGAATGCTAAAAACCTGTTTTCTGATAATGAAAATATATCTTTAGAAGTTTTATCTGACTGTTGTGAAATTTTTTTTGGAATCAGAATCAGGTTTATTATCACCGGCATGTGACCATAGAAACCATAGAAACTACAGCACAGAAACAGGCCCTTTGGCCCTTCTTGGCTGTGCCGAACCATTTTCTGCCTAGTCCCACTGACCTGCACACGGACCATATCCCTCCATACACCTCCCATCTATGTATCTGTCCAATTTATTCTTAAATGTTAAAAAAGAACCTGCATTTACCACCTCATCTGGCAGCTCATTCCATACTCCCACCACTCTCTGTGTGAAGAAGCCCCCCCAATGTTCCCTTTAAACTTTTCCCCCCTCACCCTTAACCCACGTCCTCTGGTTTTTTTCTCCCCTTGCCTCAGTGGAAAAAACCTGCTTGCATTCACTCTATCTATACCCATCATAATTTTATATACCTCTATCAAATCTCCCCTTATTCTTCTATGCTCCAGGGAATCAAGTCCTAACTTATTCAACCTTTCTCTGTAACTGAGTTTCTGAAGTCCTGGCAACATCCTTGTAAACCTTCTCTGCACTCTTCCAACCTTATTTATATCCTTCCTTGAATTTGGTGACCAAAACTGAACACAATACTCCAGATTTGGCCTCACCAATGCCTTATACAACCTCATCATAACATTCCAGCTCTTATACTCAATACTTCGATTAATAAAGGCCAATGTACCAAAAGCTCTCTTTACGACCCTATCTACCTGTGACGACACTTTTAGGGAATTTTGTATCTGTATTCCCGGATCCCTCTGTTCCACTGCACTCCCTGTGCCTTACCATTAACAATGTATGTTCTACGTTGGTTTGTCCTTCCAACGTGCAATACCTCACACTTGTCAGTATTAAACTCCATCTGCCATTTTTCAGCCCATTTTTCCAGCTGATCCAAGTCCCTCTGCGGGCTCTGAAAACCTTCCTCTCTGTCTACTACACCTCCAATCTTTGTATCATCAGCAAACTTGCTGATCCAATTTACCACATTATCATCCAGATGAAATCTGACGTGAAATTTGACGTGAAATTTGTTAACTTAGCAGCAGCAGTTCAATGCAATACATAATCTAGCAGAGAGAGAGAAAATAATAATAATAAATAAAATAAAACATAATAATAACCAAACAAGTAAATCAATTGTGTATATTAAATAGATTTTTTAAAAATGTGGAAGAACAGAAATACTGTCTGTTAAAAAAGTGAGGTAGTATTCAAAGTCTCAATGTCCATTTAGAAATCAGACGGCAGAGGGGAAGAAGCTGTTCCTGAATCGCTGAGTGTGTGCCTTCAGGTTTCTGTACCTCCTACTTGATGGTACCAGTGAGAAAAGGGCATGCCCTGGGTGCTGGAGGACCTTAATAATGGACGCTGCCTTTCTGAGACACCGCTCCCTAAAGATGTCCTGGGTACTTTGTAGGCTAGTGCCCAAGAAGGAACTGACTAGAGTTACAACCTTCTTCAGCTTCTCTTGGTCCTGTGCAGTAGCCCCTCCATACCAGACAGTGAGGCAACCTGTCAGAATGCTCTCCACGGTACAAGTATAGAAGTTTTTGAGTGTATTTGTTGACATGCCAAATCTCTTCAAACTCCTAGTAAAGTATAGCTGCTGTCTTACCTTCTTTATAACTACATCGATATGTTGAGATCAGGTTAGATCCTCAGAGATCTTCACACCCAGGGACTTGAAACTGCTCACTCTCTCCACTTCTGATCCCTCTATGATTGGTATGTGTTCCTTTGTCTTAACCTTCCTGAAGTCCACAATCAGCTCTTTCGTCTTACTGACACTGAGTGCCAGGTTGTTGCTGCGGCACCATTCCACTAGTTGGCATATCTCACTCCTGTACGCCCTCTCATCACCACCTGAGATTCTACCAACAATGGTTGAATCATCAGCAAACTTATAGATGATATTTGAGCTATGCCTAGCCACACAGTCATGTGTGTACATAGAGTAGAGCAGTGGGCTAAGCACACACCCCTGAGGTGTGTCTGTGTTGATCATCAGCAAGGAGGAGATGTTATCACCAATCCACACAGACTGTGGTCTTCTGATTAGGAAGTCGAGGATCCAATTGCAGAGGGAGGTACAGAGGCCCAGATTCTGCAACTTCTCAATGAGGATTGTGGGAATGATGGTATTAAATGCTGAGCTATAGTCAATGAACAGCATCCTGACGTAGGTGTTTGTGTTGTCTAGGTGGTCTAAAGCTGTGTGGACAGCCACTGAGAGTGCGCCTGCCATTGGGCTATTGTAGCGATAGGCAAATTGCAATGAGTTCAGGTCCTTGCTGAGGCAGGAGTTCAGTCTAGTCATAACCAACCTCTCAAAGCATTTCATCACTGTTAATGTGAGTGCTACCGGGTAATAGTCATTAAGGCAGCCCACATTATTCTTCTTTGGCTCTGGTATAATTGTTGCCTTTTTGAAGCAAGTGGGAACTTCTGCCCTGAGCAGTGGGAGGTTAAAAATAACCTTGAATACTCCCGCTAGTTGGTTGGCACAGGTTTTCAGAGCCTTACCATGTACTCCATCAGCACCTTCTGCCTTGCAAGGGTTCACTCTCTTTAAAGACAGTCTAACATCGGCCTCTGAGACAGAGATCACAGGGTCATCAGGTGCAGCAGGGATCTTCACAGCTGTAGTTATGTTCTCCCTTTCAAAGCGTGCATAGAAGGCATTGAGTTCATCTGGTAGTGAAGCATCACTGCCATTCATGCTATTGGATTTCGCTTTGTAGGAAGTAATGTCTTGCAGACCCTGCCAGAGTTGCTGTGCATCTGATATCGCCTCTAACCTCATTTTGAAATTGTTTGTTTTAACCACCTGGTCCTGTATTGCCACAAGGACCCCCTCTGTTTCTGGCAAGAGGTCTCCAACTCCGAGCAAGGTGTTTGACGCTTCCTTGTTGACACCCAGTCTGCTCAGATCAGGGGGATGGCTTGCATGGAGGGTCACACTCTTCCATTGGTTAACTTTTTCTTCAATAGTGACAATTTCTTCATTGTTCTGGGTTGTGTTCTCATTTAAGTTTAGTCGTGTGTACTTATTATCAGAATTGCATATGCTTGTGTGGCGTGCTGAATCCTGTTTTCATTGGTGAAAGTATATCCTTAGAAGCTTTATCTGACTGTTGTGTAGATTACTGTTATTATTAGTTTTGTATTTTTACAGTTTGTCTTCTTTTGTACATTGGTTATTTGCTAGTCTGTGTGTGTAGTGGGTAGCTGAAGGGGGTAGTTTTGAGGTTTGAAAATCAAAAATAATCAGCAAATATAATAAATTATTATTTATAATGTTTGCTTTATGATTTATAATTACGATAACAATGTTAATAATTTTACTTTATTAATTATTTATCAATATATTCATTATTATTAGAATATAAGAAGTAACAGCAACACACACAAATGCTGGATGAACGCAGCAGGTCAGGTGGCATCTATGGAAATAAATAAAACAGTCAATGTTTTAAGCCACTGATTTTCTCCAACACAGTTTCTGTGTGTTGCTCTGGATTTCAGGTTTCTGCAGGAGCTTTTGTGTTAATAAGAAATAGGGACAGGAGTCACACATATGGCCTGTTGCGCCTGCTCCCCCATTCATTAACATCATGGCTGATCCGGTTGTGGACTCAACTCCACCTATCTGCCTTTTCCTCTTAACCCAAATTCTCCTGCTATGCAAGAATCTAACTGTGTCTTAAATATATTTTTAGATTATGAAGACACACAGCCCTCTTTTATTGTCATTTAGTAATGCATGCATTAAGAAATGATACAATATTTCCTCTGGTGTGATATCACAAAACACAGGCCAGACCAAGACTGAAAAAACTGACAAAACCACATAATTATTACACATAGTTACAACAGTGCAACAATACCATAACTTGATGAAGAAGTCCATGAATACAGTAAAAAGTTCAAAGTCTCTCAAATGTCCCACATCTCACGCAGAAGGGAGAAGGAAGAAAAACTCTCCCTGCCATGCCCGACCACAATCCGTCTCTGAGTCATCCGAAAACTTTGAGCTCTGATCAGCTCTCCGACACCGAGTACTGAGCGCCATCTCTGTCCGAACGATTCAATCTCAATCTTGGTCGCCAACAGCAAGCAAAGCCAGGGATTTTGAAAGATTCCCGACCGCGCAGTAACGACAGCAGTGAACAAGCGTTTCAGAAATTTCCCTAGATGTTCCTCTGTGCTTTCACGTCCATCTCCATCAAATCAGAATTGTCCACAACCCCTATTTAAAGGATACAATATCATTTTTCACCGGAGGGCTGCGCACGCGTGGCGTGCTGCTCTCTCTCCTCCCGCCGACGTTTAATAAAGTACTTCTACTGCTTTGCTGGGCAGAGACAGCATTCCACAGATTCACTACTCTCTGAGAAAAGCAGTTTCTCCTCATCTCCATCTTAAATAACTCCCCTGAATCTTGAGGCTATGTCCCCTAGGTCTAGTCTCACCTACTTGCCTCTTTCTTACCTATCACTTTCATAATTTTATCTTTCTGTAAGATCCCTTCTCATTCTTCTGAATTCTAGTGAGGAGAGTCCAAGGTGAATCAATCTCTCTTTATAGGCTAATAATACTAATAATAACTGATGCAATATTATAAATTATAATAATGAAAGATACAGATAAGGTGGCATGGTAACACAGTGGCTGGCATAATGCTGTTCCAGCACCAGTGACTGGGACCACGTGGGTTTCCTCTGGGTGCTTTGTCTTCCTACTACATTCCAAAGAATTACAGGCTAATAGGTTAGTTGGTCACATGGATGTAAGTGAGTGGTGAGGGCTCCTCAGGTTGGAAGGAGATTTTACCGTGCTATATCTTTAATTAATTAGTTAAGAGATTGCATCTCCACCAGCATAAAACTGCCTGAGATTGTCAACCTAAAGGAGATGGGGCTAGCAGGATTTTGGACTTGTGATGTTTTCACAAAGCAAGCACTATCGTCCAAAGTAAAGCAACCTTTTGAACCAGAACATTTTAATAAAGGCTCCAGTCTGATGAGAAGGTAATTCACAAATTTCTGCCAGTGATTAATAAAACCAAATAAGGCCTGCACAGTAAGTCTGTTTACGTTTTGTGGTAATTTCCAGCTTGCAGGCATGGCTTGTGTAAGACTGAATACATTTCTGGTTCAAATAATACTCAAAATGTATCTGACGGAATAGTGCTTTCTGTTAGAGTTTAGAATTAATTGCTGCTGATAGTTCCTTAGTAATTTCTTTTTCCATTTTCTCTTCCACCTCAATGTGAAAGCACTTCAGTTATACTGGGAAGAGAATCCAAGCTGAGCAACTCCTTGCTACCAAGCTCCCAGCTTACCTGAGAATTGAGCTATATTGGTCCAAATCTAGAGTCACACGTGAGTCCAGTACTGAGGGACTGATACACTGCCCACAGCATCAGATAAGCCCTTAGCTGCCGATACAAGACAGATAAAAATTGTGTTTTCCTCAATCTCATGAATAATTTCTGCCTCTCAAATACATAAAAATACAAATTAAGTTCAAGAAGCAAACGCAAGAGATTTTGCTGATGTGGGAAATCCTGAGCAATGCACAGAAAATGCTGGAGGAACTCAGTAAGTCAGAATCGGAATCAGATTTAATTTCATTGGCATCTGTCATGAAATTTGCTAGCTTTACAGCAGCAGTGCAGTGAAATATATGATAAAAAATAGAGAAAAAACTGAGCTACATTAATTATGTATATGTCTATAAAATAACTAAGTCAAAATAAGTGGTGTAAAATAACAGTGTGGGCACGTGGCCAAGTGGTTAATGCATTGGACTAGCGACCTGAAGGTCGTGAGTTCGAGCCCCAGCCGAGGCTGCATGTTGTGTCCTTGAGCAAGGCACTTAATCACACATTGCTCTGCGACGACACTGGTGCCAAGCTGTATGGGTCCTAATGCCCTTCCATCAGACAACATTAGTGTCGTGGAGACAGGAGAATTGCAGCATGGGCAACTGCTGGTCTTCCATACAACCTTGCCCAGGCCTGCGCCCTGGAGAGTGAAGATTTTCCAGGCGCAGATCCATGGTCTCGCAAGACTAACGGATGTCTTTAAAATAACAGAAATTTTAAAAAATAGTGAGGTAGTGTTGATGGGTTCAATGTCCATTTAGAAATCAGATAGCAGAGGGGAAGAAGTTTTCCTGAATCACTGAGTAAGTGCCGTTAGGCTTTAGTACTCCTTTCCAATGGTAACAGTGTGAAGTGGTCATGTCTTAGGTGGTAGGGATCCTGAATGATGGACGCCGCCTTCCCAAAGCACCGCTCCTTGAAGATGTCGTGGATAGTAGCTGGAAGGGGACTCGTGAAGCCAGGTGGATGGGAAAGGTCAAGGGCTGAAGAAGAAGGAATCTGATTGGAGAGGGAAGTGGATCATAGGAGAAAGGGAAAGAGGAGGGGACACAGGGGGAAGAAGGTGGGAGGAGGGAGAGAAGTACAAGCTGGTAGGTAATATGTGAGACCAGGTGAGGGAGAAATTGGGTGGGTGGAGGAGGGGGATGAAGTGAGAAGTGGGAGGTGATAGGTGAAAGAGGTAAAGGGCTGAAGAAGAAGGAAATGAATAGGACAGTAGAGTGGACCATGGAAGAAAGGGAAGGAAACCAGAGGGAGGTGATGGGTGGGTAAGGAGAAGGAGTGAGATGGTAACCAGAATGGGGAATGGAAAAAGAGAGAAGGGGGAAAGGGGGAGAAATGACATTATTGTTCATGCTATCTGGTTGCAGGCTATCTATACAGAATATGAAGTGTTGCTCCTCCAGTCTGAGTTTGAACTCGTCAAGGCAACTAGATGAGGCCATGGACAGACATGTCAGAATGGGAATTGGAAGTTGAATTGAAATGAATAGCCATTGCCTATTGTGGCAGACAGAGTGAAATTGCTAATTGGGAGTGAGAGATAGCTTGCCAAACCATTCGTGAATGCTTTGATTATTTCTGTATTCCCATTTGCACCCAGTTTTCCATTACTGTTTATCTACTTCCATTTTGGATTCTTCACATGTGGCTTAACTACTAAGCCAGGCAGAACTATTTCTACTGACAGGAGAAAGGGCAAAGGCAGGTTACTGGCTCCTTGAAACCAGTCACTTCAGACAGATGGGGCTCATCAGCCGTGGTTGACAGCTCATCTAGGAGAGGGAAATCTCTTATCTCAAACCTCCTGTGCCTTGCAGCGATACCCTCTCAAGGGAAAAGCTTTGGGAGTAAAACCTGAGGAACAGTCTGGGACTGGAGACACTAAAGTAGTTCTAGGTTAAGTTCAATGCTAACTGGCAACTCCTATAATGCCACTGGTGCCAAACTGTATTGGTCTCTGTCAATCTTTTAGATTCATCAGCTGCCTGGAGATGGGGAGCCTGCTTATGGGCAACAGCTTGATCTCCATATCGTACTGCCCCGACTTGCATGCCAGCTTGTCTAAGGCAGCTAGGATGCAACATCCATGGTTGACCCTGACCTATGGCGGGCTTCAAAACTCCATTTTACAGTTACTCAAGCCATCTCTGTTCTCCGCCCTATAAGAAAGTTCTTAAGATTCATAGACTTCAAAGCCAAAAAACAACCTTATCTCGGTATTTAAAAACTTACTTTTCAACTGTGACCAGTCACTAGTTAAAATATTGTTACCTGTTTGGTGATCTTATTACCCATGGGATCTTGCTGTGTATATATTTTCTCCTGTGTGTCCAACTTCAGACCAATGGCTACAATCCGAAAGTACTTCAATAAGTTCAAGGCTCAAGACATTGCAGGTATTGGGAATCTAAGGCAAATCAAAAAGGAGATGGAGGAACTCAGAAGGTTGGGCAGCATCTATGGAGGAATATGGACATTTTGGGTTTGAACCTGTCATCTGCATGAAAGGGTGCAGAAAGGGAGGAGAGCAAGAACATGAAGGTGATAAGTGGACCCAGGAGAGGGAGGGTGATAGGCAGATGGGGGAGGCAGAAGGAAATGGGAATGATATCAGAAACTAGGAGGTGATACATAGATGGAAGTGACATAAGGTGGCTGAGGTTGCACTGCTAAGGATTCGGGAAACATAAGATTGGAAATGATAATTGTTATGTCTTGTAACTTCTAGAAACTAATTGAACCATGAGATCCAAAATCTGCTGAGGGCCAGATCAAAGGCATTCAAGTTAGTCTAGAGACCTAGAAAGTTACAAGAGGTCTAGATACAATTTCCAGAAAACTATCCCAAGGACAAAGCGTAAATTCTGGACCAAACTTAAGTCAACGAGGAGTGCTCAATAGCTGTTGCAGAACTTCAATGCTATCACCTCTTATAAAGTTAAATTAAGCGACATGGGAGACAGCAGAGCTTCACATCCAAAATACCTTCAAAGATCGGTTTGTCCACCAGAGCATAGAGGAAGCATTGCAAACTCCCACATCCCCTGAAGATCCAGTGATTTTAGTCTCTGAAGCTGGTATGCAGGTTGCCTTCAGGAGGGTGAACCCATGAAAGGAATTTGGACTGGACAGGGTACCTGGACACGTACTAAAGACCTGTGCTGACCAACTGGCTGGTGTGTTCACTGAGATCATTACCTCTCGTTTCGGCAGTATGTGGTACCCACCCGCTTGAAGCAGGATTCAATTATACCAGTGACCAAGATGAGCATGGTGACTTGCCTTAATGACTATCAATTGCACTTACATCCACAGTGATGAGGTATTTTGAGAGATTTGTGATGAAACATATCGGTTCCTGCCTGAGAAGTGATTTGTATCAGCTCCAATTTGCCGACTGGAGCAACAGGTCCACAGCAGATGCCATCTCATTGGCTCTTCACTCAACCCTGGAACATCTGACCAGCAAAGGTGCATATATCAGGATGTTCTTTATTGTCTACAGCTCAGCTTTCAATATCATCATCATTTCAAAACTAATCAATAGGCATCAAGACACTGGCCTCAATACCACCTTGCGCAATTGGACCCTGGATTTCCTCACATGCAGACCCTAGTCAGTTAGGATTAGCAACAACATCTCCTCCATGATCTCCATAAGCACAGGTGCACCACAAGGCTGTGAGCTTAGCCCCCAATCTACTTGCTTTACACTTATGACTGTATGGCTAAGCACAGCTTCAATGCCATATTTAGGTTTGCTGATGACCCCATTGACATGGGTCATATCAAAGGTGGTGATGAATCAGCCTGTAGGAGGGAGATTGAAAATCAGGCTGAGAGGTGTCATAACAACAATCTCTTATTCAATGTCAGCAAGACCGAGGACCTGATTTACAAATTCAGGAGAGGGAAACTTACAGCGGACTGAAAAGCCTGAGTATGTAGATATTAAGAAAGAGGATGTGCTGGAGCTTTTGGAAAGCATCAAGTTGGATGAGTCACCAGGACCGGATGAGATGTACCCCAGGCTACAGTGGGAGGTGAGGGAGGAGATTGCTGAGCCTCTGGCGATGATCTTTGCATCATCAATGGGGACTGGAGAGGTTCCGGAGGATTGGAGGTTTGCGGATGTTGTTCCCTTATTCAGGAAAGGGAGTAGGGATGGCCCAGGAAATTATAGACCAGTGGGTCTTATTTCAGTGGTTGTAAGTTGATGGAGAAGAAAGAAACAGGAAGGATTTATGAACATTTGGAGAGGCATAATATGATTAGGAATAGTCAGCATGGCTTTGTGAAAGGCAGGTTGTGCCTTATGAGCCTGATTGAATTTTTTGAGTATGTGACTAAACACATTGATGAAGGTAGAGCTGTAGATGTAGTGTATATGGATTTCAGCAAGGCATTTGATAAGGTACCTGTTCTGGGACCCCTACTCTTTGTGATTTTTATAAATGACCTGGATGAGGAAGTGGAGGGATGGGTTAATAAATTTGCTGATGATACAAAGGTTGGAGGTGTTGTGGATAGTGTGGAGGGCTGTCAGACGTTACAGTGGGATATTGATAGGATGCAAAACTGGGCTGAGAAGTGGCAGATGGAGTTCAACCCAGATAAGTGTGAGGTGGTTCATTTTGGTAGGTCAAATATGATGGCAGAATATAGCATTAATGGCAAGACTCTTGGCAGTGTGAAGGATCAGAGGGATCTTGGGGTCCAAGTCCATAGGACACTCAAAGCTGCTACGCAGGTTGACTCTGTGGTTAAGAAGGCATATGGTGCATTGGCCGTCACCAATCGTGGGATTGAGTTTAGGAGCCGAGAGGTAATGTTACAGCTATATAGGACCCTGATCAGACCCCACTTGGAGTACTGTGCTCAGTTCTGGTCACTTCACGACAGGAAGGGTGTGGAAACCATAGGAAGGGTGCAGAAGATATTTACAAGGATGTTACCTGGATTGGGGAGTATGTCTTATGAGAATAGGTTGAGTGAACTCAGCCTTTTTTCCTTGGAGCAACGGAGGATGAGAGGTGACCTGATAGAGGTGTACAAGATGATGAGAGGTATTGATCGTGTGGATAGTCAGAGGCTTTTTCCCAGGGCTGAAATAGCTAGCACAAGAGGGCACAGTTTTAAGGTGCTTGGAAGAAGGTACAGAGGAGATGTCACAGGCAAGTTTTTTTACGCAGAGAGAGGTGAGTGATTGGAATAGGCTGCCGGCGAGGGTGGTGGAGGCAGATACAATAGGGTCTTTTAAGAGCCTCCTGGACAGGTACATGGAGCTCAGAAAAATGAGGGCTCTGGGTAACCCTAGGTAATTTCTAAAGTAGGGACATGGTTGGCACAGCTTTGTGAGCCGAAGGACCTGTATTGTACTGTAGGTTTTCCATGTTCTATGAAACCAGAGGTTCATGGGTCAATCCTCATCAGAGGATCAGAGGTGGACAGTGTTAGCAACATTAAATTCCGAGGTGTTAATATTTCAGAGGACCTGTCCTCGACCCAGCACATAAGTACAATTGTGAAGATAACATGGCAATGTTGCTATTTCCTTTGGAGGCTGTGAAGATTTGGCATAATATTCAAAACTTTGACGAGTATCTATAAATGTATGGTGGATTGTATATTTACTGACTGCATCACAGCCTGGTATGGAAACACCAATGCCTTTGAATGGAAAATCCTGCAAAAGTAATGCATGTCGCAAGTAAAACCCTCCCAACCATTAAGCACGTCTACAGTTTATTTTATGCTTTCATATGAAGGCAGCATCCATCATCATGGATTCCCACCACCCAGGTCATATTCTCTTCTCGCAGCTGCCATCAGTTAAAAGGTACAAGAGCCTCAGGACTTGCACCATGAGATTCAAGAACAATTACTACCCCTTAACCATCAGGCTCTTGAACAAAAGATGGTAACTTCACTCAACGTCACTTCATCTATCACTGAACTGTTCCCACAACCAATGAACTCACTTTCGAGGACTCTTCATCTCATGTTCTCATTACTTATTGATATTTACTTATATTAGTCTTTGCATAGTTTGTTGTCTTCTGCACTCTGGTTGAACACTTAGTTAGGCACCGATCCCGTGAGAGTTACTATTTCATAGATTTATTCAGTATGCTCACAAGAAAATGAATCTCAGGGTTGAAAATGTTGACATACAATCTATGCACTTTGATAATAAATCTTCTTTGAACTTTAAAAGAAAAACACGGGAGATCAGAATACTTGTGTAAATAGTTTTTCTCTTCTTTAGTGAGGTGCTCACATATGACGTGGTGGAGTCATAACATATTCCTTCCACATACCTCTTACATATAACCCATAATGAACTATGCAAACCCCAAACACTACTCAGTCAAAACTGCATTTACAACATTACTCAAATATTACTGAAATATCAAATACACTACAGTAATCTCCTATTGGATGCATTTTGTTGAGCTGTGGTAGCCTTGTGAACCAGTTCTCACCTCCTTCTCTCACTCAGCGCCACCAGAGCGTAGCAGTTAACGGGACGCTATTACAGCTCAGAGCTCAAATCCAGCGCCACATGCAAGGAACATCTGTACGTCCTTGCTGTGGAATGCTTCGGTTTCATCCCACCGTCCAAAAGCATTCCAGGTATGTTAATTGGTCATTCTAAATTATCCCACAATTAGGTTAGGGTTTAATCGGGGTTGTCGGGGGTCGCTGGGGCGGTATAGCTCAAAAGGCTGTATTGCTAAATAATTAATAAAATAAATCAGCAACTCCTTGCTACTTAGTCTAGAATCTTTGTTATTGTAAAGCATCTTTTATGAAAATTCAACCCTAATGCATAGAGTCAAAGAGTTATACAACACAGAAACAGGCCCTTCAGCCCATCTCCTCCATGCTGAACAAGATGTCCATCTAGGCTAGTCTTATTGCCTGCATTTAGCCCATTTCTTTCAAAGACTTTCCTATCTATATAACTGCCTAATGTCTGTCAATTATTGTAAATGTACCCCAGTTCTACCACTTCCTCTAGCAGCTCATTCTGTACACACCACGCACTGCGTGAAGTTGCCTGTTATGTTCCCCCCGATTTGCTTTGTTACTTTATTTTTGGCTACTCAATCACATTGCTTACTTGTAAGTTTACAGCTGTTGTTCATTACTAATTACTGCGTTGCTAAGCGATTGACCTTCAACATCAGGTCAGCCATTCTTTACATCGTTTGTGCTTTTCACTTAGTCGCTATTAGAAGCACTTCGAGAGAATTTCAATCAATGTTTGAATCTATGTTTTGTGGGAAATCTAGAGGTAATATTCTTTTAATTAGCTCCTTGCATACTGTAATGTGTTGGTAAACAATAATATAGCCTTCAAACTACAACTACGTCAGGACTGGAGTTTATCTATCTCCCTAGTTTAAGAAAACAGGGAAACATTTGATTGAGGGCAGAATATTGCCCCTCGGGTCCCTTTTAAAACTTTCCCCTCATACTTTCAACCTAGTTTTTAGAACATAGAACGCTGCAGCACAGTATAAACTCTTTGGTCCACTATGTTGCACCGACTTTTTAACCTACTCTAAGCCTTCCCTCCTACGCAGCCTTCCATTTTTTCTAAAATCTATGTGCCTCAACAAGAGTTTATTATTTGCTGCTAATGTATCTGCCTCTACCATCATCCCTGGCACTCACCAGTATCTGTACCCAATGAAGCAGTGGAGACTACCTCAGTAAATATACTTAAGATGAGGTTGGATAGATTTTTGCATAGTAAGGGACTTAAGGGTTGTGGGGAAAAGGCAGGTAGGTGGAGATGAGTCCATGGCCAGATCAGACAGGATCTTATTGAATGGCGGGGCAGGCTCAAAGGGCCAGATGGCCGACTCCTGCTCCTATTTCTTAGGTTCTTATGTTTTTATGTAAGTCATAGAGGCACAGGACACAACTGTACAGGTCTTTCAGCCCACCTAGTCCATGCTGGACTATTAATCTGCCTAGTCCCATTGACCTGCACCCATCCATGTATCGAACAAAATTTCTCTTAAATGTTGAAATCAAACCCTGATTGTCATTCTGACCTTGTTCCACACTCTCACTACCCTCTCAGTGAAGAAGCTCCTGCTCGTGTTCCCCTTAAAAATATCACATTTTTACCCTTAACTGATGAACACTAGTTCTAGTCCCACATATCTTCAATGGAAAAAGCTTGCTTCCATTTACCCTGTCTATACCCTTAATAATTTTGTATACTTTATCTCTGACACCTGCCCTATACTTTCCTCCAATCTCCTTTAAATTATGCCACCTTGTATTAGCCATATCCGCCATAGGAAAATGTCTCTGGCTGTCAACTTGATTAATGCCTCGAGCTTTTGATTCCCTATCCCTGGTCCGTGCCCAAAGTGTATCAATGTGACAAAACGCAATGCTTGGACGATGATTTAAGTGCCGGGTCGAATCAGAAAGGTGAGGGAAAGGCTAAACTGAGGCAGCAGGGTCCAGGCCCCAGAGCATATCAAAGTGATTGAACCTGGTGTTTTGACAATGATTTAGGCACTGGGCCAGATTGAAAAGGACAGGGTTTCAAGGCCCAAGGCGAGGGTCGGGCCAGTTCAGCTCGATGCTCCGCGAGCTTTACTCGGCTCTGTGCTGAACTAAGGGTCTGTGGACAGATTCTCAGATCAGAATGCTATTTGCATGACTTTATTGTTTGCACGATTTGGTTTTCTTTCTCTCTGCTTATTGGACGGTCTTTTTTTAAATGAGTTCTTTGGGTTTCTTTGTTTTGTGGCTCTCTGTTAAAAGATGAATCTCAAGGTTGTATAATGTATACATACATTGATAATAAATGTACTTTGAACTTTATTAAAAGACTGTGTGCATTCCCCCTTAGGCTGTGAATCAATGGATTCCACATTCACCTTTAAGAGAAACGAACCTGAGAAGACTAAGGCAGACCCGAATACATCATACGAAAATACTACATTCTGCATTTCTGACTAGTTCTAACCACGTGTCAGATCTAGAAATAAGCACTAACACCTCCCATTGCATTATGTCAGACACACTTACTAACTCCAAGTTACATAATTGCCTAAAAGTGGAATTGTGGAGAATGACAACATCCATCAATATCGACTGTGATGGAATCAGAGTGGAATTTTTGGACATGAAGAAGGAATCTGATATTTCAAAACTATTTGGTTAAAAATGAAGGAACTTGCATTTTTATGCTGCCTGCTGTGACATTCGAAATAGGAGAAGGAATTGAGCAGATGGTCTCTCGAGTCTAATCCGTCATTCCATAACATGAGTGTTGGCCTGTCGCCCGTTTCACTTTCCTACTTGCTCCCCATAACCCTTGACTGCCCTATAGACCAAATATCTGTTCCAGCCTTGGATGAAGTGAATGATTCAGTCTCCACATCTCCCTGGGGGAGGGAATTGCTAATACTCACATCTCCTGTGAGTGGTGAATCTGTGCAATTCATTGGATCTAGTTAAGGTAGAGATTGATAGGTTCTTGAGTAATCAGAGAATCAAAGTTTACAGGAAAATGGGGTTGAGAGAGATAATAAATCAACCATGATGGAGTGATAGCAGAGACTCGATGGGCCGAATGGCAAATTCTGCTCCTATGTCTTATTGCCTTATGCTCCTTTTCAGCTTAAAGTTCCCCTTCTTCAGGAAAGAAGGGTTAGGTTGTGCTTGGAGCAGGTCGAGGTTCGCGAAACATCATGGGCTGAAGGGACTGTAATCTGTTTCAATGTTAAATTCTTTATCCTGAAGTCACTCTGCCTTGCTCTAGACTCCCCCACAAGAGTGAAACACCCTTTCAGCTTCTACCTGATCAAGGTGGCTCAGAATCTTAAATATTTCAACAAGATCATGAGATACAGGGAGAACCAGCTAATTAGACACACAATTGACTTGATGGTAGGACGCAGAATATGCTGGTGGACGTTTGGGTTTTGGACTGGAAGCCTATGACTAATAGTGTTCCTCCAGGATCGGTAGAAGACACATTGCTATTTGTCATCGGTAGCGATGATTTGGATGAGAACGTGCAAAGGGTTGAGGAATCAAGACAGAGAGAACGTAAGCTTAGGGTGAAAAGGGAGACATTTTAGAGGAACATGACAGGAAGCTTTTTCAACCACACAATTGTCAGTGTACGAAACGAGCTGACAGAGGAAGCAGGTACATTAACAATATTTAAAAGGAACTGTGTATTATATGTGTACATATTAAAGAACAGGTCCCAGTGGAGAATGCAAGCCATTCACCTTGGAAATGGAAGTGATGACGGTGAGCTGTTTGCACACACTCAATGTTGAATGGTAGTGAGCTAAAACCATTCTGTAAATAAAATGCCCTAGTAACTAAGGAAGCTTTCTGCCTGTCCAAAGGATCGTATGAATAGAAAACATTCTAGTGTTTCATGCTTTTTGTCTTTATTAAAAACAAACATAATATGGTATCAGAAGTAGGATATACAGTCTTAAAAGGGAACAAGCTTGTGATTCCAGTGTCATGTGAAGTAGCTGTCTCAGTCATGAATCATGTTCATTCTTGGTGTACCCCCAGAAGATGATGTCATCCACCAGGTCTCAACACCAGGTAAGATCATATAGATGGTTTTATGGTAGACTTCTGGTGCAGACAGAATCCCATACAGTAGCCAAAGAAATCAATACCTTCTCTGTGGTGTGTTAAAATTACATAGTCTTGAACTTGCCTCATCAAACTTCACCTGCCAAAACCCAGATGACGCATCGAGTTTGCTAAACCTCTTGGCACCTGCTGACTGGGACATGATCTCCACTCACGTTGGCAATTTAAAATGCTCTCTTGATGGTTTTATTGAGATCTCTTGGGTCTAGACATAACTGCAATGCTCCATTTCTCTTTTACACAATGACCAGTGAGCTCATCCGGTCTGCTGGTTCTTCAGTTTTCTTTATAACACTTATCCATTCCATAGACCATAAGACATAGGAGCAGAATTAGGCCATCTGGCCCATTGAGTCTGCACCGCTATTCAATCATGGTTGATCCGTTTTTTTACTCCTCCTCAACCCCATTTAGACCATAAGACAAAGGAGCTGAAGCCGGCCATTCAGCCCATCGAGTCTGCTCCGCCATTTTATCATGAGCTGATCCATTCTCCCATTTATAAGACCATAAGACAAAGGAGCAGAGACCATAAGACAAAGGAGCAGAACTTCTTTGGAGCAGAATTTCAAAGGAGCAGAATTTCCTGGACTTCTTCCCGTAACTTTTGACGTCATGTCCAAACAAGAACCTATCAATCTCTGCCTTGTGTGCTAGTTCTTCTTTGAGTTTGTCTCTCAGTGCAAACAGAACTTTACTGCATCTATGGACCACAGGAGACATTGTCTTATCCATATGAATTTTGTTTATATCAGGTCCCCTCAAAGACATCTGCATACTCCTCCATGAGTAAAGTGTGCTTATCTTTGAACTGTGACGCCACTAGAAAAACTCTTTTCACCAGGTTGAGCTTTTCTCGTGCACTCAGACCTAATATTGGCTGCACTCTCTTTTCTACAAGCACCAGCAATCACCAGTTCACTATACAATTCCCTTTTACTGAAACGTTCTCTCCAGTATAGCCTGTCACTTTCAACTTCACTGGGTAAATCTTGGTCATTATTTGAGAATCTTGTAATCATCTGTGGATAGCAGATTCACCTGGGCTCCTATGTCAAGCTTGCATGGAATTATTGTTTCATTCACAGTTACTGGAACAATCCATTCTGTTTTACCAGCACTTGCAGTCTGTAGAGAACTGACAAAGGCTTCCTCCATTTCCTCAGCAATCTTATGCACCTTTCTCTTGGTAGTCCTAGTTTTGTAGCACTCTGAAAAATGATTCTTTTTCCAACAATTATTACAAGACTTTCCAGAAGCAGGACACATTTTTGGACAGTTCTACCTCCACATTTGCTATTTGGGCCAACCTCTTTGCTTTGCTATTGCTTGGGGTAACACTTTGTGCTCTGCCCCTCTGGTTTCACCGCATGAACTCTTGTGTCTGCTTTGTGTAGCGCCTCAGCTTGTGATTGTGTGGTGTCTGCTCCCCTATACATAATCACAGACTTTTCCAGCATCAAATCTTTTTTTTTATGGAGCAATCTTTCTCTGAGTCCATTAACTGGAATTCTGCAAACTATTTTGTCACTGACTAGTGAGACTCTCAAATCTCCAGACTCACAGGACTTAGCTCAGTTGGTCAAAGTTAACACCTTGTTTCTGATCACAGGAAAATAACTTTTATCTCTCAAACATAATGTTTTTACTTGGGACAAAATACTCCTCAAATATTGTCACAGATGTGTCCAATGTAAAGGCTGTTTCATCAATTTGAAATCTGTTACATCTCCAGTTACATGTAGAAAAATAGAACATAGAGCATAGAATTGTACAGCACAGTACAGGCCCTTTGGCCCACAATGTTGTGCCAACCCTTAAACTCTGCCTCCCATATAACCCCCCCCCCACCTTAAATTCCTCCATATACCTGTCTAGTAGTCTCTTAAATTTTACTAGTGTATCTGCCTCCAACACTGACTGAGGCAGTGCATTCCACGCACCAACTACTCTCTGAGTAAAAAAACCTTCCTCTAATATCCCCCTTGAACTTCCCACCCCTTACCTTAAAACCATGTCCTCTTGTACTGAGCAGTGGTGCCCTGGGGAAGAGGTGCTTGCTGTCGACTCTATCTATTCCTCTTACTATCTTGTATACCTCTATCATGTCTCTTCTCATCCTCCTTTTCTCCAAAGAGTAAAGCCCTACTCTCTAACCCAGGCAGCATCCTGGTAAATCTCCTCTGTACCCTTTCCAATGCTTCCACGTCCTTCCGACAGTGAGGCAACCAGAAATGGATACAGTACTCCAAGTGTGGCCTAACCAGAGTTTTATAGAGCTGCATCATTACCTCGCGACTCTTAAACTCTATCCCTTGACTTATGAAAGCTAACACCCCATAAGCTTTCTTAACTACCCTACCTACCTGTGAGATAGATGCTTTCAATTTTACATCAGCCCTTCCTACTCCGCCAGCCGCTAAGTATATATTGAATTGCTGTTAACTATTAAATTGCCGATAAACTGCATAGGTGTGGGAGGACTTATCTGTGATGGTAATTTTCAGCCTCTCTCCTAAATTTCCTTTGGTTAACGTGGTAACAACGAGCTTCTCTCTGTCAAGTACAATCAACATTTTGGGTTGAGACTCTTTGGCAGGACTGGAGAAAAAAAGCTGAGGAGTAGATTTGAAAAATGGAGGGACCGAAATGTTGACTGTACTTTTTCCCATAGATGCTGCCTGGCCAGCAGAGTTCCTCCAGCATTTTGTGTGTGTTGCTCTGATTTTCTCTTGTTCTCTCTGTTGGAACCTTTTTCTAAGTATTGCATGGTATGCATTTATTCTCATAGTTTAGACTTCACGCGACTTGTGACACCATGTTATGTTTCTTTCGGATGGTAACTCACCTGCCTAAGTTCATCCCTTGACTGTCTACTGTGTCAGCACCACCTAGATCACTCCTTGAGCAGTGAAATGAGTGGATTTGGTCTCATGAGCAAGAAGAGGATTTCCAGAGACTGACAAAAGTCTTAACTGAAAAGCCCGTGCTGAAGTTGTATGATCGAGACAGATGTACTAGGATTTTGCCTGATATGTCCCAGCATGGTCTTGGAGCAGTATTACTGCAACAGCATGATGAAACCAGGCAACCTGTGGCCTAGGCATCAATGGCTTTAACAAGGGTGGAAACCAGCTATGCACAGATAGAGAAAGGGCATCCTGTCAGCACATATGCATGTGAAAGGTTTCATCAGTATACCTACGGACAACCTTCTGAAGTGGAGACAGACCATAAACCTTTGGTCTCAATTACGTTCAAACCACTGAATGACTGATACAGCGCATGTCGATAAGGTTGTGGAAATATGATGTGAAGATGATCTACACACTGAGTAAATATACGCATGTTTGCTGCTGATGTGTTGTCTCGAGCAGTCAACAAGTGACCAAGAGATTAATGCTGATAAAAAGACCTATGTTGACATGATTGTCACCTCTATTCCAATATCTCCTGATAGAACAGAGAAGATTAGGAAAGCAGCAGGAATGGATAAAACAATGAAGGTACTCATAAACAATACAGAAAGGGTGGTCAGCAGCTAATATGACTGTCCAATGTGTCAGTCAGTCAGTGGGTGCCGTCCCGAATCCGGGGTTGGCGGTTATGCACCTCCATCTTCTTCGATCTTGCGCTCTTTTTCTGGCCTCAGCATAACTCAACCCAGTCCGTTGCCTCACATTATCGTACCAGGTGGTTCGCTGCCTTCCTCTTTCCCTCTTTCCTCCTATCATCCCTTCCAATAACAATTTCTGCAGTCCACCAGCTCGTAACAAGTGCCCGGCATATTCCAGCTTCCTTTTCTGCACATTCTTCAGCAACTCCTTTTCTCTCCTCACTCTCTTCAACACTTTCATATTACTGACCTTCATCCCCCATCTAATTTTCTGCATTCTCCTTAAACACCACATTTCAAATGCCTCCAGTCGTCGTTGTCCTTCCTTGCATAAGGTCCGCGATTCGACTCCATACAGCAGACTGCTCAGACGTAGCATTTCCAAATTCTACAACACAGCCCAAAGTGCAATCTCTTGCCAAGCAGCACATCACTCAGGCTCCAGATCGTTGATCCTGCAAACTCAATTCTTCATCTAATTTCTGTATCATATCTCCCATCCTCTGTGACCATCTGTCCCAAGTACACAAACTTCTTGACTTGTTCTATGCCTACGCTGTTAATTTTGATACTGACTTTGGGGACTTCTTTCTTCCGTGATACTACCATCATCTTCGTCTTTGCAGCGTTTATTTTCATTCCAAATCGTTCACCTTCAGCATTTATCTTGTCTACTATTCTGAGTAACACATCCTCAGTCTCGGCTAACAACTTTGAATCATCTGCAGACCTCAAGTTGTTCACCGTCACTCCACCAATTTGGACACCAGCTTCATCGTTCAACACCCTGAAGATTACCTCTGAGTAAATGTTAAATAATAAAGGGAAGATAATGCAGCCCTGGCGAACCCCTTTTTGGATCTCAACTTCCGGTGAATTCCCACCGCTAGTCCAATGTGTATTCAGGATTACTGGGCAAACAGAGCTGGATTGTCAGTAGTGGAAGATATGGATTTCCAAGGGAACAGGTTTGTGCATCAAGGAAAGACTGCCCAAACCAGGACAGACAAACAACCAACATGCAAAAGACAAAGACTGCAAATACAAAAATAAAAAAAGAAATAATACTGATACTCTACTGTCGCGATGACCCATGGCCTCCTCTGCTGTCGTGATGAGCTGTGGCCTCTTCTACTGTCGCAATGAGGCCACGTTCAGGTTGGAGGAACAACACCTTATATTCCATCTGGGTAGCCTTCAACCTAATGGCATTGACATCGATTTCTCACACTTCTGATAATGCCCCCCCCCAAACCCTCTCCTTTACCAGTCTCCTTCCCCTTTTCCTTCTCGCACCTATCTCCTTGCCTGCCTATTGCCAGCCTCTGGTGTTCCTTACCAGACACCCCCTTCTCCAGCCCTGTATCTCTTTCACCAATCAACTTCCCAGCTACTTACTTCATCCCTCCTCCTCCCGGTTTCACCTATCAACTTATGTTTCTCCCTTCCCTCCCCACCGTTTAAATCTACTCCTCATCTTTTTATTCTCCAGCCCCGATAAAGGGTCTCAGCCCGAAATGCTGACTATTTTTTTCCACAGATGCTGTCTGGCCTGCTAAGTTCCTCTAGCATTTTGTGTGTGTTGCTGATAATTTACTTAGTGGTTTAAAAAAATCTGCCAGTAACAGAGCTCAGTAATAAATTATTACAAAGGCAATAAACACTTTCATTATACTCATATTAACATATTATTTTGGCATAATATCCTGGTCCAAAACCAATCTGGAAAATTTACAAAGAAAAATAAGAGCTACGTGCATTCAAGGCAAAACAAATGTAATTCTGATAAGAAGCGTACACCATTATACTTAAATGAAAACACAACCCAGAAAAATGAAGGAATTATCACTATTGAAGAAAAAGTTAACCAACGGAAGAGCGTGACCCTCCATCGAAGACATCCCCCTGATCTAAACAGACTAGATGTTGACAAGGAAACATCGAATTCCTGACCCAGAGTTAGAGACCTCTTCCCAGAAATACAAGAGTTCCTTGTGGTAATACAGGACCAGCTGATTAACACAAAAAAAATTATCAAAAATGCATATTAAAGAGCAGCAAATTCACAACAATAAATGCAAAAAAAAAATGCAAAGAGAAAACAGAAACAATCCAACACATTGTAGGATCCTGCCGCAGTTTAACTCAGCCTGATTACTTACACAGACACAATCAAATGGCAAATATCACTCACCAAAATCTTGATTTAAAATACAAACTCATAAAAGGCACCATACTTTTCAATACATACAAGCTTGACCCAGTTTTAGAGTCCTATAAATTATATTATGACCATTTACTATAGATAGGACAGTCCACAATAAGCAACTGGATATAATATTACAAGATAAACAAACAAAAACAACTTACTTAGTAGATATAGCCAATCCAAACACATTCAGAAATCAATGTGAGAAACACCAGAAATATGCAGAATTAGAAGACAAAATTGAAAGTCGGTGGAAGGTGAACAGAGTTTACATTGTCCCAATAGTAATATGAGCACCTGGTATCATCCCAAAGGCATTAGCTATTTACAGGAAAATAAAGAAATACAATAGAATTTATGAACACGACCTCACTTTTTTAATATATATTAGTTCTGTTTTTGCATGATTTTTAATCTATCAAGATACGTATACTGTAATTTATTTATTTATTTTTATTTTCTTTCTTCTATATTGTGCATTGCATTGAACTGCTGCTGCTACATTAACAAATTTCACAACACATGCCAGTGATATTAAACCCGATTCTGATTCTGAACAACTGGTGTGATTCCAAAGTCACTATTTACAGTAAAATAAAGAAATACAATAGAATGTATGTAAATCTGTACATGAGCAAAGACTGGCAAACGAATGTGCAAAAGACAAATTGTGCAAAATCGTACTGAGAACATGAGCTGTAGAGACCTTGGAAACGAGCGTGTAGGTTATGGAATCAGCTCAGAGTTGTGGTGAGTGAAGTGTTTTTGTTTATTTAGAGATACAGCATATAGTAATAAGCCTTTCCAGCCCAATAAGCCTGTGTCACCCGATTACACTAATGTGACTAATTAACCTACTGATCCATACATCGTTGAGACGTGGGATGAAACCAGAGCACCTGGAGGAAACCCATGTGGTCACTTCCAGCAGACTCCTTACAGATTGGATCCACATTGGTTCAGGAGCCCGATGGTAGTAGGGTAAAAACTGTTCCTGAAACTTATGGTGTAGCGCCTAAGGCTTCTGTACCTCCTCCCCGATGGTAATAGTGAGGAGAGGGCATGGCCTGGATGGTGGGTGTTCTTAGATGATGGTGCTGTTTTCTAATGACTGCGCTCCAGACAAATGTGCTCAATGCTGCGGAGAGCTTTGTTTGTGACGGACTGGGCTGCGTCCAGCCTTTACTTTCTGTAATCTCATCTGAGATTTGTCCTCCTACAAGCAGCCATGAAGCAGCAAACACCAGGGAACCCGTTCCAAAAAAGATCAAAGCCCAACACGAGGGAAAAAAAGAACAAACTGTGCCTGCAACAAAGAGCAAGTAAACAACACATAGAATATCAAACATCTAACCAGGAGTTCAGTGCTATTCAGTTTAGTTCAGTTCAGCCCACTGCAGTCCACAAGGCTATTCTTTGCTGAAGCGCTCCAGTCCGCATCAAACCGCACAAAACTAGAAAAAACAAGAGTAACCAGAATCCAGGAACACATGCAACATATACCTCAAAGTCCCCCAAAACAAGTCCACAGCCTCAATGATCAATCCTTGCAACATGGAACCCAAGACTACTGCATTTTCCTACAACGGCAGCTAGCGAGAGAGAGAGGAAGAGCAGTCAAACGCAGTGAACACCCGCCCATCTTGTGATCTCATCCTTGTTGACTTTGCTTGATGCCTCAGTCAGTGAGAAACAATGGAGATGATCATGAGTTTGTGGCCTGTCTCCAAGATTCCAAGCCTCCAGACCTCCAGACCGCACACTTAGCTCCAAACCTCACCAAACTCCCTTGGGAGCAGTAAAGTTCAGTCTGCTCAAAAACACATCATCAAGGAGTAAATCACAGATGTACATCCAATTACACCCATGTGACTAATTAACCTACTGATCTATACATCTTTGGGATGTGGGACAAAGCCAGAGCACCTGGAGGAAACTCATGCGGTCACTTCTCACATACTCTTTAGAGACTGCTGCGGGAAGTTATCCACATCGGTTCAGGAGCTTAGTAGTAGAATCATATTTGAAAGAAGAAGTAAAACAAGTAGTTTTATAAATTGTCTGCAGGACCTTGCCATTTGTCACATGGTTTGCTGGTGCCATCTTGCCATTTTACCATCTTCCGTCTACTGAATGACTTATCCCTTATTCTTATTCTTTGATGGTGCTGAGTATCCCTGACCTCAGGAATATCTTGCCTGCAATTAATCTGTCCAGGGCAGCACATAGTGATTAACAAATTGCTTTCCAGACCCGGATGCAGTTCCTGCTGCTGACTGTAAGGACTCTGTACGTTCTCCCCGTGACCGTGTGGGTTTCGATCGAGTGCTCTGGTTTTTTTCCCCACGTCCCAAAGATGTATGTGTTAGTAGGTTAATCGGTCAATTGGATGTATTTGAGTGGCACGGGCTCACCAGCCCAGAAGGACCTTTTACCGTGCTGTACGTAAACAATAAATAATTAATTCTACGACTGTTGAAAAAGAAAAGTCCAGTTAATGTCATACAGATTAGGGAATTCGCCATTCCCGGCCAACTCCATGTTGGTGTCACTCCAGACCTACAGCCACGTGGCTGCCTCTGATGTAACTCAGCCAACCACTTAATCCACTGCCAATTAGGGATGGTCAATAAATGCTGGCACTGCGACATGAATAAAAATAAACCAAAGACTATTTTAACAGCACTGCTACTGTATTCCCACAGTCAGCAGGTCTCATCCAAACTTCAACATAGAACATTGGAGATGCAGCAGAGGAACAAGCCTTTCTAATGCCAAACTAATTAAACTAGTAATTAAATGCCTAACTAAACAAATTATTTTTCGCAGCATAGTACAGTGTAATACATAAAAATACTACAGTACTGTGCAAAAGTCTAAAGCGCATATGTATAGCTAGGGTGCCTAAAACTTTTGCACAGTACTGTAGTGTTTTATGTATTGCACTGTACTACTGCTGCTGCAAAAAAAAACAAAATTCATGACATGTGTGAGTGATGATATTGTGGATTGAGAATTGGAAGGGGGCAGCGAGAGGGGAATCTTGGTTGCAAAAAGGGGAAGGGATACGAGAGGGAGTGGGAAGTATCAGAGAGACATTCCGTTATGATCAATAAACCAATTGTTTGGAATAAAATAAGTATTTTTGCCCACAGAACTGCCACACACTGGATTTTTGTTTTGTTTTCTTTTCACATCGTTCTCTGTAAGCTCTGGGGGCTGTTGTGTGTGTAAATGCCATAACATCAACAGTTTCTGAGATACTCAGATCACCCTGTCTGACACCAACAATCATGTTACGGTCAAAGTCACTTAGATCACATTTCTTCTCCATTCTTATGTTTGGTCTGAACTTCTTAACTGCGTCTGCATGCTTTTATGCAATGAGTTTCTGCCACGTGATTGGCTGATTAGATATTTGCGTGAAGGAGCAGGAGTAATAAAGTGGCCACTGAGTTTACAGTTACTTCAACAGATTCCATTTATAGAGAGCAATTTGGTTCAGGCCTATGGATCTGCTGCAATGTACAAAAGGTGTCAGAAAATCCCAGAAGTAAAGATTTGCTTTTATAAATATTAGATTTATTTATCACATGTAACATTGAAACATACAACAAAATGCACCGTTGGTGTTAAAACCAGCACAGTCCGAGGATGCGCTAGAGGCAAGTGTCGCCATGCTTCCAGCATCAACATAACATGCCCACAACTTAGTCACCCTAATCCGTATAACTTTTGGACTGGAGCACCCGGAGGAAACCAGTGTGATCACAGGGAGAATGTACAATCTCCTTATAGACAGCGATGGGAATTGAACCTGATTGCTGCCCTGTGAAGCGTTACGCTAACCGCTCGCGACACTACTGTGCCGCTGACTACTCAAGTCACATCTGTGGGAAGACAAGCAGAGTTTGTATTTCAGGTAGAGTTTGTATTTCACAAGAACAGAAAATGGGATAGTGATGGAAAGAAGAAGCTTAAGGTATTGACACTCAAGAGGTTGCGAATGCTAGAACCTGTAGCAATAAACAAAACGCTAAAGGAACTCAACAGGTCAGGAAGCATTTGCAGAGGGAAATGGACAGTCGAGGTTTGAGACACTTCTTTTCTTCACTGAATAAGCTTCTTTTGTCTCCTTCCCAGCTCTGTTGAAGTGTCAGTTTGCCTGACTTCAGTGGTTGAAAGATGTTGGTTTCAAGGTACTTGGTGGCACAAAATAGAGGTCAAAGTCAGAATGGTTTCCTTAAGGGGAACTCTTACCTGACAAAACTGCTGGAACTCTTAGAAGGATAGACAAACGAGAGCCAGTGGATGTTGTTTACTTGGATTTTCAAGTCTTTGACAAGGTGCCATGCATAAGGCTGCTTAACAAGATAAGAGTCTAGGGTACTACAGGAAAGATACTACTAGCACAGGTAGAAGATTAGCTCATTGACAGCAGGTAAAGAGTTGGAATCAAGGGGGTTATTCTGGTTGCCAGCCGGTGACTAGTGGTGTTTCACAGGGGTCGGTATGGGGACAGCTTCTTTTCACTTTGTATGTCAATAATTTGGATAACGGAATTGATGGTATTGTGGCCAAGTTTGCAGAAGATACAAGGATAGGTGAAGGGGCAGGTAGAGTTGAGGAAGCAGGGAGTCTGAAGAAGGACTTGGACAGATTGGGAGAATGGGCAGATGGAATATGGTGTATGGGCATGCACGCTGGTGGAAGGAACGAAAGTGTAGACTATTTTCCAAATAAGAAGAAAATTCAAATATCAGAGGTGCAAAGGGACTATGGAGTCCTTGTGCAGGATTCCCTAAAGCAGCAAGTGCAGGACCCTTCATCTAATGGTAGAGGTCCATGCCATAAAACAGGTTGAGAACCCCAGCCTTAAAAAGTTGCTTGCAGGTTGAGTCAGTGGTAAAGAAGGCAAATGCAATGTTTGCAATCATTTTTTGAGAGGACTAGAATATGAGAGCAAGGATATGATACTGAGACTTTATAAAATATTGGTCAGACCAAACATTTGATCAGTTTTGAGCTCATTATCTAAGAACAGATGTACTGGCATTGGAGAAGGCCGAGAACTCCTCATGAAAGTGATTCTGGGAATGAATGGGTTAACATGTGGAGAGCATTTGATGGCTCTGGGCCTGTATTTACTGGAGTTCAGAAGAATGAGGGGGAATCTGATTGAAACCTGTGGAATATTGAAAGACCTGGACAGAGTGGATGTGGAGAGGATGTTTTCTATAGTGGGTTAGAGGGCACTGTCTCAGAATAGAACGACATCCCTTTAGAACAGACATGAGAAGGAATTTCTTTAGCCAAAGGATGAAGGATCTGTGGAATTCATTGCCATAGGCAGCTGTGGAGGCCAAGTCATCGAGTATATTTAAAGTGTAGCATAATGGGTTCTTGGTTAGTCCGGGTGTCAAACGTTACAGGGAGAAGGCAGGCAAATAGGGTTGAGGGGGGATAATAAATCAGGCGTAATGGAATGGCAGAGCAGACTTGTTGGGCCGAGTACCCTACATTTGCTCCTATGTCTTATGGTCATCCAGGTCATGCTCTCTTCTTGCTACTACCATGAGGCAGAAGATACAGGAGCCTTCAGTCCTACATCACCAGGTTCAGAAAGAGTTATTATTCTATAACCATCGGGCTCCTGAGCTGGCATGGATGACTTCAATTACCTCAACACCGAAATGACCTCACAACCCGTAGACTCACTTTCAAGGATTCTACAATTCATGTTCTCTGTAGTATTTATTCATTTTATTTGCTCAATATATCTTCTTTTGCAAATTTGTTGTTTGTCAGTCTTTGCCTCTGTATAGGTTTTCATAAGTTTATTGTATTTCTTTATTTCCCTATAAATGCCTGCAAGAAAATACACCTCAAAGAGGTATATGGTACATATATGTACTTTGATAATACATTTACTTTGACTTTGAATTCCTGTCCTTTGCAACCTGATCATGACAGAGACCTCCTGTTCTTCCCACTGACTGGCGTGAGGCCAAGCCTTCACCACGGCAGACATTGCTTTCTGTAAGCATCTCTCCATATTCACATCAAGTAAAATATTTGATTGAGGGAGGAAGTGCACTTTCAGAACATAAGACAAGCCCAGGGTAAGAGACCTAGAGCATCCTGAGAGCATTTTTGAAGGGTCAGTGAATGGCTAAAAAGGCCTGGACTTCCCCCTCTTTTTTTCCTACAACTTCAGCTCAGACGTCACTTCGCAGGAAGCTGAGCTGGGACTTTCCTGACCGAGTGCCCACATTTGGCTGGGCTACCCCTCTCCAGAATGACACTGGTTAAAAGGCGAGGTTAACCACACAGACAGACCGAGACACAGAGTGTATGCTTCATTGACTTCTCCACTTCTCCAGATTGAGTGAATGCTGGTTTAATTCAGGCAAAAAAAAAAACAACAATGGACAAAATGAACCTCTAATTTATTTTTGTGTAATTCTTTGTAATTGCTGAATGTTGTTTTTGTTGCCTCTTGTGCCAACATAAGCACGGCAAATTCCTAATGCATGAGAGTAAGCCATATTACAAGCTGAGGGGTGTCATGGTAGTGTGATGCTATTACAGTTCTGTCTGGAAGGAGTTTGTACGTTCTCCCCGTGAACTGCATGGGTTTCCTTGGGGTGCTCCATTTTCCTCTCACAGTCCAAAGACATGCTGGTTAATTGGTCACTGTAAACTGTCCTGTGATTAGGCTAAGATTAGTGAGTGGGTTGCTGGGCTCATTAGGCCGAAAGAGCCTGCTCCAAGCTGTATTTCTAAATAAATAAAGTTGATCATTGATTTTTGATAAATTCTTGGTGTTACCAACAACGTGTGTGTAAAAATTTTGAAAGCAATATCAGTGTCACTTCAAATGTAAACTTCCCATTGATTTACAGATGGAGAATTCTCATGGTTAGAAAGTTTGTGAACCCTTTAGAATTGTTTCTATTTCTGCATAAACATGAACTAAAATCTGATTAGATCTTCACGTAAGATCTAAAACTAGATGACTCAATTAAATAAATAACAGAAGAAAACATTCTACTTGTTGTTATCCTGCCGAAGGGTTCTTGCCCCAAATACCAACTGGACTTTTTTCTATAGATACTGCCTAGCCTGCTGAGTTCCTCCAGCATTTTGTGTGTGCTAATTGTTCATTTATTTATTGAGAAAAAAAATCCAATATTACATGTATTTGTTGGAAAAAAATATGTGAACCCCGAGCATTATCATTTCATTTAAAGGGGAGGTGAGAGTCAGTTTTTCATCAATGGGATGACAATCAGGTGTGAGTATGGGAGGCCCTGCACTATTTAAAAAAGCATACACCTGGGTCTTCAATAGGTTTCAATAGGTGTACTTAATGTCAGAGAAATGGATACAATATACATCCTGAAATTCTTTTTCTTCACTATCAAAGTCTGATATTCACCACATAGGTTTTTAGAAGTGTGCCATGCCTCAAACAAGGGAGATTTCTGAGGACTTCAGAAAAAAATTGTAGCTGCTCACCAGGCTGGAAAAGGATACAAAACCATTTCTAAAGATTTGGGCTGCACCGATCCACAGTCAGGCAGATGGTGTACAAACGGAGGAAATTCAGCACCATTGTTCCTCCCCCCAGGAGTGGTCAACCAACAAAATTCAATCCAAGAGCAAGGCGTGTAATATTCCAGGAGGTCACAAAGAACTTCAGGGTGACACGTAAGGAGGTACAGGACTCTCTTGCACTGGCTAATGCCAGTGTTCATGTGTCTACCATCAGGCAAACACTGAATGACAATGATGTGCATCGCAGGATTGCAAGGAGAAAGCCACTACTCTCCAAGAAGAAGATTGCTGTCTATCTGAAGTTTGCTAAAGACCATGTGGAAAAACCAGAAGACTATTAGAAGAATTTTCTATGGAAGGGTGAGTTCAAAATAGAATGTTCTGACTTAAATGAGAAAGCACCATGTTTAGCAAAAAGGAAATATTGCATCCCAGCATAAGAACCTTATCCCTTCTGTGAAACCTGGTGGTGGCAGTGTCATGGTTTAGGCCTGCTTTGCTGCCTCAAGACCAGGATGTCTTGCCATCATTGATGGAACTATGAATTCTGAATTGTACCTGCAAATTCTACAGGAAAATGTCAGGGTATCCATCCGTGAACTGAAGCTCAAGAGAAAGTGGGTCATGCAGCAAGACAATGACCCTAAACACACAAGCTAGTCTACCAAATAATAGTTATAGCAGAAGAAATTTCACATTTTGTAATTGCCAAGTCAAAGTCTTGACTGTCATCCTATAGAAATGATGTGGAAAGATCTGACGCAAGCAGTTCATGCAAGGAAACTCACCAACATCCCAGAGTTGAAGCAATTTTGTAAAGAGGAATGGCCTAAAATTCCTCCAAGCCAATGTGCAGGACAGATCAACAGTTACTAAAAACAATTGGTTGAAGGAATTCCTGTACAAAAGGGTCACACCAGTTATTGAAAGCAAAGGTTCACATAAATGTATTTGTTGGAAAAAGTAATATTGGATCTTTTTTTTCAATCAATAAATGAACAAGTATAATGTTTTTTGTGTTATCCTATCTAGTTTCGGGACTTGCGTGAAGAGCTGATCGCATCTTAGATAGAGAAAATTCTACAGGGTACCCAAACTTTCTAGCAACAGCAAGTGTGTTGAGATTTTTTTCTTTAATCTTAGAAGTTTGAAAAGCAAGAACAATGTTTGTTGTTCATTTCTAACTGTCCTTGAGAAGGTGGTGGAGAGCCATCTTCTTCAATCACTGCACTCATTTTGATCTCCGGCCACAAAGCTTTTCCATATTCAATTCCTGGATTTTGCTCGGTGACATTCAGTAGTTAACCATGTGAATGTCTCGGAGGGGTGGGTGCTGTTCTCATTCTGCTTGTTGCCCTTGTCCTTCTTGGTGATACAGCCAGGGGTTATGGAATTTACACACACTAAATCCTGGAAGAAGAGTTTAATCACTAGAACTAGGGATCGTAGCCTCAAGATTTGGAGGAGTAATTTAGGATGGAGATGAAGAGGAACTACTTTTTCCCAGAGAGTGGTGAATCTGTGGAATTCTCTGCCCATTACCTCAGTAAATATATTTAAGACAAAGTTGGATAGATTTTTGCATAGTAGGGGAATTAAGAGTTTTGGGAAAGAGTTAGGTGGAGATGAATTCATGGCCAGATCAGCGATGATCTTATTAAATGATGGAACAGGCTTGACAGGCCAGATGCCTACTCCTGCTCCTATTTCTTCTATTCTAAGGTTAATTTGTCCTTTTTAATGTCTTTTCTTTCCTTTGCAAGGCGGCTGGGATCCTGTCAGAATCTACAGGTGCACTCAAACCACGGTCTTTCATGGTGGTGGGTCCTTGCTCTCGGAGCACGCCGAGCAGCCTAACATTTTTGATATCTCCTGGAGTGGCCAGGAAAACCTGGGTCTTCAGGGTGCGGCTCCGAGTCACTAACTGAAGCGTTGCGAGAGATTCAAACTTCGGGACAGCAGTATACACAGCTGTCGAAATAAGTGACACTGCAGATTGTAATGTCGGAACAGTGAGCTTTTGGCTTCCCCCCCTCGCTGTGGCAGGAGTGATATCCCCCTCATTAGCAAGTGAGAGAGCCTGTGAGATGTTGAGGTATTGTGATGGGCAATAGTGTTTTTTGTAGGTCCCTAGATCATTGAGTGTGGGTGGGCACGTCGCCAAGTGGTTAAGTAATTGGACTGGCAACCTGAAGGTCATGAGTTCGAGACCCAGCTGAGGCAACGAGTTGTGTCCTTGAGCAAGGCACTTAATCACACATTGTTCTGCGACGACACTGGTGCCAAGCTGTATGGGTCCTATTGACCTTCCTTTGGACAACATTGGTGTCGTGGAGAGGAGAGACTTGCAGCATGGGGCACTGCTGGTCTTCCCTACAACCTTGCCCAGGCCTGTGCAGATCCATGGTCCCACAAGACTGATGGATGCCTTTACAGATCATTGAACTCAGCAGGTCAGGCAGCATATCTGGAGATGAATAAAGAGCCGCCATTTCAGGCCGAGACCCCTCCTCAGAGAGATGTTGTCAGAGTAGCCTGGGCTAGTTGCTGGAGTATGCATAGGTTCAATAGCATAAGGTGGTAGGGTTGAGCCTACCCTTTATTTAAAACAAACTTGCGTCTCCAGTGAGCCGGAGTCAATTCTGACCTCCAGTACTGTCTGTGTGGAGTCTGCATGTTCTCCCTGTGGACATCAGGTGGAGCACATCGGCTTTGATGCCAGTGCTATTGATTGGTAAGGAAGTTACAGGCTATGGGGAGAATGCAAAGGAATCAGCTATTAAAAAAAAATCAGATGTTTTTTTAAAGCACAGAAGACTATATTTTGTGTGTGTAACCTCCCTAATCCCCTGGTTTCTACTACCAATGACAAGGGTAGCAAATGGATGAAAATTGACACCCACCCTGCTGACTGGGAATATGCCACTGATTAAAATCCTGAATGGTGGACAGACACAATGTGCTGATGAATAATTCTGCTCCTATATCTTATGGCCTTATCTGTGGAGGCTACCTTCTGGAGCAACCAGAGAGAAAAAAAAACAATCAGCATAGACCTCACACTAATAAGCTCATGAATGAGAATGAGAATGAATTTCTTTAACCAGACGGTGGTGAATCTTTGGAATTAATTGCCACAATCAGCTGTGGAGGACAAGTCATTGGGTATATTTAAAGCAAATTGAGAGGTTTGTGATTAGTCAGGGTGTCAAAGGTTACGTGGAAAAGGTAGGAGATGGGGTTTGAGAGGGATAGTAAATAAGCCATGATGGAATGGTGGAGTAGACTCAATGGGCCTAATGGCCTAATTCTGTTCCTGTATCTAATGATCTTATCATGGAGTCATATTGCACAGAAAGACGTTATTCAGCCCAAATGTTCCATGCCACCCAAGATTCCCATCTCAGCTAAACCCATTCACATGCATTTGGACCATAGCTCTCTAAACCTTTCCTATCCATGTACCTGTCCAAGAGTGTTTTAAATGTGCTAATGTGGTGCCTCAACCTCTTCCTCTGGCAGTTTAGTCCACATACTGACCACCCTCTAGGTGAAAAAATTGCCCTGTTAAATCTCTCCCCTGTCAGAGGCGAACGAAGATGAGGAGGACTGCCTTTAGCCAGAGATTGATGAATCCATGCAATTCGTTGCCACAGACAGCTGTGGAGGTTAAGACATTGGGTATATTTAAGGAACAGGTTGATAGATTCTTGGTTAGTCAGGGCGTGAAGGGATTCGGGGAGAAGGCAGGAGATTGAGGCTGAGAGGGAAATGGATTAGACATGATGAAATGGCAGAGCAAACTCAATGAGCCAAATGGTCTTAAACCTATGCACTCTCGTTCTTGATTCACTAATTCTGTGAAAAAAGTCTGGGCACATTGACCCTATATATGTCCCTCACAATTTCAGGATTACTCTTCCTTCTCCTTAGCCGGCTGGTGGCGTACTGGCATCAGCGCTGGACTTCGGAGCGAAGGCTCCCGAGTTCGAATCCAGCCGGCTCCCTTGCATGCTTTCCATCTGCGCTGGGTTGAGCGTCGAGCTAGCAACTCGGCCTCATAAAAATAAGAAAGCCTGCTAAAAAAATGCTGTCATGATGGTGTCACAACGACTCCACTTGGAGTTAATGGCTTTCTTCTTCTTCTTCCTTCTCCTACTCTCCAATGAATAAAGTCCCAACCTGCTCCATAACTTAGTCCCTTGAGTCCCAGCAACATCCTCGTAAATACCCTCTGAACTCTTTCCAGCTTAATGGCATCTTTCCTATAGCAGTGTGACCAGAGCTGATCATAATGTTCCAAGTGCATTCCAACCAATCTCATGTACATCAGTGGCATTATCTTCCAATTTCTCGACCCAATGCCCTGACTGTTGTATGAGAATCTGGTTTATTATCACTGACATATGTCACGAAAACTGTTGATTTGCAGCAGAGGCATGGTGCAATACATAAAATATACTATAAATTATAATAAGAAATATTATATGTATAAAAAGATAAATACATAGTGCAAAAAGAGTGAGCTAGTGTTCATTGGTTCATTGTCTGTTCAGATATCTGATAGCGGAGGGGAAGAAGATCTTTGTGAACTGTTAAGTGTGTCTTCAGGCCCCTGTACCTCTCTGATGCCAGTAATGAGGAGAGTGTATGTCCCGAATGGTGGGGGCACTTAATGATGGATGCCAACATTCTGAGGCATCACCGTTTGAAGATGTCCTTGATGGTGGAGATGCTAGTTGGTCTGTTGAAGGCCAACTTATTCACTGCCCTATCTCTCTGTGACATTACTTTCAGGGAACCATGCACTTGTGCTGTTGCAAAACCTAGCCCACGTGCTCTTTGAGCACAGCCCGTAAGGATGTTGAGAATGTGGCACAGTAGCATAGCAGTTAGCATAAAGCTTTACAGCGTTAGCGTTCGAAGTTTGATTCCCACCGCTGTCTGTAGGGAGATTGTTCATTCTCTCCATGACTATGTAGATTTCCTCTGGGTGCTCTGTTTTCTTCCCATATCCCAAACATTTAAGGGTTAGGGTTACTAAGTTGTGGGAAGCATGGTGACACATGCAGGCTGCCCCCAGTACACCCTTGGATTGTGTTGGTTGTTAATGCAAATGGCAAGAGAAAATGTGCAGATGCTGGAAATCCAAACAACTCACACAAAATGCTGGAGGAACTCCGCAGGCCAGACAGCATCCATGGAAAGAGTACAGTCGACATTTTGGGATGAGACCCCTCAGCGCCTTTCATTATATGTTTGAATGTTTCAATACACATAGGGCAAAAAAAAATTAATCTCTTAAACATTCATGCCTCCTTGGCTGTAACTTCTAATCCCAGCATGCTTGTAAATTGATCTGAGTGTAGAGGGGATTTTTTTTCTTTTTGACTGAAACTTTCCTCTTTTCTTCCCACCTGGCCTTACACTTCACAAATAACAGGCCTCTCTTGGTTCAGGGCATCGAGTTCAGGATGGGTACATAAACATAAATACTGTGGGCCCTTTGGCCACAGTGTGGCAACCTTTTAACATACCCCATGATCAAACTAACCTTTCCCTGATGCACAGCCCAGAATACTCCATTTTCCTATTATCTATGTGCCTATCTAAGAGTTTCTTAAATGTCCCTAATATATCAAACTCTACAACCACCATTGGCAGCACGTTCCAGGCACCTCCCCCCCCCCCGTCAAAAAACTATCTCTGACATCTCGCCTATAGTTTCCTTGCCGCACCTTAAAAAGATATACTCTGGTATTGGCCTTTGATAGCCTGGAAAAAAAGGCACTGATTGCCCAAAACACAAAATAATCTGCAGATGCTGGGGTCAAAGCAACACTCACAACACGCTGGAGGAACTCAGCAGGTTGGGCAGCATCCGGGGAAAAGATCGGTGGACGTTTCGGTCCGGAACCTGTCGAAGGGTTCCGGCCCAAAACGTCGACCGATCTTTTCCACGGATGCTGCCCGACCTGCTGACTTCCTCCAGCGTGTTGTGAGTGTTGCACTGATTGTCCAATCTATCTATACCTCTTGCAATCTTATACATCTCAATCAAGTTGCTTTACATCCTCCTTTGCTCCAGAGACAAAAGCTTTTTCTCTTTGGAGGGACATTCATTTGCTGTAACATACCGCAAGTCGTTGGTGAAAGCACACTTGGTTGCCCTGATGTCCTTTTGGAGAGGGTGCAAAAGAGATTTATGTGGATTTTGCCTTGGATTGGAATGTCTGAGATATAAGGAGGGGTTGGCCGTGACGGATCACAGGAGAATGGGGGCCGGCCTCAGAGAAGTTTATAAAATCATGGGGAGTATCGGCAAGGCAAACAGTCATGATTTTTCCTGGGACTGGGGGCCCAAATCTAGAGGGCATAGATACAAGGTAAGATGGGAGAGATCGAAAAGGGACCTGAGTCACAACTTTTCACACAGAGGTTAGTGAGCAAATTGAACAAGCTGCCGGAGGAAGTGGTCGAGGCAGGTGCAATTGCAACACTTAAGAGGCAATGGACATGGAGGGGAGGGGCATGGTAGGGACTGAGCCCGGGCAACCTGGACTAGTAGGATTCTATGGTTGCCATGGATCAGTTGGGTCAAAGGCCCTGTGTCGGCGCTGTATGACTCTATTACTTTCGGAGCCTTCACTGGCTAGGCCCTTTCATCCTGCCTCTGACATCACTGAAGAACATCCCTGTCTATTGGGCTGGGAGAGGTGGGGTGCAGGACTGAAGTATTCTGCAGCCCCAGGTACAAAACAGCTCAGGGCAGACTTTCTGGACCATTCCTCAGTATCTCGGCAGTACAAGCTGACACGGTTGGGAGGTTTCAGGCCCGATCCTGCCAGGACAAACACTGACACGCCTCTGTGGAATAGTGAGCAGCCTTCTGGTCTGTGGGCTGAATAGGAGCTATTATTAGTGGGGAGGTTCCACGTTCAGCTCCAGTGCCCTGGCCCCAAGCAACTCACTAAAACAAGAGTCAGCCCCCCACCCCCCCCACACTGTAAACTACTGAAATCCCACTCAGAGTCCCTCTATGCAAGCAGCTGAAAGATAAACAGCCACAATCAGTAAGGAAAAACCACTTGCACCACACCCCCGCTTTGCAGGGCCTTCAAAAAAATAGCGGGGGTGTGTTAAGGTCAATATTGGAAAGAGCGAGGCATTGTTTCCAGCAGTCTGACACTCACATCACTCCTTCACTACCCTCTCCAATCCCCCCCCCCCGCCACTGGCCCTGTCATTCCGGCAAACTCTTACGTTCTTCCCACTGCTGATTGCCTCCTCCCCCTGCCCTCTTTCCAGCTCTGTCCCTGCCTCTGTCTGACAGCTGCTGTGACCTCCATATGCTCTCATTCACTGAAACACCTCCCACTCCCCCCTTCACTCTGAGCTCGTCCGACTCTCTCCCATTTACTCAACAGGATGCTGGAGGAACTCAGCAGGGCAGGCGGCGTCTACGGAAGAGGAATAAACGTTCAACCTTATGGGCCAAGACTCTTTATCAGGACTGGGAAGGAAGCTGGCAGAAGCCAGATTAAAGTGGGAGGGGGGAAAGGAGTACAAGCTGTCAGGTGATAGGTGAGATCGGACCATGGGAGCTTATCTCACCTATCACCTGATGAATACCCTCTCACCCCTTCTCTTCCCCTCACTTGTCTTTCACCTCCCTCAAGTTCCCCTCCTCCTTCACTCTGTCTTTAAGTCCACCATCCTCTCCTATCAAATTCCTCCTCCTTCAGACCTTTACCTCATCCACCTATCACCTCCCAGCTTCTACTTCATCCCCCTCCCCAACTCATTTCCCCCTCACCTGGTTTCACCTGTCACCTGCCAGCTTCTACTCATTCCCCTCCCCACACCCTCCTTTAGTGCTTTCTGGCCCTTACTTTCCAGTTCGAATGCAGATTCACTGCCCAAAATGCTGAAAGTACATTCCCCTCCACAGCTGTTGCCTGACATGCCGAGTTCCTCCAGCATTTTGTGTGAGTGTGTGTGTTGCTCAATATTTCCAGCATCTAGTGTCTATAAGTTCGGTAAGACTATATTCCTATGGGAATCACAAAACTTATCCGCATTGAAATGAGCAAATGCTAATGCCTTCATTTGGAATTCCCAGCAAACACTGGGCCATTTGTTTTGATGCAACGGCTCTTCAAAATAAACAACAAATTGTCAAGCATTGTCAAGGGCTCCTCCCATCCATCCCACAACCTCTTAGATCTCCTACCATCAGACAGAAGATACTGCAGTATATGAACAAGGACTGTTAGGCTGGGAACAGCTTCTTCCCACACTTCTGACAATCCTGCTACCACTCAGTATACATTACTTAAGACAGTGGCATGATACTGTAGTAGATATAACATCATTATAGATTATGAGAACACTCAGTCCTCTTTTATTGTCATTTAGAAATGCATACATACATTAAGAAATGATACAATGTTTCTCCAGAGTGATATCACAGAAAACAGGGCAAACCAAAGACTAACACTGACAGAACCACATAATTATAACATATAGTTACAGCAGTGCAAAGCAATACCATAATTTGATGAAGAACAAACCATAAGCACTGTAAAAATAGTCTCTCTCAGAAGTCCCTGAGTCGATCGACTCCCGAGTCCCTGATAGCAGGCGGCAAAAGGGAGAACCTCCCTACCATAAACCTCCAGGCACCGTCAACTTGCCGATACCTTGGAAGCAACCGACCACAACCGACACAGAGTCCATCTGTCCAAAAACTTCGAGCCTCTGACCAGCCTCTCCGATACAGCCTCCCGAGCGCCATCCTCTGCCGAGTGCCTTCGACTTCGCCCCGGCCGCTGAAACAAGCAAAGCCGAGAATTCGGGGCCTTCTGCTCCGGAGATTCCGGTTACCACACAGTAGAAGCGGCAGCGAAGCAGGCATTTCAGAAGTTTCTCCAGATGTTCCTCCGTACTCTCACGCCTGTCTCCATCAAATCAGAATCGTGCACGGTCCCCTACTTGACGGATAACAGACATCACCACCGAAGTGGTTGTGCGCACTGCCGTTGCGCCGCCATCTTCTCCTCCTCCATTATGTGTTGTGTCCTAAGACATGGACGATCACGGTCTATCCATGACCATGATTACCTTTAGCAAACTTTTCTACAGAAGTGGTTTACTATTGCCTTCCTCTAGGCAGTGTCTTTACAACACGGGTGACCCCAGCAATTATCAATACTCTTCAGAGCTTGTCTGCCTGGTGTCAGTGGTCGCATAACCAGGACTTGTGATCTGCACTGGCTGCTCATAAGCCCATCCACCACCTACCCCCATGATTTCACGTGATCCTGATGGTGAGTGTAAGAGGTGCTACACCTTGCCCAAGGGTGACTGCGGGCTGATGGAGGGAAGGAGTGTCTTACACCACCTTTGGTAGAGACGTATCTCCACTCCGCCACCTGAGTGTTTTTATCTGTATGTCATATATGCACTTTATGTCGACTTGTATAGATACAGAATATTTGTATTACTATCTGTTAATATTATTTTATGAGTTGTTTCTGATATATATAAATATACTGTGTATACCGTGGTCCCAGAGGAACATTGTTTCCTTTCACTGTATACATGTGTACAGTTGAATGACAATAAACTTGAGCTTGAATTTGAACTTGAAATCTTGTTGGGAAAGGAATTCAACACGTGTGAAAGTTCAGCTATTGAGAGAGGAGAGAGAGAGAGGAGAGAGAGAGGAGGCTCAGGGTCATAGGTGTTACGTTTAGCTTTATCTGTTCTATGTTCCGGGGACATAAACATCCGTGCAAAGCTGGCACTTCTCACCGCCACAGCTGTGAGGTGTGGGCAACTCTGGTTCAAGGAAGGAACAATTAGCTAATCTACAATAACAACAATACAGCCCAGACGATCCTCCTTCATTTAAAGGACAGGAAGTGAAAATGAGCACTTCCTGTATCAAGCTACATCGGAGGGCTCAATTAGGGGATGCACGCAGGAGTCTGGTGTGTGGGCTAAATGGGACATGAGTTATCTCTCTGTGTCTCTTGGCTGCATTGTACAAACAAGAACTAAGATCTGTACTGTGCACTCATAGTCTAAATACAGACCAACTGTGGTTGAAGTACAGATTTGCCTCATGCACTGACATCTGATATTCGTTATACTATACTTCAATATTGACACAGCAGTAAGGTTTACGTAAGGAGCAGATGACAGATTCCAATTCTCATGCACGCTAGCAGAACAGGAACCACAGAAAACTGTTCTTGCATCCAAACCCTTGTAAGATGCTGAGTGGCACCCGATCACGATTCCCTCTCGCTAAACAACCTGAGGTCTCCAGGCCAGGACACACTTTATTACAAGAAAAGGAGAGCGTAGAATGCCTGGAATCATTGGTGAGAGTGAAATATGAGTGTCAGTGGACATGTAAATCACACAAACTGCAAGCAATTTCCCTCAAATGGCCGACATGCTGTTTATATTCTTGATGGGACTGTTGGAGAGCTGATGAATTTAACAAAACTGACAAAATACACAAACTTCCCCACTGCACCAGAATCTCTATAGCAACAGAAGTTGATTATTGCTCCAAAGCGTAATTTAATGTTACTGTATTTATCACTTGTAATAGCTTGGAATAACTTGAGTTCATCACTTTGAAATTGTAAGACATAGCTATGTTAATATATTACAACAATAACTACACTTCATATGTGCTTTCCTAATCCTAAAACACTTTAAAAATTAATGATGTCCTTATAGGTGTTATATAAATTCAAGTTTCCCTTGTATTTTCTCTGTAGACATGACTGATGCTACCTTGCTTTGTTCTGTTGATATTGTTGCTGCTACTTGTGTCGATACGTGGAATATTGGTTTATTTAGAGATATAAAGTGATAACAGGCCCTCCTGACCAACAAAATTAGGCCATTCGGCCCAGCGAGTCTGCTCTATCAATTCATCATATTCCCTCTCAGCCCCCATCTCCTGCTTTCTGCACGTATCCCTTCATGCCCTGACTAATCAAGAATCTAGTAACATTTATGTTAAATATATCCAGTGACTTGGTCTCCACAGCCACCTGTGGCAAAGGATGCCACAAGTTCACCACTCCCTGGCTAAAGAAATTTCTTCTCATCTCCTAGATGAATGCCCCTCTACTCTGAGACTCTCCCACCACAGGAAACATCCTCTCCACATCCACTCTATCGAGGCCTTTCAACATTCAATAGGTTTCAATGAGATCTCCCATCACAATTCTGAACTCCAATGAGTACAGGTCCTGAGTCTCTGCTATCCTGTTACACCCATGTGACCAATTAACCGACCGAACCGTACAATTTTGGAATGTGGGAGGAAACTGGAGCACCCAGAAGAAACCCATTCGGTCGTGGTGAGAACATACAAGTTCCTTACAGACAACGGTGGGAATTGAACTTGGGTAGCTGGCGCTGTAGAGCGCTACACTAACCAGTGTGCTACCGTGCTGTCCCCACACAGTAGGCATCCAGGAATATATGGTGAGACTTGTGCGATGCCTGTCGTACATCCTCGGGTGTGTTGTTGTTAACACAAAGGACACATTTCACTCTATGTTTCCATGCACTTGTGATAAATAAATCTGAATCTGAATCTGAGCTCTCTACTTCCCCCAACGACTTATCTAATTGCCCAAATGAAGGGATTAGCTCACTGGAAACACAGTCAGAATGAGAACATTAGGCCAAAGGACCTTTCCTTTTCTTTTAATGGGTTCTGCTGAGTTCCTTTGTTTTGTGGTTGCCTGTAAGGAGGTGAATCTCAAGGTTTGATGACATGTACTTACTTTGATAATATCTGTACATTAAAGTTTGTTTCCCTGCTGTACGACTGTATTTGTTTCACTGCTGTACGACTGTTTGTTTAACATATAATCGTATAACAATTACAGCACGGAAACAGGCCGGCTCGGCCCTTCTAGTCCGTACTGAACTCTTACTCTCACTTAGTCCCTCCAACCTGCACTCAGCCCATAACCCTCCAGTCCTTTCTTGTCCATATATCTATCCATTTTAACTTTAAACGACAACATCGAACCTGCCTCAACCACTTCTGCTGGAAGCTCATTCCACACAGCTACCACTCTCTGAGTAAAGAAGTTCCCCCTCATGTTACCCCTAAACTTTTGCCCTTTAACTCTCAACTCATGTCCTCTTGTTTGAATCTCCCCCACTCTCAATGGAAAAAGCCTATCCATGTCAACTCTATCTATCCCCCTCATAATTTTAAATACCTCTATCAAGTGCCCCCTCAACCTTCTACACTCCAAAGAATGAAGACCCAACTTGTTCAACCCTTCTCTGTAACTTAGGAGATGAAACTCAGGTTTTCCTGCTGTACGACTGTATTTGTTTCCCTGCTGTACGACTCTGTCAATAATAATTAAATCATCCTGACATCATTGCCGTTCTTTTTTGTCGTTTTAACACAACAATGGTTCAATCTTTTGTTTTGGCAAGTGCTTCACAAGTTAATTATTGTGAGGAGAAGACTGAGTAGGGGATGGTACATTGGTGCAGCAAGTAGACCTCCTGCCTTACCGTTCAAAACATCGTGAACTTCAGTAAAGAAGCCTGAAGACCCATGCCTGGTGCATAGAACATGCCGAGTACATAAAACATTACAGCCCAGAATCAGGCCCTTCGGCCCACTATGTTCTTCTGAACCAGCTAAAAAGTAAATTAAATAACTCAAAAAATAATCCCTCATACCTACACCATGTCCATATCTCTCCATCTTCCTCACATGTGCCTATCCAGATGTTTCTTAAAAGCTTCTAATATATTTATTGCTACCATCATACAAGGCAGTGCATTCCAGGCGTCCGCCATTCTCTCAGTAAAAAAGGTTGACCCCTCACATCTCCCTTGAACCTACCGTGGTGACAAGAATCCTTGACGAGGATGGTTTGGACTCAGCTGCTGGAGTATCTGAGGCTAGTATCGAGAACTGAGCACAAAACAAAATGCTAGACAATATCTCCGGTTGTGCTCTTAAAATTCTCAATTCTTGGTGCCCAAAACTTGATTGCCAATTAGCAGGATGGTCCTGAATCTTTAAAGATGCCTTGCCAGCTCTCCACATGCCAGAGGATTAGTATGTCTGAACCATGGAAGCTGGCGTGGTTGGGTGCATGTCGTAATAACCCCCTCTCACTTTTAATGCATCCCCTCTGGTAGTAGACATTTCTACATCGGAGACAGATACCCCCCGTCTTCTCTATATATGTCTCTCAAAATTTTCAAAGTTCAAAGTAAACTTATTAACAGAGTACGTACACGTCACCACCTACATCTCTGAGATTCTTTTTCCTTCAGGCATACTTAGCAAATTCATGGAACAGTAACTGTAAACAGGTTCGATAAATGACTGTGCAAGTACAAGTATAAATAAGTATAAAGTAATAAAATAAATGGCCCTTAAAGTGAGACCATCGGCTGTGGGGAAGCCAGAAAGAGAATGAATGAATTTATGTTCTTTGTTAAAGAGCCTGATGGCTGAGGGGTAGTAACTGGTTTTGAACCTGGTGGTGCGAGTCCTGAGGCATTCATACCTTCTACCTCATGGCAGCAGCAAGAAAGAGCAAGGCCTGGCTGGTGAGGATCTTTGATGATGGATGCTGCTTTTCTACGGCAATGTTTTATGTAGACGTGCTCAATGGTTGGGAAAGGTTATATCAGTGATCTACTTGGCCAAATCCACGACGTTTTCTGCTCAAAGTCCATAATGCAGCCAGTCAGCACAGTTTCCACCACAAGGTTTGCCAAGGTTTTTGATGACATGCTGAATCTCCACAGAGTCCTGAGGAAATAAAGGTGATGTCTTGCCTTCTTAGCAATTATGCTTATATGAGGGGGCCAGGTCAGGTCCTCTGAGATACCGACACCCAGGAATTTAAAGTTACTGACCCTCCTCACCTCTGATCCTACAATGAGTACTGGCTCAGGAACTTCTGGTTTCCCTCTCCTGAAGTCTACAATCAGTTCCTTGGTCTCATTGACATTGAGTGAGAGGTTGTTGTTATTACACCATGCAGCCAAATTTTCAATCTCTGTCCTGTATGCTGATTCCTCACCACCTTTGATATGGCCCAAAAACAGTGGTGTCATCAGCAAACTTGTATATCGTGTTGGAGCTGTACTTAGCCACACAGTCATCGGTGTAAAGGGAGTAGACCTTTTAAACAGCTATCAGATCTCCCCACAGCTTCTGCCGTTCCAGAGAAAACAACCCAAGTTTATCCAGCCTCTCATGATAGCACATGCCCTCTATACCGCGAGCATCCTAGCAAACCTCTTCCACACCTAGAACCGCACACGATACTCCAGATATGTCTAAGCAGAGTTTTATAAAGTAGTAGTAGCGCAATCACTTGAGTAGAGTATGATATTCTCCTAAGGCTTGTCCATTTGTGAGTCCTCAGGTGGCTGTAGAGACTGATTTGGGATCCAGAAATTCCAGGATGTTGGGGTTGATTCCCTTAATGGAGAACACTTGTATGTGATTTTGTTTAACATTGGAGACTAATGCATCCGTAGCCACCGAGCAGATCGAGGTCAGGTTCCAGTGGCTTGGAGTGCCAGGTGACTGAGGATCCTTCACTGCCATTGTGATGTGCCACCATCTGCCACTGACATCTTGGGTGGATCGCTGTTTGTGTGTAACCTCTCCCTTGACCTTGCCATGAGCTAAATGCCAGATGCCTAAACTTCATACGGCAACACTCTGAGGATCTCAGGAACTCACAAGCCTCTCCACCAAGACAAGATGTCAGCTACCACACTTCAAACAATTGGTTCCTGAACCAGCCTGCACAACCCTAATCACGACCTCAGCGCCACAGCACTACGATGACTTAGACCATTTGCATTACAATGGACTTGGTGTGTTTTGTTCCAGTTGTGTTTCCTTCCACTATAATATTGCACTTTTTATGTTTAATTTATGTTTTTTTCTTGTGAGGGTTGGGAGGGTTAATTGACCGCTGTAGATTTCTCCTGCTGTGTAGGTAAATTGTGGACTCCAACGGCGGGGGAAGGATTTGATGGAAATGTGGGGGAATAAAAATTTTAAATGGGAGACGAAAGATTAAAGAGATTTGAGATTATTAGTTTTACTTGTCACATGTCCATTGAAATATTGAAACATAGACTGAGTTGTACTGAGAGCAATCCACTTCCAATGCCAACATAGCATGCCTGCAATTTACTAACCCTAACCCATATGTCTCTGGAATATGGGAGGAAACTGGATTACTCAGAATAAACCCACACAGTTATTGGGGGAATGTACAAACTCCTCACAGATGGGTCCCTGACCTAAACTATTTACTGTTATCTCCAACCACGAGTACTGCTTGAATGTCTGAGTTCTTCCAACATTTTTATTTCTGTTGAAGCAGATTCATTGATTGGTTAACATAGCTCAAAGTTAAATTCAAGTTTATCGGCATATGCTGGGGTACATAAACAGAAACAGTTCTGCAGATGCTGCAAATCCAGAGTAACACACACCAAATGCTGGAGGAGCTCATAAAGTCAGGCAACATCTATGGAAAGGAATAACCATTCAATATTTTAGGCCATGACCCTTCATCAGGACTGGAAAAGAAAGGAGAAGAAGCCAGAATAAGAAGGCGGGAGAGAGTAGGGACTACAAGCTAGAAGGTGATAGGTGAAGCCAGTTGGTGGTGCAGGCAGATGAGAGAGATTGAAGTGAGAAGCTAGGAGGTGACAGGTGGAAAGGTGGGAAAAGTGAAGGGCTGTGGAAGAAGGAATCTGATAGGAGAGGAGAGTGAAGCATGGGAGATAGGAAAGGAGGATGGGCAACAGGGGGAGGTGAAAAGCAGGTGAGGAGAAGGGAAGAGGCAAGGAGGAGACAGAGTGAGATGCTCAGGTACGTGTACATGAAATACAGGTGCTATGAGAAACTTGCTTAAAGCAGCATTACAGGCACATAGTAGTATACAAACAATATTCACAAGAAAAAAATATATTAACCATAAATGATGGACAATTTTATAAGAAATAACGTAATTAGAGCAGGGAATATCTAAGTTCATGGTGTTGCTAAACTATGCTGATTTGGGTTGTGCAGGTTAATTCAAGAACAGAATAGTTGAAGGAAGGTAGCTGTTTCCTTGAACTTAGTAGTGTGGGACTTTAGGCTTCTGTACCTCCGACATGAATGTAGCTGCAAAAAGATGGCATGGCCCAGATGGTGGGGATCTTTGATGTTGGAAGTTGCTTCCTTGATGCAGCTTCTTCTGTAGATAATACCGATGGTGAGGAGGGATTTCTCTGTGATGTATCAGACTTATTCCATCACTTTCTACAGCTTCTTACTCTCCAGTTTAGGGATCACATTTATAAAACCCAGCTCCTTCCCTTGACCTCCACTCCCTTAAAATCCCTTTGACACACCTTTCGCAACCTATTTTTTTTTAAATAGGTCAGTGCAAGATTTATATTGGTGAACTCTTGTGACGAGTCCAGGATGACTTATATTGGTAAAGGCACGTTATAAAGCCATACTGTTGGGTAGGATCTGTGAGTCGCAAGCAGATATGCCAAGTCACTTTACAAACAATTCCATTAATAGCAGCTGTCCAATGGGTGAGTTAGTGTCTGACTTCAGTTCAAGTACCTCAGAGCCAAATTCACATTGGAGCAAACCCACTAACCACAAGGAAAGCTTGGAACTGACTCTAACCCATCTAGTCAAGAGCCAGATTTAGCTTGGCCATAATGTACTGCAGCAATTGCTGAAGCAGATTTAGCACAACGACCTTGAGTCTGCAGATATTGGGCCTACAAGCTGGCGTTAGTCTATGAGCTTCGGACACTGGAATTGGAATCGGAAATATTATTAGTTTATTATTGTCACACATACCGAGATACAGTGAATAGCTTGTCTTGTATAATGTTCACACAGATCAAATCATTCCTTATCATCATCATGTGCCATGTCTTTCAATGTGGGCGATCATGCTGTTCCTTCTGTCTTTAATCTAAGAAGTTCTAATAAGATCTTCAATATTTTTGCCTGTACGTCCCTTGTTGTGATTTATGAATACCTTGCAGTGATTTATGAATACCTTGCACTGTTGACTGTGGCTTTTCCTTCCATCGATATTTCCCATGACAGCAAGATGTTCAAACTTCTCTTTCCTTAGTACATGTCCCAGAAATACCATCTGCAGTTCTCTTCTTATTCCAGCTTTTTGTAACACTTCCTCATTTGTCACTCTGTCTTTCCACGATATTTTCATCATTCTTCACAAAAACCACATTTCTGCAGCTTCAACTCTTCCCTCATTTTGTTTTAATATCGTCCAAATTCTGGACGGCAGGGAGTGAATACGCCTCTACCAAAGGAGGTGTAAGGCTCTCCTTCCTTTCACTTGCTTCACCCTTGGGCAAGGTGTAGCACCTGCTTAGTCCCCTGATCAGGGTCAGTGGAAGCCATGGGAGCAGGTGATGGATGGTCGTATGAGCAGCTGGTGCAGATCACAAGTCCTGCTTATGTGACTACTGACGCCAGGCAGACAAACTCTGAAGAGTATTGATAATGGCTAGTGTCACCCATCTTGTAAAGACACTGCCCAGAAGAAAGCAATGGCAAACCCCTTCTACAGAAACAATTGCCAAAGACAATCATGGTCAAGACCACGATCACCCACATTATACATAATGAAGATGATTGTTCGAATATCAAATCATTACACGGTGTGTTGAGGTAGTACAAGGTCAAACAATAATACAATGATGAAGAAAGTCGAACAGCTGCAGAGAATGTGCAGTGCCATATACAAGAAGGTACAGATCATAATGAAGAAGATAATGAGGTCATGAGTGCAACTTATTCACTAGGAAACCATTCAATAATTTATAACAATTAAATTACCTCTTGACAGCATTGTAGTGTTGCAACCAAGGTACAATTTTACTGCTGACTGTAAGGAGTTTGTATGCTCACCTCGGTGACTGCATGGGTTTCCCCTGGGTACTCCAGTGTCCTCCCTTATTCCGAAGATGTAAGTTAGGGTTAAGTTTAGTGAGTTGTGAACATGCTACGGAGCGTGGCAACACTTGCAGACTTCCCACACCACAATCCTCGGAAAGTGTTGTTCGTGGACGCAAAGGACTCATTTCATTCCACTGTATGTTTTGATGTACATGTGATAAATAAAGCCAATATTTAATCTTCGGAGCCGTTCCAAAGCAAGAGTTGCTCTTGTCCTTCTTGGTGGCAGAGGTTGCAGGTTTGGGAGGGTCTGTCAGAGTATCCTGGGTGAATAATTGCAGTGCAAGTTAAAGATGGTAAATATTGCAGCCATGGTGTGCTGGTGCAGCAGGGAGCAAATGTTCAGAATGTGTATTAATAGGTGATATGTTTAAAATAAAGAATTAAGAACCCCACTATTTTGGTACAAATTAGTGAGTGAAGCCATGCTAGCCAAACAGAAGCAGAAAAATTAAAGAATTATGGACCACCTCCGCCCCTTAGCTCATTCCATCTTTTTTTTCCTCTTAGCTACCAGCTCTTGTGAAAATCAGGAACCGCTTTTGAGGTGCCATCCATCATTGTGAACTCCCGTCACCCAAGACGTGCCCTCTTCTCATGACTACCATCAGACAGGAAGTACAGGCACCTGAAGATACACACTTATCTAATTGAATTTTCTTAATACATTTCTTCTTGTATTCTATAGTACTGCTGCCGCAAAACAACAAATTTCACAACAACCATACACAAGATGCTAGAGGAACTCAGCGGTCAGGTAACATCTAAGGAAACGGATAAATAATTAACATTTCAGGCTGAGAGCCTCCATCAGGACTGGAAAGAAAGGGGGGAAATGCCATAATAAGAAAGTGGGGAAAGGGTGAAGTGGGTAGCTAGAATGTGATAGGTGAAGTCAGGTGGGTGAGAAAGGTAAAGGATTGGAAAGGAAGGAATTTGATTGGAGAGGAGAGTGGACCATGGGAGAAAGGAAAGAAGGAGGGGCACCAGGGGGACATGATAGGCAGGTGAGGAGAAGAGGTAAGAGGCCAGAAGGAGATTAGAAGAAGAGGGAAGGGAAAGGAGAAAAAACAAAAAGAGAGAAAAAATAAATAATTTACCAGAAGGAGAAATTAATGTTCATGCCATTAGGTTGGAGGCTATTTTATGACACATATCAGTGAAATTAAACCTGATTCTAATTCCTTTAACTATCAAGTGGCTACAATGAAATTAGGGTCAGTTCCCTTGCCTAGCTGGTCCGAAGCCAACTAAAACCAAAGGATTGTGGTTTGAGGTGATAGTCTACCATGGCAGTGGTGAAAGAAACCAGGTTTACCCTTCCTTTCCCAAGGCATACACAGACTGATCCAACAACCTTATGAAAAAGGACATTGATTGTGTCAAAACTATGATATGTGCACTGGGGAACATCAATAGTTTAAGACGTCACTGCCTTATGCCTGTAAAACAAAATGGTTTCCCTTATGTAAAAGTTGACCATCCGTGTAGTAGGGTCAATATTAAGAAGCTGTCTCGGTGGTTAAATGTGTGATTTCTGCTGGGCTGTGGGTGGTTTCACACAAGTTAATCCCTATTCCCTGCTGAATTCAGCTTAGTCTGGACCGCACTAAAATTGGGCTCGTTTACTGAGGTTGTTTCACAATAGTTGCTGCATTATTTATTAAATTATTCTGCGGGTTCCAGGCAATTTTTCTCCATTTCCAGTCCTTCTGTCTAGTTATTGTCCTTCAGTTCCAATCTTTCAGTCCATTTGGCCCTCATACATGGCTCTGACACTCAGCAGCTGAGACAGTGTTTCTAAGGGACTGACTGAAGACTCAATTTCCAAAACTTCACTTCATGCCAACATATTGGGATTCATAAACACAGGATACTCTGCAGATGTTGGAAATCCAGAGCAAAGCACACAAAATGCTAGAGGAACTCAACAGATCACGCAGCACCTATGGAGAGGAATAAACAGACGGTGTTTTGGGCCCAGACCCTTCATCAGGACTGGAAAGGAAAGGAGAAGATGCCATAATAAGAAAGTGGGGGGGGGGGGAAGGAGGACAAGCCAGAGGAAGGGGGGGAGGGATGAAGTAAGAAACTGGGAGTTGATAGGTGGAAAAGGCAAAGGTATCTGATAGGAGAGGAGAGTAGACCATGGGAGAAAGGGAAGGAGGAGGGCCAGCAGGGGAAGGTGAATAACCTACCTCCATTTTGTCACCACTCCCTAACTGCAGCATGTGAATGGGTCAAGCAGGTTGAAATGCCATAGATTCATCTTGAAAGTTGTACATGTCAAAGTGTGGAGAGTATCCTGACTGGCTGCATCATGACCTCCAATGCCCAAGACCATGAACACTTACGTAAAGTGATGGATACAGCTTAGACTAACACAGGTAAAGTCCTCCCCACCACAGAGCACATCTAAAAGGAGCACCCTCCATCCAAGCCATGCTCTCTTCTCACTGCTCCCATTAGGAAGGAGATACAGGAATTTTATGCCTTGCACCACCAGGTTCAGGAACAGTTATTACCTTTGAATCATCAGGCTCCTGAACCATCGTGAATAACTTCACTCACCTGTGCACTGAACTGATTCCACAACCTACAGACTCACTTTCAAGGACTCTACAACTCATGATTGGTGTTATTTATTCGTCTATCTACCTACAGGATCTATTTATTTATTTACATAGTTTGTTTGTCCATCCTTATGCATAGTTTTTCATTAACTCTTATATTTCCCTTTTCTATTGTGAATACCTGCAAGAAATTAATCTCAATGCCATATTTGATGACATAACAATACTTTAATAATAAATTTATTTTAAACATTTGAACTTTGAGCCTTCAGGTACCAGTCTACTCTGTCCCGTTTACCCACAGTTGGTCCATTACCTTCTATGCATTGGCAGTTTTTATGCTTGTCTGAATGGTTATGAAATGCTGTAAGCGTGCAGGCAGCTTCTGCTACAATGCAACTGTTGCATGCATGAGTTCCCACATATAATAGAAAATCCCATTATAAAAGCAATTATGTCCATGGGAAAATGGAGACTAGGCACTAGAGAGTTGTATACTCACAATAATTGCCATCTCGAAGAAGTTTGTACATACTTCCTTTAAGAGAATTGTTTTTCAGGGCTTTCCGGTTTCCTCCCACAGTCCAAAGACATACTGGTTAATTGGTTAATTGGTCATTGTAAATTGTCCTGTGATTAGGATTGGGTTAAACAGGTGGGTTGCTGCTATGCAGCTTGTTGGACTGGCAGGGTCTGTTCCACATGGTATCTTTAAATAAATAATTCAATGCAAATAAACAAGAGAAAATCTGCAGATGCTGGAAATCCGAGCAACACACGCAAAAGCTGGAGGAACTCAGCAGGCCAGGCAGCATCAATGAAAAAGGGTACAGTCGACATTCTGGGACTGCTGAATGGTTTCGGCCCAAAAAGTCAATGATACTTTTTTCCTTAGATGCTGCCTGGCCTGCTGAGTCCATCCAGAATTTTGTGCGTGTCTTGCTTTAATATAAATAACATTATTTTTCTTGCAGGAGTTTTTATTTTAATAGTTATAAATTTATTCTGTTACCTCAGGCTGAAAATACTAAAAATTACATTGTTTTACTGAATATCCTTGCACGAGAATTAAGTAATTGCTTGTAAATTTCCAATGCCTTCACATGGTGAAACTGGTCACCCATATTCTTTAGTGACAATCATGTTTGATTATTGCGGAGAGACTAACATCAGGTCAAAATCAAGTTCATTATCATGTACATGAATTAAATATAAATCCAACGCAATCTTTGCAAGAAAGAACACAATTTGAACAAATAAAAACAAGTTATTTTTATTGCAAAGTAGTCAACGTGGTCATAATGTTGAAAACTGTAGTGAGATTAAACTTTTGCCAATTGGTTCAATCAAGAGCCAAATAATTGAAGGGAAGTTACTGTACTTGAATCTACTTACATGACTTTTCCCTAGGAGCTTTCAGTCCTGATGAGGGATCTCAGCCCACAATGACGACTGTTTATTCCCCTCCATAGATGCTGCCTAACTTGCTGAGTTCCTTCAGTAGCAGTGTTAACATAGTTTTTAAACCATAGAACCATTTTTACTTTCACCGTTGTGGCATCCCCACCTGGTTTCAAACTGCCAACTCCATTCCAAAAGGGAGTCCAACAGGCACAGCTTGAAAAGCCAGAAGGGTCGATTCTGTGCTGTACCTCTAAATAAAATAAAAAATTATTCTGGGAGGGAACTATAGTACTTGAAGATAAAACCCACAGTGTCACACGACGAACATGCAAACTCCACATGGACAGCACTGGATGCTAGGATTGAACTTGGGTTGCTGGAATTCTGAGATGGCAAACCATAAAGCCAAGTGATTCGGCAGATGCTGGAAATCTGGAGCGACACACACAAAATGCTGAAGGAACTCAGCCCGTTAGGCAGCATCTGCAGAGAGGAATGAACAGTCGATGATTCAGTCCTGATGTCTTGAAGGTTATAGGAAGAAGGCAGGGAAATGGGGTTAAGAGGGAAATGGATCAGCCATGGTGAAATGATGGGCTGAATGGTGTAGTTCTGCTCTGATGTCTTATGATCTTATGGTCATATGGAAACATCAAACATTTATTCCCCTTCATAAATGTTCCTCTAGCACTTGCGTGTGTTGTGAGATAGCAGCTCTGCAAGTTTGGCCAGCTGATTTTTAACTTTACTTGAATACTTTTTAGCACTTAAAAATGCGTAAATAAGTTCATAATTATAGCAGACATCAAGGCAGAGAGGCTGGGGCTTTGCTGGCTGTTGCGGGCTTATGGTCAGAACTAACTTCCTGCACTGCCAGAGGCTTATTTGCCACTCGGACCATGTTGCTAGAGCCCAGGACACCTCGAGCCTCTAATCAAGCCAGAAAAGTTCAGGTTTAGGGAGACAACAGTTTTTTTTTAGATTATGAGGACACTCAGTCCTCGTTTATTGTCATTTAGAAATGCATGCATTAAAAAATGATACCATGTTCCTCCAGAATGATATCACAAGAAACACAGGAGAAACCAAGACTAAAACTGACAAAACCACATAATTATAACATATAGTTACAACAGTGCAAAGCAATACCGTAATTTGATAAACAGCAGACCATGGGCACGGTAAAAAAAAGTCTCAAAGTCTCAATAGCCCATCATCTCACGCAGGTGGTAGAAGGGAGAAACTCTCCCCGCCATGAACCTCCAAGCGCCGCAAACTTGCTGATGCAGCACCGTTGGAAGCACCCGACCGCAGCGGACTCTGAGTCCGTCCAAAAACTTTGAGCCTCCGACCAGCCCCTTCGACGCTGAGCACCGAGCGCCATCTCTGCCCAGCGCTTCGACCCCGCCCCGGCCGCCGAGCAACAAGCAAAGCCGAGGATTCAGGGCCTTCCCCTCCAGAGATTCTGGATCACACAGTAGCAGCAGCAGCGAAGCAGGCATTTCAGATGTTTCACCAGATGTTCCTCCGTGCTCTCACGTCCATCTCCATCAAATCAGGATTGTGCACGGCACCCTACTTGACAAATAACAGACATCACCACCGGAGTGGCCGCTGCGAGCTGCGTCACGCCGCCATCTTCTCCTCTTCAGTTGGAATCAGAATTAGATTTATTATCACTGCCATAGAGTATGTTGTCAAATTTGTTGTTTTGCAGCAGCAGTAGACTGTAATACATAAACATACCATGAGTTACACTAATAAGTATAATTTTTAAAAAAGAGATAAATACCTAGGTAGGGTTCATGGGCTCATGGATTGTTCAGAAACGAATGGTGCAGTGGAAAAAGCTGTTTCTAAAATGTTAAGTGTGGATCTTTTGGCTGCTGTACCTCCTCCCTGATGGTAATAATGAGAAGAGGCATGTCCTGGGTGATGGGGGCCTTCATGATGGATGCTGCTGGCGTGCCTTGTTTGTAGTTGCATCAATATGTTGGGACCAGGATAGAAACTCTGAAATGTTGACAGCCAGCAACTTGAAGCTACTCACCCTTTCCACTGCTGATCACTCGATCAGGACTGGTGTGTGTTTTCTTAACTTTCATTTCCTGAACTCCACAATCAGTTCCTTGGTCTTGCTAACATAGAGTGCAAGGTTGTTGTTGCAGCAACACTCAACCAGCTGCTCTATTTCACTCCTGTTTGCCTCCTGGTCACCATCTGAGATACTACCAGCAGCAGCTATGTCTTCAGTGAATCTATAGATGGTGTTTGAGCGGTGTCTTGCCACGCAGTGGGCTAAGTATGCATCCTTGAGGTAGAGCAGAAGGCTAAGCAACAGTCAAGTGTGGCTACACATTACAAATGAGAAAGGGATTAAAATTTAGCTGGCTAACAAAATAAAAGCAATTTTAGAGCTTCGTTTTGTAGCTTCATGAATTGATAAATGCTAAGAGTTTCTGTTGCTTGTTAATTGTTGGTGAAATTCTGTCTCAAATTAGTGCAGAGCACGCATCCATAAAACCATAGGACATAGGACCAGAAGTATGCCATTTGGCCCATCGAGTCTGCTCTGCCATTCAATCATGGCTGATCCTTTTTTACTCCTCCTCAGCCCCACTCACTGACCTTCTCCCTGTAACTTTTGTTGCCATGTCCAATCAAGAACCTATCAAGCTCTGTCTTAAATATACCCAATTACCTGACCTCCACAGCTGGCTGTGGTACTAAATTCCACAAATTCACCACCCACTGGCTAAAGAAATCTCCCTGCATCTCTGTTTTAAATGGAAGCCCCTCCGTCCTGAGGCTGTATCCAATGTGGTGTACTTGTTTTTGAGAGGAACGGCCACAATGGTGCTCTGCTCTAACTGCCTATTTCCATTTCTCTGACGGTTATCCAGCTACTCGCCTCCTGCAACTTAGGGGTGACTACTTCCCGGTAACTGAACAATAATATCCTCGCTCTCTCGTACAAGCCAAAGGTCATCCAGATCCCTAACACGGTCTTCAAAGAGCTGCAGCCGGAAGCACCTCACGCAGATGTAGTTCCCCGGGAGACTCTGGGTCTCTCAGTTCTCCAACGTCCGGCACAAAGAGCACACCACGGCCATTTAAATGGTACAGTAAGAGAGGGGAAAAAGTAACCAAAAAGGAAACCTTAACAGACATTTTACACAGAGCCGACTCCACTTCCGAGCTGACGCCTCCTTTGAGCCAAAGTCTGTTGCTTCTACTCTTGCCACTGGGCTACTCCCGTACAATGGCCTCTTCACTTATCCCTTCTGTACTTTTATTTAGTTGGTAGAGCTCTGCTGACGCCGCTGATAGACCACGTACAATGGACAAATGCTCTCAAAGCTCCATTTTTAAATAACTGCCACCAACCTGCGGAAATCCTCTTGGTGGAGCTCTGTTGACAGACACAGGTTGAGCAAACTAGAGCTGGAGTGAAGCAGGATGAGAGATGACTTAATAGAGGTATACAAGATGATAAGAGGCATAGATAGTGTAGACAGCCAGAGACATTTTCTCAGGGCTAATACAAGGGGCCATTATTTTCAGGTGATTGGAGGAAGGTATAGGAGGATGTCTGAGGTAGGATTTTTTATACAAAGAGTGGTAGATGTGTGTAAATTTCTGTCAGGGGTGGTGGGAGAGGCAAAACAGTAGTAGCTTTTAAGAGACTCTTAGATAAGCACATGGATGATTGAAAAATGTAGGGTCATGGAGGAGGGTGGGGGTGAATGGGGTGGAGATGGAGATACATCTCTACCAAAGGAAGTGTAAGGCATGTTTTCCCTCGGCTAGCCTGCAGATCACTCTTGGACAAGGTGTGGCACTGGCTAAGCTCTCTGATCAGGGTCAGGTGAAGCCATGGGGGCAGGTGGTGGATGGTCGTATGAGCAGCTGGTGCATATCACAAGTTCTGGCTATGTGACCACTGACACCAGGCAGAAAATCTCTGAACAGCATCGATAGTGGCTGGAGTCACACATCTTGTAAAGACACTGCCCAGAAGAAGGCAATGGCAAACCACTTCTGTGAAAAAATTTGCCAGGAACAATCATGGTCGCCATGGACACCCACATCATACAACAAGGTAAATCATGATGATGATGATGATGATGTAGGAGGAAGGGGGTAGATTAGTCTTTGAGTACAGTGGGATAAAAGGTCGGCACAACATTGTAGCCTAAAGAGCCTGTACCGTGTTGTAATATTCAATGCTCCATGTTCTAAATCATTTTAAGTCATTTTATTGACAGAGCTTGTGCATGGAAAACAGGAGCAATACGGCTTGATGGCGAGGGGCAACTACAGTGACTCAGAATGAGAGGGAAACTTGACAGAAAAGCCTGGCTGCTACCGTGGTGATGGCGTTCAGTCTGAGGAAGCCTTTTGCTCTGAAACAAAAAGATTGTGGGCTTGGGTTCCAAGCCAGAGCTTTAAACACAGACATTCCAGTGCTGTCCAGAGAATTTGGAAATTGGAAGTTTGGTAGAGGTCCTATTGGATAGTCATAGAGTCACAGAACACTACAGCACAAAAACTGGGCTGTCAGCCCTCCTCGTCCATGCTGAGCTATTAATCTGTCCAGTCCCATCAATTACAATTCAGTTCAATTCAATTCAAATATAATTGTCATTCAACCATACATGAATATTCACAAATACAGCCAAATGAAACAGCGTTACTCCAGGAACAAGGTGAAAAGCACAGTACCAACAGTCACACACAGCACATATAGAACATAAAAAGTGGAAAGATCACGTCAAGTCAAGTCAAGTCACTTTTATTGTAATTTCAACCATAACTGCTGGTACAGCACGCAGTAAAAACGAAGTAACTTTCCTCCAGGACCATGGTGCTACATGAAACAACACAAAACTACACTAGACTACGTGAAACAACACAAAAACTACACTAGACTTCAGACCTACACAGGACTACGTAAAGTGCACAAAACAGTGCAAGACAGTACAATAATTAATAAACAAGACAATAGGCACAGTGAAGGACAAATTACAATATAATAATACATGATGTAAATGTAAATGTAAACAATATTTTAGCAGGAATTGAGAAAGAAATGAGCAAAAATTGCAAAGGGAGTGGAGTGATGTTCAGTTGAGTGTGTGTGTGTGTGTGTGTATGTAGGTTGGTGTCAGACTAGACCCTGGGTATTGAGGAGTCTGATGACTTGGGGGAAGAAACTGTTACACAGTCTGGTCATTGGAGCCCGAATGCTTCAGTACCTTTTGCCAGATGGCAGGAGGGAGAAGAGTTTGTGTGAGGGGTGCGTGGGGTCCTTCATAATGCTGTTAGCTTTGTCGATGCAGCGTGTGGTGTAAATGTTTGTAATGGCGGAAAGAGAGACCCCGAAGATCCCTTCAGCTGACCTCACTATCCGCTGCAGGGTCTTGTGATCCGAGACGGTGCAATTTCCGAACCAGGCAGTAATGTAGCTGCTCGGGATACTCTCGATACATCCTCTGTAGAATGTGGTGAGGATGGGGGTGGAGGATGGACTTTTTTCAGCCTTTGCAGAAAGTAGAGATGCTGCTGGGCTTTCTTGGCTATGGAGCTGGTGTTGAGGGACCAGGTGAGATTCTCCGCCAGGTGAGCACCAAGAAATTTGGTGCTCCTAACGATCTCTGCAGAGGAGTCGTCGATGTTCAGCGGAGAGTGGTCGCTCCGTGCTTTCCTGAAGTCGACAACCATCTCTTTTGTTCACATTCAGAGACAGGTTGTTGGCTCTGCACCAGTCCGTTAGACACTGCACCTCTTGTCTGTATGCTGACTCGTCGTTCTTACAGATGACACCCACCACGGTCGCGTCATCGGTGAACTTGATGATGTAGTTAGAGCTGTGCATTGCTGCACAGTGGTGGGTCAGCAAAGTGAACAGCCGTGGACTGAGCACACAGCCCTGGGGGACCCCGTGCTCAGTGTGATGGCGTGGGAGGTGCTGCTCCTGATCCGAACTGACTGAGGTCTCCCAGTCAGGAAGTCTAGAATCCAGTTGCAGAGGGAGGTGTTCAGGCCCAGCAGGCTCAGCTTTCCAATCAAGTGCTGATACAGCCACTCAATAAAAAAGTCCAAACTCAAGTCATCCAGCGCTGCTGAGATCTGCAGACAATCATAACAGAGCTTGTCTTTCTGCCAAGCAAACACCGAAGGGGGGTTTCGACACTGACTCTGGCCAGGACACCGCGGCACACCACTTCCAGTGGAGCACACAGGCTCCAGCATCTCTCCCTGACAGCTGTAAGCAGGTGACACCGCAGCTTAAGACCTCGTCCTCACAAATACAAGATATCAGAGGGGATATCAGTAAAATATAATCACACAGGTTGTATATGAATATAGCCCAGACCCTTAGTACATTGTTCTGCTGAGTGAACATGGCGGTTGGCAGCACCAACTCCAGATTTGCACCAGACCATAGTCCACCATAGGAGGAGAAGATGGCAGCGTGTGCGGCCTCTCCGGTCATGATATCTGTTATCTGTCAAGTAGGGGACCGTGCACAATTCTGATTTGATGGAGGCACACGTGAGAGTACAGAGGAACATCTGGAAAACATCTGAAATGCCCAATTCGCTGCCGCTACTACTGTGTGGTAACTGGAATCTCTGGAGCTGAAGGCCCCGAAATCCTCGGCTTTGCTTGTTTCATTGGCCAGGGCAAGGTCAAAGGCGCTCGGCAGAGGATGGCGCTCAGGAGGCTGTATCGGAGGAGCTGGTCCGAGGCTCGAAATTTTCGGACAGACGGACTGACTCAGTGTCGGCTGTGGTCGGCTGCTTCCAAGGCATCAGCAAGTTGACGATGCCTGGAGGTTTATGGCAGGGAGTTTCTCCCTTTTGCCACCTGTTATCAGGGATTCGGGACTCGATTGACTCGGGGACTTTGAGACTTTTTTTTACCATGCCCATGGTTTGTTCTTCATCAAATTATGGTATTGCTTTGCACTGCTGTAACTATATGTTATAATTATGTGGTTCTGTCAGTATTAGTCTTTGGTTTGTCCTGTTTTCTGTGATATCACGCCAGAGAAACATTATATCATTTCTTAATGCATGTATGCATTTCTAAATGACAATAAAAGAGGACTGAGTGTTCTCATAATCTAATCTAATCTAATATCCCTCCAGTCAAGTACCTAGCTAAATCCACTAATCTTGAAGATCCCTATAGTCAAAGTGGAAGTAAACCAGGGCAGTGTTCCACAATGATGTGATCATCACATTCAAGGTGAATGGGTAAAATAGGCTGTGTTTGAGGAGGACATTCATCAGCATGCTGTTCTTTGGTTTATTATTAGCACATGTTTTCCATACCCTGAAGACTGTTCATCCCATACAAGAGTACATTGATTAGCACAAAACAAAACAGAAGGCTGAATATTACCCAAATCAAAGCATTACATATATAACGAGAGACTGGACAGGCCGGGTCATCTCCCTTGGAGCAGAGAAAGCTGAGAGATGTCCAGTGTCAGTGCTATCTCACCAATTTGAAAGTTGTTCAAGGTGCCCAAATCATTTTCACCAATTGCACGCAGGAAAATAGACACCTTCAATTTTTCATCCGCCCCTCCCGCTCCGCTAACCACTAGCTATACAGTACATATAAAAAGTATTTACCTCCCCTTGGGAGTTTTCATGTTTTATTGTTTTACAACATTGTATCACAAGGAATTTAATTTAGCTTTTTTGACACAGATCAACAGAAACAGGCTCATGTCAAAAGTGAAAACAGATCTCGACAAAGTGATCTAAACTAATTACAAATATAAAAAACACAAAACAATTGATTGCATAAGTATTCACCCCCATAAAATGGCACACCAGATCAGCACTGGTGCAGCCAATTGGTTTCAGAAGTCACATAATTAGTGAATGGAGATCACCGTGTGCAGCCAAGGTGTTTCGATTGATTGTAGTAAAAATACCCCTGTATCTTGAAGGTCCAACCTTTGCAGAATACATAAAACTGCTGGATTGGAGGGAGAAGGGGCTGAAACAAGAAGGGAAGGAATTATATTGACTCAACTTAGAATTGAACATCCTGTGCTTAATTATTCCTCATATCTTGTTGGAAAACATCACTTTGTGGTATGTAGGTCTTGTCATCATTATGAAACAGTTGAACAGATTCTTTTACAATTTGAAGTGTACAATGTTGAAAGAAAGCAAATGCAGGCTGCTCTATTAGCTTTGGGCTTGACAGTTTTCATTTAAAAACTTTACTAAAGTTATGGAAGTTAATTAAATTAAATTCACAATATTGTCTTTCATTATTTAAAATCTTCATTTGATAAAGAATGAGTCATGGATTTATTTCCCAACTCTCCACACCACACTCTAGTCTAGTTGGTGGGGGTAATGCACCTTAAGTTGGACTGCTAACCGCTACTAAAAGTCAGAAGAAGGAGGTGGTCCAACTACTGGTGAGCCTGGAAAAATCTATGCCATGAAGACAAAAGAACACTCCAAGCAACTCTGCAAAAAGGTTATTGAAAAGCATAAGTCAGGAGATGGATACAAGAAAATTTCCAAGTCACTGAATATCCCTTGGAGTAAAGTTAAGTCAATCATTAAGAAATAGAAAGAATATCACACAGCTGTAAATCAGCCTGGAGCAGGTTGTCCTGAAAAACTGTGTGACTGTGCAAGGTCAGGACTAGTGAGGGAGGCCACGAAGAGGCCTCTGTCAGCTCTGGAGGAGTACAAGCTTCAGCGGCTGAGATGGGAGAGTCTACATACAACAACCGTTGCCTGGATGCTTCACCAGTTGCACCTTCATGGGAGAATGGCAAAAAGAAAGCCACTACTTGAAAAAAAATCTCTCATGAAATCTCAGCTAAAGTTTGCCAAAAAGCATAGGGGAGACTCTGAAATCATCTGGAAGAAGGTTCGGTGGGCTGATAAAACCAAAATTGAGCTTTTGGGCCATCAGACTAAATGCTAATGTTTGGTGTAAGCCAAACACTACACATCATCAAAAACTCACCATCCCTACCGTGAAGCAAGGTGGTGGCTATATCATATTGTGAAGATACTTCACTGAAGCAAGCCTTGGAAGGCTTGTGAAGGTAGAGGGTAAAATGAATGCAGCAAAATACAGGGAAATCCTGGAAGAAAACCTAATGCAGTCTGCAAGAGAACTGCAACTTGGGAAAAGATTTGTTTTCCAGCAACTCAAGCATATAACCAAAGCTACACAGGAATGACTTAAAAACAACAAAGTTGATGTCCTGGCGTGGCCAAATCAGAGTTCAGACCTCAATCCAATTGAGAATTTGTGGCTGGATTTGAAAAAGGTTCTTCACTCATGATCCCTATGCAATCTGACAGAGCTTGAGCAGTTTTAGAAAAAAGAATGGAGAAAAATTGTAGTATCCATATGTGCAAAGCTGATAGAGACCTATCCACACCGACTCAAGGTTGTAATTGCTGCCAGAGGTGCATCTACTAAATACTAACTTGAAGAGGGTGAGTAATAATGCAATCAATTATTTTATGTTTAACAATTGTAATAAATTTAGACCAATTTGTAAGCATTTGATTTCATTTGACGCAAAAGAGCCTTTTCTGCTGATCAGTGTCAAAAAAGCCAAATTAAATTTATTGTGATTCAATGTTGTAAAACAATAAAGCATAAAAACCTCCAAGGGGAGTGAATACTTTTTGTAGGCAATGTATACATAAAATTTTGGATGGATAGAGTAAAAATCCTCTTTTCCCTCATGGTTGAGGTTAATGGTAAGCGGTCAGAGATTTAAAGGGGATTTGAGGGGAGAATGCTTTTGCACAGAAATACTCAAATCATCTGGAACCAACAATTATTCCACAGCCAAAGTCACTTAAGTCACATTTTTCCCATTCTGATGTTTGCTCTGAACAACAATTGAACCTCTTGACCATGTTTATTTGTTTTTTTTGCATTGAGTTACTGTCACATGATTGGCTGATTAGATATTTGCATTAACAAGTAGGTATACAGGTGTACCTAATAAAGTGGCCACTGAGTGTATATTTATTTGTAAGAACATGAGCAAGGGGTCAAGGAATCATTTGTTTTCCTAAAGCTCAGTGAAAATAGATCGAGAACATTTGGCTTGGAAAGTATGCTGATTAAGAGTTCACCACAGGAGTTTATGAAGGGAATTGAGAGTTGAGAGTCAGGAATTTGGACCTCAGAAAGGATAAAGATTTAAATGGGACCAGTGGGACCTGTAATGTTCTTTGTTTAACTTTGTTGAAATATGACCTCCAGCATCCTTCAGACTGAGACGTTTGATTAAGTGTGTGCTCAGCATATTCAGTACAGACCAAAATATGAGTAACAAGGATCTTGTAGGATTGGTATGAGATAATGAATCTTGGAGCCTTATAAAATATAATGGACATCACCCAAAGTGTGTTGATCTAATGGTGCTCTGACTGAAATAATTACTGGGCCACATAACTGAGAAAATAAAGCATTGGTGGGTCACTCATATATAAGCAAGTCCAGGCAAGTTTTCCAACCTCAGGGCAATCCAATAGTCCAATGGCCTCCATTGATTAGCTGTATTCAAAGATTAGCTTTATTTGCCATATGTACATCAAAACAGAGAAATGTATCATTTATGTCAGATCTCATCAGTGAGGATTGTGCTGTAGTGTCCTGCAAATATTGCCACCTTTCCAGCACCAACACAGCATGCTCACAACTCACTAACCCCATCCATACACCTTTAGAACATGGGAGGAAACCTGAGCACACGGAGGAAACCTGTGTGGTAAATAGTGGAGTGAGTGAATGGTGGGTGAGGAGTCTATCAAACAGAACACTGTGTCCTTCAAGGTGTCAAACCTCTTGAGGTTTATTGAAGCTGTACTCTTTCAGGCAAGTGGAGCATATCCAATCAAGCTCCAGACTTGAGCCTAGTAGATTGTAAACAGGCTTTGGTGAGTTAGTCACCACTGTAGTCCTAGTCTTTTACCTGCTATTGTAGCCATATTGTATGTATATTGGCATTTCAGTTTGGGTTCTGGTTAATGATAAGTCCTATCGTATTCAGAGAGGAGAGTGCAGTGGAAACACCATACAAGGTGGTACAGTAGTGTAGTTGTTTGTCACACTTTACAACATCAGTTATAAATTCAGGGTTCAATTCCTGCCGCTGCCTATAAGGAATTTGTATGTTCTCCACGTAACCCATGGTTCCCCTTAGGTGCTTTAGTTTCTTCCCACATTCCAAAAACATATAAATTGAAGGTTAGTAAATTGGGGACGTGCTAGTAGGTGCCAGAAGCATGGTGACACATACCTCCAGCAATTCCCCAGTCTGTGATGATCGGGGTCACAAACAATGCATTTCATTATGTTTCAATGTTTCAATTTACATGTGACAAAGTTAATCTTTATTTAAATAAAGATTAAAATAATTACTTAATTAAGACTTATTTAAATAAACTAATCTTTATTTAAATGAAGCTAATCTAATCTGAAAGTGAAGGGGTGATTTCTGGATTTTCTCTTGCTGAATGTTTCCATTGCCTGCACTCCTGTGGGACAAATGTGACCAGTAGGCCCAGGCCTGGAAATTGTATAGATTGTACTGAATTTGAAGATGAAACTGATTTCGCATGATGTGAATAGTGCTGAACATTGTGTAATTATCTACTTCAATGAAAAATGCAACCAGACACCTTAATTCTTGCACTTAAACCATTTTACAATAATGACAAACATACCACTTTCTTCATTGTACATAAGTCATTTTGCACAGAACCATGCACAAGGACACTAAGGGATCTGTGGTAAACCATGTATATAGGTTGTAACTGGGTTACCTGTCTGGACACGCCCCTCTGCTGACTGCTCCTGTGGCTCCTCCCACAGACCCCTGAATGAAGGCGATTGTGTCACTGCTCCTCCCTCAATCCAGGATAGACATACAGTATGGATGTGGATCCATTTTACTGTTAATAAAAGCCTTTCAGTATTTACTCTCCTTCCAGTCTTTTGGAGTAATTGATAGTGCATCAGGATCTCTGAAAATTAACACCTTTTGACCTTTCTACACTTACAAAATACCGTGCTTCTAATTTGCCTGTAGGTAAATGTTCTTGTTTTAGAACATAGAACATCATTTGGGAGACAGAGAAGAATATTCTTGTAGCATTATTTTGAGATGAAGGAAGAAGAAATGTTTGCTTTTCTAAAGGACTTCTGGCAACTTCAGGACATCACGAAGGACTATAGAGAAAATGAAGCTGTTCTTTGTCTAATCACAGTGAGGCTGCAGTAACCACAACACCACCCAAAGGTTTGTGGATTCAGGAGCACAGAGACTGAGATATTGGAACAGAATTTGGAGGCCTGGACAAATGATCTAAGGATCTGAGTTCAAATCTCACTCAATCCTCTTTCCTCTCCCACCCTCAACTCCAAAATTTTTCAGTTAAATAGAGTCTGTCATATCAGTGATAACATGGGATAACTGAATTGGTAGAACATAGTACAGCACATATACATGTTCTTTGGCCCACAATATTGTGCTATTTTACCTACTTTAAGATCCATCCTTCCCTCCCACATAGACCTCTATTTTTCTATCATCAATGTGCCTACCTAAGAATTTTTTAACTGTCCCTATTGTCCATAACTTGCCCCTATCACCACCCCTGGGAAGCATCCCATGCACCCTCCACACTCTATGTAAACAACTTGCCTCTGATACCCCCTCTCTACATTTCTACAATCACCTTAAAATTATTTCCCTTTGTACTAGCCATTTCTTCCCTGGGAAAATAATCCATAAGACTATTAGATATAGGGGCAGAATTAGGCCCATCGAGTCTACTCCATCTTTTCAGCATGCTGATCCATTTCCCTCTCAATACCATTCTCCAGCTTTCTCCTTATAACCCTTCGTGCCCTGACTAATCAAGAAATTACCAGCCTCTGCCTTAAATATACCTAATGACTTGTCCTCCACAGCTGCCTGTGGCAAAGAAGTCTACAGATTCATCACTCTCTAGCTACAGAAATTCCTCTTCATCTCTGCTCTAAATGTTGTTGTAGTTCCTTACCGTGCCTTGTGACACTTCAGATGGCAACCTTGCTGATTCTTTAGCATTTTTGTCTGTTTTTTCATGAGGCTGAGTTGCTGGCTCAACGCTCAACCCAGCTCAGATGGGAAGTGTGCAAGGAGCCGACCAGATTCGAACCCGGGACCACTCGCCTCGAAGTCCGGTGCAGATGCCACTACACCACCAGCTGACTAACCATACTAAATGGATGACCCTCTATTTGGAGGCTATATTCTCTGGTCCTAGACTCCCCCACTATAGAAAACATCCTCTCCACATCCTCTCTATCAAGGCCTTTCAACATTCAATAGGTTTCAATAAGATGCCTCCTCATTCTTCTGAATTCTTACTCTAATATTCTCTGGCTATCCAATCAGTCTATGCCTCATCAATTTATGCTCCTCCATCAAGTCGCTTTTTATCCTCCTTCGCTCCAAAGAGAAAAGCCCAAGCTCTCTAAACCTATCTTCATATGACAAGCCCTCGAGTTTTACCACATTGTGTCTGAGAGTCCTCACCCATTGAGTTAACCCTGTTTGTATCACTTTGAATACTCATTGCATCCTTCTGGCGGTCCATATTCCTGCTGAGTGTCATAGGCAAACTTGGACACATGGTGTGCATTCACATCATCAATATAGATTGTAATCCCTGCAGCAGGTTCAAGTCCAAATTTAACTGCTATTCAACCATATATACAAACAGATCAACAAAACGGTGTTCCTCCTGTGCTAAGGTGCAAAACATGGTACCCATAGCACACACAGCACATAAAGTTTTGATAGCAGAAAAATGTACAGTTACAAAAAGTATAATATAGCCTATGCTCCTGAGTGGCATGGCATGTAGACTGGTGCATGGGATGTTATCCTGGTCCAGCTTGGCTTCCACCAAACAACCCACTCATCACAGACTCCCAACTCAAAATGGTGTGGGTTTCTTCCAAATGCTCCAGTTTCCTTCCATATTCCAAAAAGATATATAGGTTAGGGGTAGTGAGTTGTGGGCTTGTTATATTGCTGCCAGAAATGTGGACTGCTCCTAGCAACATTGCTGCAAGAAACACCTTTCACTGTATGTTTTGATGTACATGTGACAAGTAAAGCTTTTCTTTTTTTAGAATGTTTCTTTCAACTGAAGACAGGCGTTAGTGCTGCTCTTGTACATAGGAATTGGAAAGATGCCTAATATTGTGTCCACTATCTCCATCATCATCTCCTTTTAAAAACTTAACAATGTAGGTTATCGGGTCCTGAGAACCTACCAGCATGCAATGCCATTAACTTCTCTTCAGGACCCTACAGGTACTTATGGAACGACTCACTGTGAAACATCACCTCTTTATTCCCCTTCAAAGGATCTCCCTGACCTGCCGAGCTCCTCCAGCATTTTGTGTGTGTTGCTCTGGATTTCCAGCATCTGCAGAATCTCTTGTGTTCATAAATACTGGAGGTACCTAATAAAGTGGCCACTAAGTGTATATAAGATAATCATATGTCTATATGGCCACAGTTAGTTGTACATTGTGTCTTATAGGATTACCTTTATACTTATTGTGTTTTTATTGGATTCTTTATGCTTATTGTGTTTTTTATGTTGCATCAGATCTAGAGTAACAATCATTTTGTTCTCCTTTACACTCATGTACTGAAGAATGTCAATAAGCTGCCTTGAATTTTGAATCTAAAATATTTGAAATGAAAACAATCTCAGATTCACTGATGTCCACACTTGGTGGTCATTGCACGTTCAGGCATCATGTATAGTGTTGTAGCTCTGTAAGCAGCCATTTCTCCTGGGTAATAATGTAAATAGAATTCCCATGTTAAAGAAAGATGAGCATTGAATCAGCAGTTTGGACTGCACAATAACAGAGCAGTTCATCATTAATGAGAAACGGCACATTCTGTATAACATCAGGACACCATCAGCCACTGAAGCCGTCTCCTTGGAGATAATTGGTTCCTCTGTGTGGCAGGCCCCGGAAACATGTCAGTGTCATCTCAGACATTTGCGTCATTGAAACCACCATTAGGTGACGTCGGCGAATGCCTTTCAATGTGTTCTTTTATCATGGAAATTACTGTCTTTGTAAAGCAAAGAGCAAAGTTATGAAATGTGATTGACGTCAACCTGCGCAACGCCTTTGCATTTGTTAACAATCATCAGTTTTGAGTAACAAATTAGTCAATGCAATGGAATTGTCAGTGATGTGTCCAGGTCAAGGCAATTACCTAGTTTTATGCGGAGGGATGTTAATGATCCCATGAATGAAAGAGTTAATAAACGAGCATTTTATATTTCTGAGCCTGTACTCACTGGAGTTTAGAGGACATCTCATTGAAACCTTCCAAATATTGAAAGTCCTGGTTAGGGTGCGTATGGCAAGGCTGCTTCCAGTAATGGGAAAGTCTAGGACTGGAAGTCACAGAGTCTGAAAACAAAGTCTTTCCTTTAAAACAGAGATGAGGAGGAACAACTTTAGCCAGAAGTTGGTGCATCTGTGGAATTCATTGCCAGAAATGGCTGTGGAGCAGTTTGTATATTTAAAGTGGAGGTTGATAGGTTCTTGATTAGTAAAGGTGTCAAAGATCACGGGGCGAGTGGAGTTGAGATGGAAATGGATCTGCCATGATGGAATGGTGGAGCAGATTCAATGGACAAAATGGCCTAATTCTGATCCTACCCCTGATGGTCTTATGTATTCCATGAATGGAGGTCACCTCTGCAGGCAATACCAAGAATGACCTTTGACGTCTCATCAATGTTCTTCATCTACTTTTGCCTAGCCAGTTCCTTGAGACTGAAGATGACTTTATTCCACCAATTCATAAATGGCTTGGAGCATGCACCCATCATTTACATTCAGAGTGACACACACAAGATACTGCAGGAACTCAGCAAGTTTGACAGCATCTATGGAGGGGAATAAACAGTTGACATTTTGGTCTGAGATCCTTCATGTGGACTGGAAAGGAAGGAGGCAGGACTCTTCACCTGGTCTCACTTGGCTCCTGCAGGTTTTCCTCTCATCACTTCTCTTCTCACCTCTCCATCACCTTCCTCCCTCCCATTCTCCCAAGGTTCTCTGTCCGCTTCTTTTGGATTCATCCTTCTTCAGCCCTTTGCTTCTTCCACCTATCCCCTCCCAGCTTCTTACTTCATTCTCCCATTCAGACCCACCTATCTTCCCCCTCACCTTGTCTCACCTGCCACCTGCCAGCTTGTATTCCTTCCTCACCCCCCACCTTCTCATTTTGGCATCTACCCCATTCCTTTCCGGTTCTGATGAAGGGCTTCATGTCGAAACATTGACTGTTTATTCATTTCCATAGATGCTGCCTGACCTGCTGAGTTCCTCCAGCATTCTGTGTGTGTTGCTCTGGATTTCCAGCATTGGCAGAATCTCTTGTGTTTGTCATTTACATCCTGTGCTTCAACTGCAGACAATCACTTGGCCTTGGTGCTGAACATCTATGGGCTAAGAAGTTTCCCACTTCTTCTGGGATTGAGTGCAGTTCTGGTCACCTACCTACAGGAAAGATATAATTAGATTGAAGGAGTGTTGAGAAAATTTACAAAAATGTCACCAGGACTTGAGGACCTGAATTGCAGGGAAAGGTTGAATAGGTAGGACTTAATATAATGCTATGAGGGGTATAGATAGGGTAAATGCAAGCAGGCTGTTTCCACTGAATTTGGGTGAGACTAGAACGAGAGGTCATGGGTGAAGGGTGAAAGATGAAACATTTAAAGGGAAAATGAGGGGGAAGTTTTTCACACAGGGTGGTGAGTCTGTGGAACGAGATACCAGCAAAAGTGGCAGATGTTGATTTGATTGCAACATTTAAGAGAAGTCTGATTAAGTATAAGGATGGGAGGGGTATGCAAGTCATTGGGACTTGGCAGAATAATAGTTTAGCATAGGTTGAGTGGCTTTTTTTGTGATTTATGGCTCTCTGACTCTGTGATTTTCTCCTCTGCCTGTGACATGTCTGTTGGTGGTGAGATGCAATATCATGGCAAGAAAGGTTTCAATGAGTGTTGGGGCAAGAGATCAGCTTTGTTTGACACCATTCTTCACTGACAATGGTTCTGCTGGTGATCCGCTGTGTTGTATCATGGCTTTAATGCAGTAGGTAAGCAGAGGTAAGATGAAGATGAACGTTCGAAGAGAATGTTCCACAGTGCATTTTACTCAATGGAGTCAAAGGCTTTAGTGAGGTCAATGAAGTTTAATGGTGTGGGAAGTTAAATGGTCGAAAATCAGCAAACAACAGGAATTCTGCAGATGCTGGAACTTCAAGCAACACACATCAAAGTTGCTGGTGAACGCAGCAGGCCAGGCAGCATCTGTAGGAAGAGGTGCAGTCGACGTTTCAGGCCGAGACCCTTCGTCAGGACTAACTGAAGGAAGAGTGAGTAAGGGATTTGAAAGTTGGAGGGGGAGGGGGAGATCCAAAATGATAGGAGAAGACAGGAGGGGGAGGGATAGAGCCGAGAGCTGGACAGGTGATAGGCAAAAGGGGATACGAGAGGATCATGGGACAGGAGGTCCGGGAAGAAAGACAAGGAGGGGGGGAGGGGGACCCAGAGGATGAGCAAGAGGTATATTCAGAGGGACAGAGGGAGAAAAAAGAGAGTGAGAGAAAGAATGTGTGCATAAAAATAAGTAACAGATGGGGTACGAGGGGGAGGTGGGGCCTTAGCGGAAGTCAGAGAAGTCGATGTTCATGCCATCAGGTTGGAGGCTACCCAGACGGAATATAAGGTGTTGTTCCTCCAACCTGAGTGTGGCTTCATCTTTACAGTAGAGGAGGCCGTGGATAGACATGTCGGAATGGGAATGGGATGTGGAATTAAAATGTGTGGCCACTGGGAGATCCTGCTTTCTCTGGCGGACAGAGCGTAGATGTTCAGCAAAGTGGTCTCCCAGTCTGCGTCGGGTCTCGCCAATATATAAAAGGTCACATCGGGAGCACCGGACGCAGTATATCACCCCAGTCGACTCACAGGTGAAGTGTTGCCTCACCTGGAAGGACTGTTTGGGGCCCTGAATGGTGGTAAGGGAGGAAGTGTAAGGGCATGTGTAGCACTTGTTCCGCTTACACGGATAAGTGCCAGGAGGGAGATCAGTGGGGAGGGATGGGGGGGACGAATGGACAAGGGAGTTGTGTAGGGAGCGATCCCTGCGGAATGCAGAGAAAGTGGGGGAGGGAAAGATGTGTTTAGTGGTGGGATCCCGTTGGAGGTGGCGGAAGTTACGGAGAATAATATGTTGGACCCGGAGGCTGGTGGGGTGGTAGGTAAGGACCAGGGGAACCCTATTCCTAGTGGGGTGGCGGGAGGATGGAGTGAGAGCAGATGTACGTGAAATGGGGGAGATGCATTTAAGAGCAGAGTTGATAGTGGAGGCCGCACTTCCCGTTTCTATCTCCTACCCAAGATCCACAAACCTGACTGTCCTGGCCGACCTATTGTCTCAGCTTGCTCCTGCCCCACCGAACTCGTTTCTGCATACCTCGACACTGTTTTATCACCCCTTGTTCAATCCCTTCCGACCTATGTTCGTGACACTTTTCACACTCTTAAACTTTTCGATGATTTTAAGTTCCCTGGCCCCCACCGCTTTATTTTCACCATGGATGCCCAGTCCTTATATACTTCCATCCCCCATCAGGAAGGTCTCAAAGCTCTACGTTTCTTTTTGGATTCCAGACCTAATCAGTTCCCCTCTACCACCACTCTGCTCTGTCTAGCGGAATTGGTCCTTACTCTTAATAATTTCTCCTTTGGCTCCTCCCACTTCCTCCAAACTAAAGGTGTAGCTATGGGCACCCGTATGGGTCCTAGCTATGCCTGCCGTTTTGTTGGGTTTGTGGAACAATCTATGTTCCGTGCCTATTCTGGTATCTGTCCCCCACTTTTCTTTCGCTACATCGACGACTGCATTGGTGCTGCTTCCTGCACGCATGCAGAACTCGTTGACTTTATTAACTTTGCCTCCAACTTTCACCCTGCCCTCAAGTTTACCTGGTCCATTTCCGACACCTCCCTCCCCTTTCTAGATCTTTCTGTCTCTGTTTCTGGAGACAGCTTATCCACTGATGTCTACTATAAGCCTACTGACTCTCACAGCTATCTGGACTATTCCTCTTCTCACCCTGTCTCTTGCAAAAACGCCATCCCCTTCTCGCAATTCCTCTGTCTCCGCCGCATCTGCTCTCAGGATGAGGCTTTTCATTCTAGGACGATGGAGATGTCTTCCTTTTTTAAAGAAAGGGGCTTCCCTTCCTCCACTATCAACTCTGCTCTTAAACGCATCTCCCCCATTTCACGTACATCTGCTCTCACTCCATCCTCCCGCCACCCCACTAGGAATAGGGTTCCCCTGGTCCTTACCTACCACCCCACCAGCCTCCGGGTCCAACATATTATTCTCCGTAACTTCCGCCACCTCCAACGGGATCCCACCACTAAACACATCTTTCCCTCCCCCACTTTCTCTGCATTCCGCAGGGATCGCTCCCTACACAACTCCCTTGTCCATTCGTCCCCCCCATCCCTCCCCATTGATCTCCCTCCTGGCACTTATCCGTGTAAGCGGAACAAGTGCTACACATGCCCTTACACTTCCTCCCTTACCACCATTCAGGGCCCCAAACAGTCCTTCCAGGTGAGGCAACACTTCACCTGTGAGTCGACTGGGGTGATATACTGCGTCCGGTGCTCCCAATGTGGCCTTTTATATATTGGCGAGACCCGACGCAGACTGGGAGACCACTTTGCTGAACATCTACGCTCTGTCCGCCAGAGAAAGCAGGATCTCCCAGTGGCCACACATTTTAATTCCACATCCCATTCCCATTCCGACATGTCTATCCACGGCCTCCTCTACTGTAAAGATGAAGCCACACTCAGGTTGGAGGAACAACACCTTATATTCCGTCTGGGTAGCCTCCAACCTGATGGCATGAACATTGACTTCTCTAACTTCCACTAGGCCCCACCTCCCCCTCGTACCCCATCTGTTACTTATTTTTATGCACACATTCTTTCTCTCACTCTCTTTTTTCTCCCTCTGTCCCTCTGAATATACCTCTTGCCCATCCTCTGGGTCCCCCTCCCCCCCTCCTTGTCTTTCTTCCCGGACCTCCTGTCCCATGATCCTCTCGTATCCCCTTTTGCCTATCACCTGTCCAGCTCTTGGCTCTATCCCTCCCCCTCCTGTCTTCTCCTATCATTTTGGATCTCCCCCTCCCCCTCCAACTTTCAAATCCCTTACTCACTCTTCCTTCAGTTAGTCCTGACGAAGGGTCTCGGCCTGAAACATCGACTGCACCTCTTCCTACAGATGCTGCTTGGCCTGCTGCGTTCATCAGCAACTTTGATGTGTGTTGGTCGAAAATCAGAGTCACTGGGTCTCCAGACAAATGGAATCCTCGCTCTGATTCAGAACTCTGCTCATTGGCCATTAAGGTAAGACAATTCAGAAGGACGCTGGTAAAGACTTTTGCTCCTTCATTGTCACTTACCCAATAGGGTCACTACTCCGGCTTGTATCACAATAATCCAGCATGACATCTTCCATTGAGCACAATATTGATAGAACAATTCATCAATGAAAGCATTCAACCCTACTCTGAGAGGTTTAGTCATCTGGGGTACAGAAACGCAGGAATAGTTTACAGCATTAGAATTGGGTCAATCTTACTGCTAGGATTGGGTCAATTTCTTTTTAGATTAGATTATGAGAACACTCAGTCCTCTTTTATTGTCATTTAAAAATGCATACATGCATTAAGAAATGATACAAATGTTTCTCAGGAGTGATATCACAGAAAACAGGACAAACCAAAGAATAACACTGACAGAACCATATAATTATAACATATAGTTACAGCAGTGCAAAGCAATACCATAATTTGATGAAGAACAAACCATGGGCACGGTAAAAAAAAAAGTCTCAAAGTCTCCGAGTCGATCGACTCCCAAGTCCCCGATAGCAGGTGGCAAAAGGGAGAAACTCCCTGCTATAAGCCTCCAGGCACCATCAACTTGCCAATGCCTTGGAAGCAGCCAACCACAGCCATCACTGAGTCAGTCCATCCGAAAACTTCGAGCCTCGGACCAGCCCCTCCGATACAGCCTCCCAAGCGCCATCCTCTGCTGAGCGCCTTCGACCTGGCCCCGGCCGCTGAAACAAGCAAAGCCGAGGATTCGAGGCCTTCTGCTCCGGAGATTCCGGTTACCATACGGTAGCAGCGGCAGCGAAGCGGGCATTTCAGAAGTTTTCCAGGTGTTCCTCCGTACTCTCACATCCGTATCCATCAAATCAGAATCGTGCACGGTCCCCTACTTGACAGATTACAGATATCATTCACCGGAGAGGCCACACGCGCTGCCATCGTGCCACCATCTTCTCCTCCTACTTTTTTTAAATTAATTTCAATTAATGCACCTTTACTGAAGTTCATATTTGGTTCATTCATTAAAGGTTGATAGAGCTGCAAACACGGAAGACAGGCCTTCTGCTCAACTTATCTTCCCTAACCAATTTGCCCAGCTGAACTAGTCCTATTTGCCTGAATTTGGTCCATGTCCCTCTTTCTTATATATGTACCTATCTAAATATCTCTTAACAAATGTAACTGTATCTGCTTCGGGAACTTTCTCTGTCAGTTCATATCACAACCATGTGAAAAAATTGCCCCTCAGAATTATTTTAAACATTTTCTCTCTCACCTTAAACCTATGGCCTCTAGTTTTACATTTCTCTACACTGAGAAAAAGATTGTCATCATTCACGTTATCTGCACCTTTCTTGATTTTATAAACATGTCAGCCTCCTCCAGTCAATCTTGTATACTCCTTGAGTGAGGCTTTTTTTTAAAATAACCAATTTGACCAATTTTATCAAAATTGATCAAGCACTTCTATAGATTATTCTCAGGGCTTTAATGTTTATGATTGCAACTAGTAAAAATTGAAAGAAAGTTCCTAAAGAATTTCTGAGAAAAGTGTTTCTCCAACATCCCTGTACTTTTTAACTTGATTAAATAAAACTTTAAAACTTTGTGCTGGCAAGAAATGTCAGTTTTGCCATCAAGGAGCAGGTACCAGAGACTTGAAAATGCATACTCAGCATTTTAGGATGAGTTTCTTTTCCTCTGCCATCAGATTTCCAAACAGACCACGAACACTACCTCTCTATTCCTCCTATGCACGTTCTATTTATTTTGTTTTATTATAACTGATAGTAATTTCTAATGCCTTGCCACAAAACAACTTTCACACCACATGCCAGTGATAATTAACCTGATTCTCATTCAATTATGATGACGTACATTAGTTCCTATAATCAACTGAACTAGTTTTATCTCTCTCTCTCTCCTCTTTTAGCAATTGTTCTTTCTTATCAGCCTTGTGTGCTTTTGATGGTATTTATTAAAACTTTTCGGAGGTATAGTAACAAAACTGAGTGATTTTTTTTGTGTATTTTTCAATATATGGACAAAATCCACATCTATTTATTACTTGGGGCCAGCCTGTAATTATTACTGGGTTCAGTTATAGATCTCTTAAAGGGGTCAAAAGTTGACTTATCTCTTGATAGTTTGTATTTTGAAAATAACCTTTAATCTCTATTTTATTGAACTCAGATACAACCTGAAAATCAGCCCTAATTGAACAGGCAAAACAGCACAACTCAATTATAGATTAAAAGCACTTTGAGTACATTCCTCAAAGAAAATTTTGGAAAAAGAGACTGCTTATATAGCAACTTTCAATTTTTTCACATGAACTATTTTGTACTTTTGCTGAAGGAGATTATTAATTAATTGTAAATCAAGACTGAACTTCTGCCCTGGTTCCTTGCCCACCTGGGATGATCTGCCAAACTTACTTCATCTTGGGTTCAGGAGATAAGGCTTCTATTCAGCTCATAGGTAAGAGATCTAATTCATTCTAGATCCCAGAAATGAAATGCCTGTGTTTCGTTCACTGAACCATTCAGTAATCCCATTCATTTCACTTCAACCGTTGCTAATTTATGAAGATCTCCCTCAAACAGTGGACAAAATATTCTTGGAAATGTGTTGGAAGTTTGTATGAATAAGACACCACAGAATATCTAGAACACTGCTTAGGTGGAAGTATATTGTTGGAAAAAAGCCCATCCAGTTTTCATCAATTAAGCACTTTAATATTCTCCAGGAGATGATTGCTGCCAATTTCTTTTCCAATCCAATTTACAGAGAGATTAATCTTATAACATATAACCATATGACAATTACAGCACGGAAACAGGCCGTCTCACCCTTCTAGTCCGTGCCAAACTCTTACTCTCACCTAATCCCACCGACCTGCACTCAGCCCATAACCCTCCATTCCTTTCCTGTCCATATAGTTATCCAATTTTACTTTAAATGACAACATCGAACCTGCCTCAACCACTTCTGCTGGAAGCTCGTTCCACACAGCTACCACTCTCTGAGTAAAGAAGTTCCCCCTCATGTTACCCCTAAACTTTTGCCCTTTAATCTTAATCTCAAAACACTTTAAACTTTCCTTTTACACCCAGTGGTCACTTTATTAGGTACCTCCTATACCTAATAAAATAGCCAGTGAGTGTGTGTTTCTGGTCATCTTCTTCTGCCAAAACCCTTCCACCTCAAGGTTCAACATGTTGTGCATTCAGAGATGCTCTTCTGTTCTCCACGGTTATAATGAATGGCTATTTGAGTTACTGTGCCTTCCTGTCAGTTTGAACTAGTCTGCCCATTCTGCCTTGACCTCTCTCATTAACAAGGCATTTTTACCCACAGAAGCTACTGCTCATTAGATGTTTTTAATCGTTTGTTGCATCATTCTCTGTAAACTCTAGAGAATTTTCTGTGTGAAAATCTCAGGAGATTAGCAGTTATTGAGATACTCAAACCACCTCATCTGGCACTAACAATCATTCCATAATCAAAGTCACTTGGCTCATATTTCTTCCCTATCCTGAAGTTTGGTCTGAACAACAACTGAACCTTTTAACCATATCTGCATGCCTTTGTGCATTGAGAGGCTGATTAGATACTGTATTTTTTATTAGGTGTGGCTAATAAAGTGAGCACTCAGTGAATGTGGGTTGCATGTCACCATTTTTTTTCCAAAGTTGTTCGTTGGATGCAGACATCATCAGCAACACCATAAATGCCTTGAACTGATTAGCCTTCACAGGCCAGTTAAGAGTTAAACATGTTGGAGAACCTAGAGAGACATGGTGAAGTTATAGATTCCTCTCAATGTACCTGTCCAACTTCCTTTTAAATGTTTTTAATGTATCAGGATTAGAATCAGAGTAACACAGACAAAATGCTGGAAGCACTTAGCAGGTCAGGCAGTGTCCATGGAAAAGAATAAAGAGTTGAGGTTGTGTTGTGTTTAGGATCAGAATCAGGGTTAATATCACTGTCTTGTATGTTAGAGTTGTTACACTGCTGGCACTTATGGCAGCAATGAAGATCTTCCATCTCTGGTGGTCTTCAGGGCTTCCTTCATCATGTCAGTAGCTTCCTCTCGGTTTTCACTACTGTCAGTCATGCAAGATCCAGGTGGAGACTCAGGAACACAGCCACACTCAGGTGTAGAAGGATTCTTCATTGCCATTTACGTAATGATTTTGTTTTACCAGTCTGGGTTGTTAGCCCTGAGCTGAAACACTTAACACTTAACCTGGAGGACCGGTGCACCACTCTTAGTCTGGCCTCTACCCTTGGTAGGGTAACCCGACCAAGTGTCAATACATGAACCCCTGACTCTAGCCAACACAACTCACTCGATCATTGAGACATGCAAGCCTTCAAATCACAACATCATAAGACTATAAGAATTAGGCCATTTGACCCATCAAGTCTGCTCTGCCATTTCATCATGGCTGATCAATTTTCCTCTCAGCCCCAGTCTCCTGATTTCTCCTCATATCCTTTCAAGCCTTGACTAATCAAGAATCTATCAAACTTTGCCTTAAATATACATAAAGACTTGGCCTCCAAACACTTGGAAACATCATCTCCACATCCACTCTATCAAGGCTTTTCACCATTCAATAGGCTTCAATGAGGTCACCCTTCCTTCTTCTGAAATCTGGGGAATACAGGCCCAGAGCTATCAGATGCTCTTCATATGACAAGCCATTCAATCCTGGAATCATTTTTTGTGAACCTCCTTTGAACCCTCTCCAGTTTCAGCGCATCATCTCTAAGATAAGGGGCTCAAGCCTGCCCATAATACTCTAACTGCTTTATAAAGTACTTTTTGAAGTTTTAACATTACATCCTTGCTTTTATATTCTAGTCCTCTTGAAATGAGGACTAAAATTACATTTGCCTTCCTCACCACAGACTCAACCTACAAATTGCCCTTCAGGGAATCCTGCACTAAGACTCCCAAGTCCCTTTGCATCTCAGTTTTTTTGTATTTTCTCTCCACTTAAAAAATAGTCAACCCTTCAATTTTTCTACCAAATTGCATGATCATACACTTCTCGACACTGTATTCCATCTGCCATTTCTTTGCCTATTCTCCTAATCTAAGTCCTTCTATAGCCTCTCTTCTTCCTCAAAACTACCTGTCCCTCAATCTATATTCATATCATCTGCAAATTTTGCAAAAAAGCCATCAATTCCAACATTAAAATCTTTGACATATAATATAAAAAGAATCAGACCCAACACAGAACCTTGTGGAACACCACGAGTCTCCAGCAGCCAGACAGAAAAGATCTCCTTTGTTCCCACTCTTTGACTCCTGCCAATCAGCCGCTGCTTTATCCATGCAGGAATATTTTCTGTGATGCCATGGGCTCGTAGCTTGTTAAGGAATCTCATGTGTGGCATCTTGTCAAAGGCCTTCTGAAAATCCAAGTGCACAACATCAACTGATTCTCCTTTGTCTATCCTGCTTGTACTACTTCAAAGAATTCCAACAGATTTGTCAGGCAAGGTTTTCCCTTGAGAAAACCATGCTGACTATGGCCTATTTTCTCATGTGCCCTGACACTTCATCCTTAATAATCGACATCAGCATCTTCCCAATCACTGGGTCAGACTAACTCCCTATAGTTTCCTTTCTTATGCCTCTCTCCCTTCTTGAAGAGTGGAGGGACATTTCCAATTTTCCAGTCTTCTGGAATCATTCCAGAAACCAGTGATTCTGGAAAGATCATTACTAATGCCTCCAAAATCTCTTCAGCCACCTCTTTCAGAACTCTGGAGTGTACGCTATCTGGTCCAGGTGATTTATCTACCTTCAGGACTTTCAATTTCCCAAGAACCTTCTCTCTAGTTATTGTAACTTCAAAATACTTATTCAGTTTGTCTGCCATTTTATTGTCCCCCATTACTACCTCTACAGCATCATTTTCCAACGGTACGATTGTTGTCTTAAATGTCTTGTATGCAGTCCTCTTGGAGGTGTCTGAAATGATGTGTAATTTATTGTTCTGTGGCAGAAATACAGTGCAAAGACATAAAAATTATTATAAATTAAATAGTATTAAAAAAAGGAAAGGAGATCATGATAATAGACGATTCAGAAATCTGATGTTGCTGGGGAATATGCTGTTTCTAAAATGCCTCAGTTATGACCTCTGGCAGCTGATATGGATCACCTTTACCCTGTCTGTAATCCTTGTGGTTTTATTCACTTCCATAATATTATGCCTCATTCTCCAATGCTCCAATGGAAAAAGTCCCAATTGCTCATTCTCTCTCTCTCCATAAATCAGTCCCTCAAGTCCCAGCAACATTCTGGTACATCATTGTCACACACTTTTCCAGTTAGTGCTGTCTCACCTGTAGCATGGTGACCTAAAACTGAACACAAAGTAACACACACAAAATGTTGGGAGAATTCGGAAGGTCAGACAGTATCTATGCAAATTAATAAACAGTCGATGTTTTGGGCTGAGACCCTTCTTCTGGACGTACAACATTCCAAACACAGCCTCACCAACATACTTTAAGTGCAACCATAGCATCCCAGTTTTGGTATACATGCTATAACTGATAAAAGCCAGTATGCCGAATGCCTTCTTCACCATCCCAGCTGCCTGCATAGCTACTTTCAGGGAACTGTGTTTTATTATTATTTTCTATTTCAGAGATACAACACGGTAACAGGCCCTTCTGACCAATGAACTCAGACGCCAAATTACACCCATGTGACCAACTAAAGTTAACCTACAAGTACGTACATGCACTGATGGTGCTCAGTCTGAACCAATTAAGAATGCCAGTTTTACATTATTAAGGGCTTTATTGAATCAAAGTCTTTTTAACATCAGTTGAGTAATTTCATGACTACCTTTTATCACATTAACATATTTTAATTTTTCATTTATTTAATTACGTGAACTTAAATGATACAGTTGTTGTGATGAGATTTGAACTTCTTTCTTTGAACCAAATGTTTACACACTGGCTGCTGGCTGGGTGACTTATCCAGAACTCTCTTTTGTGCTCACTACTCAAGCTCTGTCAGCCTTAAATAGGAACAGCTAGAACATCCACCGGAGCATTGACTTGGCTTTGCTAAATGGGCCTTTATATTAGAGAAGCATGGTTAAACTCAACAGCAAGTCTCAAACAAGCAGGAGAGGTACAATTTATAGAATGTTTTATAGTTCAGCTAAGCTTCCTGAACTCCCATCTTAAAAAAAAAGACTACACAGTCAGAATGTATAAGTTCATCCACCTCCATCAAAGGCACTAGCCTCCCAACCATCAAGGGTATCTTCAAAAGACATTCAAAAGGATATCCTGATTTAGTGACATCCATCATTAAGGACTCCCATCACCCAGAACATGTCCTTTTCTCCTTGCGACCATCAGGGAGGAGATACAACAGCCTAAGGAACAGACTCAACGTTTTAGGAACAGCATCTTCCTTGCTGCCCATCAGATTCCTGAATGTAATCCAATCTCAAACAAGAGAAAAATCTGTAGATGCTGGAAATCTGAGCAACACACACAAAATGCTGGAGGAATTCAGCAGGCCAGGCAGCATCTATGGAAAATAGTACAGTCGACGTTTTGGGCCAAGACCCTTCAGCAGAACTGGAGGAAAAAGATGCTGAGGAGTGGATTTAGAAGGTGGGGGGAGGGGAGAGAGAAACACAAGGGCACAGGTGAATCCTGAAGGGGGACGGATGAAGTAAAGAGCTGGGAAGTTGATTGATGAAATAGATACAGGTCTGGAGAAGACTGAGTCTAATAGAAGAGGACAGAAGGCCATGGAAGAAAGAAAAGGGGGAAGGGCACCAGAGGGAGGTGATGGGTGGGGAAGGAGATGAGGTGAGAGAAGTCAATCTTCATGCCCTCCAGTTGGAGGATACCCAGACAGAATATAAGGTATTGCTCCTCCAGCCTAAGTGTGGCCTCAGTATGACAGTGGAGAAGGCCATGGATAGACACATCGGAATGCGAATGGGAAGTGGAATTAAAATAGGTGGCCATTGGGAGATCCCACTTTTTCTGGAGGACAGAGCCTAGATGCTTGGCAAGGCGGTCTCCCAGTCTATGTCATATCTCACCGATATAAAGGAGGCCACACCCGGAGAGCTGGTTACAGTAAATGACCTCATCAAACACTTGGAAGGACTGTTTGGGGCCCTGAATGGAAGTGAGGGAGGAGGTGTAGGGGCAGGTGTAGCAATTGTTCTGCTTACAAAGATAAATGCCAGGAGGGAGGTCAGTGGGGAGGGATAAATGGACAAGGGAGTCGCGTAGGAAGCGATCCCTGTGGAAAGCAGAAAGTGAGGGGGGGTGGGAAAGATGTGCTTGGTGGTGGGATCCCATTGGAGATGGCGGAAGTTTTGGAGAATTGTGTGCTGGATGCAGAGGCTGGTGGAGTGGTAAGTGAGGAACATTATCCCTGATAGGGTGGCGGGGGGATGGTTGAATGCAATGGACCATGAACCCATGAACCACACCTCATAACTTTTGCTTACTTTTTGCACCACTTTTGTATATGTATATATAATACAAAAAAATACAAATTATAGTAAGAAGAATTCATTGTATATTTTGTATTCTGCACTGTACTGCTGCCACAAAACAACAAATTTGATAACATATGTCAGTGATATGGCACAATGTTCTACAGTACCAGCAACCTGGGTTCAATTCCTGCCCTGCTTGTAAGGAGTTTGGACGTTCTCCCTGTGACTGCGTGAGTTTCCTCCGTATGCTCTGGTTTCCTCCCACATTCCAAAGACGTATCGGTTAGTTGGTTAGTTGGTCATTGTAAATTGTCCTGTGATTAGGCTAAGATTAAATCAGGGGGTTGCTGGGTGGTGTGGCCTGAGGGGTTGGGAGGGTCTGTTCCACACTGTATTGCAATAAACAAATCAATAATAAACCTGATTTGGATTCTGATATATTCAAGCAACATACATCAAAGTTGCTGGTGAACGCAGCAGGCCAGGCAGCATCTATAGGAAGAGGCGCAGTCTCTTGCGCCTCTTCCTATAGATGCTGCCTGGCCTGCTGCATTCACCAGCAACTTTGATGTATGTTGCTTGAATTTCCAGCATCTGCAGAATTCCTGTTGTTTTTGTTTCTGATATATTCATCTTTTTCTGTGCTGAAATATTGATGCATTTTCTCATTCCACAGATGTACAGAGTATTTCCAACATATTTTCTGTTGTTATTTTAGTATCTGCTGTTTCTGTTTTGATTTTCCCTTGTATATTTATCTTCTCCATTAGCTATTTCTTGGTGGGAAATCCCATCATTAGCATTTGTAAGAGATGGGGTAATTTCACCAGAACAGACAAACTTAACGTCCCTTCCTTTTCCAGTTCATTTGTCTTTTAAAGCTAAACGTTAAACCTCAGCAGGCTGGGAGGTTAATCAGCCATGGCAAATTGCCCCTAGTGTGTAGGTTCATGGGAGAGTGAGCAAAAATGGGAGGACTGGAAGGAAGGTGGCGGGGGAGAAACTCATGAGGCATGGGTTAGGATCACCTAGAATGGAAATCTCAATGTTGATGCCTTTGGTTTGTAGACTAACCAGGCAGAATGGGAGGTGCTGGTTAACAATTTAAGAATGATTGATTTTATTTCTCAAATTTCCCAGCATCTACAGAAACTGTTGTGTTTATAAATTTCTCTCCAACTCAGTCCGGAAGTGTGGCCACACTTGCTGGCTGCCCCAAGCACAATCCTTGCTGATTTGATTTGATACAAAACAGCAAACAATGCATTTCAAAGTATATGCGACAAATAAAGCTAAACTTCTTTAATCATTAACCAGCACCTCTCATTCTGCCTGGCTCGTCTGCGAGACAAAGGCATAAACATTGCGATTTCCATTCTAGGTGATCCTCCCCTCCCATCAGTTTCTTCCCCTTCCCCTAAAACCACCTCCTATTTTTGTTCCCTTTCACGTAAACCTGTGCACTAGTACCATGGCCAATTATAGATCGAGTGGATACCCAGGGTTAATACCAGGGGGAATGTCAGGGTTAAATTCTTTACACAGCGGTGAGTGCATGGATTGCCCTGACCATGTAACAGTGACATATACATTAGGGGCATTTAAGAAACTCTTCCATAGGCTCATAGATGAGAGAAAAATAAAAGGCTACTTAGGAGTGAACGGTTATGCTATCTTGGAGTAGATTAAAAGATTGGCACAACATAGTGGGTCGAAGGGCCTGTACGGTGCTGTAGTGTTCGATGTTCTATGCTTAATGTACCAGCCCACATACCCTTGTGAAGTTGATATGTTAGATTGATCTTGGTTAAGGGGTCGGCACAACATCATAGGCCTGTTCTGCACTATACAGTTCAGAGCTCTAAGTGGACGGAAACAAAGTACCTGGATGAAACTCACTCAGTGACAGAGCGAACGTGCAATCAGACAGCAGCAGATGTCAGGACTGAACCCATGTCACCCGAGCCATTAGCAGCAGCTCTACCTGCTGTGCTTCCTGTGATGCACGATGCTATATAAAGTCTTTCCTTTGCATTGTGCTGTGTCACAAATTATGCTCCTTCCACCAGTGGAGGGGGGTGGTGTTACAAAGTCACTTCAATAAAAAATTTGGGCTGGATTGCATCAGTACTGTCCACCCCTGCCATAAAACTTTTTCCAGAGAAATTTGGCTTGTACAAAAATAAATAACCACCTGACTTGTTCTGCAGCCAAGAGGCTGTTGGAAAGTTTTATAGCTTGGCTATGGGGCACAAGAGTGATTACCCTGTGATGTAATCCTTAGGAGGATGTGTTAGATGAATTATAAGCAGAGATAACTTCATATGCATTCATTCCCACGAAAGGCACACTTGCAGTCAGAATGCACTGAAATCTACGTAAATGATAGCCATATAGGAGAGGGTTTCAAAACCTGGTTGAGTGGTGCCACTACCAATACCTCTCACTCAGTGTCAGCAAAACCAAAGACCTAATTATTAACTTAAGGAGGAAGAAGTGAACATCAGTGAGCCAGTCCTCATCAGGGGATTGAGGGTGGAGAGGATTGGCAACTTTAAATTCTTTTGCATTATCGTATCAGCATGCATGTGCCATCACAAAGATAGCAAAACAGCACTTCTACTTCCCTAGAAATTGTGTATATTTGACATGTCATCTAAAATGTTGACAAATTTCTATAGATACGCAGTAGAGAGTGCCCTAACTGGTTGAAACATGGCCTGGTATGGGAAAGGGAATGCTCAGGAACAGAAAATTCTGGAGAAAGTGGAGGCACAAAGGCTTCATGGCTGTCTCCTCGTCAGTTCCTGAGTGAACATGTCCCAGGCAGTGGTGTGATAAAAATTCCTGACATTGACACCTGCAGTTCTGGGGTGCATTGCCATGATGCTTGGATTCTTGTATCATCTTTCTCATTCCAGTCAGATAACCCTGAATCCAGAAATTTTAGGATTCGAAGATTCAAATTACATTTATTATCAAGGTATGTATGCAGTACACAACCCCGAAATTCATCTTCCTGCACATAGCCAGGAAACAAAGAAACACCATGGAACTTGTTCAAAGAAAACGTCAAACACCCAATGCACAAAAGAAGGAACAAATTACACAAACAGCAAAAACGAGTGAATAACACACAGAATATTAAGCATCAAACCACAGAGTCCTTGAAACAGTCTAGGAATATTCAGTTCAGTTCAATTTAGCAGATAAGTTCGTTGAACTAATTTTCTAGCCAAACACTCCTGAAGTGCAGCCATTGTCATAATATTGTGAAAAAGAGCAGCCAATTTGTACACAACAGGCTGAAGAGAGAAGGGAAAGATTTAGATGGAACATGAGGGGTAACTTTTTTTTTATATACAAAGGGTGGTATCTCCAAGGAATGAGCTGCCAGAGGAGCGGATGAGGCAGGTGCAATGTTAAATTTTAAGAGAAAGTAGGACAGATTGGAAAAGTTTAGAAGCTTATGGGCTAAACGCTGGCATATAGGACTAGCTTCGATAAGGCATTTTGGTCGACATGGACCAGTGGCTAAAGGACTAGGAAGGCCAAAGGAGTAGGATTCTCTGACTCAATTAACAACCACTTGATTATAAACAGAAGCTTCAAACTTGGGATCAATGTTGATCAGGATTGCTGGCTTAATTCCCATAAAGATGCAATGGGGTTTTTGGCATCTTTCTGAGAAAGCAGACAACACTCCAACGAATCATGGGCACTCGAGAGATGCAGTGCCAAAGAAGCTCCTTCAGCCCACCGACCATTCATCACAATGTTTAGCTTTATTTGCTACATGAATATCCAAATATCAAAGATACCATGGTATGCACTGTTTTGTGTCCACGATCAACAGAGTTCAAGGATGTGCTGGGGCAGCCCGCAAAGCCATGCTACCAGTGACAACATTGCATGCCCACGATTGATTCACCCTAACCCAGGCGTCTTTGGCATGTGGGAGGAAACCTGAGCACCCAGGGGAAATTCTCGCGATCGTGGGGAGAACATGCAACCTCTTTACAGGCAACAGTGGGAATTGAACCCTGATCGCTGGTGTGTTAACAGCATCACGTTAACCACTACTCCACTGTTCTGTCCCTGTCCAAGTTGGTCCCACCTGTCCAAGTTTGACACCTGTCCATCATCGACTCTCTATCTGGTTCCACCAATCACCAACTAGCGCCTGTGCACAGCAGCCCTGCCCAGGCACTGCTCTGTACTGGCTATCGTTCGTCTTGCCTCTCAGACTTGAAATATTGGCTTACACTCCTTGCTTCCACAGATGCTGACTGACCTGCTGAGTTTATCCAGTATTTGTTTTTTTTGTCCTGGGTCTGGAGTCATATATAGGCCAGAATAGGTGAGGATGACAGAGTTTCATTGCTAACAGTTGCCACAAGGGCAAATTTAAACAGCACAGAGGAGATTTACTGGGATGCTGCCTGGATGAGGAAGCATGGTATGTTGAGCGAACTAGGGTTTTTCTCTTTGGAGAGAAGCAGGATGAGAGGTGCCATTATAGTGATGTAGAAGATAACAACAGGCATAGATCAAGTAGAAATCCAGAGACTATTTCCTGGGGCATAGATGGCTAATCGCAGGAGGCATCATTTCAAGGTGATTGGAAAAATGTTTAGGAAGATGACAGAGGTAAGAGGTGGATGCACGGCACACAATGCCAGGGATTGTGGTAAAGGTACTATTAAGTACTTTGGGATATTTTAGAAAATGTTAGATAGGTACATAGATGACAGAATAATGGAGGGTTATGTAGGAAGGAAGGGTTAGATTAATCGTAGAATGCGTTAAAAGGTCAGCACAACATTGATGGCTGAAGAGCCTATAGTGTGCTGAAAAGCTTTATGTTCCAACCATCCAGTTGTTCCAGAGTTACCACTGGTATTGCAGACTCTGTATTTAACTGAACTTAAATTTCGGAGTTGATGGTGGGAGAGGAATTGGCATTGAGTGGGATTTGAACTCAGATCCTTAGATCATTTGTCCAGGCCTCTGAATTCTGTTCCAATACCTCGGCTGCTGGGCTATTGAACCCACAAACCACTGGGTGGCGGTGTGGTTATTGCAACCTCACTGTGATTAGACAAAGAACAGCTTCATTTTCTCTATCACGAGGAAATCTGCAGATGCTGGAAATTCAAATCAACACACAGAAGAAATGCTGGTGAACGCAGCAGGCCATAGATCTATAGAAAGAGGTACAGTCGAAATGCCATCCCCTGCTCGCAATTCCTCTGACTCCGCCGCATCTGCTCTCAGGATGAGGCTTTTCATCCCAGGACGAGGGAGATGTCTTCCTTTTTTAAAGAAAGGGGCTTCCTTTCCTCCACCATCAACTCTGCTCTCAAACACATCTCCCCCATTTCACGCACGTCTGCTCTCACTCCATCCTCCCGCCACCCCACTAGGAATAGGGTTCCCCTCGTCCTCACCTACCACCCCACCAGCCTCCGGGTCCAACATATTATTCTCCGTAACTTCCGCCAACTCCAACGGGATCCAACCACTAAGCACATCTTTCCCTCCCCCCCCCCCTGCATTCCGCAGGGATCACTCCCTACACAACTCCCTTGTCCATTCGTCCCACCCCCCTGTCCCTTCCCACCGATCTCCCTCCCGGCACTTATCCGTGTAAGCGGAACAAGTGCTACACATGCCCTTACACTTCCTCCCTTACCACCATTCAGGGCCCCAGACAGTCCTTCCAGGTGAGGCGACACTTCACCTGTGAGTCGGCTGGGGTGATATACTGCGTCCGGTGCTCCCCATACGGCCTTCTACATATTGGCGAGACCCGACGCAGGCTGGGAGACTGTTTCGCTGAACACCTACGCTCTGTCCACCAGAGAAAGCAGGATCTCCCAGTGGCCACACATTTTAATTCCACGTCCCATTCCCATTCGGATATGTCTATCCACGGCCTCCTCTACTGCACATTTAGGTTGGAAGAACAACACTTTATATTCCGTCTGGGTAGCCTCCAACCTGATGGCATGGACATTGACTTCTCTAACTTCCATTAATGCCCCACTTCCCCTTCACACCCGATCCCTTATTTATTTATTTATTTATTTATTTATTTATATGTGTGTATTTTTCTTTCCCCCTTTTTTCTCTCTTTCTTCTCCCTCTGTCCCTCTCACTATAACTCCTTGTCCATCCTCTGGGTTCCCCGCCTTCCCCCTAGGCCTCCCGTCCCATGATCCTTTCCCTTCTCCAGCATGGTATCCCTTTTGCCAATCAACTTTCCAGCTCTTGGCTCCATCCCTCTCCCTCCTGTCTTCTCCTATCATTTCGGATCTCCCCCTCCCCCCCCACTTTCAAATCTCTTACTATCTTTTCTTTCAGTTAGTCCTGACAAAGGGTCTCGGCATGAAACATCGACCGTACCTCTTCTTATAGATGCTGCCTGGCCTGCTGCGTTCACCAGCAATTTTTGTGTGTGTTGCTTCATTTTCTCTATACTCCTTCGTGATATCCTGAAGTTGCCAGAAGTCCTTTAGAAAAGCAAACATTTCTTCTTCCTTCATCTTAAGATAATGCTACAAGAATATTCTTCTCTTTCAGCATTTAACTGGGTTTTTCTTTAAATGTCAGCATTGTTTGAATTGGCAGAGAACAGCAGTTCATCTGTACAGCAATAGAGAGATGAATTTAACACACACTGTCCAAACAGTGGGACCTTTGAAGCAAGCAAACACTTAGTAGCTGATTGGTGGCCACTGTGAAGTCCACATCTCTGTGCTGTTGAGTTGCTTGAAGCCAACTCTAGAAACAGACAGAAGAAACAAATAACCGTACAAAATACCACAAGCTAACTATCACATTTTTTGATATTCAGCTTTTAAAGTTTTGATATTGGCATGAAAAAATGTTTGATCAATATAAATAGATACATGCCTATCACAGAGGGAATGCAAGCTTTGCAATGCATTAATTCACATCTAATTGAGAGAAGCAGCACTCCCCAAGAAACTGGAGGAGCTCAGCATGTCAGGCAGCATCTATGGAGGAGAACAAACAGTTGACGTTTTGGAACAAGACCCTTCAGGACTGGAAGGGAAGTGGGGAGGAATGCAGAATAAAAAGATGAGGGGAAGGGAAGGAGTACAAGCTGGCCGGTGATAGGTGAAGCCATGTAAGAGGAAAGGTTGGTAGGTTGGGGAGGACGTATGAAGTGAGAAGCTGGGAACAGATAGGTGGAAGAGGTAAAGGGCTGAAGAAGGAATCCAATAGGAGAGGAGAGTGGGCCATGAGGATAAAGGAAGGAGGAGTAGAGGGAGGTGCTGGGCAGGTGAAGAGAAGGAGTAAGAGGTGAACCAGAATGGGGAATGAAAAGAAGAAAGAAATGGAGGGGGGAGAAATTACCGGATGTTGGAGAGATTGATTTTCAAGCCATCAGGTTGGAGGTGAAATATGATGCTCCTCCAACCTGAGAGTGGCCTCACCATGGCAGTAGAAGAGGCTATGGACCAACGTGTCAGAATAGAAATGGGTGGAAAGGGGATTTACAGGAATGAGAAACTTCAATCATAGGAAGAAGGTGCGGCTGTCTTCTTGAGGAATAGAAATGGATATGGAGAGGCAGACAAAATACTAGAGGAACTCAGATGTTAGATAGCATCTATATAAAAGCTATGGAAAGTTTCTACTGAAGAGTCATCAACCTGAAGGATAAACAACAGGAATTCTGCAGATGCTGGAAATTCAAGCAACATACATCAAAGTTGCTGGTGAACGCAGCAGGCCAGGCAGCATCTATAGGAAGAAGCGCAGTCGACGTTTCAGGCCGAGACCCTTCGTCAGGACTAACTGAAGGAAGAGTGAGTAAGGGATTTGAAAGCTGGAGGGGGAGGGGGAGATGCAAAATGATAGGAGAAGACAGGAGGGGGAGGGATGGAGCCGAGAGCTGGACAGGTGATAGGCAGAAGGGATACGAGAGGATCATGGGACAGGAGGTCCGGGAAGAAAGACGGGGGGGGTGACCCAGAGGATGGGCAAGAGGTATATTCAGAGGGACAGAAGGAGAAAAAGGAGAGTGAGAGAAAGAATGTGTGCATTAAAAAGAGTAACAGATGGGGTACGAGGGGGAGGTGGGGCCTAGCGGAAGTTAGAGAAGTCAATGTTCATGCCATCAGGTTGGAGGCTACCCAGACGGAATATAAGGTGTTGTTCCTCCAACCTGAGTGTGGCTTCATCTTTACAGTAGAGGAGGCCGTGGATAGACATGTCAGAATGGGAATGGGATGTGGAATTAAAATGTGTGGCCACTGGGAGATCCTGCTTTCTCTGGCGGACAGAGCGTAGATGTTCAGCAAAGCGGTCTCCCAGTCTGCGTCGGGTCTCACCAGTATATAAAAGGCCACATCGGGAGCACCGGACGCAGTATATCACCCCAGTCGACTCACAGGTGAAGTGATGCCTCACCTGGAAGGACTGTTTGGGGCCCTGAATGGTGGTAAGGGAGGAAGTGTAAGGGCATGTGTAGCACTTGTTCCACTTACACGGATAAGTGCCAGGAGGGAGATCAGTGGGGAGGGATGGGGGGGACGAATGGACAAGGGAGTTGTGTAGGGAGCGATCCCTGCGGAATGCAGAGAGAGGCGGGGAGGGAAAGATATGCTTAGTGGTGGGATCCCGTTGGAGGTGGCGGAAGTTACGGAGAATAATATGTTGGACCCGGAGGCTGGTGGGGTGGTAGGTGAGGACCAGGGGAACCCTATTCCTAGTGGGGTGGTGGGAGGATGGAGTGAGAGCAGATGTACGTGAAATAGGGGAGATGCGTTTAAGAGCAGAGTTGATAGTGGAGGAAGGGAAGCCCCTTTCTTTAAAAAATGAAGACATCTCCATCGTTCTAGAATGAAAAGCCTCATCCTGAGAGCAGATGCGGCGGAGACGGAGGAATTGCGAGAAGGGGATAGAGTTTTTGCAAGAGACAGGGTGAGAAGAGGAATAGTCCAGATAGTTGTGAGAGTCAGTAGGCTTATAGTAGACATCAGTGGATAAGCTGTCTCCAGAAACAGAGACAGAAAGATCTAGAAAGGGGAGGGAGGTGTCAGAAATGGACCAGGTAAACTTGAGGGCAGGGTGAAAGTTGGAGGCAAAGTTAATAAAGTCAACGAGTTCTGCATGCGTGCAGGAAGCAGCGCCAATGCAGTCGTCGATGTAGCGAAGGAAAAGTGGGGGACAGATACCAGAATAGGCACGGAACATAGATTGTTCCACAAACCCAACAAAAAGGCAGGCATAGCTAGGACCCATACGGGTGCCCATAGCTACACCTTTAGTTTGGAGGAAATGGGAGGAGCAAAAGGAGAAATTATTAAGAGTAAGGACTAATTCTGCTAGACGGAGCAGAGTGGTGGTAGAGGGGAACTGATTAGGTCTGGAATCCAAAAAGAAGCGTAGAGCTTTGAGACCTTCCTGATGGGGGATGGAAGTATATAGGGACTGGACATCCAAGGTGAAAATAAAGCGGTGGGGGCCAGGGAACTTAAAATCATCGAAAAGTTTAAGAGCGTGAGAAGTGTCACGAACATAGGTCGGAAGGGATTGAACAAGGGGTGATAAAACAGTGTCGAGGTATGCAGAAACGAGTTCGGTGGGGCAGGAGCAAGCTGAGACAATAGGTCGGCCAGGACAGGCAGGTTTGTGGATCTTGGGTAGGAGGTAGAAACAGGAAGTGCGAGGTGTGGGAACTATAAGGTTGGTAGCAGTGGATGGGAGATCCCCTGAGCGGATAAAGTCATTGATAGTGTGGGAGACAATGGCCTGGTGCTCCTTAGTGGGGTCACGATCGAGGGGTAAATAAGAGGAGGTATCCGTGAGTTGTCGCTGTGCCTCGGCAAGGTAGAGGTCAGTACGCCAGACTACAACAGCACCCCCCTTATCGGCGGGTTTAATAATGTTAGGATTAGTGCGGAGGGAGTGGAGAGCAGAGCGTTCCGAAGGAGTGAGGTTGGAATGGGGACAAGGTGCGGTGAAGTCGAGACGGTTGATGTCCCGTCGGCAGTTGGCAATAAAGAGATCCAGAGCAGGCAGAAGACCAGAGCGGGGTGTCCATGAAGAAGAGGAGGGTTGAAGACGGGAGAAGGGGTCATCGGTGGGGGTGGAAGAGTCCTTGCCGAAGAAGTAGGCTCGGAGACGGAGACGGCGGAAGAAAAGTTCCGCATCATGGCGAACACGGAACTCGCTGAGGTGTGGGCGAAGGGGGACAAACGTGAGGCCCTTACTGAGAACAGAGCGTTCTGCCTCCGACAGTTGAAGGTCGGAGGGGATGGTAAACACCCGGCACGGATACGAGCTGGGATCAGAGGGGGGAGGGGGGAGGCTGGTGGTGTCAGTGGAGAGGGGAGGGTTGGGGTGAGAGGAAGATGGAGCCTCTGAGGGCCCAGGAGCTGACGGTGGGATCTGAGGAAGACGGGGCTGCGGAGTGGTGGTGGGGGAAGGGGAGACGGGAGTCACAACAGCAGCACATAAAGACCGGCCTGGAGTTCAAGGCTGGAGTCGCAGTTGGTGGTTGCGCGATCGCTTTGAATGTCTCCATGGTCGTTGCTGGAGTCCGGGTTTTGAATATGTCCTGAGGTGTTGGAGCCGCCGAGACCAACGGCAGGGGCCGCAACCGAAAGTTCATGCCTGCTAGCGTCGGGGCCGGCAGGCTCTGCAGTCCATAGATGTAAGATCTTGCGATCTTTGCCTAACATGACAAAGTCAAAGAAACGGCGATTGCAGGCGTGGATCCGACGGAGGATGAAATAGCGGGTAGGACCATTACAGACGGCGAAGAAAGTGTCCCGAAGGTGTGGAAGGGTCTGGGATAGGGACACCAAGTACCTCCTCATGGCGGAGAGCGTCGCCTTCAGAGCTTGACGGGAGAAGCGGCGAGAGGCAGAGTCAATAAAATGTGAGTACCTGGGATCCTCAGAAGGTCCAAATTGAGAGGCTTGGAAACGAATCCTAAAGCCAACTGGAGTAAGTTGGCGACGGAGGCACGTTCCAAGAAAGGATACATGGCAGTGATAGCGAGTTTGAGTCAAAGTCTGGTCGAAAAGTTGAAGAACCTGAAGGATAACTTGGTTTGTCTCTTGAAGGATGCTGCCTGATTTTCCAGCATTTTTGCCTCAGATGGGACGTAACAGTGGCCTGACCTCAGTAGCTATCTATATGTATGCAGTTTGCATGTTCTTTCTGTGACATCATGGTTTCAACCTGGGTGCTCTGGATTTCACTCACATTCCAAACCTTAGAGGTCGTAAGGTTTCAAAGCTTCTGTTAAATCGTTATTAATACATAAGTGAAGGAATAAGTGCAAGGGGGAGTTTGATGGGAATGTGGTGAGAGATCAATGGGATTAGTGAAAGTAGGCCTTAGTGGAAGGTGTTGGTCCCTGTATCATTTGCTAGGCTTCTAAACTCTACTCGGATATCTCAGCCTGTTTGTAGTTGAATAATTCTATGTATTCCCTTATGTGTGATTTTTTAAAAAAATTTTCTGCCCAAACAAGAAGTGTTTGTATTTATTGCAGGTCTATCCCATCAGTGAGTTGCTCGTTCACGGAGAGTCTGAAGGAGCTGGAGTTGTGTGGTTTATGTTGTTGCCTGCTTCAGAGAGGCGTCGATGTACAAAGGCAGTGTGCAGTCTAACAGCGAGTGATTCTCCTAGTTGCTTTTTTTTGTGATTGCTAGTCCCTGTTGAACATTGGTACTGTGCAATACTGCACAGTAGCGTAGTGATTAGCACAATGCATTATAGTAGTACAGGTTCAATTCCTGCCGCTGCCTGTAAGGAGTTGGTACATTTTTGTTGTGAATGCATGGGTTTCCTCCGGGTGCTCTGGTTTCCTCCCACAGTCCAAAGTTACTCCGTTCATTGTCCATTGTAAAATTGCCCTGTGATTAGGCTAGGATTAAATCAGGAAATTTAATTGGGTAGCATGGCTTGAAGGGCCCTGGAAGTGCTTATTCCACACTGTATCTCTATAAATAAATATAGACTTACAGCGCGGAATAGGCACTGTTTTATTATCGAAAGGCGGAGGAAGATGGCGAGGGAGTTGAATGGTCTTGGTCAAACTGAGGACTGGGTTTCAAGCCATGTCACCTGTTTGCAGCCACCCAGGAGCGATGCGTCGGAGTTGGGGCGTTCCACTGGAGGATGTGTGGCATAGCATCCATGCTAGAACTGGTGCTGCTCTCCAGTGTTCACTTAACAGAAAGCAAAATGTATGGCGTTCAACTGCAGACTGCTGCAACCTTCATGGACTCGGGGTCTTGGACTATTTTTTTGTGTGTGACTGTATTTCTCTGATATCTTGTATGTGCTCAATATCTTGCATGTGCTATGTGTGTTTTGTGCTGTGTGTGACTGTTTAACTGTGTTTTACACTTTGGCTCCAGAGTAATGCTGTTTCATTCGGCTACGTTCATGGCTATTTATTTATGGCTGAATGACAATTAAATTTGAACTATGAACTTGAATATGGCCCAAATGCGCATCATGCATAGTTGGACAATGCATATCTATTCTCGCATCGTTCTACAGATGTGCAGTAGAGTGCATCCCAACACTGTATGTTGTGGGCATTGCACTGCGGTGGACAGGAAGATTCTACACCAGCTAGTCAAAACTGCCCAGAACATTGTGGCACCAACCTACTACCATCAAGAACATATATCCATAAAGGAGCTGAAAAGAGGCCAATATATCACAAAGGATTCCACCCACCCTGAACTGTTTGTCCCACTCCCATCAGGGAGGAGGCTATGCAGCATCCACGCCAGGAACACCAGACTCAAAAACAGTTACTTTCCACAAGCAATAAGGCTGATCAACACCTCGACCCACTAACCCACCGCTCCACAACCCGCACCACCAGTACTTGATCTTTTATTGTCAGACTCATCTTATGAACAGCCACAACTGCGCCTAGTGTCACCTTATGGACATACATACAATCAGTCTACGTATATAAGTTCTCTTACTCAAAGAGTCAAAGGTTCATTCATTATCCAAGTGTACAACTCCGAAATTCTTCTTCTCCAGATAGCCCCAAGTCCCTCCCCCCACACAAAAAAATGAACAAAAATAGAAAGGGCAAATGGACGCCCAAATCACCTTACTCCGCACACAAAAAAAAAGAGGAAGGTCGGGCAAAAGCACAGAATATAAAAAAAATATAAAGCCAAAAAAGAGTCCATATCCAAAACGCAGAAAATCTGGGTAACATTCTCCGGCCACAGCAGCAGGCTTTTCCCTCTCTGGCAGCAGAGCGATTTTCCCCAGCGATCAAAAGGTAATCTACCCTCTCCGTAGCAGAATGATCACACCAGCATTCAAAAGGCAGTCTTCCCTTTGCGTTTCAGAGCGATCTCACCAGTGATCAAAAGGCAGGCAGCTGGCACCCACCTTCTGCATTTGCCTCGATGTTTCAATCACCCTCATCGCCTTAATCTGTGAACAATGGGAGCTATATCAGCGAAATGGAGTTGAACGTTGGCTCACAGCCTATCCACCACAAGATTCGTGCACGCTGCCTCTGCCTCCCAGAATCCTCTTGGAGACTGCAGGGCACTGAAGCACCGAAACAATCTCCAAACTGCAAATCACTGGCTCCAACAGTTCCAGAGTCACATTCTGCAGGCTTTCACACTGCTGAAAGACAAACGTAAAAGACATAAAGGAAGTGAAATGTATGGTTTCATGATCTGTCCAGAAAATGTCGACCGAAGGAACACTGTAAGCAGGCACCATCTTGAACAGATGTTTAGGTACTTATATTTACATGCTTTTTATTATGGTGTTTGTTACCTTATTGTGTTTTTTCTCATGTTGCATCAGATCCAGAATAACAATTATTTGTTCTCCTTTACACATGTACTGGAAATGACTTTAAACAATGTTGAATCTGAAAATGTAAGCAAATGGGACTATCTCAGATGGGGATCTTGGCTGGCAAAGACCAGTTGGGCTGAAAGGCCTGTTGTCTGTACTGTATGACTATGACTTTATGACTATGATATTCCTCCCTCCCTGCAGTGTTAGAATCTAAGAAATTGGCTTTCCCACTCGAAGGAACCTTGAGTGAAGTGGCTTCCCATAACTGAGGTGATGTTGTGACAGAAATAGATTACTTTATCATTTATCGTGACCATGTGATATTTCTTGCTGGTTCCCACACTCGCAGTTCACTGGCTGATGAGACACACAGACTGGAGGCTTTTATAAAATGGAGTTTGTTTTGGAAAAGCTTCATTTTTGTGTACTTCAATGTTATTTCTGCTATTATGCAGTTACCTAGCAGGCTCCTCATTGGATAAAAGGTTTATCGTAGTTCGGGCTGGTCGGAACACGTCATGGGAGTCTGAGACATTCAGTCACAGTGAAACAATGTCATGCTGACCCAGGGGAGGGGAGGGTTGAGTACAGCTTGCTGAAGGCATGATTTGTGTGGCAGGTCCATGACAGCTATGAGAACTGAAACCTGTTTCTGTAATCCCAAAGGATGGTAACACTGGGAACATGACATAGACCCTCTGTGGTAGATGCCTCACTGGGTCTTGCTTGACCTCCTTTGAGCCTATAGAATGCGATGCCAGGATTGTTTCCTTACCAGCCTGACTGGATAAGTGACACGCGTTCAGTACCGAAGCCGGGTTGGTGACATCAGTACAGCACTGACAGGTGCATCAGAGGAAAAGGAAAATAGAAAACAAAATTACATCATGGCTGAGCCTGAGAACATTGTGCACCACAGAAATGCAAGCAATACTCTTGGTCAAGCCTAGACACTTACACAAGGACAGAGGGAACAATCAAGAACTTCTCAAACCCTCCTTGTAAAAAATCATATTGCTAGGACTGGAGGACCTGAGTTATAAGGAAAAACTGAATAGGTTAGGACTGTATTCTTTAGAAAATAGAAGACTGAGAGGAGGCTTGATAGAGATATACAAAATTATAAGGGGTATAGATAGGGTAAATGCAAGCAGGCTTTTACCACTGAGGTTGGATGGGACTACAACCAGATGTCATGGGTTAAAGGTGAAAGGTAAGAAGTTTAAGGGGGACATGAGGGGAAAATTCTTCACTCCGAGGGTTGTGAGAGTGTGGAATAAGCTGCTAGCACGAGTGGTGCAAGTGAACTTGATTTCAACGTTTAAGAGAAGTTTCGGTAGGTACATATGTGGCAATGATACGGAGGGCTATGGTCCCAGTGCAGGTCAATAGCAGAAGGCAGTTTAAATGGTTTTGGCACAGACTAGATGGGCTGAAGGACCTGTTTCTGTGTTGCACTTCTCTATGACTCCAAATAGTCATAGGTTCATAGAGTGAAACAGCATGGAAGGAGGCCCTTCAGCCCAAATCATTATTGCTGACCAAGATGCCTATCGATGCCATTTGCCAGTGTTTGGCCCAAATCCCTCTAAACCAAAGGTTCCCAGCCTTGTTACTTTGTTTATGCCTTGGGCCCGTACCATTAACTGTGGGGTCCATAGACTTCAGGTTGGGGAAAACCTGCCCCAAACCTTTCCACGTACCTGTCTGAGTATCTTTTAAATCTTGTTATTGTACCTGCCTCAACCACTTCCTCCAGCACCTCATACCATCTAGGGAGTAATTGCTGGGTGAGAAAGTTACCCCTCAGGTTTCTACTAAATCTCTCCTCTCTCCCGTTAAACCATGCCTTCTAGTTCTGGACTCCCCAATCCTGTGAACTCCAGATGTGGCCTAAACAGAATGTTATCAAATTACAACATAACCTCCTGACTTTTGAACTCAATGCCTCGAATAAAAAAAGCAAGCATTCCGTAAGCCTCCTTAACCACCAACAGATGTATCCTGAGTCTATTCCAAAGAGCGCTTACCAGGGCTACTTCCCAACACATTCCAGCAGGTGCTCAGGTTAGTGAAGTGATATAACCAACATCTCCTGAGTCCAAGAAACCAACAGCAGTTTGAAAAAAAAGTCTTCAATACGTGCGCTGAGAATCATCAGTTGACAGCACCGATCAAAAGACCTTAAAATATTGTAAATACAAGAGATTTGGAAATCTTGAGCAACACACACAAAATACTGGAGGAGCTCAGCAGGTCAGGTAGCACTTATGGAGGGGACTAAACAGCTGACATTTGAGGCTGAGAGTCTGCATCAGGACTGGAAAGGAAGGGGGCAGAGGTCAGAATAAGAAGCTGGGGGGAGGGGAAGCAGCACACCCACCTTCTCTATCAGATAGTCTCAGCTATCACCTGCCAGCTTGCACACCTTGCCAATGGGAGTTCAAATGGCACTAACATTCACCACTTCCTCCCAGACACTCCCCCGGGATCGAGGCTGATTTGCTTCTAGTGTGTGCTCTGATATGACTGAGGAGACGAGAGTAGGGAAGGACTGATGCTACCACAGATGGGTGGTGGTGGGGGAAGTGGGTGGGTAGTATGAGAGATGAGTTGCTCCCTCCACATCCCACACTGGGCTGCTGTGTGTTCTCAGTCACTGGACTTGACACCTCTATTCAACCCAATGCTGCCTCTCCACTTTTCGTGATCATAGGCATGAGATCCTGCTGAGGATGTGACACCTTTTCAAGGAGGCCCGTAGGCACATCCTTAATTTGTTTTTCTGGGAATCACTGCTGGCGACAGAGCACAGACTAGAGTATCTTTTTTGATAAAGATCAAAGAGTTTATCATTATTTCTCACATGTAATCGAAACAAGCAGTGAAATGCATCGTATGCATCAAATCAAATCAGTAAGGATTGTGCTGGTGTGTCGCCACGCTTTCAGCACCGACATAGCATGCACACAACTCACTAACTTTAATTTAACCGCATGTCTTTGGGATGTGGGAGGAAACCAGAGCACCTGGAGGAAACCCATGCGGTCATGGGGAGAATGTGCAAATCCTTACAGACAGTGGTGGGAATTGAAACCCATTTGGCAATCACTGGCACTGTAATAGTACCATGTTAATGACTATGCTACTGTGCTGCCCTTTGGGAAGCCTTGAATTAACCATGTGAATGATGTGACTTTCCAACATAAATTGGACAAGTGAATTCTGAGCCTCAGTACTGGGGATTTTGAAGAGTAACCTGATTTGCTTTAAACAAAGAAAAAAAAAATGAATACTGGAACTATTCAGTGGACTAAGCAGCATATGGAAAGGTCCAAGGTGTATGTTGAGGGTTCAGGACCAAAAGGGAAGAGGTGGGAGAGAGGGTGATAGGTAGAACTGGATAAGTGGGGAGATGATGGGCAGATGGAAAAATTTGGGTGAGTGGAAGAGGGAGAAAAAGGATAGTAGAGATGAGCAAAGATGGAAAAATCTAATCCTAGAAGGCATTTGTTTTTGGTGACAGAGCAAAACTTCAAAGGGGATGTGAGGATCCAGTTTTTCTACACAGGGAGTGTAGGTAGAAGGGATTAATTTAGTTGGGCATTTAATGAGCTTGGCACAACTTTGTGGATCTGTTCCTGTGCTGGCCCACCTTTCTATGTTCTGTGTTCAAGCCCTTGTTAGATTCTGAAAATGTTTTTCCAGTGCCTTAGAGAGAACTTGTGTTCTATTCCAAAAATAATTGCTGATATTATCTAGGTAAGTTGGGAGTGATGGTTCAATTTGCACACTGCAAGGGTTATGAGAAGGTCAGGTCAGTCAGTGAGTACTAAGTCACATTTTCATGCAACCAGACCTTGTGGGGAAGGACCAATCTGGAAAAATGTCCAAATAAGTCTCTGTCCAAATGTTCAAATGACGCTCTGTCCGCCTGAGAAAGCAGGATCTCCCAGTGGCCACACATTTTAATTCCACATCCCATTCCCATTCTGATATGTCTATCCACGGCCTCCTCTACTGTAAAGATGAAGCCACACTCAGGTTGGAGGAACAACACCTTATATTCCGTCTGGGTAGCCTCCAACCTGATGGCATGAACATTGACTTCTCAAACTTCCTATAATGCCCCACCTCCCCGTCGTACCCCATCTGTTATTTATTTATATACACACATTCTTTCTCTCTCTCTCCTTTTTCTCCCTCTGTCTCTCTCACTATACCCCTTGCCCATCCTCTGGGTTTTCCCCCCTCCCCCTTTTCCTTCTCCTTGGGCCTCCTGTCCCATGATCCTCTCATATCCCTTTTGCCAATCACCTGTCCAGCTCTTGGCTCCATCCCTCCCCCTCCTGTCTTCTCCTATCATTTCGCATCTCCCCCTCTCCCTCCCACTTTCAAATCCCTTACTAGCTCTTCCTTCAATTAGTCCTGACGAAGGGTCTCAGCCCGAAATGTCGACTGTACCTCTTCCTAGAGATGCTGCCTGGTGACTGTACCTCTTCCTAGAGATGCTGCCTGGCCTGCTGCGTTCACCAGCAACTTTGATGTGTGTTGCTGGAATTTCCAGCATCTGCAGAATTCCTTGTGTTTACGTAAATAAATCTCCGCAGCTTTTCCATAATCCCAGATACAGTACGTCTTATTAATTGTTTACAATAGGGATATCGTTCCAAATGTGCTCAGGAAAAGGATAGAGGACTGAGCTACGTGATGAATACAGTGTGAAGGCCACCATCAGGAGTCTCATGCATGGGCTAAATGTTGATAAGGAGCTGGAGGAAATTGTTTTCAAAGCAGAACAATAGAAGCAAAGCCACAATTAGAACCATTGAAATAGAGTCATAGACTTGGAGCCCATCTAGTCCATGCTGAACTTAATCTGTCTAGACCCATCGACCTGACCTAGACTACAGCTCCTCTTACCCCTCCCATCCATGTACTTATCCAAACTTCTCTTCAATGTTGCAATCAAACAACTTCCACTAGCAGTTCGTTCCACCCTTTCTTCATCCTCTGGGGAAGAAGTTCCCCTTCAGGTTCCTCTAAAATATTTCACCTTTCACCCTTAATCTGTGACCTCTAGTTCTAGACTCATGCAAGGTTAGGGGAAAAAGCTTGCATGTATTCACCCAATCTATATCTCTCATAATTTTATCTATCTCTGTCAAATCTTTCCTCATTCTCCTACTCTCTGGGAAATGAAATCCTTAACTATTCAACCTTTCCCTAAAGCTCAGGTACTTGAGTCTTGGAAACATCATTATAAATTTTCTCTTACTCTTTCAGTCTTATTGATATCTTTCCTGAAGATAAGTGACCGGAACAGTATTCAATACTCCAGATTTGTCTTGCACAACTTCAACATTATACCCCAACACAGTAAGTGATTGATAAAGGCTAATGTGTCAAAAGCTCTCTTTAAAACCCATCTACCTGTGATGCCACTTTCGAGGAATTATGGATCTACCATGTGGTTGACTTTCAGTAGGTACATTTAATGTCAGAGAAATGTATACAATATATGGCATCAGTCTTCACTGTGGAAGACACTAGCAGTATGCCTGATGTTCTAGTATGTGAAGGAAAAGAAGTGAGTGCAGTTACTATTACAAGGGAGAAGGTGCTCAAAAAGCTGAAACACCTAAAGGTACATAAGTCACCCAGACCAGATGAACTGCACCCTAGGGTTCTGAAAAGGGGTAATGTTAGAGATTGTGGTGGCATGAGAAATGATCTTTCAAAAATCATTGGACTCTGGCATGGTGCCAGAGAACTGGAAGATTGCAAATGTCACTCCACTCTAAGAAAGGGGGAAGGCAGCAGAAAGGAAGTTATAAACCAGTAAGCCTGACTTCAGTGGTTGGGAAGATGTTAGAGTCAATTGTGAAGGATGAGGTGATGGAGTACTTGGTGACACAGGACAAAATTGTACAAAGTCAGCATAGTTTCCTTCAACAACAATAAATCAACAACATATCTCCCTGGCTTTTGAATTGGAGACCTCAAATAAAGATGTGATTAGCTTGATTTGCCACCTGCACGTTGAAACATACAATAATATGTGTTGTTTCTATCAAACAAATCAGCAAGGATTGTGTTGGGCAGTCCACAAATGTCACCAACATAAAATCATAAGACCATAAAATATAGGAGCAGAATTAGGCAATTTGGCCCAGCAAGTCTGCTCTGTTATTTCATAATGGCTAATCCATTTTCCTCCTTCCTTCTCCCTGTATCGTTTCATGCCCTGTCTAATCATGAATCTATCAACCTTTGCCTTAAGTATACCCAGTGACGGCCTCCACAGCCATCAGTGGCAACGAATTCCACAGATTCATTGTCTAGCAGTGCAGTAACAACTCTTAGAGTTATAGACAGCATCAGTAGAGTGAGGTATTATGCTTTATTTAAGCAATAAGCGAGCCAATTAATGATTGATTAGGAACATTCAGTAACCTTAAGACATAGGAACAGAATTAGGCCTTTCGGCCCATCAAATCTACTCTGCCATTCTATCATGGTTGATTTATTTTCCGCCTCAACCCTATTCTCCTGCCTTCACCCCATAACCTTTAACATCCTTACTAATAGGGACTCTATAAACCTCTGCTTTAAATATACTCAATGACTTTGCCTCTACAGCTGTCTGTAGCAATGAATTCCACAGATTCACTACCCTGTATCTAAACAAACTCCTTCTTATCTCCGTTCTAAAGGGTCGTCCTTGTGTTCTGAGTCTGAGCCTCTGGTCCAAGACTCTTCCACTATTGGAAACATCCTTTCCATGTCCACTCTATCTAGGTCTCTCAATGTTCTGTAGATCTAAATGAGGTGCACCCTCATTCTTCTATTGATTAGGCATCCGTTAGTCTCATGAAACCATGGATTTGCACCTTGGAAGGTTTCCAGGGCGCAGGCCTGGGCAAGGTTGTATGGAAGACCGGCAGCTGCCCATGCTGCAAGTCTCCCCTCTCCATGCCACCGATGTTGTCCAAAGCTGTATTCTTCTATACTCGAGCAAGTACAGACCCAAAGTCATCAAACGCTCCTCATATGTTAACTATTCCATTTTCATGAACCTCCTCTGGACCATTTCTAATGCCAGCACCTCCATCGATAAGGTGCCCAAGACTTCTCACAGTACTTCAAATGTGATCTGACCATTTGCTTATAAAGACTTCCTTGCTTGTATACTCTAGCTGTCTCGAAATAAGTACTAACATTGTATTTACCTTCTTCACCACTGACTCAATTGTATGTTAAGCTTCAGGAAATCCTTCACCAGGACTCCTAAGTCACATTGTACTTCCAAGAATGTGGAGCTGTGCTGCATTTAAGCAATAAGCAAGATAATTAATGATTAATTATGAAGCTCCAGTAACCCTAAAACACTTGCAACTTCAAAGCTTCTCAATGCTTCTACACAACTCCAAGCCACCCATCTGAATGCTGGATTATACAGAAGAATTAATAAATGCCTTTGATAGATACAGGTTATAAAATTCTAGTTTGTCTACATCTGGAATATCCGTAACTAAAAACATAACTCTACACATCTCTTCAATCTATTCTCTACACAATTAGTTGCTATCTAAGAGCCATAGAGAGCCTGAAGACCTGCACCACCATGTTCAGGAACAGTTACTACCCCACAACCATCAAGCTCTTGAACCAGAGGGAATAACTTCACTCACTTGCTCATCCATTGGGGTGATTTCACAACCAATGATTTCACTTTAAGGACTCATTATCTTGTTATTTCATGTTCTCATTACGTACTGCTATGTATTTATATTTGTATTTGCACAGTTTGTTGTCATCTTCACGCCGGTTGATCTGTCATTGATCCTGTTATAGTTACTATTGTACAGATTTGCTGAGTATGAGCACAGGAAAATCAATCTCAAGGTTGTATGTGGTGACATATATGTACTCTGATAATAAATTTACCTTGAACTTTAAATGGCTTGTATACAGTTGACAGCGAGAGCATTTTCACAAAGTGATTGCTGGGTACAAGTCCATTGCTTCTGGAAGTGGTTGCACAATTGTATAGCGTAGTAAAGAAGGTATATGACACACTATTTCTGATCTGGGGAAAAAGTCTCTGTCTCTCCACACTATCTGTGCCTCTTATTATCTTGAACTTCTCCATCAAGTTGGCTCTTAACCTCCTTCACTCTATGGAGAAAAGCCTTAGCCTGTTCCAGCTAGTTCTCACTTTCTGATATGAGCCAACACTCTAAGCCAGAGTACAAAGTAAATGGCAGGATACTTGGTAGCGTGGAAGAGCAGAGGGACCTGGGGATACATGTCCACAGATCCCTGAAAGTTTATTCACAGGTAGACAGGGTAGTTAAGAAAGCTTATGGGGTGTTAGCTTTCATAGGGGTAGAGCTTAAGAGTCGTGAGGTAATGATGCAGCTCTATAAAACTCTGGTTAGGCCACACTTGGAATACTGTGTCCAGTTCTGGTCGCCTCACTATAGGAAGGATGTTGAAGCATTGGAAAGGGTACAGAGGAGATTTACCAGGATGCTGCCTGGTTTAGAGCGTATGCATTATGATCAGAGATTAGCGGAATTAGGGTTTTACTCTTTGGAGAGAAGGAGGGTGAGAGGAGACATGATAGAGGTATACAAGATATTAAGAGGAATAGATAGAGTGGATAGCCAGCGCCTCTTCCCCAGGGCAGCACTGCTCAATACAAGAGGACATGGCTTTAAAGTAAGAGGTGGGAAGTTCAAGGGGGATATTAGAGGAAGGTTTTTTACTCAGAGAGTGGTTGGTGCGTGGAATGCACTGCCTGAATCAGTGGTGGAGACAGATACACTAGTGAAATTTAAGAGACTACTAGACAGGTATATGGGGGAATTTAAGGTGGGGGGTTATATGGGAAGCAGGGTTTAAGGGTCGGCACAACATTGGGGGCCAAAGAGCCTGTACTGTGCTGTACTATTCTATGTTCTATGTTCTACTTTACTTCGGAGTACATCAAACAAGACAATCTGATCCTTGATTTTTCCATTGACTCGTAGCAATGTTCAAACTTTTCATAAATGTTCAGGGACCTAAAGAAACTGTCTCCCTGCTAAAGTCCCTGGTACTATTGATGGTGAGGACATGGACGTGTTGAGGATGGACATACAAGTACCTGAGGCGTGCACCTGGACGATAGACTTGGATGGAACTCTCACGCAGAGGCTGTATACGAGAAGGGCCAGAGTCACCTCTACCTCCTGAGGAGACTGATGTCCTTTGGAGTATGCAGGCCTCTCCTTCACATGCTCTACCAGTCTGTTGACACCAGAACAATCTTCTATGTGGTGGTGTGCTGGGGCAATGGAATCAACAAACTGATTCGAAAGGCTGGCTCTGTTATAGGAGTCAAACTGGTCACGCTGGAGGCTGTGGTACAACAAAGGACCCTACAGAAAATCCAGACCATTCTGGACAATGATTCTCCCCCTCTGTATGCCATCTTGGCTGAGCAGTGGAGCACTTTTAGAACTAGATCAAGACAACTGTGCTGTTCCAAAGAGCACTATTTGAGGTAACTCTTACCCTCGGCCATTAGGTTCTATAATGAGTCAATCTATAGCCAGGGAAGTGATGACCCCTCCTGTTAGATTGTTTGAGGTAACTTATTTTTTATTCTTTCTTACTTCTCTTCAAATATGTGTATATTTGTATATCTGTGCACTTGTAATGCACTGTAATTTCCTTTGGGATCAAAAAGTATCTGTCTAATACATAATGGTAATCCTATTCCCAGCTGTTGATGTAGAGTGACCTCTGTTTATAGTCACAGAGTGAAAGAGAGGGAACTCAAGGGGTTGCAAGTCCCTGAATTTCAGGGATGAGCACAACATCAAGTATGCCGGTAAATTGGACTAAGGAAGCCAGTCAACCTACCTATCCCAGTCTCCCAGTGGCCACATATTTTAATTCCACGTCCCATTCCCATTCTGGTATGTCCATCCACGGTCTCCCCTACTGTAAAGATGAAGCTACACTCAGATTGGAGGAACAACACCTTATATTCCGTCTGGGTAGCCTCCAACCTGATAGCATGAACATTGACTTCTCTAACTTCCGTTAATGCCCCACCTCCCCCTCGTACCCCATCTGTTATTTATTTACAAACACACATTCCTTTTCTCCCTCTGTCCCTCTCACTGTACCCCTTGCCCATCCTCTGGGCTTCACCCCTCCCCCTTTTCCTTCTCCCTTGGCCTCTTGTCCCATGACCCTCTCATATCCCTTTTGCCAATCAACTGTCCAGCTCTTGGCTCCATCCCTCCCCCTCCTGTCTTCTCCTATCATTTTGGATCTCCCCCTCCCCCTCCCACTCTCAAATCTCTTACTAGCTCTTCTTTCAGTTAGTCCTGACGAAGGGTCTCGGCCCGAATCATCGACTGTACCTCTTCCTAGAGATGCTGCCTGGCCTGCTGCGTTCACCGGAAACTTTGATATGTGTTGTTTATATAAATATTTTGTCTTTGTTGGTTCCAATCCAGTTGCAATCACACAGAGAAATAACTTCCCTCATTTTAGAGTTTAGTACTAACTTTTCACTAAGTTATTTTTAAGTATACAACTATTCTTCTGTGTTTAGAAGGATTCTAATATGTTGATAATATTCATCAAAGGAATTGGATACTTGAAGGAATCAGTAATAAATTCATCCCTAAAAGGAAAGATGCAGTGAAAATTTCGCAATTTCAGAGTTAAATTTCAGCTTATGGAAACACAATTGCCTTGTCCAAATTCAATATCTGGGGCAGAGTCAGCAGCGACAGAGATAACAAGCATTCTAGGAAACATGGGTGTGGAATTCGTATGCAATCTAGATTGGCAAAGAGCTCCATTCAGAGGACTGGGTGGAGATTAAGAGACCAAATAAAATCCTGGCCTCACAAGAATTAAACAGTAGTACAATCACTGGAGTTCTCTGAGGTGTTTTCTATTGGTGGGTCCTCATGCCGACAGAGGCCAATCTGGGATCCACATATGCTGGTGCAGTGTGGAGAAGAGTAAATCATGGCTGTGGTTCGTGGCTGGGTCTTTTGCTTGCTCAGTCTCTCCTTTGCAGCTGCCACTTGTTCTCTGCGGCACAGCAGAGGTCGACCCCATATAACACAGCTCCCTCTTGAACAGACTTCATCCAGTTGTACTTATTAAGTACAATGTTTTCCAATTATTACACCTTTCCAGGATCTGTTTCCATATCTGCTCCTCAATATCCCTGTTACTATTCGGCGGCCTATAAAAAACACCCAATCAAGTTATTGACCCCTTCCTGTTCCTAACCTCCACCCACGGAGACTCCGTAGACAATCCCTCCATAGCGTCCACCTTTTCTGCGGCTGTGACACTATCTCTGATCAACAGTGCCACGCCCCCACCTCTTTTGCCTCCCTACCTGTCCTTTCTGAAACATCTAAAACCCAGCACTTGAACCTGCCCCTGAGCCATCCAAGTCTCTGTAATGGCCACCACATCATATCTCCAAGTACTGATCCACGCTCTAAGCTCATCTGCTTTGTTCACAACACTCCTTGCGTTAAAATAGACGCATCTCAAACCTTCGGTCTGATCGCAGTCCCTTCTCTATCACCTGCCTATCCTCCCTCTCGCACTGTCTACAAGCTTTCTCTATTTGTGAGCTAAACTCCTCTCCCCCAGTCTTCTCTTCAGTTCGGTTCCCACCCCAAAGCAATTCTAGTTTAAACTCTCCCCAGTATCCTTAGCAAACCTCCCCACCAGGATATTTGTCCCCCTGGGATTCAAGTGCAACCTGTCCTTTTAGTACAGGTCACACCTGCTCCAAAAGAGGTCCCAATGATCCAGAAATCTGAATCCCTGTCCCCTGCTTCAATCCCGCAGCCACGCATTTATCCTCCACCTCATTCTATTCCTATACTCACTGTCATGTGGCACAGGCGGTAATCCTGAGATTACAACCTTTGCGGTCCTGCTTCTCAACTTCCTTCCTAACTTTCTGTACTCTTTTTTTCAGAACCTCTTCCCTTTTCCTACCTATGTCATTGGTACCAATATGTACCATGATCTCTGGCTGTTCTATCTCCCACTGCAGGATATCTTGGATACGATCTGAAATATCCTGGACCCTGGCACCTGGGAGGCAAACTATCATCCGAGTTTCTTTCCTGCATCCACAGAATTGCCTGTCTGACCCCCTAACTATGGAGTCCCCTATCACTACTGCCTTCCTCTTCCTTTCCCTACCCTTCTGAGCCACAGGGCCAGACTCTGTGCCAGAGGCATGGCCACTGTCGCTTCCCCCAGGTAGGCTGTCCCCTGCAACAGTACTCAAACAGGAGTATTTATTATCAAGGTGTACAGCCACAGGGGTACTCTCTAGTAGCTGACTCTTCCCCTTCCCTCTCCTGACTGTGACCCACTTGTCTGTCTTCCATGGCCCCGGTGTGAGCACCTGCCTATAACTCCTTTCTATCACCTCCTTGCTCTCCCTGACCAGACAAAGGTCATCGAGCTGCATCTCCAGTTCCCTAACTCGGTCCCTTAGGAGCTGCAGCTTGACACACCTGGTGCAGATATGGCCATCCGGGAGGCTGGGAGACTCCAGGACCTCCCACATCTGACACCGAGAACAGAAAACTGGCCTCACACACATACTTCCTCCTTTCCGCAAATAACACCAGTAAACCTACCTCGCCTCCTCTCATTATCGCCTGAGCCCATTGAGCCAAAGCCCTATCACTCTGCTGCCTCTCACCCTGCTGCCCGCTGGATATGACTGTTTTCTTTTTAAACCTTTTGCGCTGTACTGGTTGGTGGCACGCGCCTGTGCAGTCTTGCCTCTCTTTAACCCAAGTGGTAAAAACTGCCTTGGCTCTGAAAATCAGCGGTCCACTCGCAGATTTCTTGCTCCGAAATAGGCATCCAGATGACCTAACCTGTCCACTGGAGTTGGTGACGCTTTCTCATGGTGGAGATGCTGTTTATGTTGGCTTCCTCCAGTACACTGGTGTGAGTGTGTCTGACTCCTAGCTGATCCGCAAAGTCTTTTGTAAGAATCTTTGGTGTTATTGTTCCAGGGATTTCAGATGCCAACTGTAGGTGGTCCATAATTCAGCTCCGTGCAGTAATGTAGGAAGGACAAATGCTCTAAAGAAACAAAAGTTTTGTTCGGACCTGCATCTCGGTTTTTTTGCACTACCTTACTTTCCATTTTTCTATTTTCTATTTATGATTTATAATTTAAATTTTTAATATTTACTAATGATTTGTAATCCAGGGAGCGGGAAGCGCAGAATCAAATATCGCTATGATGATTGTACGTTCTCGTATCAATTGTTTGGCGACCATAAAGTATAAAGGAAAGTAAAGTAGGTCCTGAGCTCTGTGTCAGCATCAGTGCTCCAGTGTCAGAGTGCTGAATCCAGATATTTGGAGCTACTGACAATTCACGTTATCCATTAGTGCTTTCCGTGCTGACAGAAGCCTGGAAACCCTAAGATACTTTTAAATAGAAGAGATTCTGTAGATGCTGAAAATGCAGAGTGACAAAATGCTGGAAGAACTCAGCAGGTCAGGTAGTATCAATGGAGTGATATAAACAATAGATGTTTTCCTGATAATGGGCATTGGCTCGAAACATGGTCTGTTTATTCCTCATTGCTTTAATTTATTATCAAAGTACCTTTATGTCACCATATACTACCCAAAGATTAATTTTCTTGCAGGTATTCACAATATAACAAATAAATATAATAGAACCAATGAAAGACAAACATGCAAGACAGACAAACAACCAATGGGCAAAAGAAGACAAACTGCAAATAAAAAAAACAAATAATAATAATCAGTGTTTTTCTGACGAAGGGTCTTTGCCCGAAAGATTGACTGTTTATTCCCCTCCATAGATGCTACCTGACTTGCTGAATTCCTCCTGCAATTTGAGTTGCTAAACTGTCTTTAACTTCAAAATAATGTTTGCCCTCCCCCCCCACAACTCCTTCCCTTCAGTCTAAAAGCAACATGCATTGAAGAACTTTGGGAGGTTACTCCCGCTCTGTCACGTAATCTAGGCGCGTTATCACTACCATCCTAATTCACTTCCCTAGCTGCAGGACGCCTTGGGGGCTGAATTAGTAAAATCACTGACATGGCCTGTGATCACTGTACCACCTAGAAGCTGCTGGATTGAAACAGGAAGAACAGGAGTGGAAAAAGGCTCAAATTTCTCTGCACAAGATATTTTTTGGCCAAGTGAAATATGAACCAATTCTTCCAAACAGAGTACATGTATTGAATTCTGTGGAGATTTAAATTAATGTATTTTTCTTTTTTTTTAAATTAGTGGTGTCTGTGAGGAAGGCTTCCCAGCATGAAAAGGGTGGACCAATTAATATTAATGTAATTGTGATACAGAAATGTGATCTGTCTAAATAGGATACACAAAATCCAGCCCAGTGGGTACATACAAAGGCAGTAAACAGAACTGAAAAATGTAGCCAGTAGAAACACAACCAGCATTATTTTTTACTGAGGTGGCTGTAAGAGAACGTCCTGGTGTTGCCTACTCTACAACCAATGAGATCCGGTGTTGTTTGGCGACTGCTTTGTCGGGCACCTTTGCTCTGTCCACCACAGGATTTCCCAGTGGTTGTTTCAATTCAGTTTGCCAATCCCATTTTGACATGCCTGTCTATGGCCTCCTCTACTGCCATGATGAGGAGCAACACCTCATATTCCGCCTGAGTAGCCTCCAACCTGACGGCATAAACATCAATTTCTCCAAGTTCCAGTGATTTCACTCCCCTCCCTTCTCTTTTCTTTTTTCATTCCCCATTCTTGTTCCCCTCTCATTCCTTCTCTTCTCCTCACCTGCCCATCACCTCCCTCTGGTTCCCCTTCTGCTTCCCTTTTCTTTTCTCTGGCCTCCCCTGTTAGATTCCTCCCTTTTCAGCCCTCTACCTCTTCCACCAATCACCTCTCAGTCTCTCACTTTGTACTCCTTCTGCCCCCCCCCCCCCGCCACCTGGTCTCACCCATCACCTGCCAGATTGTACTCCTTCCCCTCCCCCTTTTTATCCCAGCTTCTTCCCCCTCCCTCTCCAGTCCTGATGAAGAGCCTCAGCCTGAAACATCATCTGTTTATTTCCCTCAATAGATGCTGCCTGTCCTGCTGAGTTTTGTATGTGTTACTCACACTAAAGGTATTTGTTGTCTCATCTGTATAAGGACACAGTAACCACTCCCAGCTGTCCATGATTCATGACCACAGATATCCAAGAAACATTCAGAAATCTGGACAAATGAGCCGGGGATCCTACCTTCTCTAATACCATTTAATTCTCCCCACATTTGCTTCAACTCTCCTCACATTTAACCCCTCACTTACACATTATGGAGGATTTAACAGAGACTCTTTAACCTACTAATCTCCATGGTTTTGGGACTTGGGAGGAAAGCAGGAAACATCAACTCTTCCTTCCCTCCATTGATGCTGCCGGACATTTTGGGATCTTTCAGCATGTTTTGTGTGTTGCTGAGGATTTTCAGCAACTGCACAATCTCTTGTGGCTGTTAATTTACCAAGTCATTTATGAGTCTGCCTATTCAAGCATGCAGTCATTCACAAACACACCCATTCAAATGTGAAGCCATCTGAAAATTGGCCTAAATTGCAAACTTGTTCAGAATTATGCTTATTATCACTGACTTAGATGGTGGAATTCATTGTGTTGCAGCAACAGTACCATGTGAAGACATAAAATTAAAATAAATAAATGATACAAAATAAAAGACTGATGAGGTAGCATTCATGGGCTCATGGACCATTCAGAAATCTGAGGGCGGAGGGGAAGAAGCTGTTTCTGAATCATTGAGGGCCGGTCTTCATACTTCTGTATCTCTTCCGTGATGGTAGTGACGAGAAGAGTGCGTGTCCTAGGTGGTGAGGGTCTTTAATGATGGATGCTGGCTACCTGAGGCACTGCCTTCGACAGTGGGGATGCTGTGCAACTGGTGGAGGTGGCTGAGCCTACAGCCTACTGTAGCCCTGTGCAACTTTGCGCGTTAGAGCTTCCATCTAGGCATTGATGCAACCAGAGTGCTCCACTGAACTTCTGAAGAAACTTGTAAGCCTTTGTTGACATGCTGATTATCCCCAAACTCTTCAAACATCATTGGCCAAATTATGTTGGAGTTAGTTGTTAGCTATAATTTCTGGACATCAAGTGGCATGCTGTGAGTCTGGGACATACTGACAGATGCTTGATGTGGATCAAATTACACTGGGGAATCAGACCTTACAGCTTGTCAGAGAATGAAAATTTTTTTTAAAAGCCAGCAGATCCTAGAAAACTGAAAAGAAAACAGAAAATTCTAGAGAAATACATGGGTCAGGCAATATCCTTGGAAAGAGAAATAGCTACAATTGTTCATTTTTTTGTGCAGGGGAGGGGGATTGGGGTTGGTGATTGTGTTGCCATTCATTTTTTTCTTGGTTTCATGGTTATCTGGAGAAGAAGAATTTCAGAGTTGCACAATTTGATAATCAATAAATCTTTGAATTCTTTGAAAACTTGGATCAATACCCATTTGGTGATGTTTTAGACCAGGTCTGGCCTTGGACAAGATCAGACATACAAGATATTATTCAGACCACGCTTGGAACACTGTGTACAGTACTGGGGGCTTTGCTATAGGAAGGATGTCATCTAGCTGGAGACGGACTCGGAAAAAATTCACGCGCCAGGACTAAAGGATTTTCATTATAAGGAGGGAGTGGATAGGTTGGGACTGGCGTCCCTGGAACAAGAGCTGATAAAATGAATGAGGTGTATAGATAATGATCACAGTCTTTTTCCCAGGATCATCATCATCATCATCATATGCCGTATTGTATGGCATTTGTGATCATGGTTCTCCATCTTTACGACCATGATTGTTCATGCCAATTTTTTGTCTACAGAAGTGGTTTGCCTTCTTCTGGGCAGTGTCTTTACAAGACGGGTGACCCCAGCCTTTAACAATACTCTTCAGAGATTGTCTGCCTGCTGTCAGTGGTCACATAACCAGGACTTTTGATATGCACCGGCTGCTTCCATAGCTTCATGTGACCCTGATCGGGGAGAAGGGGGGGGCTAAGCAGGAGCTACACCTTGCCTAAGGGTGACCTGCAGGCTAGCGGTGAAATGGAGAGCCTTACACCTCCTTTGGTAGAAATGTATCTCCACCCAGGTTAGGAGAGTTTAAAACTAGAGGGCAGACAGTTAAGCTGTGAGATGAAGAAGAAAGCCTTTAACTCTGAGTGGAGTCATCGGGACGCCATCATGACGGTGTTTCTTTAGTAGGCTTTCTTATTTTTACGAGGCCAAGTTGCTAGCTCGACGCTCAACCCAGCACGGATGGAAAGTGTGCAAGGGAGCCGGCTGGATTCGAATTCTGGAGCCTTTGCTCCGAAGTCCGGCGCTGATGCCACTACGCCACCAGCCAGCAAGTTAAGCTGAGAGGGGATTCAATTAAAAATAGATCCATGGATGAGGCGCATATGGACAAAATCAGCCAGAAGAAATGGTTGAGGCATGTGTAAGAACATTTAAAAGACACTTAGGCAGGTTCATGGACAGGGCAGATTTAGAGGGATAGGGGCCAAACACAGCCAAATGGATCTAACGCAGTACAACTCAACTATGTTGTACTGAATTTTTAACCTACTCTATGATTTATGTTACCCTTCATTCCTACACAGCCCTCCATTTTTCTATCATTCATGTGCCTATCTAAGAGCCTCTTAAATGCCGTAAATGGCATCTGCCTCTACTACCACTCCTGGCAGAGTGCTCCACACACCCACCACTCACTGTGTCGAAAAATTAGATCTGGCATTCCCCTTATATAATCACCTCAAAACTCTGCCCTCTTATATTAGCTCCTGGGGAAAGAGGTCCTGGCTGTCCACTCTACCTATGTCTCTTGTGCACCCCTACCAAGTCACCTCTCATCCTCCTTTGCTCCAAATAAGTTTTTATATATAGTATTTAAAGATAACTGTACATGTTTGCAACAAAATCTGGGGTAAGTTGGAGGAAAACCAGGCCTGGACTAGAGGCGTTGATCAGCAGTTGGAGAACACAAAGGCTTCTATGGTCTCAGATTCACCACGGTCAGTAAATCCTAGATTCATGGTACATGTGTATTATTCTGCGATTCATCTGGATGAATGGTGATGGCCACATATGGGGAGAGTTAGTGCAAATCTATCTCATAATCAGAGCAGGGCGCTGCATTGTGCTGAGTGGATTGTGAGGCCTATAGTTAAATCTCATGCAAAACATCCCATAAATAGATCGCTAAGCAAAATTGAGTCACCTCTTGCATATCTGCTGATATACACACACACCAATGTGTTAGGATATTGATCTGCTTTTTTTGGGTTCATAGATACCCAATCACATTCCAACATCAAAGCTGTGGTGAAGTCAGACTTAGTTTTTTTTTAGAGATACAACATGGTAACAGGCCATTCGGCCCAATCAGCCCATGCTGCCCAATTACAGCCCTTTAACCAACTAAGCTACTAGCTTGTTCATCTTTGGAATGTGGGAGGAAGCCAGGAAGCCTGGAGGAAGCCCAGTCGATTATGGGTAGAAAATGCAAAAGCCCTTACACACAATGGCGGAAATTGACCCGGGTCACTGGCGCTGTAAAGTATCACACTGCTAACCGCTACACTACCCTGCCACCCGTCCACCCACTTCGGTCCCCCTCCTTTAGGAAAGACATGGTTAAAATGGATAGAGTGCAGAAACGATTTGCGAGGATGTCAGCAAAGCTAGAGGGCCTGAGATATAGGAAGAGGTTGCCCAAGTTTGGTCACTATCCCTTGGAATGTAGGAGAATGACAGACAACCTTGTAGAATCATTTAAAATTGTGACAGGAAGAGATAAGGTGGATGGAGGGGAATCCAGAACAAGGGGGTGTAGATTTAGGGCAAGAAGGGAAAGATTTAAAAAAGACCCAAGGAGTAGATTTTTAGCACAGATGGTAGAGAGTACATAGGACAAGCTGCCAGAGAAAGTGGTTGAGAAAGGTACACTCGTATCATTTCAAAGGCATTTGGATAGATACCTGAAGGGGCAAAATTTAGAAAGGCATAGCGCAAGCACAGAGAATTAGGTCTAGCCAGGTGACAATGTGGTTGGCATTGACTGGTTTGGCCAGGGGGCCTGTATCTGTTCTGTATTGCTCTATGACAACAGCATCACATGAACCCAAGAAATCAATGGTACCCATCTAGGACGGAGAATGTTACACCAAGCAGAACCATGTAACCAATCTCTGAGTTGACTTACAGACTCCCTGCTGCCTGTCATTTCTGTAGCCGAGAAACGGGCATATACGGAGTATGAGAGGCTGCAGCATCTATTGGAATCTGAAGGGATTGCTCCTCAAACTGAGGCTGAACTTTGGCCCCACACCTGGTGCAGAGAGGAGTAGTTTGGTTGGTAGGGGTATCTCCTTGTGCGCCTGGCCGAGCTGGGTATTCATAGGTCCAGGTGGCGGGTAGTCGACGACTCTGCCAGAACCAAGTACCTGCCCCCTTCTAGGGCTACACCCGCTCCCATGTGCCCGTGGAAAAGGAGATTACAGTGATCAGTGGGTATCGCAGGGGCTTGAATGTGTTCTGGATGGAATTGAATAATGTAATTTGAAGCTGCTGCCTGTACAGTCCGTGAATGGTAGAATATTGGACGTGATAAAAACGATGTTGTAATCACTGAATAACTTGCTTAGTTATTTAAGCAGATCACCCCTACAGGGACATAGGCTGCTAACAGCAGCTTGCTCAGTTCCTCTGTCATGGGCCAGTATTTCAAGTTGCCCCCAGGTGTAGCCCTTCCTCTTCCAGGGATGAAGCCTTTGGAGTTTCTGCAGCTCTGGGTTTTTACGGGATGGGGCTGCTATCCCCATGTCCGACCGTCTTCTATTCTCAGGCAGGCTTGGGACTGTCCATGGTGATGCACTATCAATTACTCCGAAAGACTGGACGTACAGTAAATACTGAAAGGCTTTTATTAACAGTAAAATGGATCTACGTCCATGCTGTATGTCTGTCCTGGACTGAGGGAGGAGCAGTGACACAATCGCCTTCATTCAGGGGTCTGTGGGAGGAGCCACAGGAGCAGTCAGCAGAGGGGCGTGTCCAGACAGGTAACCCAGTTACAACCTATATACATGGTTTACCACATTCACCCTCCTTTTTAAAAAAAAGAGTCTTGCGGGGTGAAGTGACTGACAATATTTAAAAACAAGTATATTTACAGGTCAAGTCCGTCGCTGTGATCTACGTAGCACCGGGGGTGATTGCATCGGCGATGGCGGTTGTGCTGGCTCCGGCCTGACTTCAGGTGTCAGCACGTTAGGCGTCGGTAATCCCTCATGCGTGTGCGTCACGCCCTGTATGCAAGTGTCGTGTGGTGTCTGTGTAGGGCTTGGAGTGCGTGGTGTCTCGTGGGTATATATATCGGTGGGTACGGGGTTAATAGTCACCATGGAGTGTTCAGGGTAGGGGCCTGGTGCTCCTGCGGGCGCCAGGTCGCGGATGGAGACCGTGTCTTCCTGCTCATCAGGTAAAACTACATAGGCATACTGGGGAGTTCGCATGAAGTAGGTGAACCCTCTCGACCATCGGGGAGTATTTATTGCTCCTCGTATGTTTCTGGACCAGCACTGGCCCCAGGGACGTCAATCAAGTTGGTAGGGTGGTCCTGGTGGTCGACTTCCTGGAAAAAGAAAAGAGTCACTCATGAGGGGTGGCATTGGTGGACATACATAACAGGGAGCGGATGGAGTGGAGTGCCTTGGGAAGGACCTCCTGCCAGCGGGAGACTGGCAGTCCCTTTGACCTGAGGGCTAAGAGTGTGGCTTTCCACACCGTGGCATTCTCCTTCTCTACCTGTCCATTCCCCCGGGGATTATAGCTCATGGTCCTACTAGTTGCAATACCCTTAGCCAGTAGGTATTGGCGCAGCTCGTCACTCATAAACGAGGACCCTCTGTCACTGTGGATATAGCATGGGTATCTGAACAGAGTGAAGAGCTTGCGCAGGGCTTTTATAACTGACGTGGTAGTGGTGTCAGGGCAGGGGATGGCGAAGTGGAACCGCGAGTACTCATCGATTACCTTAAGAAAGTACACATTGCGGTCAGTGGAGGGAAGGGGGCCTTTAAAGTCAACACTCAGTCGCTCAAAGGGGCGGGTGGCCTTGATTAGTTGTGCCTTTTCGGGTCGGTAGAAGTGCGGTTTGCACACTGCGCAGACTTGGCAGTCCCTGGTCATCATCCTGATCTCCTCAAGGGAGTAAGGCAGGTTCCAGGCTTTCACGAAGTGGAAAAGCCAGGTGACCTCTGGGTGGCAAAGATCTACATGTAGGGTGTATAGCCGGTCAATCTGCGCGCTGGCGCATGTTCCCTGGGATAGGGCATCGGAGGGCTCGTTGAGCTTCCCAGGCCTGTACATGATGTCATAGTTGTAGGTGGAGAGTTCGATTCTCCACCTCAGAATTTGATCATTTTTGATTTTGCCCCGTTGTTGGTTAATAAACATGAATGCGACTGAGCGCTGGTCAGTCGACAGGGTGAACTTTTTGCCGGCGAGATAGTGCCTCCAGTGCCTTATAGCTTCCACTATGGCCTGGGCCTCTTTCTCCACCGCGGAGTGCCAAATTTCAGGGCCTTGAAGGGTACGGGAGAAGAACACCACCGGTCTTCCCGCCTGGTTGAGGGTGGCAGCCAGCATGAAGTCAGAGGTGTCACTCGCTACTTGGAAGAGAATGGCCTTGTCCACCGCATGCATTGCAGCTTTGGCAATGTCCCTTTTAATGAGGCTGAAGGCCGCGCAGGCCTCTGCTGAGAGGTGGAATGTGGTGGACTTGACCAGGGGGCAGACCTTGTCTGCGTAGTTAGAGACCCATTGGGCGTAATACGAAAAGAAGCCCAGGCACCTTTTGAGGGCTCTGAGGGTGTTGGGAAGAGGGAGTTCCAGCAGAGGGCACATATGGTTAGGGTCAGGGCCAATGACTCCATTCTCCACAACACACCCAAGGATAGCAAGTCGGGTGGTTCTGAACACACACTTGTCCTCGTTATAGGTGAGATTGAAAGCTTTGGCCGCTTGGAGAAATTTTCAGAGGTTGTTGTCGTGATCCTGCTGGTTGTGACTGCAGATGGTGATGTTATCCAGATATGGGAACATGGCCTTCAGTTGGCACTGGTCCACCATCCGGTCCATTGCCCTCTGGAAGACAGATACACCACTCGTGACACCAAAGGGGTCGCGCAGGAATTGATAAAGCCTGCCGTCCGCCTCGAAGGCAGTGTAAGGGTGGTCCTCCCGGCGGATGGGGAGCTGATGGTAAGCAGATTTTAGGTCTATGGTCGAGTACACCTTGTACTGTGCTATCTGATTGACCATATCCACGATGTGGGGTAGAGGGTACGCGTCGAGCTGCGTGAACCTATTGATGGTCTGGCTATAGTCCACAACCATCCTATTCTTCTCCCCATTCCGAACAACGACCACCTGCGCCCTCCAAGGACTTGTGCTTGCCTCAATGAATCCCCTCCCTAGGCAGCTGCTGCACCTCCGACTTAATGAAGGCTCTGTCCCCCACGCTGTACCTCCTGCTTTTAGTTACCACAGGTTTACAGTCGGGCGTCAGGTTGGCGAACAGCAGTGGGGGAGGGATCTTGAGGGTGGAGAGGCCGTAAATGGTGTTGGTAGTGTGGCTGTTGGCATGGTGTTGGGTGGGATGTGCGGATCGGTGTGGGTGTGTGCAGTCAGTAGCGGGGTATGTGACGTATTCCTACAAAACTAGGGATTTCCGACAGTGATTGGTGGGAGGGGCCCGTCATACTCCATTGTCACACTTTTCAGGTGGCTCTGGAAGTCGAGCCCCAATAGCACAGGGGCACACAGTTCAGGCATGACCAGTAACGTAAAGTCTCGATATTCCGTGCCCTGCACCACTAGCGTCATTACACAATCCCCCCGGATGTCTGTTGTATGCGACGCGGAAGCCATGGCGACACCTCTGACTTATCGGTTGTATCGCAAGGGTGCAATGCTGACCCATGTCCGGGTGGATAAAACTCTCCGTGTCAAACAGGCAGCTTGTCCTGCACCCCTCCACCAGGATGTCCATCACTGAGGTTGCGAGCTGGTGGGGCACGCTTTGGTCAAGGGTCACAGAGGCCAGAGTTGAGTCGCTGTCTTGGTCCGGCACGGTGGGGTGCCTGGTGAGCACCCGTGGGTCATAGGCCGTGCGAGGTGGTGCTGATCAAGATGGCGACGGCTAAGATGGCGACCCCCATGCCTCACACATGGCGCTGCTCGATCCCGCTCTCAGCTTGGACTTACAGGACTTGACGAAGTGGCCCTTCTTTCCGCAGCTGGAGCAGGTAGCTTCTCGGACCGGGCAGCGTTTCCGGGGGTGCTTCTTGAGTCCGCAGAAGTAGCACTTCGTGGTCTTGTGACAGGTAGCAGCCGTGGTCGATTCACCGGTGGGTTGTGGGGTCTGCGGTGTCTACGAAGTCGTCAGGAGATCACGTGCTTGGAGAGCGTCAGAGTTGTGCAGAGCAGCCTCCAGCGTGTCGGCCAGCTCAATCACCAAATGTAAGGTAAGATCGGCGTGTTCCAGCAGTCACTAACGCACATACACTGAACTGGTCCCTGTGACAAAGGCATCTCTCACTAGGATCTCCGCATGTCGTTCGGCCGTCAGCTCCTGGCAATCGCAGGCCCGCACGAGTGTCTGTAGGGCCCGGATGAACTCAGCGCTCGACTCTCCAGGCCGCTGCTGCCACTTCGCTAAGCAGTGTCACGCATAGCCGGTGTTTGTTCGCTGCAGGTATTATCTTCTGAGGGCGCCCATCATGCCGTCGTAGCTCGGCTGGTCTCTAATTATTGACTGGAGCCGTGGACTGACCCTGGAGAGGAGAACTCTGCGCTTCGCGGTGGACTTGGTCACTTCAATCCCCTCCAGGTAGGATTCAAAGCAGGCTAGTCAGAGATCGAAAGCGTTTCCGGCTTCAGGTGTTTGCAGGTCGAGGTCTAACTTGTCAGGTCTCAGGATGTGTTCCATGCCTGAAAATTACTGTTAATAAAGTTGATGCACTATCAACTACAAGACTGGACGTAGAGTAAATACTAAAAGGCTTTTATTAACAGTAAAATGGATCTACGTCCATGCTGTATGTCTGTCCTGGACTGAGGGAGGAGCAGTGACACAATCGCCTTCATTCAGGGGTCTGTGGGAGGAGCCACAGGAGCAGTCAGCAGAGGGGCGTGTCCAGACAGGTAACCCAGTTACAACCTATATACATGGTTTACCACACATGGTGAAGTTGATCACTGAATAAGCCTCCTATGAGAAAGCAAAAGTTAAAGTACCTATAAGGTACTCTGCAAAATAGACAATAGACAATAGGTGCAGGAGTAGGCCATTCGGCCCTTCGAGCCAGCACCACCATTCACTGTGATCATGGCTGATCATCCACTATCAGTATCCAGTTCCTGCCTTATCCCCATAACCTTTGATTCCGCTGTCTTTAAGAGCTCTATCCATCTCTTTCTTGAAAGCATCCAGAGACTTGGCCTCCACTACCTTCTGGGGCAGAGCATTCCATATATCCACCACTCTCTGGGTGAAAAAGTTTTTCCTCAACTCCGTTCTAAATGGCGTACCCCTTATTCTTATTCTTAAAGGTCTTAGGCATGACTTTTGCACTGTACTGCACTGTATGGGCCTAAAAGCAAATTACTGGAGATATTGAAAATCAGAAGTACACTCAGAGGCCACTTTGTTTAAGCACCTCTTGTACCCAACACAGTAGCCACTGAATGTATGTTCGTGGTCCTCTGCTGTTGTAACCCATCCACTGCAAGTTTCGACATGTTATGCATTTAGAGATGCATTTCTGCACACTCCTGTTGTAAGGTGTGGATGTTTGATCTGCTGGTCCTTCCTGGCAGCTTGATCCAGTTTTGCCATGCTCCTCTGACCTCTCTCATTGTTGTTGTTCGTCCATCGTTGACGTCGATGAGGACCTCGACACCATTATTGATGGTGTTGAGACTAGCGCGTGATTTGGATTTAAGTGAGGGAGAGTTGCGCAGTGTCAGCCTCACTCTCTCTTCCCAATTCCCATCTGGGTCCAGTGGCAAGACAGAGTCTAAGACGGCTGGAGATGGGACTAGGCGCAGTGGATGACCAGGACATCTTCTGTGTCTTGTCCTGCTCTACACGTTCCACGACGCTTGCAGAGACCGCCTTCTTGACCGTTGGACCTTCCATTGGTCTCGTCCGCTCAATCCGCCGGAGTCTGTCTTCACATGCTGGGATAGACAACTCCCTATCTCACCGAGGGTTTGAGACCCGTCGGCTACCCTCACCTGGTTTAGCCGGCTTGTCGAAGCTGTTGCCCGGGGTGTGGCCGCTGTCGCATGCAAACAGTTACGGGGAGCCACAGGTGAGAGCTGAGTGCCAGGTGAGGACCAAAGGTGGACTAACCGCCCTGAAAAGGACGCAACAAGTTCCCCCACCAGAGGTGCTACCCCTCCCTGACACCCCATATACCCTCTCTCATTAACAAGGTGTTTTCACCCACAGAACTGCCCCTCACTGGACATATGTTTGTTTTTTGCACCATTCTCTGTAAACTGTAGAAACTGTAGTATGTGAAAATCTGATGAGTTCAGCAGTTTCTGAGATACTCAAACCACCCTGCCTGGCACCAACAATTATTCCACAGTCAAAGTCACTTAGATCACATTTCTTCCCCATTCTGATGTTTGGTCTGAACAACAACTGAACCTCTTGACCATGTCTGCATGCTTTCATGCATTGAGCTGCTGCCACATGAGTGGCTGGGTAAGTATTTGCATTAACGAGTAGGGGTACAGGGATACCTAATAAAATTACCACTGAGTGTAAAATTCCTAAATCAAGAGCTATCCTTGGAAGCACAATATTTCAGCTGACTGTTGACTCAGGAGGAGGAAGGAGGGCAAGCACAGGGCACGTTTTTTAACATGCTGTATCCTTAGAAACGCATCATGATAAACCCCAGATTGGATGTAATGACTGGAAAATTGTACTCAGCAGGCATCTAACTGACATAGATCTATTTGCAGAGTGAAACTCCTGCCAGTAATCAGAAGTTGGAAGATGTCCCATCTTTAATAAAAGTGTCCCTCTCACTCTCAAAGATATGTGAGTAGCAGTAATAATGGCTAAAACTAGAAGCTAGAAAGTCATACATCATATCCAATTTTCCTATTTATTTCAAGTTTTATATCAGCACAAGCTTCATGTCAGTTTTCCACAAAGTTAAGTTCTGATGTACCACAGCAAATGTCCTATCCAGGTGTATCACAGCTTGACACAGAACTGCCTTGCCTAAATCCACAACAAACTGCCGAGAGTTGTGAATACAGCCCAGTCCATCACGCAAACAGCTTCCTCTGCATAGATTCTGCCTATACATCCTGCTGTCTTGTAAAAGCAGCCCGATATTTCAAATACTGTTCTGATCATGGCCATTCTCTCTTCTCCCACTTTCCATCGAGCAGAAGATACAAGCGCCTGAGGATCCCTGCATCAGGTCGACAACTACCCCATGCATAACTGGCCACGATCATGTTCAAAGTTCAAAGTACATTTATTATCAAAGTATGTACACCATATGCAACCCTGAGATTTATCTCCTTATAGGCAGTTGCAAAATAAAGAACCACAATAGAACCCAATAGAAAATTATTTTTGTAACTTATAGTTAATTTTATGCCTTGTAATATACTGCTACCACAAAACAACACATTTCACAACAGATGTTAGTGCTGGCTTTAATATCAACCCTGTTTCCCTTTCCTAAGTTAACACTCACACATGCACGCAGAGACGTACATATATGTATGTACACGTACGTATACACACACACACACACACACACACACACACACACACACACACACAATCAGATGATTCTGATTCTGATTCACAATTTTCTGGCACCATCTCTGTGAAAGGTGGAGACAGGTAGAGTACATATACTTATGAACACTTATGAAGCGCTTGTATAGACATGTGGAGGGGCAGAGCTGAGAGAGATATGGTCAAACGCAGGACATTTTGTCTGGCTGGGTGGACACCTTGGTTGACGTGGTCTTGTTGAGCTAAGGGACTGTATCATTGCTGTATTACTCTGTGACTCCATGATAAGTGTAAAGGCTTGAGGGTCACTGGAAACCCAAAGGGCTGAAGGGCCTGTTTCTGGTTAGCATGATTTTATGATTCTATCTAACCACTGGAAGCAACCCTCTTGGTTTTTCTCCACTTCTTCCCCTTTATTTTAACCTCCATGCCCCAAGCAACAAAACTTGGCAGTGTCCCTTTAACCGGAAGGAAAAGACACTGAGAAGAAATGAAGACTTTCATCTCTCGGATGTTGTTTTGGACAGGATCCTCTTCCCTCCTGTGTGACTGCCAGACACAGTTCACTGACAATCCTCGTGGCCTCCTTCTCCCTTCCCTGCCGGTGATAAGGAGGCTCATTATAGTTCAGCCTAAGCCGAGGGTTCAGTAGTTCAGTAGTCCACAGCCAAGCGAGCAACAAACTCCTTCTGGGTGTGAACCCTTGCAAAGTCACTGGAAGATTAAACAGCTGCTGCAGAAGTGTGTGTGTGTGTGTGTGTGTGTGTGTGTGTGGGTCTAGGTACCTGGGCGTCTGTGCTTACATACGTGTGCATGCACACAACTGTGCGCGCATCTATGTGTATGCGGGTATCAGTGTGTATTTGTGTATGTGTGCATGTGCGTGCGTGTATGTGTGGGTGTGTGTATGTATATATATGCATGACTCTGTGTGCATGTGTGTGTTAATTTAGGAAAGGGAAACAGGGTTGGTATTAAAGCCAGCACTAGCAAAAACATAACTACGTACTTTCACCTTGCGGAATATAATGTCAGTGTGTCTTTCCTGAGGAGTAGATGGAAAATGTGCTCTTACAAGAAGACACAGAGTTGATTTTTTGAAAGACGAAAAAGAGGTCCTTTTCTTTTGCCTAGGGCAGGCTAAAGCACTGCCTGTTACCAGGACAGATGCCTTCTGCAATCTATCTGGCTCCAGCAAGTTAGGGCGAGGGTGTTCTCTCCCAACTTTGTTTACACTGTAGCTTTCAGAACATATTTTCTGTTCTAACCTTTCTCTGGAAAGTAGAACTGTGGGTCAGCACTTTCAAAAAAAAATCTACTGCAAAGAAAGGCTCTGTGTTTTAAAGGGTGCTTTCTCTTAATTGGAAAAGAAAATTTGCTTGGATTTCTCTTTCATGGAAACAGTTTCTTTGCTTTTCTTAGAAATGTATATACTGAGCATGGAACAGCTATTGGATTTAACTCTGACGGAGCTTGAGCAGTTTTTAACTTAATTAAGTAATTATTTTCTCCTGTTACCAGGTTATGACCAAAACAGTCCAGGGCTGGCAAATTGCTAAATTAGTTTAGGTTACCATTGTCACATGTTCTGAGGTAGAGTGAAAAACTTTGATTTGCCTGTTATTCAGAATCAGAATCAGATTTAATATGACCGGCATTTGTCGTGAGATTTGTTGTTGATGGAGATGACTGAGTTTACAACTTTCTACAGCTTATTTCGATCCCGTGAAGTAGCGCCCTCCACCCCTCCCCCAATAGCATACAGAGATGCAGCCAGTTAGAATGCTCTCTATGGTAGATCTGCAGAGGTTTGTGAGTGTCTGGTGACATAGCAAATCTGCTCAAACTTGTAATGAAATATAGCCACTGCCATACCTTCTTTGTAGCTGCACTGACCTGTAGGGCCGAGACCATTTCAATACTACAAGGGGAAAACAATAACAGAATGCAGAATAAGGTGTTACAGCTGCAGAGAAAGTGCAGTGTGGGTAAACTATAAGGTGCAAGGATATACAAGGTAGAAGTGAGGTCAAGAGTCCACTTGGGAGGATGTTCAATTGTCCTTTATAGAAACTGTCCTTGAGCCTGTTGGGACATGGTTTCAGGCCTTCGTATCTTCTGCCCAGCGGAAGAGGGGAGAAGACAAAATGTCCAGACTGGGTGGGGTCTGTGATTTGTGGGCAGCTCCCCTACATGTTCCGTCTTTGAAAAAGGAAATTCCCACCACAAAGTCTCACCTCACCTCTTTTCTTTATTTTGCTGTTTCCTCCCTCCCTGTAAATCAGCCTTGGAAATCGTTCTGGCCCTCTTTCACATGACTCGCTTTCATCCCCCACAACTGATGGTCACGTCTTGGCGCGCTGGCCTTCATCAGCCAGGGCACTGGAGAGAAGAAAGATGAGGAGTCCGAGTTAGAAGCTGGAGGGAGGGGAGGAAAAAACACAAAGTGATAGGTGAAACTGGGGGAGCTGGGAGAGCTGAAGAAAAGAGCTGGGAAGTTGATTGGTGAAAGAGATACAGGGCTGGAGAAGACGGAAGTTTATAGGAGAGGACAGAAGGCCATGGAAGAAAGAAAAGAGGGAAGAACACAAGAGGGAGGTGATAGGTAGATAAGGCAATAGGGCACATTGGCCTTCATAAACCAATGTATTAAGTACAGAAGATGGGATGTTATATTGAAGTTGTATAAGACACTGGAGAGGCCTAATTTGGAGTACTGTGTGCAGTTTTGGTCACCTACCAACAGGTAATACGTAAACAAGGTTGAAAGAATGCAGAGAAAATTTACCAAGAATGTTGCTGGGTCTGGAGAACCTGAGTTATAAGGAAAGATTTAACAGGTTAGGACTGTAGTCTTTACAATGTAGAAGACTGAGGGGATATTTGATGGAGGTGTACAAAATTATAAGGGGTAGAGATACCATAAACACAAGCAGGCTTTCTCCACTGAAGTTACATGGGACTTCAACCATAGGTCATGAGTTAAGGGTGAAGGGTGAAAAGTTTAAGGGGAACATGAGGAGAAACCTCTTCACTCAGAGGGTTGTAAGAGTGGGAAAGGAGCTGCCAGAACAAGTGGTCCATACAAGCTCAATTGCAATGTTTAAGAGAAGTTTGGGTAGGTACATGGAGAGTAGGGATAAGGAGGGCTATGGTCCCAGTGCAGGTCGTTGGGAGTAGGCTATTTAAATAGTTTCAGCATGAACCGGGTGGGCCAAATGGCTGGTTTCTGTGCTACATATCTCTAGGACTCTATGCTTATCTTTTCACAAAGGCATACATCTCTGGATTGGGTGGGAGTTAAGTGAATGAAAAGGCAGCATTGAGGAGTTGAGGTCGGATTAATCATTTGGTAATTTGTTATTGCCACACATACCGAGCCACAATTAAGAAGTTTTGCTTGCTTTCTATCCAGGCAGATCATTCAAAACATAAGCACCTTGAGAAAGTACAAAAAGGGGATAAAAACAGAGTGTAGTATAAAGTTTTACAGTTACAGAGGAAGTGCAGTGCAGGTAGACAACCTGCAAAGGCCATGATGAAGTTGAATGAGAGGTCAAGAAATCATCTTGATCATATATGGGGTCAGTTCAAGAGTCTTTCAATAGTGGGATAGAAATTGTCTTCGAGTCTGGTGCCATGCATTCTCATATTTTATATCTTCTGCCTGATGGGACAGGGAAGAAGAAAGAATGATGGGGTGGGGGGGGGGTCCTTGATTATGTTGCTGCTTTACTGAATCAATGGGATGTGTTAGAGTCAATGTTGGATGATTGGTTTGCACGAAGGACTGGTCTACATTCGAAACTCTCTGCAGTTTTCTATGGTGCTAGCAGGACATTTTTCCTACAAGGCTGTGATGCATCTAGATGGATGCTTTCTATGGTTTGATTGTATAAATTGGTGAGGGTATTCAGATATATGCCAATTTCCTTAGCCTTCTGAGATTCAGAGTCAGAAATTTATTTGGAGGACCAGAAGATTGGGTGGGGCCTTTGTTCAATGGTAGATTTAATGTGAAGGATCGGCAAGCAGTTCATCCCCTTGAAGAAGTGCCTGCCTCAAAGACTGTTCCAAAGGCCATGTTGTCCTCCGAGTGATCAACAATCGGTCTCCCCCCACCCCCAGCGCAATATTACTCCACTCTCCTTCATGATTCTCCAGTAACTTCAGGTAGTGAATGACTGAAAAAGCAGGGTCATGGCCAGGGGTGAGGGTCATTCCATGACGTTTGCTCCAATCTCCTCAGCGCTGAGGTTGAAGGTGTGTCCTGCTCCAGATGCTGCAGGCTTCATGTCTGCAAGCTTTGTGGTGATTTGCCCCGCGAGAAACTGAGACTGTGGGCCCGCTCCAGCTGCTCCGGGCTTTGGGTTTATGGACTCACTTTCTGTCTGAATGTTTTATTGTTTGCATGATTTGTTTTTTTTCCCCTCTCTCTCTGCACATTGGGTGTTGGTCTTTTTTTAAAATTGGGTTCTTTTAGGTTTCTTGTTTTGTGGCTGATTGTAAGCAGCTGAATCTCAAGGTTGTATAATTTGTACATACTCTGATAATAAATGTACTTTAAGTATTCTTTCAGCATTACACTGCCCAGCCTTATTGTAAAAATCTCACTGAGGTCCCTAAGATGATTTATGATGAAGAAAATATCTTATATTTTCCAAGTAATTTGTTGGATATTATTGCATATCACTAAGGAAAAAATAAATTCTATAATGATAAAAGTGATTGAATTTCCTGGAAGAGATATAATCTTTACTTAATTTATCTTCTCATAACCAAGATGATAAAACAGAGCAGTGAGCATACATGGATCGTCTGCTTTTCCGACTTGCTAATAAGGAAACAAAAAGCTTAGTATTTGCACACACAGGTCATCCAATTAGGACTGTTGAAATCATGAGTCCCCATTGTTTTCTATTTCTCATTTATGATATGATAAACAGGAATTTAATAGCAACTCCTCTCTGTAGTTCTAGTAAATGAGGTAGTCTCTAGCAATAGTCTCTACTGCTTCCATGGGCAGAGAACTACACAGATTCACTACTCTCTGGGAAAAGCAGTTTCTCCTCATCTCCATCCTAATTCTATCCCACAAACCTCAAAGCCATATCCCTGGGTCTTAGTCTGACTTACCAACGGAATCAACTTATGTAGGGAAAACAGACAAAGTGCTAGAAGAGCTCAAAAGGTCAGTCAGCATCTATGGAGGAATAAACAGCCAATGTTTCAGGCTGAGACCCTTCATCAGTAATGGAAAGGAAGAGTTAGTTTGACAGAGTGTTTAATACTTGGTGTAGTCTCGTGTGACTGATTCTGTACTGTCTCTATGATTTTATCTCAATGACATGACTGAGCTAAATGCTTTTCAGAGAGTTTGGTAAGGATGTGAGGGAGTTTTAAATACTGTGTAACAATTCCTTCTCCAGTTAAGTCATATCAGAATCAGAATCAAGTTTAATATCACTGGCATGTATCATAAAATTTGTTGTTATGCAGCAGCAGTGTATATTGCAATATATCATCATAAAAACTGTAAAATACTGTAAGAAGTATATGTATATACAATACATTTTTAAAAAGCTTGGTTAGATAAGTAGTGCAAAAAGGGAAAAAAAATAGTGCGGTAGTGTTCATGGGTTCAATGTCTATTCAGAAATCTGATGGCAGACAGGATTGTTAAGTGTGTGTCTTCATGCTCCGGTACCTTCTCCCTGATGGTAGCAAAGAGAAGAGAGCATGTCCTGAGTGATGAGGGTCCTTACTGATGGATGCCGCCTCCTTGAGGCCCCACTCTTCGAAGATGTCCCGGATGCTGGTGAGGTTCACGCCCATGATGGAGCTGACCCCGTGATCCTTTGCTGTGGCCTCCCCGCACCAGACAGTGATGCAGCCAGTTAGAATGCTCTCCACAGTACATCTATAGAAATTTGCAAGTGCTTTTGCGACACACACCTCAAACTCATAATGAAATATAGCCGCTGTCATGCCTTCTTTGTAACTGCATTGTGTAGGGCCCAGGATAGATCCTCAGAAATGCTGATACCCAGGAACTTGAAATTGCTCACCCTTTCCTTTTCTCAACCCTCAATGATTTCTGTTATGTGTTACCTCGATTTTCACAATTAATATAATCATATGACATTGAAACCATGCACTGAAGAAAGTGAAATTATTATAAAGTGCCAATCTCTCAGGCTGAGATCTGGAGAAATATTTTTAATGAACGGATCAAGTGCTTACAGACCTTGGTGGCATTTGACAATGCAATGAAAACAGGTTGAGCGAACTCGGCCTTTTCTCCTTGGAGCGACGGAGGGTGAGAGGTGACCTGATAGAGGTGTACAAGATGATGAGAGGCATTGATCGCGTGGATAGTCAGAGGCTTTTTCCCAGGGCTGAAATGGCTGCCACAAGGGGACACATGTTTAAGGTGCTTGGGAGTAGGTACAGAGGAGATGTCAGGGGTAAGTTTTTTACGCAGAGAGTGGTGAGTGCGTGGAACTGGCTGCTGGCAACGGTGGTGGAAGTGAACACAATAGAGTCTTTTAAGAGACTTTTGGATAGGTACATGAAGCTTAGAAAAGTAGAGGGCTATGGTAACCCTACTAATTTTTAAGGTAACGACATGTTCAGCAGAACTTTGTGGGCCAAAAGTCCTGTAGGCTTTCTATGTTTCTATGAATTGTGTATCACCAATGCTGCTCTCTGTGAATGGGCTGTGATTCTGAGTTGAGTGCAGATTTCATGAACACCCTCCTAATCAATGAGCATAAATCTTAGTCAAAATGTACAACTGGGTTTAGCAGATGACGCATGGAGAACATTCAAACTGGTTGCATCACTATCTGATATAGAGGGACAAGGAGGGGAGGAGAAGATGGTGACGCAATGCAGCGCACACAGTTACTCCGAATAATATTGTATTTGTGAAGTAGGATGCCGTGCACAATCCTGATTTGATGGAGACAGTCGTGAAGAAGCACGGAGGAACATCTGGAGAAACTTCTGAAATGTCCGCTTCGCTGCTGCTGCTACTGTACGATGGAGAATCTCCGGAAGGGAAGGCCCCAGATCCTCGGCTTTGCCTATTGCCTGTTGCCGGGGCTGGGGTCGAAGTGCTCGGCAGAGATGGTGCTCGGTGTCGGGGGGCTGGTCGGAGGCTCAAAGTTTTCGGACAGACTCAGAGTCAAACTGTGGTCCGGGTGCTTCCAGGATGCTGCATCGGTAAGTTTGCATGCTGGAAGCGGATGGAAGGGAGTTTCTCCCTTCAACCATCTGCGTGAGATGATGGGACTTTCGAGAGACTTTGAAACTTTTTTTTTTACGTGCTTCATCTGTTCTTCATCAAATTACGGTATTGCTTTACACTGTTGTAACTATATGTTATAATTATCTGGTTTTGGTCAGTTTTTTTAGTCTTGGTTTGTCTTGTGTTTCTGTAATATCATCCTGGAAGAACAAATTGTATCATTTCTTAATGCAGGCATTACTAAATGACAATAAAAGAGGACTGCGTGTCCACATAATCTAATCTAAAAAAAACCACACAGAACTCTTATGTGCCGTGTCACAATGTATGGGGATCATGGTCTTGGCAAATTTCTCAACAGAAGTAGTTTGCCATTGCCTTCTTCTGAACAGTGTCTTTACAAGACAGGTGATTCCAGCCATTATCAATACTCTTCAGAAATTGTCTGCCTGGCATCAGTAGTCGCATAACCAGGACATATGATATGTACCAGTTGCTCATACAAGCATCTACCACCTGCTCCTGTGGCTTCATGTGATCTTGATCGGAGGGCTAAGCAGCTGCTACACCTTGCCCAAGGGTAACCTGCAGGCTAGCAGATGGAGGGAGCGCCTTACACTTCCTTTGGTAGATGCTTATCTACACCCCAGCACCCAAATTCACATTGTCTGAGTTGAATTCCATCTGCCATTCCTTGGCCCACTTACGCAGTTAACTAAATCCTGTTGTCATCTTCTTCACTGTCCAGATTCAGTGTCATCTAAAAATTTACCAACCATCCAAATTGTATGCAAAAGAACGGAGGACCCAGCAACAATCAACACAAAAGATTCTGCAGGTGCTGGAAATTCAGAGCAACACACAGAACATGCTGGAGGAACACAGCAGGTCAGGCAGGTTCCATGCCAAGGAATAAAGAGCCAACATTTCAGGCCGAGACCCTTCATCAGCACCAAACTCCAATTTAAAAAATAATACACCTTCTACTTTGCTTTTGCCAGGCCAGCTTTCGAGATCTGAGTGTACTGGGTTCACACCTTACACAGGAGTCTTTATCATACCTTTTCTTGCAGGCATTCATAGTAGAACAAAGAAAGGCAACAAAATCAATGAAAAACTACACACAAGGACTGACAAACTATCATTGTGCAAAAAAAGACAAACTCTGCAAATACAAACAACAAATAATACATAAGTAGATAGAAATAAATAAGTTAATAACTACAGTAAATGAACAGATGAATAAATAAATAATAATGAGATGTAGAAGACCTCAACATCAGGTTCAGGGATAGCTCTTGCCCTGTTGTTATAAGACTAATGAATGGAATTCTTGAGCAATGAGATGGACTATTGAACTCACACCTTCAAGCATCTTTGCTCTGTTGGCCATGGAAAGGATCTCCCAGTGGCTTCCTATTTCAATTTGATTTCCATTCCTATTCTGACATGTTAGCCCATGACCTCCTCTACTGCCATGATGAGGCCAAACTCAGTTTGGAGGAGCAACACCTCACTTCAATCTATTCCCTCCCAACTTCATCCCTCCTCTCAACCCAACTACCTTCTCCCTCACCTGGTCTCACCTATCACCTGCCAACTTGAACTCCTTCCCCTTCCCCCACATTCTTATTCTAGCTTCGTCCCCCTTCCTTTCTAGTTCTGAAGTGTCTTGGCCTGGAATGTTGACTGTAAATTCCCTGTGAATCCGTACAGTTCCTCCAGAAATTTGTGTGTGTTGCTCAAGATTTTGCAGCATTTGCAGAACCTCTTTATCATATTACTGTGGCGACCCACTTTCTAACACCCACGAACCGGCTCACAATAGCGCGCGCAGGCAGAGGGCCGGCCCCAAAAAGGGCACCAGGCCATCTTCACCAACAGGGGGAAAATCCCGCGTGCGGAAAGGGTCTGGGAATATGCATTCCCCTCAGTAGTCCTGCCCAGGGAGGGCGTGAACGGGAAGGCTTTAAAGCAGGCTGCGAAGTTTGAATAAATCTCTTTCATCGCAACTCCAACTCACTGACTCCGTGTGGTTATTCTAGCGCTGTGTGTAGCACACCGTTACATTACAACTTTATTGCCTGCCTCCATTGTACTTTCTCTGTTACTCTGACACTTTATTCTGCATTATGTTATCATTTCTCTCTTGTACTACCTTGGAGTACCAAGATGATGAAATGATCTGTATGGATAGCATGCAAAGCAATGTTTCTGGCTGTCGCTCAGTACGTATGATAATCATCATCATCATTATGTGCTGTGTCGTATGACGTAGGTGATCATGGACTTCCACAAGACCATAATGGTTCTTGGCAAATTATTCTAGCAAAATGGTTTGCCATTTCCTTCTTCTGGGCAGTGTCTTTACAAGATGGGTGACCCCAACTATTATCAATACTCTTCAGAAACTACCTGCCTGGCATCGGTGGTTGCATAACCAGGACTTGTGATGTGCACCAGCTCCTCATATACTCCCACACCTGTCCTTATGGCTTTACATGGCCCTGACCAGAGGACTAAGCAGGTGCTACACCTTGCCCAAGGATGACCTGCAGGCTAGCGGAGGGAAGGAGCACCTCACACCTCCTTTGGTCGAGACATACCTCCACCACTGCTGCCCAACATATTGACAATAATAAACCAATTACCAATTATTTTTGTCAGTTTACTCATAAGATGTTGTTGTAACTGATATTTATTGATCATGCCTATATGTTCCTGAGCTGTGATTTAATTCAACAGTAAAATGCATTGATGTGTCCATAGTCCATATAACTTGCCCTGATAACGATAACAAAATGCAGCAAAACAACAGATTTTACAACTAATACTCATGACAATAAACCTAATTCTGATTCTGATTCAAAATGCATCATTTCACACTTCACACTAAGTCCTGAGGAAGGTTCTTGGCCCAAAACATCGACTGTTTCTTCCCCTCCTTAGATGCAGCCTGACATGTTGGGTTCCTCCAGTGTTTTGTGTGTGTTGCTCTAGATTTCCAGCATCTGCAGACTTTCTTGTATTTATCACCTCAAACCTGTGCAGTGAGTTGTAGACTGTTGAGGTTTCTGGAGCAGCTGTACTTGTTAATTGTTATATTAACTAGAGTTATTAGCCCTTGCGCTTTCTGTTTAATCTTGCTAAGTTTACTTTGACTGACAAGGGTTTTCCACATACTGTAATCACTTAAAGTGGACTTCCAAGTAGCACTTTTCGCGGGTTCCTTGTTTTGAGAATGATTTGTTTCACAGTGTTGCTCAGTCGAGCCATCAATGTCAGTTGAAATTTCTATGTATAACTCTTGTTTCTATCTCTACATGGGTGCCTGCCATTCCTCCACACGTGGGTTCAGTTGCTGCCAGCACACACCCTGACACTTACCTGCATTGAAAATCCATTTGCCGTTCCTTGGCCCACGACCGTAACTGACCGAGATGCTCCTGTAATTTTCAACAACGTTCTTCACCATGAACACTTCCTAGTTTCATGCCATTCTCAAATTTACAGATGAAACCTTGTGCATTCACACCCAAGTTATAGCCTTTGTCGATCCTCTCCACACCTAGTGCTGCATCAGGTGGTAACCTTGCCATTTGCTTGTTTTTTATGAGGCCGAGTTACAAGCTTGATACTCAACCCAGCACAGATGGAAAGCATATAAGGAGCCAGCCGGATATGAACACACTGACTTCTGTGGCTTCCATTCCGAGCAATAACCTCCAACCATAGCTTTGCTCACTTCAGAACATCTTCCTTGTAAACGCCCAATCAACCATGAATAAAATGGATGAAATCAAACTATGACATCATGCAAAGGAACTTACTCAACCATTGCATAATGATCTAAACTGAAACCCGGCATACCCAATGGAGTTCCTGAGCTAGCAGGACACACAGCCTATCAGCTGACAGAATGTGGGCTTCCAGTAAGAAATCAGGCAGTGACAACAATCATGTCATGTCAACAATTCAACATGTCAACAATTCCTGGTACACAAACTTTGTCATGATAGTTATTACTGTCCCAACCTGGAATATCTCATGCTGAAGTGCAAGCTTTTCCATCTGCTGAGAGAATTCACAGTTGTTCACATCACAGTGGTTTATATTTCACCACAAGCCAACACTAAGTTAGCATTAACACAACTGCATGATGTTATTAATAAGCAGCAGTCTGTCTACCCTGATGGCGCCTTCTTTGAAGCCGATCATTTCAATCAAGGCAATCAAGAGCGTAGTGCCTAAATTCTGCTGGAATGTGAAATGCCCCACAAGAGGCAATGATACACTGCACTAGATTTACACCAATATTGTGGGCACATATAGGGCTTATCCAAGCCCTCATCAGGGACTGTACGAGCACCTATCTTTATTTCTAATTCCAGCCTACAGACAGGTGATAAGGAAAGCAAAACCAATTCTCAATCCATGAAAGTATGAGTCAGAGTCATAGAAACAGGCCATTCAGCCTACCTAGTCCATGTTGAACCATTTAAACCGCCCAGTCCCATCAACCTACACACTGACCATAGCCATCCATACACCCACTAGCCATGTACCTATGGCCCGAGGGAGCTATCTCATGGCTTCAAGGATGGTTTGAGAGCACAGACTGCAGTCTGTTTGCAAGCCAAGCAACAGATGGTTTGGGAATTGACTTAGAGGAATACACCACTGTGTTCATGGTCTATATCAAATACTGTGTAGCCAGTGTCACAAGTAAATAAACAATAAAAACATCTGTGTACTCCTGGATCAGAGCCATGGAGGAACAGTCCATAGCCTGCTCAGGGCTCGGGATACTGCTTACAGATCCAGTGATGCTGCAGAATACAGCAAAGCCTGGTCAAACCTTGAAGGAAGCATTAAAACCGCCAAGTACAGATATGAACAACAGAGACACATTTCAATAACGTTACAAATGCCTGACACATGTGGGAAAGCACCGGGTCCATCAGTGACAATAAAAAAAATGATCTCCTGCCCTGAAAAAAAGTGAGGCCGCACTAGCTTAAGAGCTAAGTCACTTCTTTGCTCGGTTTGACAGGGACAACAACGAACTAATGATGAAGGCCTTGACAATAGAGCAAGGCACAGTGCTGACTCTGAGCACACAAGGTGAGATGTACTCTTCACAGTATCAACACAAGCAGAAAAGCTGGACCAGACGGTATACCTGGGTGGGCCCTTAGGAACTGGACCGACCTGGCAGAGGTTTGTAACTGAAGTCTATAGCCTCTGTCTGCCCCTCGCTGTGGTCCCTGCATGCTTCTAAACATCAACCATCATACCAGTCCCAAAGCAGTCAGCGGTACACGCCTCAACAACCACAGACAGGTTGTACTCACCCACGTAAACGCCAAGTTCCTGAAGAGACTGGTTATGCCCAGATTAAGTATGCCATCCCTGCTACCCATGATCATATTGAATGGCAGTGCAGGCTCGAAGGGCCGAATGGCCTACTCCTGCACCTGTTTTCTATGTTTCTATGTTTACCCTGGACCAGCACCAGTTTGTCTATAAGACAAATGGATCAACTGAGGATGCCATCACGACATTGTACTGAAACACCTGGAGTATATCTAGGACAGAATGCTTCTTTCGCGGCTACAACTCCACCTTCAACACCATATATCCCAAGAGGTTTGCTGTTAAACTACACAATCTGGGACTCAGTACATCAATTTGCAAATGGATTCTGGACTTTCTTACCAATCAAACCCCGTCTATCAGACTAGGGATGTACAGATCCCTGAACACTGGTACACTGCAGGTATGTGTACTGAGCCACTGCGTTAACACTCCTTTCACCCATGACTGTGTCCCTGCCTATACCACCACTCCATTACGAAATTTGCAGATGACACCACAGTGGTTAGATCAACTACAAATAACAATGAAACAGCATTTGGAGAGGAGGCACAGAAACTATATGAATGGTGCAATGATCATAACCTTTCAGTCAACATCAGAAAAATCACGGAAATGAGGATTGACTTCAGGAAATTGAGACAGTAGGAACAAGCTCCACTGCTTATAAATAGTGAAGCAGTGGAGGGATTTCCAGTTTTATGATCTTGGGGGTGAACATCACAGAAGAAGCCTCTTGGACCACAAAAACCCCTTTGATAGAAGGGATAGCTCAGCAGTACCTATACTATGGAATTTAAAGAGAGAAAACCTGCCCCAAGAGCTGGTAAACATTTACCAATGTGCCATTGTGAGCACGCTGACCTGCTGCATGTCAGTAAGGTACACTCGCTGCAGCAAGATCGACCAGAAAGCATTTCAGTAAGTGATCAGGACTGCATGGAGCATCACCGGGACACAACCACCAGATATGGAAACCACCTACAACTCAAGATGTCTACAGTGGGCTTTCACATCATGATGGATTCATCCCATCCCAGTAGATCACCTGTTCAATCTCTTACCATCCGGCTGGAGATACAGAAACATCTCTACATGGACATCCAGACTGAAAAACAGTTTTTTCCCCAGGGCTGTTATGCAACTGGACAATGCCCCATTTTGGAGTTGTTTGCTTTGAATTCAGTTATAACTTTGATACCATTCTGAATAATGCAGATGCTATTTTTTAAAATTAAGTCATTGTGTTTTTAAAGTAACTGAATTGCCAGTTCTGCTATTTTATACTGATTGGAGTAGCACTGCAATTTTGTTGTCCTCAGCCATGACAATAAAGCTCTAGCTACTACCTCTGTGCCAATTTAATTCAACCTAACAAGGTCTCCGTAAATTCAATGGCAGCCAACTTTCCAAAGTGCAAAGTCCAAAGTTACATTTATTATCAGAATACATACATGTCACCACATAAAACCTTGAGATTCTTTTTCTGCGGGCATACTTAGAGAGTGTATAGAATAGTAACAGTAAACAGGTTCATTAAACAACAAACTGTGCAAATGCGAATATAAGTAAATATAAATAAATAGGAATAAACTGGCCTAGCACTCAGACCTTGTATTGTACAGGAATGCAATTAAACAAAGTTTGAGACTGAGCTAGATTTGGAGAGAGTGGGCAAACAGAGCTTTGTCAAGGAATCGGAATCTAATTATCACCGAATGGAGAGTGCAATGTGAATTCAGGCAATGCGGTGGGGTGGGGAGATGTTTCCAATGGTTGGAGAGTCCAGGACCAGAGGGCACAGCCTCAGAAAATTCGGAATGAAGATGAGGAGGAATTTCTTTAGCCGGAGAGAGGGGAATCTGTGGAATTCATTGGCACAGACGACTATGGAGACCAAGGCATTGGTTATATTTAAAGCAGAGAGTGATAGGCTCTTGATTAGTAGGAATGTCAAAGATTACAGAAAGAAAGAAGGAGAATGTGGTTAAGAGGGAAAATATATCATCTATGATTAAATGGTGGAACACTCCCAGTGGCCTAAATGGTCTAAGTCTGCTCTTATGACTTATGGCCTTGTAGTCTTGTTAGAGCAAGAGAAGTCAGGCCCTCAATGCCCACTTTCCCCTCTCTGTCTGGAGAAGGGGTATGGAAAGCTATAGTGTGGTTGCAGGTCAAAGATATTCAGTATAATGGTTCAGCACAGGGTAGATGGGCTGAATGAACTGCTTCTGTGTTGTAGTATTCTGTGACTCTGTGACTCTAAGGGTTTTAGCACATTTGCTCTGCAGTTTGAAGCCACACTCCATTGCCACAGAAAACTGCATTTGTTGTGTCAGATTTGAAAGCGTAGTTGTTTTGAGTCCTCTCCTATCTCCATCGAAGGCTAAATTGGCCGATTACGAGGAGTTAAAAAGAGTACAGGGCTGTTGCAAGAGATTGAGCAGAAGCACTATGCGCCAGCGGGAAGGATAAACAACATGCCTTCCAGATGACATCACACAGGCTCTTCCATCCGTGATTTTTTTCATGATTAATGGAAATTTTTTATACACTGTGTGCTCAGAAGTAAGCAATTAAATGACCAGAAGTATTGTTTATAAGTTAGGTGCATCAAACAGGCTGATGTCTTTCAATATTTTTGTTTTGTTAGGCTGCCTGATTCATTGGTTGACTGGTCCGTGCCAGGTTTTTTTCCTGTCATGCCGAAAGTGCAAGGTCTAACACGTTGCAAGACCCTCAAGGAGAAATTGCCCTTCCACACCATTAGCTGCCTCATTCCTTTGCAACATGCTGTCGTTCCAACAGCCCTTCCAAGGCATGTCGTTTTGACATAGTTAGGTGAGAGTGTCGATTATTCATTTCTACAGAGGGTTATCATCAGAGAAACAGTCCACACTCAAAGTTATCATCAGAGAAGCAGTCCACACTCAAAGATAAAGACAGCCACTTTGCAATGAAAAAAACATGAATGGAGATAGTATCACTAGCAACTTTGCAGATGACAGGAAAGTCGATGACGCCACGGAAAGTGAGGAAACTTGCCGCAGGCTACAGTGGAATATAGATCAGATGGAAAATTGGGTGGAGCATTGGAAGATGGAATTTAATTTTGACAAGTGCAACCTATGGACTCACTTTCAAGGACTCTACAACTCAAGTTCTCAGAATTATGAACTTATTTTTGTGTTTGTGCAGTTTGTCTTTTGCAGTTCGGTTGTTTGTCCGTCTTTGTGTGCAGTGCTTTTCAGCGATTCTAGTGCATTTCTCTGTTCTATTGTGAATGCCTGCAAGAGGACAAATCTGAGGGTGCTGTACAGTTACATATATGTACAATATATTTACTTTGAACTTTGATGCATTCTGGGAAGTCATAATGATTGCCACAGCACGGTGTGTAGCGGTTAGCGTAACACTATTACAGCACCAGCGACCTGGCTTCAATTCCAGCTGCTGCCTGTAGGGAGTTTGTACGTTCTCCCTGTGACTGTGCAGGATTCTTTTAGCTGCTCCAGTTTCATCCCACAGTCCAAAGACAAAGTTCAAAGTACATTTATTTTCACAGTATATATACACTGTACAACCCTGAGATTCATCTCCTTACAGGGCAGCCACAAAACAAGAAACCCAGAAGGACCCATTAAAGAAAGACAACAAACATCCAATGTGCAGAGAAAGAAAAAAAAACAAATTGTGCGGACAATAAAAGTAAGCAAATGGCATTTAGGACGAAAGTGAGTCCGTAGACATGAAACCCAGAGCAGCCGGAGCAGTTCCACAGGCTCAGTTCAGCACACAGCAGTGTAAAATGTACTGTTTAATAGGTTAACCGGTCATGTGGCTGGAAAGTCCTGTTACCACGCTGTATCCCCAGATGAATAAATAAATAAGATGCATGCATTTAATGGTAGGGTGTTAAGGAAGGTTGATAAGGACAGGGATATTTGAATGTAAATACAAAATTCTCCAAAAGTGGCAACACGGGGCAATAAAGTGGCGAAAAAGGCATATGACATAGTTGCTTTCACAGATGAGGGCATAGAATTGGGACATGATATTGCAATGATACAAAGCACTGATTAAACCTTGTCTGCAGTTCTTCCACACTATAAGACCGATGTTGCTGTGCAAGAGGGCATGCAGAGGTTGATCACTGGGATGCTGCTCGGATTTCAGGACTTCCTTTATGACCCTAATGAAGGGTTTGCTCCAAAATGTTCAATAGTTCAATGATTCCGCTTAATATCAGTGAATGTATGCAGCATATGACCTCAAATTCTTACTGTTCGCAGACATCACGGAGCAGAACAAAACCCCAAAGAATGAATGACAAAAAAATATTGGAACCCCAAAGCTCCCCCACCCCCCCCATGCACGAGCAGGAGCAAAACATCGACCTTCCCCCTCCCCCACTTGTTCCAGCTGTGGAAGGAGTGATACCACCCTCTCGTTCATCAGTGAGAGAGAGAGAGAGAGTCCTGATGAAGGGTCTCGGCCTGAAACGTCGACTGTATCTCTTCCTAGAGATGCTGCCTGGCCTGCTGCCTTCACCAGCAACTTTGATGTGTGTTGATGGGAATAATCTAATTTCTTTTCTCCACATACATATTTCCTTCAATCTGTCTGAAAGGTTTATCATTCAACTACATACTGTGGAAAAAATGCAGTCACAATCAGAATCTGAGTCCGGTTTATTATCACTGAAATATTATGAAATGTGCTGTTTTGTGGCAAGACATAAAATATACGTATAAATTACAAAATAAATAAATAGAACAAAAGAAGAATAGTGAGGGAATGTTCTTGGTTTCATGGACCATTCCAAGAGGAAGAAGCTGTTCCTAAGATGTTCAGCGTGTGGCTTCAGGCTCTTTGACCTTCTCCCTGATAGTAATAATGAGAAGGGGGCATGTCCCGGTGTGGTCTTTTAATGATGGATGTCTCTTTCTTGAGGATGGTGGGAAAGGCTGTGCCATGATGATACTGGCTGTGTCTACCACCCTCTGTAGCCTCTTGCAATCTTGTACATTGGATACTCCATACTAGACTATGATGCAACCTGTCAGAATGATCTTCATGGTACACCTGTAGAAGCTTACTAGAGCCTTTGGTGGCAAATTCAATCCAGTGTAAGACTTGCAGTACTGTGCAGAAGTCTTAGGCGCATATATATAGCTGGGGTACCTAAGCCCTTTGTACAGTTCTGTATTGGCCAACATGCAGTGGAGAGCGAGTTTGTAACTCCGGTGGGAGTAAAGGATGCTGGGAATGGTGAGGTGGAGTGCTATGGGAGGTGTTTGGGACAAGTGACAGAGAAGTAGTGCCAGGGGCAGGGGACACACTCAGCCCTGGAACACCAGGCAAGATCATTTGTTTCCAAGCAATCGGTTTGTTGATCATTACAGTAGGTGTCTCTGGTGATTGCCTTTCCCTCCCCCCTTCCTTCCCCTTTTCCCAACCATGATTCCCCTCTCCCTGCCCCCTTCCCACTCTCAGTCCACAATAGAGACCCATATCAGAATCAGGTTTATCATCACTCACATATGTCATGAAATTTGTCTTTTGCAGCAGCAGTACAGTGCAATATATAAAACTACTAAGTACTGTGCAAAAGTTCCAGGCACCCTGTCTATATATATGTGCCTAAGACTTTTGTATACTGTGACTGCTAGAGCACATGAGAGTGTAATGGAACAGTGAGACTTAGAGGTATACTTCATTGAAAGCAGCATCACAGGTACATAGGAGTATAAACATCTATGAATGGGAATGAACGGTCAGCATTTCCAGCTGAGACCCTGATGAAGGATCTTGGCCCAAAACATCAACTGTTTATTCACTTCCATAGATGCTGCCTGACCTGCTGTGTTCCTCTAGAATTCCGTGTGTTTCTCTGATTTCCAACATCTGCAGAATCTCTGATGTTTGTTGGACAGAGCTAGACAGAATGCAGTAAGTTGTCTCCTTCCATATTGGGTTCTTACTCTTACCAGGAATGGGGAGGATTTAGAACAATTTAGTTGAGTTGTACAAACTGATGTAGGGTTTTTTCTTGGCAAAATTCCTCCTTTGAGTATGCAATGGAGGAGGTACAAGTCAGAAATGAAGGAGTTAAGGGTTAGAGCGCTTTTTTAATATATCAAAATAAAGTTTATTCGTTAAAAATATTTACACAAATAAACTGTACAATACCTTTTCATTCTTTACATTCATAGTCAATGTTTCCTGTACTGCTCTGTTACAATCCTACATTTCAGTATCACTGCTGCTACTCATGGGCACTCTGGGGTGGTATATAACACAATAATAATTGGGGGGCTTCCTCACCCAACCCGGCCCCTCCCTCTCAAGCAGTGGAGGAACCCTACACTGTGCTGCTTCCCCGCTGAGTCCTTGTGGTAGCTATACCAAGCTTCAGTGCATCACTCAACACACTCTCGTGCAGCCTGGAATGTGCCAGTCAACAGCATTCCTCCACAGACATCTCAGCCTGCTGGCTTCGATGACCACCTTCATGGCGAGAAGGACTGAGTGACATGGTGTGAAATTGGATTGGTGTGGAAGGAATGGGGGACTGAGAATTCCTCCTCTATTCCCGACAGACTCTTACGTAGACACGTTAACATTCTCGGAACCAACCACCTCATGATTTGCAGGACTCGCTACTTACATATTTTAGATAACTGACCTGCCTCTTGAATATGTGCGTCCGATGAAGCTGTCACTCAACAAGTCACAGTGTGATTTGCACCGTGCTGTGCAGATCAGGCTGGAGGTATTTTTAGGGTGGCAGGTGGGGCAGCCTGTTCTGTGAATGTTATCGCAATCAGTGGGTGGAGGTGTTGGCCAACACCTCCACCCACTGATTGCAATAACATTCACAGGCTGATGGAGCAAAAGGTTTCCAAAGCCTGGTCACTGATCATGCCAAAATACTTCCATAAAATCATGTTGAGCAGCACACACAAAATGCTGGAAGAACTCAAGAAGTCAGGAAGCATCTATGGAGGGAAACAAATAGGTGACATTTTGGGCTGAGACTCTTCACCAGGTCTATGAAACACAAGTCCATTTTAGTGCCAAATATTTGATGTTGCTAAGCTGTAGTGCTTAGGATTTTTCTGGATGATTCAAGAATCAAATGGTTGACTGGTTCAAAGTTCAAAGTAAATTTATTATCAAAGTACATATGTGTCACCATATACAACCCTGAGATCATTGCCACAGATGACTGTGAAGCCAAGGGTATATTTGAAGCTGAAGTTGATAGGTTCTTGATTAATCAGGGTGTCAAAGGTTACAAGAAGAACGTTGGAGACTGGGGTTGAGGGGGATAATAAATCAGCCATGATGGAATGGTGCAGCAGAGTTAGTGGGCAGAATGGCACAATTCTTTTCCTATATCTGTGGCAATTAATTCCACAGATTTACTACCCTCTGGCTAAAGAAATTCCTCCTCATCTCTGCTCTAAATGGATGCCCTCTATTCTGAAGCTGTGCCCTCTGGTTCTAGACTCTCCCATTCTATTCAGGCCTTCAATATTCAATCGGTTTCGACAAGACACCTTCCCCCACCCCCCGGCTCTTTGAAACTCTAGTGACTACAGGTCCAGAGCCATCATACATAAACCCTTTCATCCCAAGAATCATCCTCATGAACTCTGTTCATTCAGGAGAATTCTGGTCATGGTCATCCACTGGAACCAAGGGAGACCAGAGTTGTGATGACTACTTGCACCGCTGGACCCAGACTTCTGAGGCAGAGAGAATGAAACTGCAATAGTTGAATTTCAAATTCAAATTCAAATTCAAGCTCAACTTTATTTCATCTGATTGTACATATATACAACCGAACAAAAACATTCCTCGAGATCACGGTGCACCCACCAATCATATAACACGCATTGAACATAAAACAAAATATTACCATAGATAAATTAATAAAATATAATTCTAAGTGCGTGTGGTACACAGCAGAGGTAAATAGTAAATAGCTCGCTGTGACAAGACCTCAGTGATGGCAGGGTATTCATTAGTCTCACAGCCTGGTGGAAGAATCTGTTACCCAGTCTTGCAGTCCTAGTCCTGATGCTCCTTTACCTCCTTCCTGATGGTAGTGGGTCAGAGTTGGTAGTTGGTAGGGATCAACAATGCTTTTGACCCTTTGCACGCAATACAACTGGGAAATGTCACAAACAGGGGGAAGCAGGACCCTAGTGATCCGCTCAGTGTTTTTCCCTATCCTCTGTAGTGCTATGCACCTTTCATCCCACACAATGATGCAGTCAGAAAGGACAATCTTGGTGGTGCTCCTGTAGAAAGTTGTTAGATTGGGGGCAGGGAGCCTTGCAGGCCTGAATCTCCTCAGAAAATGTAGACGCTGCTGTGCCTTCTTGAATAATGAGGAGGTGTTAGGTCAGATTGCCCACAGCAGAGCCATTGTGCAATGGAGAATGGTGGACCTGCACCTTCCTGAATTCCACAGTCATCTCTCTTGTCTTGCCCACGTTGAGACTCAGGTTATTGTTCTCAAACCACTCGACAAGCCATCTACCTCCTCTCTGTATGCTGACTCATCATTATCGCTGATCTGGCCAACCACTGTTGTATCATCAACAAACGCCAGCTGGATCTGGCCATGCAATTGTGATTCAGCAGTGTGAATGGCAGCCGGCTGAGCACACAGCACTGGGGGGCACCGGTGCTTAGCGTGATGGAGCTTGAGATGTTGCTGCCAACTCGGACTGACTGGGGTCTTTCTGTCAAGAAGTCCCAGATCCAGTTACAGAGAGGGGTGTTGAGTCCCGACGAAGCTAGTTTACCCACCAGCCTCTGAGGGATGATAATGTTAAACGCTGAGCTGATGAATAGCATATGAGGCATCATTTTCTAAATGGGACATTTGGAGTAGAGGGCTCAGGCTATGACATCATCAGTGCACCTGTTTGAGCTGTAGAGAAACGGAAATGGTTCAATGTAGCTGGAAGGTGGGATTTTATAAAATCCGTTACCAACCTCTCGAGGTACTTCATTATTGCTGTGGTCAGTCCCATTGGACGGTAATCATTCAGGCCAGTTACCACCGCTGTCTCGGGTACCAGAGTGATAATGGTTGCTCTGAAGCCTGCAGGGACAGTGAACTATTGCAAACAGACATTAAATATCTCCATTAAGCCCTCTGTTAGCCGGGCTGCACCCAAACAGGCGTGTTGTCTGGTCCCACTAGCACTATCAACACCAAAAAACAGGAATTCTGCAGATGCTGGAAATTCAAGCAACACACATCAAAGTTGCTGGTGAACGCAGAAGGCCAAGCAGCATCTATAGGAAGAGGTACAGTCGATGTTTCAGGCCGAGACCCTTCGTCAGGACTATCAACACCAGTTCGCTGGAGTGTAGAGGAATTAGGAGATTACACCCAGAATTACAAAATTCCCACAGAACTCAACAAGCTGGTTAGAGAAAAGAAGTTTCACTTGGCTGAGGAACATAGAAGCGAGGCTAAAAGTCTCAGAAAAGGGTATTTCTATTGGGTGTATCACAGAATGGTATAGAGGCACCAATGCTAAAGACTGGGAAAAGCTCAGCCAGCTCAATTATGGGCACTAGCCTCCCCAACATTGAGGGATCTTCAAAAGTTGATGCCTCAGGAAGGGGGAACCTCACCGTGAAGGACCCTCACCACATAGGACTTCCCCTCTTCTCATTGACGCCATCCAGCAGGAGGTACACGAGACTGACGCACCACACTTACTGCTTTAGGAACAGCTTCTTCTCTTCTGTCATCAGATTTCTGAATGATCCATGAACCCATAAACACAACCCAATTTTGTTTTCTTTTTGCACTACCTATTTTTAAATATTTCTTATTGCAGCTAATAGTATTTTTATATCTCGCGCTGTACTGCTGCCACAAAACAACACACTTCATGACATAATTCAGTAACAATAAACCTGATGCTGATTCCGATCATTAAAGAGAGAAATAGGGGAAAATTCTTCAGAAGCTGCTGAATTCCCCACCACAGACAATAGTGGAAGCTTAGTTAATGAGGTTGTTCAAAACAGAGATCAATAGATTTCTGGATATTAAGGAAACCTTGGGATGTGTGAGTAAGTCAGTAAAATGGCGCCAGGTCAGCTGTGATCTCAATCAATAGCAGACTGGCCATCAAGGGCTAAATAGCTTACTCATGATCATGTTCTTTTAATGTTCTTAAGTAGATTAAATCAGCCATGTTAGCAATAGAACACTGTTAAGTAAATTAAGTTATTTTCATCTGTTGTTGAACAGTTAGATGTTGTAGATCACCAGTTGTTCTTGGCAGGAAGCTAGAGCCAGTTCAGGGCCAATCCTCAATTCCCTTCCTCAGCACAGATATTGTATCCAAATCACTCCATTCCAGGTGTAGGACCAAAAAATGGTTCCTGACAATGGTCTTGCACCTTATCATCAGACTGCTCTGCATGTTCTCTGTAAACGTAACACTTTATTCCGCACCACAGTAGTGTAGCAGTAAACACACAACTGTTATAGCTCAGGGTATCCCAGTTCAGAGTTCAGACCGGTGTCCTCTGTCAGAAAGCTTGTATGCTCTTCTCGTGAGCACATGGGTGTCCTGCAGGTGCTCCGGATTCTTCCCACAGTTCAAAGATGTACTGCTTAGTAGGTTAATTGGTCATTGTAAATTGTCCTGTGATGATTAGGCTAGGTGGATTGCTGGGTGGCCTGGCTGTGGGCTGGAAGCGCCTGTTCTACACTGTTTCTCTAATTAAATTATTTTCTAATTTTCACTCATATGGCTTCAAAGCATTGTTGTAATGAATTGGTCTGTCTGGATAGCATGCAAAACAATCACTCTACCTTGGTATGTATGACAATAGTAAACCAATTTACCGATTTAAAGATATTTGTAAGTGTCAATGGCATCAGATAGACAAGATTTCCAAGACATCACCTCACATTATTTCAACGTTAAACTTCAGTTCACATTATTTTGTTACATATTCTACATTTTTAGCTCCAGGTGTTCCCCTGGCCTTTGTCGTCAACTTTTAAGTCGGTCACCTCAGTCCATCACCTTTAATTATGCTAATTTCCCCAGATATGTATTCTCCCTAATTTCAAAGATTGGCTTTGTTTGTCACGTGCACATCAAAACATACAGTGAAATGCATCATTATGTCGACGCAATCTGAGCAGATGCTGCGGGGAGGCCTGCAAGTGTCGCCGTGTTTCCGGCACCAACACCGCATGCTCACGATTTGCTAACCCTAACCTGTACGTCTTTGGACTGTGGGAGGAAACTGGAGTACCCAGTGGAAACCCATGCAGTCATGAGGAGAACACACAAACTCCTTACAGACAGAGTTGGGAATTGAACCCAGGTCGCTGGTACTGTTCTTTATTTATTTAATTTGGAGACAGCGCAGGAACTGGCCATTCTGCCCAATGAGCCCATGTCATCCAATTAACTAATTAACCGACTAACCATATGCCTGTGGACTGTGGGAGGACACTGGAGCACCCAGAGGAAAACCATATGGTCACGGGGAGAACACGCAAACATCTTAAGGACAGCGGTGGCAATTGAACCAGTGGTGCTGGTGCTGTAATAACGTTACACTAACTGCTATGCTTTTGTTCCACCCTGTGTCTCCATTGACTCATCATTAAGCCTTAAGTCACCATGTTAAAATAATTTTCAGTGAACTAGCAAAGTCGAGCTTATCATCATCTGCACAAGTACAAGTACACATGGGTGTAATGAGAAGTTTACTTTCAGCAAATTACAGGCACAAAGCATCAGGTACACAGCATTCACAAGAAAAGCCTAAGTTAAACATAAATTATACACAAGGACGTAATCAAAGCCGAAAAAACAACAAACACAATAGATTCTGCAGATTCTGGAATTCTCTAGCAACGCAGACAAAATGCTGAAGAAACTCAGCAGGTCAGGCAGCATCTATGGAGAGGAGTAAAGAGCCAATCCTTCTTCAGGATTATAAAACACAAGTCTATTTTAGTGATCAAAGCAAAACAGTAATGATTAGGTTCATGCTGAATGGTTCAATGGTCGGCTAGTCCCGATAATAATCAAATTTATTTGCCTGATTGAGAACCTCTAAAGATAGAAGGTTCTTTTTTTACATTAAGAGCAGTCTAAAATGCATGCCATACAGTCAGAGTCATACAGTTGTACAACACAGAAAAGGCCATTTGCCCATATATGTCCATGCTGACCAAGGTGTATATACAAGCTAATCCTGATTAGGCCCACATCCCTCTAAACCAGGAGTTCCCAACCTAGGGGCCACTAAATGGCATTGATCCATGGCATAAAAAACATCCATAACCCCAGCTCTAAACGCTTGCCATCTAAATATTCAACGGATATTTTGAACAGGTACAATGAATAGGCATGGAATTCAGGGATATATATGATTACTTAAAGTACGTAGAGTACTGTGTGAAAGTCATAGGCACGTAATATATATATTTAGCTAGGACGCCTCAGATCTTTGCATAGTACCATAGTAATTTTATGTGTTGCACTGTACTGCTGCCACAAAAAGAAACAATTTTCATGACATATGTGAGTGATGATAAACCTGATTCTGATATGGGTCTCTATTGTGGAAAGGGTGTCGGGAGAGAGGAATCATGGTTGGGAAAAGGGGAAGAGAGAGACCAAGGAGCGGAAAGCACCAGAGAGACATTCTGTAATGATCAATAAACCAATTGTTTGGAATCAAATTACCTTGCCTGGTGTCTCAGGGTTGAGTGTGTCTGCACCCGCACCCCCCCCCCGCTCCTGGCATTTCTTCTCTGCCACCCGTCCCACACCCCTCCCGCAGTGCTCCACCCTCACTATTCCCGACATCCTTTGCTCCAGCCAGATTTACAAACTCGCTCTCTGCTCCACGTTGACACATACATATTCTGGATAAACGAGGGGTGATTGATAAGTTTGTGGCCTAAGGTAGAAGGAGTCAATTTTAGAAAACCTGGCACATTTATTTTTCAACATAGTCGCCTCCTACATTTACACACCTAGTTCTGCGGTTGTGGAGCATACGAATCCCTTCTTTGTAGAAGTCGGCATCTTGGACCTCCAGAAAGTGGTCCACAGCAGGGGTGATTGATAAGCTCGTGGCCTAAGGTAGAAGGAGATGAGTTATTAACCTCAAACTTTCTGCATAATCACTCAAAAGAGTTGAACTACACATGCATGTAACAAGAGCTATATAAGTCATCTCCTTCCAGCTTAGGCCACAAATTTATCAATCACCCCTGCTGTGGACCACTTGCTGGAGGTCCAAGATGCCGACTTCTGCAAAGAAGGGATCCGTATGCTCCACGACCGCTGGACTAAGTGTGAATATGTAGGAGGGGACTTTGTTGAAAAATACATGTGCTAGGTTTTCTAAAACTGACTCCTTTTACCCTAGGCCATGAATTTATCAATCACCCCTGATATATGTATGTATGTGCCTGAGAATTTTGCACAGTACTGTATAGTCAGCACAGACTTTGTGAACCAAAGGGCCTGTTCTTGTACTGTACCGATCTATGTACTGTGTACACATTCCTACCTCATAAAGGTCTTACTGTCTGCCTGCACTGTAACACTTGGTTCTGCACTCTTTTATTACTTTTCGCTAGTACTACCTCAATATTCTGTTGTAATTAAATTATCTATAGGAATGGCGAGCACTATGCTTTGGTACATGTGAAAATAGAAACGAATTTAACAATTTAAAGAGGAACTCAGTAGGTCTGGCAGCGTCTAAAGCAGGTAATAAACAGCTGACGTTACAGGACAAGATCTTTCATAAGGTCATGGCTGGAATTGTTGACTGTTTATCCCTTTGCATAGATGCTGCCTGACCTACTGAGTTTCTCCAACATTTTGTGTGTGTTCTGGATTTCCAGCATCTGCAGAATCTCTTGTGTTTACCAATTTGAAGAAATTTGTAAGTTTCAATGGGATCAGATAGTCAGGGTTTCCAAAACATCAGTCCATATTATTTCAGGTTCTGCGCTTCACACTACATTATTTTGTTATTGATTTTACATTTTTGCCTCCCAGGTGTTCACTTTGCCTTTGTCATCACTTTTTCCATCAGTCAGTCACCTCTATATATCACCTCTGCTTGTGATAATTTTCCCAGACACCAGTTCTCCTCACATTCAAAGATTAGATTTATTTGGCACAAATACATTGAAACAGGGAGCAAAATGTGTCACTTGTTTCAACAAGCAACACAGTCTGAGTATGTGCTGGGGGCAGTTTACAAGTGTTGCATGTTTCCGGCACCAATATAACATGCCCACTACTTACTAACCCTAACCCACATCTCTTTGGAATATAGGGGAAAATCAGAGCACCCGGAGGAAACTCGTGCAATCACGTGGACAACGTACAAGCTCCTTACAGACAACAGTGGGAATTGAACCCTGATCATTGGTTCCGTAAATAGTTACACTCACTGACTGCTATACTACTATGCCACGATTTTTAAATCATCAATGTCTCCCAGATTCTACCACTCACCTGGGACAATTTACAGTGGCCCATTAACCTACCAACACATATGTCACAATCACAGACGGAGGTTCAAGCTAATTAAGGTTGTATTTAACTCCCTTCTTTTTGTTCTAATCTTGTTGACACTTGACCAAAAGCACAGCAAAGTTTACGCTCCTGGCTTACCCTCGTCCTTGTCTGGGAAAGAGGACTACTGTTTTGATGGGTGCTGGAAAGCTGCAGTATTCACCTAGTATTAGTCATTGCTTCCAGCTGCAGTGTTGGCATTTAACTTCCATTTTGAGAGTTTTAATTAATGGCTCTGTTGGCCTAGCAATTAAAGTTTTCCTTCTCCTTTGTATTCTACAACCATTCTCATTAAAGTCAGTTAAGTGCTGACCTGCTTCAGTCTCCCTCTCTCTGTGCACTTGGGCCATATCCAAACCTTCTGACACACATACTTTGGATGTGATAGGAAATTAGAGTACTCAGGCCAAACAAATGCAGTTACAGGGAAAGCATGCAAACTCCACATAGACAGCACTTCAGGCCAGGACTGAATCAGAGTGTCCAGACTGTAAAACAGCAGATTTGTTAGCTGGCTCCTTTTAACTCCATCTGCATTTATCTGGGTTAATTAGCCAGCAGCTGGAAAGCAAAAAGAAATTACAGATGCAAGAAATCTGTTCAGACTGATCTGCTGGGTGTTTGCCACATTTCAGATTTCTATAAACTGCAACAGTTTGATACTGTTTATTTCTCGCCGTGCATCTTTCTAAACTTTAAACGACTACCTCCAAATTATACCGACAGTAGAGACTGACATGAAGATTCACTGAGTGATTGTTTTTAGTTAGTGGATGTGTTTTGACAACTTTGCCAACTCTCCCGTCCACCTACAGACAGAGACCAGCTGAGTAGCTGAGGAAAGCACTTCCTGCCACATCTGAATTCCGAGATTTGAGCACTAGGTTTCAGCTTCCCTTCTGCGGCCGTTTAAAGTTTCAACTAGGCTAGCATTTCGTTTGCACAGCTCAAGAATAAGACATGGTTGAGCTGTGAGAACCAGCTTAATCAGAGAGAAAATCTCTAGTGGGAGTTTTAACTCCTAATTTTGCTGTAAGGTTTTTCTTTGCTCTAAATTCTTTCTTCCTTCCCAGATCATATCAACAACAAGGCACCATGCAAAACTCACTTGCAGTGAAATTACGAAACTCGCAGCTCTGAAGAATGACGTTTCTTATCCACTCACAGATCAACTACTAACACTGTCCCCCGAAGCCGACGTAAAGGGAAAGCTCGCACACTGCACTCTGCGTCCTCGCTGAGACTCCAATCTCCCTCAGCCTCACACGCAAATACACATGGGGCCTTCGGCTTTGTCGTGAAGCCCAGGTTCGTCATCGCATTCGCCTTCCCAATCAGACCGGCAACATCCCGGTCTCTGGACAAGCGTTAATATTGTGCTGTATCCATTTTGGAGCTGACACCACAGATGGCATCTGCTCGGCCAAGTGCCGGCAGGCACGAGAACTTGAACCTGAGGACATGCGCTTTAAGGTGCAAGAGGATATGCTGAAAGAAGATGGGCAGGCCAAGTTTTTTACACCGAGAGTGGTGGAAGCCAAGAATGCACTGCCTAGGATACTGGTGGAGGCAGATACGGTATCGATATTCAAAACGCTCTTAGATAGGGATGTGAATATACAGGGAATGTAGGTATAGTGGTATTGTGTAGCAAGAATATCAATTTAGTTGGAGATTAGATTATTAATTTAATTAATTTGCCTCAATATTGTGGATTGAAGTGCCCATTCTTGTGCTGGACTGTTCTATCTTCTATGTCCTTTGTTGTTTATAACACCTCAACAACAAACACCATGCAGCAGAATTAGTTCCAACAGGAGTTATACAGGGAAACTTCTCCAGGGTTGATCACCTTTTTGTGATGGAAATGCTTGTGAGTTCTTGAGTTCCGGAGAGTGTTGCTGCCTGGTGTTTAGCCACCTGGGGCTTAGCACCTGGTACAGCCACTCATGGTGGAAGGTCAAGGGAGAGGATCTAGCCAAAGAGCTGGATCCTGACCACGATCTGTCGGGGTCTGTGTGGAGGTTGCCCATGCATCAGCCTCCCCATGTTAAACAACGTCACACACAGGCATTCTTCATGAAAGTAATGCACCTCAACATCATGGAGACAATCCCTTAGGAGTATGCCCTACTCAGCTGAGAAATCACACTACTACTGCTACACGATGAAACTTCAAAAGGCTGTTCTGTAGAACTCTAAATGGTGTTTTTGCTCTGTAGATGATCCACAAATTTGTTTCTATCAAAATCTACCCCGACCTGCTGGGATCCGATGTCAGTATTTCAGTATTTGACGTACCTGGTGAATCATTAAAATCAGTCTCATCGGAGCAGGTTTTTCATGTTTGGCTTTATTTTTTTTGGAGATACAGCATATTAACAGTGTGCTTCCAGCCCAATGAACACATGCCACCTGATTACGCCCATGTGAACAATTGACCTACTAATCTTAGTGCCTTTGGGGATGCAAGGGGAAACTGGAGCACCCACATACAAACTCCTTACAGGCAATGGCAGAAATTGACCCCAGGTCACTGGCACATCAGCTAACTGCCACGCTACGGTGCCGCCATTTGCTGTGTGTGGACTGGCTGCTGCTTAGAGTCATAGAGAGAGAGAAAACACCAAAGCAGGTCATTCAGCCCGTCAAACACCCGCTAACACAAATCCAACACTAATTTTATTTTCCCCCCACTTTCCCAAAAACTCCATTCCCCTAAAAATTCGGAAGTCAATTTAGCAATCAACCCGCACTTAGAGTCATAAAGTCATAGAGCACTACAGCAGAGAAACAGGCCCTTTGGCCCATTAAAATCCACACAAACTGCTGTTCTGCCAAGTCCCATCGACTTTTGTGGGTCTGGAAGGAAACTGGAGTACCAGGTGAAGGATCTTGTAGTTAGAGGAAGAACTTGCAAACTCCACACAGACAGCACCAGAGGTCAGGATTGCACCTGGGGTTGTCAGATCTGTGAGGCAGTTGTTCTAGCAGCTATGCTGCCTGTACATTACAATGGAATTCTGCATTATAATGTTAGCATTGGTGAAAGAAGAACACATTGGCTAAATTGTGCTCTCAGTGGAGAGCATTCTGACAGGCTGCATCACTGTCTGGTATGGGGGGAGGGGGGTGCTACTGCACAGGACCGGGAGAAGCTGCAGAGGGTTGTAAATATAGTCAGCTCCTTCTTGGGTACTAGTCTACAAAGCACCCAGGACACCTTCAAGGAGCGGTGTCTCAGAAAGGCAGTGTCCATTATTAAGGACCTCCAGCACCCAGGCCCTTCTCTCACTGTTACCATCAGGTAGGAGGTACAGACGCCTGAAGGCACACACTCAGTGATTCATGAACAGCTTCTTCCCCTCTGCCATCCGATTCCTAAATAGCCATTGAATCCTTGGACACTACTTCACTGTTTTTAATATATAGTATTTCTGGGGGTTTTTTTGCATGATTTTTAATCTATTCAATACACGTATACTGTGATTGATTCATTTATTTATTATTATTATTTTATTTTGTGTTTTTCTTTTCCTTCTATATTATGTATTGAATTGAACTGCTGCTGCTTCGGATAATAGACGGGTGACCATAGAAACCATAGAAACTACAGCACAGAAACAGGCCTTTTGGCCCTTCTTGGCTGTGCCAAACCATATTCTGCCGAGTCCCACTGACCTGCACACGGACCATATCCCTCCATACACCTCCCATCCATGTATCTGTCCAATTTATTCTTAAATGTTAAAAAAGAACCCGCATTTACCACCTCATCTGGCAGCTCATTCCATACTCCCACCACTCTCTGTGTGAAGAAGCCCCCCTCGTGTTCCCTTTAAACTTTTCCCCCCTCACCCTTAACCCATGTCCTCTGGTTTTTTTCTCCCCTTGCCTCAGTGGAAAAAGCCTGCTTGCATTCATTCTATGTATACCCATCATAATTTTATATACCTCTATCAAATCTCCCCTCATTCTTCTACGCTCCAGGGAATAATGTCCTAACCTATTCAATCCTTCTCTGTAACTGAGTTTCTCAAGTCCCGGCAACATCCTTGTAAACCTTCTCTGCACTCTTTCAACCTTATTTATATCCTTCCTGTAATTTGGTGACCAAAACTGAACACAATACTCCAGATTTGGCCTCACCAATGTCTTATACAACCTCATCATAACATTCCAGCTCGTATACTCAATACTTTGATTAATAAAGGCCAATGTACCAAAAGCTCTCTTTACAACCCTATCTACCTGTGATGCCACTTTTAGGGAATTTTATATCTGTATTCCTAGATCCCTCTGTTCTACTGCACTCCTCAGTGCCTTACCATTAACCCTGTATGTTCTACCTTGGTTTGCCCTTCCAACATGCAATACCTCACACTTGTCTGTATTAAACTCCATCTGCTATTTTTCAGCCCATTTTTCCAGCTGGTCCAAGTCCCTCTGCAGGCTCTGAAAACCTTCCTCACTGTCTACTACATTAATTTAACAAATTTAACAAATTTCACGTCACATGCCGCTGATAATAAACCTGATTCTGATTGCGTGGATACAGACACACCCAGCCCTGAAACACCAGGCAAGGTCATTTGATGGTTTATTGATCATTACAGGATGTCTCTCTGGTGCTCCCCGCTCCCTCCTCTCTCCCTTCCCCTTTTCCCAACCATGATTCCCCTCTCCCTGCCCCTTTCCCACTCTCAGTCCACATCAGAATCAGGTTATCATCACTCACTTATATCATGAAATCTGTTTTTTTTTGTGGCAGCAGTGCAGTGCAGTGCATAAAATTACAACTGTACTGTGCAAAAGTCTTAGGCACCTTTGCTATATGAATGTTTATGTACTGGGCATGCACAGGTGCAACAAAAAACCGACTTGCGGCAGTATCACAAACACACATCATTCACAAGAAAAACATCAAATACATATAAAGTATATGCAAGAAAAAACAATTATAACAAAAAAAGTCTATTTGAGTTAAAGTGATCTGAGTGGTCAATGTGTTGCTAATTATAGTGATGATTAGAGTTGGGTAGATTGTCTCAAGAACCGAATAGTTAAAGGCAAGTAGCTGTTCTTGATCTTAATGGTATAGGATTTTAAGCTTCTGGTCCTCCTGCCCGATGGTAGCTACGAGAGGATGTCATGGTCCAGCAGGTGGGAATCTTTGATGACGGGAAGTTGCCTCCTTGGGCAACATATTAGCGTACTAGTTAGCGTAATGCTTTATAGTGCCAGCAATTGTGGTTCAACTCCTGCAGCTGTCTATAAGGAGCTTTTATGGTCTCCCTGTGAGTGTGTGGGATTTCTCCGGGTGCTCCGGTTTCCTCCCACATTCCACAGACGCACGGGTTAGTAGGTTGTGGGCACACTATTTTGGTGCCCTCAGACAGTGCTAGCCATTGATACAGTCTGTTTCGATATGTCAACGTACATGTGACAAATAGAGTTAACCTCACCTCATCTAGGTGCTACCAATAGAAGGATGTGCCTGTGATGGATTGGGCGGAGTTCACTACTCTCTGTAGAAAATGGTTAAGGTGGATTTAAAAATCACAGCTGGGGAGCTTAGTAAGCATTATATTGCTCAGCTGTCTGAGGAAGGGGCTGGTGTATTGGGTTACTGGTTGTAGAACAGGGTCTGCATCGTCACCGTGTCTGCATCACACCCTCCTGCTCTCTGGTGACCCCTGGTGGAAAGTGAACTGGGTCAGAATCAGCTTTCGTATCACTGACATATGTTGTAAAATTTGTTCTTTTCTGACAGCTGTTCAGTGCAATATATTAAAAATTACTTTAAGTTGCAATAATAAATAGCTTAAAAACAAGTAGTGCAAGAACAGAGCAGAATAGTGAAGTAGTGTTCATGGGTTCATGGACCATTCAGAAATCTGATGGTGGAGGGGAAGAAGCTGTTCTCAAAATGCTGAAAGTGTGCCTTCAGACTCCTGTATCTCATCCCTGATGAGAGTCATGAGGAGTCTACTTCTCGTTACATCTACTGATGTAAGCCACCTTCTTGAGGCATCGGCTTTTGAGGATGTCCTCATTGCTGGGGAGGCTGGTGCCCATGATGCAGCTGGCTGAGTTTTCAGCTCTCTGCAGCTTTTTACCATCCTGTGACCTGGTTTCTTCGTACCAGGCAGTGACGCAACCAGTCAGTACGGTCTCCACATTAAGTCTGTAGAAATTCACCAGACTCTTCTTTTGACACACAAAACCGGGTTTATTCCAAGTAAATATATTATCGAAGTATATATATGTCACCATATACAACCTTGAGATTTGTTGTCTTGCAGGCATAGTCAGTAAATCCAAGAACCATAATAAAACCAATGAAAGACCACACCCAATGGGGGGACAAACAAATGTGTGAAAGACAACAAATTGTGCAAATACAAAAGAAATAGAAATAATAATAATAATAATTAAATAAGCAATAAATACTGAGAACCTGAGATGAAGAGTCCCTGAAAGTGAGTCAACAGGTTGTGGGATCAGTTCAGTGTTGGCAAGTAAAGGTGAGTGTAGTTCTGTAAATTTATCCCCATTAGTTCAAGTGCCTTTTGGCTCGGTGGGGCAGGGGGAGGGTAATAATTGATCCTAATCCTGGGGTGGTGTGAATCCTGAGGCTTCTGTACCTTCCTCCTGATGCTAGCAATGAGAAGACGGCATGGCCTGGCACGACCTGACAGACGTTGTGTAATTTGTTTTTACAAGAGTACAAGACAGCAAAGCATAAAAATTAATGTAAGTTACAAAGCAAGATAAATAGTGCAAAAGGCAAAGAATGAGGTAGTGTTTATGGTTTCGAGTGAGGACCTTCATGTTCCACACGCAGTTACTTCCCAGCTTGGTCAACAACAAAAAGCTGAAAACTGCAGCACAGCAAGCTGTCGTTCAGATATGGGAGAGTCATATTGAAAACCTGGATTCAGATGCTATGTCACTTCCAACAGATGCTGTATTAGCCTCCTCACCATCGAGGAGATCTTCAAGAGGTGATGCCTCAAAAAGACAGCATCTGTCATGCCCTTGTCTCATTGCTACCATCAGTGAGGAGGTACAGGAGCCTGAAGACGCACATTCAACATTTTAGGAACAGGTTCTTCACCTCTGCCATCAGATTCCTGAACAGTCCATGAACTCATGAACACTACCTCACTGTATTTCTCTCTTTTTACATTATTTTAATTTTTATACATGTTTCTTATTGTAATTTATAGTATATGTTATGCATTGCATTGTACTGCTGCTACAAAACACCATTTTTCAGGACATATTATATGTCCATGATAATAAACCTGATTCTGAAGCGGATTTGACACAGTTCCTCAGGAGAGGGCGATAAAGCTCATTTATGTATCAGCACCAAGTGCAAAGAAATGGCCAGCAGATGGTGCCATGAGATTACCCTAACAATGAGCATGTGCTGATTCCGCCTCGGTAGTCAGTGGTACCGATTTCAAACTTCAAAGTAAATTTATTATCAAGGTACATATATGTCTTACATATACGTGCATACAAAGTTGCCAAGAATAGTGGGAAACTGGAAGATTGGGAAAACTTTACAAAACAACGAAGTACCACTGAGTAATCAATAACCAAAGGGAAGCTAGATTATGAAAATAAGCTAGTACAAAACATAAAAACGGGTAGTAAAAGTTTTTATAATTACACAAAGCAGAAAAGGGTGGCTAAGATGAACGTAGGTCCCTTGGAGGATGAGAAGGGAGAATTGATATTGGGTCATGAGAAAATGACCACGGTTTTGAATGATTATTTTGAGTCAGTCTTCACAGTGGAGGGACGCATCTAACATGCCAAAGAGAGATGGTATGTATGTGTTGGTAGATGAGGGCCTCGATAGAATAGCTATCACTAAAGAGGTAGTGCTGAGCAAACTCGTGGGCTTAGGGTACTGACAGAAGTGGAAGGAGTTATACTAGAGGCTTTGGTGATGATTTACCAAAATTCTATGGACTCTGGCTAGGTCCCAGCGGATTGGAAGACAGCGAATGTCATGCCACTGTTCAAAAAAGGATGTAGGCAAAAGGCAGGTAACTATAGGCCAGTTAGTTAAACATCTGTAGTTGGGAAAATGCCTGAAGCTATCATTAAAGAAGAAATAGCCAGACATCTGGAAAGAAATGGATCCATCAGGCTGACGCAGCATGGATTCAGCAGAGGAAGTCCTGTTTGACAAACTTACTGGAGTTCTTTGAGGATAGAGTGAATAGAGGGGAACAGATGGACGTTATTTATTTGGGTTTTCAGAAGGCGTTTAATAAGATGCCAGATATAAGACTTATCCATAAGATAAGGATGCATAGAGTTGGGGGTGATATATTAGAATCGATAGAGGATTGGTTAACGAATGGAAAGCAGAGATTTGGGATACATGAGTGTTACTCTGCTTGGCAATCAGTGGTGAGGGACCCGCAATTGTTCACAATGTACATTAATGATCTGGAAGAGGGGATCGAGTGTAGTGTATCTAAGTTTGCTGATGATACTAAATTGAGCGGAAAAGCAAATTGTGTAAAAAATACATGGAGTCTGCAGAGAGATTTAGATAGGTTAAGTGATTGAGCAAGGGTCTGACAGATGGATTGCAATGTTGGTAAATGCGAGGTCATCCACTTCGGAAGGAAAAATGAAAGAGCAGATTATTATTTAAATGGTAAAGAAATTGTAGCATGCTGCTGTGCAGAGGGACTTGGGAGTGCTTGTGCATGAATCACAAAAAGTTGTTTAACAGGTGCAACAGGCTATCAAGAAGGTAAATTGTCATATGATTAGGTTAGGGTTAAATTGTTTTTTTCTCGGGGGCGGTGTGCCTCGAAGGGCCAGAAGGGCCGACTCAGTGCTGTGTCACCAAATAAGTAAAAATAAATAAAGAAGGGGTGGGGAAGAGGGATGATAAAAGTGTACAAAGAGAAAAAGAACTTGAATAACGCAGCGCTCATCAGCATCAGCCAAACCAACCACCGAAATACTGGAAGACAGAGGTTTTAAGGTGATAGGGAGAAAGATATAAGGAGGTGTGAGGGGCTGGGTAGCAAGGTTTTTTCATACAGAGAGGAATAGGTGCCTGGAACCAGCTGTCAGGGTACTTACAAAACATTTAACCAAGTACATCAAGCCATGCACTGAAGCTGAGAGGGGGTAGGTTCAAGGGGGATGTGAGGGTAAGTTTTTACTCAGAACATCGTGGATGCCTGGAGTGCACTGCCTGGTATGGTAGTAGAGGCAAATACATTAGAGGCTTTTAAGAGACTTTTAGATAGGCACATGGATATGAGGAAGAAGGAGGGATACGGACATTGTGTATGTAGGAGGGATTAGTGTTTGGGTGTTTTGATTTGCTTTTTAGCTGGTTCAGCACAACATTGTGGGATGAAGGGCCTGTTCCTGTGCTGTAGTGTTCTATGTTCCACATGGGTATACAGGGATTGGAGGGAGATAGATTATAGTTAAGCAGGTAGGTTTAAATTAATTTGTCATCATGGTTGGCACAGGCATTGTGGGATGAAGGGTCTGTTCGTGTGTTGTAGTGTTCTATGTTCTGTGTTCTACATGGGTATACAGGGATTGGAGGGATATAGATTCCATGGTTGCCAAGCCGAGGAGTGGTAATGGGGGACAAGCTCCCGCTACCTAAAAGTGCTCCTCACAGCATGCACCTCAAATAGCCTCTGACAACCAAGTCTAACTCCTGGCCTTCTCGTGTGGCTTAGCCTCTAAGCCCGGCGGAACTGTTTCTACTGACAGAAGAAGGGACAAAGGTAGGTGCCTTAAAACCAGTGCTTTGGGTAGATGCAGCTCATCAGTCTGGGAAGGCAGTCCATCTAAGAGAGGGAAAACCCTGATTTCAAACCTCCGCTGCCTTGTGGCCATACCCACTCATGAGAAAGGCTTCGGGAGTAAACCCTGAAGACAAATCCGGAGCTGGAGTCCCTAAGGCAATCCAACGTCGCCTTCAACCTCGTTCTGGCAACTCCTGAGACGACACTGGTGCCAAGCTGTATCAGCCCTTGCCCTTCCCTTGGACTACATCGGTGGCATGGAGAGGGGAGACTTGCAGCATGGGCAACTGCCAGTCTTCGATACAACCTTGCCCAGGCCTGCGCCCTGGAGACCTTCCAGGCGCAGGTCCATGGTCTGTTGAGACTAACGGATGCCACCAACACCAGATTATAGTTAGGCAGGTAGGTTTAAATTAATTTGTCATCATGGTTGGCACAGGCATTGTGGATGAAGGGCCTGTTCGTGTGCTGTTCTGCTTTATATGAAGTAGGAGCAAGAGTCAGACATCTGTCCTGTCAAGCCTGCTCCACTGTTCAATAAGATTATGGCTGATCTGACCATGGACTCTGTTCCATCTACCTGCCTTTTGCCCACAACCCTTAATCCCCCTGCTATGCAAAAATCCAAGTGTGTCTTAAAAATCTTTAATGAGGTAGCCTCTACTGCATCCCTGGGCAGAGAATTCCACAGATACACTATATATATAAGGCATCCGTTACTCTTGCGAGAGCATGGATCTGCACCTGGAAAGTCTTCACTCTCCAGGGTGCAGGCCTGGGCAAGGTTGTATGGAAGACCAGCAGTTGCCGATGCTGCAAGTCTCCCCTCTCCCTGACACCGATGTTGTCCAAGGGAAGGGCAAGGGCCGATACAGCTTGGCACCAGTGTCGTCGCAGAGCACTGTGTGGTTAAGTGCCTTGCTCAAGGACACAAGACACTGCCTCGGCTGGAGCTCCAACTCACGACCTTCAGATCGCTAGTCGAATGCCTTAACCACTTGGCCACATGCCCACACATACACTAGTCTCTGGGAAAAGCAATTCCCCCTCGTCTCCATCTGAAATTCATTCTGCTGGATCTTGAGCAAAGTCCCCTAATTCCAGTAAGTGGGAATGAGTTCAAAAGATGATCGGGAAAAGATTAACAATAATCTGTGTAAGTTTCCACAGTTGTTAATGTCCTCTGGAGATGTTTTTTTAAGTCCTGCTGGTATGTTTTGTTAACTCCTTTCCCTCTGAAATGAGCTTCTCTGACTAACAAACTTTCTACCAACTCCTCGATTTCACTCTCCTCAACATTGAATTGATTCCATAAACTACAGAACAACTTTCAAGGACTCTACAATGGATGACTTCAGTATCATTTAGTTAGTTAGTTAGTTATTTGTGCAATTTGTCTTCTGTTGCACATTGGTTGTTTGATAGTCTTTCTTTATGTATAGTTTCTTATGAATTCTACTGTATTTCTTTATTTTCCTGTGAATGCCTGCAAGGAAATGAATCACAAAGTAGAATTTACTGACATATATGAACTTGGTTAGTAAATTTACTTTGAGTTTTGAATTTGATAATTCCTTCCCCTATGACCATATTAATTCTGTTCTCCAAAGCTATCTGAAACAGGCAGATGCCTAGCAAACACCATCTGCAAAGACAAGATGAGGTTTACCCACCCAACCTTGAAATCACCAAGTTTCCCACTGTCCAGAGCCTTGGGAAGGGTTCATCATTGACCCAGAAACCCAACTGGACCAGCCTCATAAAGACCTCAGCTACAGCGGCACATCAGAGGTTGCATGCTCAGGATCAGAATTAGGTTTAATACCACTCTGTTATATGACAATAAACTTATTGTTTTGTGACAGCAGTAGAGAATGTTGTGACTGCCATCGAGGTTACTGGAGAGACACTGAAGCGGGTGGATACTGAAGTCTTTATTCAGCAAAACAAGCAGGGATCATAGTCGAGTCACACCATTCACTGCCACGGGTAATTCAGCAGACAACACTGCTTTAAGATCAACTACCGATGGTGTAGGCGGAGTCGAGAGAGGGAGGCTGGTTTCCTTGATGTGCTGAGCTGTGCCCACAACTCTGTACAGTTTCGTGCATTCATAGGTTCATGGACCATTCTGAAATTTGATGGCAGAGAGGAAAACACTGCTCTTGAGTTATTGAGTTTTTTCAGGTTCCTCCCTGATGGTAATAATGAGAAAAAGGCACGTCCTGGATGGTGAACCTCCTTAATAGTGGAAACAGTTATGAGACACTGCCTTTTGAAGGTATCCTTGATGATGAGGAGGGTGCTGCCTGTCATGGAGCTGCCTGAGTCTACAACCGTGTGACCACCGTCATGGCAGAAAGCCAGGCCAGCACAGATGAGATGGGCCTGCTTCTGTGCTCTATGACTCTATGAATATTCAGTCTTTCCCAGGGTAAGGGACTCTAAACATTGAACATAGGACATAGAACATAGAAATCTGCAGCACATTGCAGGCCCCTTGGACCACAACGTTGTGCCGACCATGTAACCTACTCTAGACACTGCCTAGAATTTCCCTAGTGCATAGCCTTCTATTTTTCTAAGCTACATGTACCTATCTAAGAGGCTCTTAAAAGACCATATTGTATCCACTTCCGCCACCGCCTCTGACAGTGCATTCCACACACTCACCACTCTGTGTGAAAAACTTACCCTTGACATCCCCTGGGTATCTATTTACAAGCACTTTAAAACTATGCCCCCTTGTGTTAGCCATTTCAGCCCTAGGAAAAAGCCTCTGACTATCCACGTGATCAATGCCCCTCATCATCTTATACACCTCTATCAGGTCACCTCTTATCCTTCGTCGCTCCAAGGTGAAGAGGCCAAGTTCACTCAACCTGTTCTCATAAGGTACACCCTCCAATCCAGGCAACATCCTTGTAAATCTCCTCTGCACTCTCTCTATAGTACCCACATCCTTCCTGCAGTGAGGTGACCAGAAATAAGCACAGTACTCCAAGTGGAGTCTGATCAAGGTCTTATATAACTTTAACATTACCTTACGGCTCTTGAACTCAATCCCACAGTTGATGAATGCTAACACACATTACGCCTTCTTAACAACACTGTCAACCTATGGTGCAGCTTTGAGTGTCCTATGGACACAGACCCCAAGATCTCTCAGATCTGCTGAGAGTCTTACCATTAATATTATACTCTGTCTTCAAATTTAACCTAACAAAACTTCACACTTATCTGGGTTGAACTCCATCTGCCACTTCTCAGCCCAGTTCTGCATCCTATCAATGTCCTGCTGTAACCTCTGACAACCCTTCAGACTATCCACAACACCCCCAACCTTCATGTCATCAGCAATCTTACTAACTTATCCTTCTTCTTCTTCAACCAGGTCATTTATAAAAATCACAAAGCGGAGGGGTCCCAGAACAGATCCCTGCGGAACACCACTGGTCATCGACCTCTATGCAGAATACAAACCATCAACAACCACCCTTTGCCTTCTGTGGGCAAGCCAATTGTAGATCCACAAAGCAAGGTCTCCTTGGATCCCATGCCTCCTTACTTTCTGACGGAGCCTTGCATCAGGAACCTTATCAAGTGCCTTACTGAAATCCATATGCACTACATCCACTGCTCTACCTTCATCAATGTGTTTTGTTACATCCTCAAAGAATTCAATCAGCCTTGTAATGCATGACCTGCCTTTGGCAAAACAATGCTGACTATCCCGAATCAGATTATATCTTTCCAAATGCTCATAAATCCTACCTCTCAGGATCGTCTCCAAAAACTTGCCCGCCACTGAAGTCATACTCACAGGTCTATAATTTCCTGAGTTATCTCTACTCCTTTTCTTGAATGAGGGAACAACATTTGCAACCCTCCAATCCTCTGGTACTCTCTCGTCCCTATTGATGATTCAATGATGATCACAAGAGGCTTAGCAATCTCCTCCCTCACTTCCCACAGTAGCCGCGGGTATATCTCATCTGGTCCCAGTGACTTATCTAACTTCATGCCTTTTTTTCCTGGTGAATACTAAAGCAAAGTATTCGTTAAGCACCTCCACTCCATCCTCCGACTCTATGCACACGTTCCCACTATCACACCTGATTGGTCCTGTTCTCACATGACTCATCCTCTTGCTCTTCCATACTTCACATTGTAGATTTAAGTATGATTCTGCTGCTATTGGAACCTGTGATTTACATTTTCATGGTGTTTTCTCAGGTCAGTTGAGTGATCTGGTGCTTTGCTGTCTCTGTGTGTGGAGCCTGGAGGCCAAGAAGCCTGGAGATGGGATACAAGCCCATAACTGACTCCATTTCTCATTAACTCACTGAATAAAGTATCGAGCAAGAGGCGAGTGAGTGTTCAGCGCTGTCTGACTCTCCCTCTCATTTGTTGCTCCTGGAGGATGGTGCTAGAGTCTTGGTGCGGGCAAAGTTTAATGGATGTGGTTTGTGGATTAGACTCTGCAGTTCATGTTATGATGTGTTTCTGGTTTCTGGTTGTTCCTTTTTCTACTGCTATTTTGTGTGATTTTTGATCAGGGCAGCCTGTAGTCAACGAATGACACAACACTAAAATGAAATGAGCTGAGCTAAAGTGAACATTCCTAGACTGTTCAATGACTCTGTCATTTGATGGTTTATGTTCTGTGTTTTTTGTCCTTTGTACAATTTGTTCTTTTTTTTTGTGTTGGGTGTTTGATGTTTTCTTTGAACGGGTTCCATGGTATTTCTTTGTTTCATGGCTGTCTGTGGGGAAGATGAATCTCAGGGTTGTATACTGCATACATACTTTGATAATAAATGTACGTTGACTTTGAGGTGAGAGAGGAAAGAAAGGGGAACTGGGGGGTATGTTCTTTGCAGAGATGATAGTGAGCACATGAAAGGAACTGCTAGGAAAAGTGGTAGAGGTCGGTACAATTACAATATTTATAAGACACTTGCATAAGTACATTAATAAGAAAAGTTTAACGGGAAATGGGCCAAACGCAGGCAACAGGGATCTGCTTCAATGGTCATATTGGTTGGCAAGGACTAGATGGGCTGAAGTGCTTGTATCCATGCTCCACAATTCCATGATTCTTTGACTTAAGGTGTTAATGTGAAACTCAAGCTCCTAAGTCTGAACAAAGTAAACCAGGAAGAATTGAGGCACGAGTTGGCTGGTAGGCTAAGAAAAAGTAATTCGAAGCAATGCCCTATACAATCAATGACAGACATCTAAAGAGTTCATAGATATTTCTGTTAAGGCCTATAAAAATATCCTTCAACTCTGACCATAGAAAGAAATATTAGATCAAATAAAAATCATGTTGCCGTAAAGGTTAATGAGCCTGAGGATTGAGAAATTTCAGAGTTATGCAAGACTGGACAAAGTCTTAGATAGAAAGTGGAAGTATATCATGAAAGAGAACCAGTGAGCAGAAAGTTTGTAAAAACTTGGAAAGACATATAAAAACATAAAACAATTAATGAATGTCTGTCTCTCAGAGACAGGAGAAACTATAAAAGGAAATAAGGAAATAGCAGAGAAATTACAAAAAAAAATATTTGACATATACAATATATACAACATGCATAAAATAAATATTTAATGTCTATATTTGAACATAGATCATAGTTCATAGACATAATGCAGAGAAAATAGAACATATAACACAAACAGTCTTTGTGAGTGAACATCCTGGAAATGTTGGAAAACCACAGATTCAGAGAAATTGACTTGGAAAAAATTATCTACAGTGTTACAAAAAGTTTTCAAGAAATTGATAGGACTGACAGGCAATAAATTTCCAGGACCTGACTGTCTGGAGATTTCGATGAAGTGGTAATTAAGCTCAGAATCCCATTAATTCTAGAATGGTTCCACCAGATTGGAAGGTTGTAAATATAACACACCAGTTAAAAATATAAATAGCTTGGTCTGAGAATAATAATAGAGGAGATGCTAGCTTCATTGACATTGATAAAAGGACACCCAAATAAAAATGATATCACCTTCAAGCCATCATCCTTCCTCTCCCCCGACCTTTTCAATCAGGTGTCTTCCTCCTTCCTTTCCAGTCCTGAAGAGGGGTCTCAGCCCAAAATGTCGACTGTACTCTTGTCCATAGATGCTACCTGACCTGCTGAGTTCCTCCAGCATTTTCTATGCGTTGCTTTGGATTTCCAACATCTGCAGAATTTCTCTTGTTTAAAAATATGACAGAATTAACCAGAGTCAGCAGGGAAACAGGCACTGCAGCCCAACAGCTCCATGCCGACCATATTGCGAGATCCAATTTCCTGTGCTTGGCCCATACCCCTCTAAGCCCTCAACACCCCCCCCCATGTACTGTACCTATCCAAATGCCCCTTAAATGTTGCAATTGTACCCTCCTCGACACCACTTCTTCTGGCAGCTCAATCCAGGGTCTCACAATATTCTGGGTAAAAGAAGTCTTTTTTAAATCTTTTCTCCCTTATCGTGTATCAGAGCTCTCTGGTTTCAGGCTCCCCAACCCTGGTGAAAAAATTAAGACCATTCACCTTCTGCACAGCCCTCATCATCTTATAAACTTCTACGCGATCATGCCTCATTCTCCTGTACTTCAGGGAATAAAGACCCAGCACTGCTAAGCTCTCCCTATAGCTCAGTCTCTCTGGTCCAGGCTCCGTCTCCAGCTTGGCAATGTCTATCCTATAACAGGGTGTCCAAAACTGAACCTAATACTCCCTCTCACTCATTGCTACCCCAAGAAGGTGTCTGCAAGTGACAGTCAATCTCTCTCTCCCTCTCACTCACTGCTCCTGAGGGAAGGTCCCTGCATTCGATTGGTCTCTCTCTCCCTTCCTGCGGTCAGAGGATTTTACCGAAGTTCTGGGTCAGCAGTTTATGGATTGGACTGTAGTTCATGGTCGCTCCTTTCTCTATTGCTATTTTTGGCAAATTTTCATCGTGGCGGCCTGCAGAAAATGAACTCTGAGCTGAACTGTGTTTTACTTTGTGTTTTTGCTCGTCCTTTCTAGTTGCTGTTCTAGCAATTTGTTTCTTTGCGTGTGGAGGGGAGGTTGACGTTCTTGTTGCTGTCTGCACAGTTTGGTAGAAACTGTTCTACCAAAGTGCACGACCATACAGTTCCTGACACTATTTTCTATCTGCTACTTTTTTGTCCATTCTCCTAATCTAAGTCCTTTTGCAGATTCCCTGCTTCCTCAGTACTACCTGTCCTTCAAAGCCATCAATTCTGTCACCCAAATCATTGACATTAAGATGAAAAACAGCCGTCCCAACACTGACCCCTGTGGAACACCACTAGCCACAGGCAGCCAACCAGAAAATTACCCTTTCATTTCCACTCTTAGTCTCCTGCTAGTCAGCCCATTTTCTATCTATGCTAGTACCTTTCCGAAAATACCATGGGCTCTTATTGGTCAGGGCATGTGGGGATACAAGGAGAAGGCAGGAGATTGAGGCTAAAAGGAAAAGGCGGGAGGGGAGAGAACAGTGCACCGCACATCTGCGCAGCCCTCCGGTGAAAAATGATATCGTATCTGTTGAATAGGGGCCGTGGACAATTCTGATTTGATGGAGAATGGACGTGAAAGCACAGAGGAACATCGGGAGAAATTTCTGAAACGCTCGCTCGCTGCTGTCATTACTGCGTGGTGGGAATCTTTCGGAGGGTAGGCCTCAAAATCTCCGGCTTTGCCTGATGTTGGCCAGCGAGGTTGAGGTCGAATCGTTCGGACAGAGATGGCGCTCAGTACTCGGTGTCGGAGAGCTGATCAGAGCTCCAAGTTTTCGGATGACTCAGAGTCGGACTGTGGTCGGCATGGCAGGGAGAGTTTTTCTTCCTTCTCCCGTCTGCATGAGATGTGGGATAGTTGAGAGACTTTGAACTTTTACTGTGCTCATGGACTTCTTCATCGAGTTATGGTATTGTTGCACTGTTGTAACTATATGTTATAATTATGTGGTTTTGTCAGTTTTTTCAGTCTTGGTCTGTCCTGTGTTTTGTGATATCACACCGGAGGAAATATTGTATCATTTCTTAATGCATGCATTACTAAATGACAATAAAAGAGGACTACGTGTCTTCATAATCTAAAATTGGATCAGCCATGATGAAATGGTAGAGCAGACTAATTCTGTTCCCATATCTTATGGTCTTATGGTCTTATCATGACTAGCAGCCTAATGTGTAGTACCTTGTCAAAAGCCTTCTGAAAATCCAAGTAAACAACAGTCACTACCTTTCCTTTGTCTATCCTTCCTATTATTTCCTCAAAGAATTCCAACAGCTTTATCAGACAAGATCCCCCCTAAGCAAACCATGCTGATTTTGGCCCATTTTATCATGTGCCTCCAAGTACCCTGTAAACTTATCCTCCATAATGGATTCCTACATCTTTCCAACTACTGAAGTTAGGCTAAATGGCCTATAATTTCCTTTCTTTTGTCTCTCTCGCTTCTTAATGAGTAGAGAGACATTTGCAGATTTCCGGTACTCTTGAAGCATTCCAGTAACTAGTGATTCTTGAAAACTCACTGTTACCGCCCTCACAATCTTTTCAACTACCTCTTTTAGAACCCTAGGGAGTAGTCAGTCTCGCCCATCTAGCTTCAGACTTTTCAGCTTCCTAAGCACCTGTTTCTTAGTAATCACAATGACTTCTGTCTCCTGACACTCTCGAATTTCTGACTGGAGTATTCCATGGTCAAAGTCTTCCATAGTATGGTAAACACTTAGTTCACCACTCTGTCGACTTGCATGGACGCTTTCAGTGAAATCTGCATTTGTACTCTGAGCCCCTCTGCTCCATATCCCTCGTCAGTGCCCTGCCATTCATAGTATAGGTCTGGCCTGACTGAAGGAACAACATGTGTTGAGGTGTCTATGGAAGAATGCTATTGACTGGCACATTTCAGGCTGCTGGAATGCATGCTGGGGTATCCACTGAAATTTGGTACAGCCACTGCAAGAGCTCGGTAGGGAAGGACAGCGGTTTAGGGTTTTTCTCCCGTTGGAGAGGGACAGGCTGGGTGACAGGAGCAGGAGGGAGACCCTCAACTACTATAGAAATATTATAGTATGTAATATAAAAACCAAGAGTGCCACGTGAAAAGCAGCAGTGTTAAACATAGAAACATAGAAACATAGAAAATAGGTGCAGGAGTAGGCCATTTGGCCCTTCGAGCCTGCACCGCCATTCAGTATGATCATGGCTGATCATCCAACTCAGAACCCTGTACCTGCCTTACCTCCATACCCCCTGATCCCTTTAGCCACAAGGGCCATATCTCTTATATTTAACAAGGGCCATATCTCTATATTTAACTCCCTCTTAAATATAGCCAATGAACTGGCCTCATTTGTTTCCTGTGGCAGAGAATTTCACAGATTCACCACTCTCTGTGTGAAGAAGTTTTTCCTCATCTCGGTCCTAAAAGGCTTCCCCTTTATCCTCAAACTGTGACCCCTCGTTCTGGACTTCTTCAACATCGGGAACAATCTTCCTGCATCTAGCCTGTCCACTCCCTTTAGAATTTTATACGTTTCAAACAGATCCCCCCTCAATCTTCTAAATTTCAGACAGTATAAGCCTAGTCGATCCAGTCTTTCATCAGATGAAAGTCCTGCCATCCCAGGAATCAATCTGGTGAACCTTCTTTGTACTCCCTCTATGGCAAGGATGTCTTTCCTCAGATTAGGGGACCAAAATTGCACACAATACTCCAGGTGTGGTGTCACCAAGGCCTTGTACAACTGCAGTAGTACCTCCCTGCTCCTGTACTCGAATCCTCTCGCTATAAATGCCAGCATACCATTCACCTTTTTCACCGCCTGCTGTACCTGCATGCCCACTTTCAATGACTGGTGTATAATGACACCCAGGTCTCGTTGCACCTCCCCTTTTCCTAATTGGCCACCGTTCAGATAATAATCTGTTAGAATGGTGTGGAATGCATTGAGGAAGTTGTAGCAGAAAATCCTGCACGGTCTCAGCCCGAAACGTCAACTGTGCTTTCCATAGATGCTGCCTGCCTGCTGAGTTCCTCCGGCATTTTGAGTTTGTTGTTTGGATTTCCAGCGGATTTTCTCTCACATGAGCACCTAGTTCAAGGCATCTCGACAGAAAGACATAGTGGTGTAGCTAGGGGAGCTTATCCCTGCAAGCGGCCTCGTTCCCTCTCTCCTATCGTGCACTCTCGTCTCCAATCAGATTCCAGTGAAGTGGTGGGACGTGCGATAGCAGTGGCTTCTCAGGAGAGGGAGCCAGCTGAGGTGTCGGAGGATATACGAGAAGCCCATCGGGATACCGGAGGAGCCTGCCAGTGTGTCAGAAGGGCCAGCCTGGGTTTAGAGTAGCTGGCCTGTCTGCAGACCATGTTGCCGCCCACTACTCGGACGCATCAGAGTTGGTGCAGTATAATGTGGGAGATTGTTGGACAGTGATAATGTAAGTTGCTGCAGTCATGTTACCTTTATCGGGTGGAGTGACCAACGGTATGGGAGCTGCATAGCCTAAGTTGTACTGATGACTAGGCCTCAAGCCTTAGGCTTGCATGCTGCTGCAGACTAGGTGAGCGATACAGAAGCATTTATGGCGTGGTGCCTGAGCACGGCTGGGGCCTGGCCTACCGTGTTTGAGTGGTGGAATGTCAGGCTGGATTTTATGCGTTTGTACACTGCTGGGAGACTACTATCGATTCCAGGACATTGTCATTCAGGCTCTTGGATCATATGTTTTTTTTGAGTGAATATGATTCTTGCCTCACTATTTTATGTTACTCACTATTTTTGAATATTTTCTTGCTTCTTTGAATATTTTGTACCTTGGCCCCAGAGGAATGCAATCTTGTTTAGCTGTATCTATGTATAGTTTGAATGATAATTAAACTTGATTTGATTTGACTTGATTCTTTCTTCTCCAGCCCTTGACTTTTCCTACCCACCTGACTTCACCTATCACTTTCCAGCTAGCATCTTTCCACTCCCCCATCTTTTTTATTCTGGCATCTCCCCCCATTCCTTCTCAGTCCTGAAGAAGGATCTCAACCCAAAACATAAACTGTTTTCTCTTTTCCATAGATGCTGCCCGACCTGCTGAGCTCCTCCAGCATTGTGTATGTGTTGCTTTGGATTTCCAACATCTGCAGACTTTCTTGTGTTTGAGCTAGGAGAGCAACTGTCTCACACTGCTGGAGACCGACCAGGGTTCGATCCTGACCTCTGTTGATGTCTGTGTGTAGGTTCTCCCTGTGACCATGTGCATTTCCTCTGACTGCTCTGGTTTCCTCGCATATCCCAAAGGCGTGTTGCTTGATCGATTGGTTGTTATTGATAGTTGCCCCTAGCCTGGGTAAGTGGCAGATCTGTTAATAAGAACATTAGATTATGAGGATACTCAGTCCTCATTTATTGTTATTTAGAAATGCATGCATTAAAAAATGATACAAGGTTCCTCCAGAATGATATCACAAGAAAACACAGGACAAACCAAGACTAAAACTTACAAAACCACATAATTATAACATATAGTTACAGCAGTGCAAGGCAGTACCATAATTTGATAAAGAGCAGACCATGGGCACGGTAAAAAAAAGTCTCAAAGTCCCGATAGCCTCATCATCTCACGCAGGCAGCAGAAGGGAGAAACTCTCCCTGCCATGAACCTCCAAGCGCTGCAAACTTGCTGATGCAGCACCATTGGAAGCACCCGACCGCAGCGGACTCTGAGTCCGTCCGAAAACTTCGAGCCTCCGACCAGCCCCTCCGACACAGCCTCTCCGAGCACCATCCTCTGCCAAGCGCTTCGACCCCGCCTTGGCCACCGAGCAACAAGCAAAGCCAAGGACTCTGGGCCTTCCCCGCCGGAAATTCTGGATCACACAGTAGCAGCAGCAGCGAAGCAGGCATTTCAGAAGTTTCACCAGATGTTCCTCCGTGCTCTCACGTCCGTCTCCATCAAATCAGGATTGTGCACGGCACCCTACTTGACAAATAATAGACGTCATCTCCGGAGTGGCTGTTGCGAGCTGCGTCGCCCCGCCATCTTCTTCTCCCTCCCTGGGAGGAGAATTTGGCGAGAACATGGCGAGAATTTTAATCAAATAGGGATTAGCATAGAATTCGTGTAGATGAGTGGGTATAATTTTCACGGAATCGTTCTAGGTTGTATGCCTCTATCACTCTGTGACAAGAAACAACACGCCGCAGTCTCAACAGGAATTGTCAGTACTTGACACACTCGAAATGACAGTCCCTGTTGCTTTGATAGCCGGGTGGAATTAGTCCAGCACACCCTCGTTCAGCTTCAGCAGTTACAGTGAATTCAAGCACTACGTGTGGGATTTCCTGGGAAGTATGAGATAGACAATTAGTAATTCCAGTTCATTTTGTGCTCATGTTTGGTATTTTGTGTAACTGGTCCTCTTGACACTACCTGCAGCCTCTCTCTTTATCATGAATTAGATCATGAATGTGATCTTACACAATTTTCTCTCTTTTTTTTCCTGGGTGTCTTTGTCTCCTTCTCACTGGCCCCTCCTTTTGGCCAGTCTGCTCACATTTGGCTGTTGTACCAGTCCGCCTTCTCATCTGTCTTGCTTCTGACATCAGTTGTTCCAACTCAGTCCCTAGACTGATAGTCATTGAGCCATACAGCATGAAAGCAGGTCCTTCAGCCCAAATAGTCCATGCTGACCCAGATACTCATGTTTGGTCCTAACACTTTCCTATCTATATACGTGTCCAGTTGGCTATTGAAACGTTGTTACAGTACCTCCTTCAACCTCTTCCTCTGGCATCTGGTTCCATATACAGACCACGATCTGGCTGAAAAGGCCGCCCTTCAGGTCCTGTTTAACTCTTTCCGCTCTCACATTAAACTTGTGCTATCTGGGTTTTTATTCTATTTTCCCTGGGAAAAAGACTGTGTGCATTCACCCTAAGTGCACCCCTTACCTTCTCATACACCTCAATGAGATGCTCTGGTTTCCTACCACATGCCAAAGACATTCGGGGTAGTAGGTTAGTTGGTCACATAGGGGTCATATTAGGGTGTATATGGCATTCAGGGAGGGGTAGCACCTCTGGTGAAGGGGCTTGTTGTGTCCATTCTGGGGCAGCTCACTCACCTATGGGCCCCACCAGACACTCAGCTCACACCTGTGTCTCCAAGCAGTCGTTCACGTGCGACAGCAGCCTTTATCCTGGTGCACCGCTTTGACCAGTGGGCCAAACCAGGTGACAGCAGCCAGCCGCTTCATTCCCTGGTGAGATAGGGACATGTGAAGTCGGCTCCAGCAGGTGAGATCTACAGAGAGATCCAATGGGCAAGAATCTGGTCCTACAACACTTTCCATGCAGAGCGAAGTGCATGACAAGACACAGAAGACATCATGGTCATCCACTGCAACCAAGGAAGACCCCAGTTTGTAGCCCTTGTTCGTACCACTGGACTCGGACATCTGAGCTTGAGGTATTCAATTTTAATTGCTCTCCTGCACAGGTTTCCTGTCACCATTGGATATGACAGACAGCTAACCATAGTCAAGTAGGTTCATTGGGCCAGAGGGGCCTGTAATGGTGCTGTATTTCTAAATAATAACAATAGTAAAAATAATTTCAAAAAATATCACCTCTCATTTTCCTTCTCTCCAAAAAATAAAGCCTCAGCCTGCTTAACATCTTCCTACAGCTCAGCTCCTAGCAGCGTCCTTCTAGATCACTGGTACATTTTGTCCAGCTTAATAGCATGTCTTTTATTGCAGGACACTCAAAACTGAACACCATATTCCAAATGTGGCCTTCAAACTCATGCCTCTAGCTATCTGAGGCAGACGATCCGCTGGTTGAACCATGGCCTTGCCCCAATGGCATGATGGGTAGCCTGGTTTCTGACCAAGTCATCCAAGGACTTGCCAGATTCAAACCAGATGCCAAGATGATGTAATTAATGATAAAGTGAACTACTTACCATCAATAATGGGTGACTCTTAGTTTAAACCAAAAGTTGTCTGACAGGACAGAAAGCTGTTGCAGTATTTATGACTCATTAATCAGGAAGCATGATCAAAGAACCCATTCACCCTCGACAATGTCTCTTTGCTCCACTTCCATCTGGCAGAAGATACAAAAGCCTGAAAGCATGTACAACCAACCCACGCTGATGTGCTGACCCCTTAACCTATTCTAAGATCAATGTAACCCTTCTCTCCCCCACATCTCTTACATCCATGTGCCTATCTAAGAGTCTTTTAAATGTCTCTAACGTATTTACTTAACCGCCACTCCTGGCAGCATGTTCCACGCACACACCACTCTCCACGTACAAGTTCTACTACTGCCATTTTGCCTGTACTTTCCTGCAATCACCCAAAATTATGCCCACTCGTATTAACCATTTCTGCCCTGATAGAAAGGTGCTGGTTGTCCACTATATCTATGCCTCTTACCATCTTGGGCAACTCGATCAAGTCACCTCTCATCTTCCATAACTCCAAAGGCAAAAGCACTATCTGTCCCAAACCTATCCTTACAAGTCCTGCTCTCCAATTCAGGTAGTGCCCTGGTAAATCTCCTCTCCTCTCTCACTAAGCTTGATCACCGAATGGCTGTGGTTGTGTGTTTTATCTTATTTGTTTAGTTAAAGAGATACAGTGCAGAATAGGTCCTTACAGCCTTTCGAGCCACGTCACCCAGCAAACCACAACAAACCTGATTTAACCCTAATTTAATCATGGGACAATTTACAATGACCCATCAACGTACCCAGCATGTCTTTGAACTGTGGGAGGAACCCAGAGGACCCAGAGAAAACCCATGCATTCCACGGGGAGAAGATACAGACTCCTTAAAGAATATGTCAGAATTGAACACTGAACTCCGAACTCCAATGCTCTGAAGCTGTAATATTGTACCGCTAACCCTTACATTACCATGGTGCCCAGTGGTTTGGCATATATAAATGTAATGAAGATATCAGCAGCTGAACACAGTCCGGATGCTAACTGTGTGTTGTTGCATATGTCCATGGGCTGTTTTGTTATCTGAGGAACTTACCTATGGGGCCAGAGACTGTTAAGTAAAGAGCCCATCACTGAGGTTACTTTCCTTGAGGTACCATGCTCAATTGATTGTCCAGTGTCCTTTATGCCTGAGAGTGGCAGGACTTACACCTATAGGGATTCTTTCATTGCGCATTACTAGGTATATGGTGCTTGGGAAACTGAAAGGTCTGAAGACAGATAAGTCACCTGGACCTGATGGACTACAACCCAGGGTTTTAAAAGAGGTATCCGAAGAGATTGTGCAGGCATTAGTAACGATCCCACCAAAAGAAACAACCTCTTCACATTCACTCCGTCTAGACCTTTCAACGTTTGATAGGTTTCAATGAGATCCCCCCTCATTCTTCTAAATTCTTTCAAGAATCAATAGAGTATGGCATGGTTCCAGAGGACTGAAAAATTGCAAACGTCACTACACTCTTCAAGAAGGGATGGAAGCAGAAGAAAGGAATTTATAGGCCAGTTAGCATGACCTCAGTGGTTGGGAAGATGATGGAGTCGATTTTGTTAAGGATGTGGTTTCAGGGTACTTGGAGGCACAAATATACCAAAATCAGCATGATTTCCTTAACGCTGACAAATCTGTTGGAATTCTTTGAAGAAATAACAAGCAGGATAGACAGAGGGGAATTGGTGGATGGTGTGTACTTGGATTTTCAGAAGGCCTTTGATAAGGTGCCACACATGAGGCTGCTAAACAATGTAAGAGCCCGTAGTATTACAACAAAGATACTAGCATGGATAAAGCAGTGGCCTCCTGGCAGGAGGCAAAGAGTGGGAATAAAAGGACCTTTTCTGCTTGGCTGCTGGTGACCAGTGGTGCTCCATAAGGGTCTGTGCTGGGACTTTTTACATTGCATATCAATAGTATGGATGATCAAACTGATGGCTTTGTGGCCAAAGTTGCAGACGACTCTTTGACAAAGCAGGTAAAATGTTCAAGAAGCAGAGAGGCTGCAGAAGGATTAAGCCGATTAGGAGAATGGGCAAAGAAGTGGCAAAAGGAATATAGTGTCGGAATGTGCATGGTCGTGCACTTGGGTAGAAGGAATAAAAGCATAGATTATTTTCTAAATGGAGAGAAAATTAAGAAATCTGAGGTTCAAAGTGATTTGGGAGACCTCATGCAGGATTCCCTGAAGGTTAATTTGCAAGTTGAATTGGTGGCGAGGAAGGCAAGTGCAATGTTAGCATTCTTTTTAAGAGGACTGGAATATAAAAACAAGGATCTAATGCTGAGGCTTCGTAAGGCATTGGTGAGACCTCACATGGAGCTTTGTAAACAGTTTGAGCCCCTTATCTAAGAAAGGACGTTGAAGAGGGTTCAGGGGAGGTTCACGAAAATGATTCCAGGAATGAAAGGGTTATAAAATGAGCAGCGATTGAAGGCTCTAGTCTGTACTCACTAGAATTTAGAAGAATGAGGGGGGATCTCATTGAAACCTATCAAACGTTGAAAGGTCTAGACGGAGTGAATGTGAAGAGGTTGTTTCTTTTGGTGGGGGAGTCTATGATCAAAGGGCACAGCCTCAAAATTGAGAGATGTCTTTTTGGAACAGAGATAAGGAGGAATTTCTTTCGCCAGAGGGTGATGAATCAGTGGAATTCATTGCCACAGGTGGCTGAGGAGGCCAGGTCACAGGGTGCATTTAAGGTGGAGGTTGATGGGATTTTGATTAGTCAGGGCGTGAGAGGTTTCGGAGAGAATATAGAAGAATGGGATTAAGATGGAAATGGATCTTCCATGATGGAATGGCAGAGCAGACTCGATGGGCCAAATGGCCTAATTCTGCTCTTGTACCTTATGGCCTTAATGCCAGAATTGGTCACCTGGTAGAAAGATCTGCTAGACAAGAGCTTCATTTTTTCATGGGTCTTCATTTTTAGGTTATTTTAGACAGAAAGCAGTGAGTGCCTGGAATGCACTGTCTGGGGTGGGGGTGGTGATGGAGACAGATACAATAGAGGTGTTTAAGAAGCTCTTAGAAAGTCACCTGATTTTGCTGAGAATGGAGGGATATAGACCATGTTATATGATTCCCTGGTATAATAAGACGGACTTTTAACCTCACAATCTACCTTCCTTTGATCTTGCACTTTATTGTTCAGATCAGCTTTATTTGCCACGTGCAGATCAAAACATACAGCGAAATGCATCACTTGCATCAAATCAAATCAGTGACGATTGTGCAGAGGGATGCCCGCTAATATTCCCACGTTTCAGTGCCAACATACTGTAGCATGCCACAACTCCCTAACTTTAACCGTATGTCTTTGGAATGTGGGAGGAAACCAGAGCACCCGGAGGAAACCCACACAGTCACAGAGAGAACGTACAAACTCCTCACTGATAGCAATAGGGATTGGACCCTGTTCTTACAGCTGGCACTGTAAATTTCCTCCTGCACTGCACTTTCTCTGTAGCTGTGACAATGTTTAATGCATACTGTTATTATTTTGCCTTGTACTACCTCAATGCACTGAATAATAAATTGATCCGATTAAACAGTATGCACAGCAAGCTTTTCACTGTAGCTTAGTACATATTCCCATGCGGAGCTCATTCAGAAAGAAAGGAGGCATGGAATCCAAGGAGATCTTGCTTTCTGGAACCAGAATTGGCTTGACCACAGAAGGCAAAGGACGGTTGTAGATGGTTTGTATTCTGTATGGAGGACGGTGACCAGTGGTGTTCCACAGGGATCTGTTCTGGGACACCTCCTCTTTGTGACTTTTATAAATGACCTAGATGAGGAAATAGAGGGATTGGTTACTAAGTTTGCTGATGACAAAAAAGTTGGGGGTGTGTGGATAGTCTGGTGGGTTGTGAGAAGTTACAGCGGGACATTGTTAGGATGCCAAACTGGGCTGAGAAGTAGCAGATGGACTTCACCCTAGATAAGTATGAAGTGGTTCATTTTGGTTGGTCAAATTTGAAGACAGAATATAATATTAACGGTAAGATTCTTGGCAGTGAGGAGGATCAGCGAGATCTTGGGGCCAGTGTCCATAGGACACTCAAAGCTGCTGCACAGGTTGACAGTGTTGTTAAGAAGGTGTGTGGTGTGTTGGCATTAATCAACCATGGGATTGAGTTCAAGAGCCGTGAGTTAATGTTACAGCTGTATAAGACCTTGGTCAGACCCCACTTGGAGTACTGTGTTCAGTTCTGGTCACCTCATTACAGGAAGGTTGTGGATGCTATAAAGAGAGTAAAAAGGAGATTTACAAGGATGTTGCTTGGATTGGAGAGCATGCATTATGAGAATAGGTTAAGTGAACTTGGCCTTTTCTCCTTGGAGGGATTGCGGATGAGAGGTAACCTGATAGAGGTGTATAAGATGATGAGGGGCATTGATCATGTAGATAGCCAGAGGCTTTGTCCCAGGGCTGAAATGGTTAACATGAGGGGGCAAAATTTTAAGGTGCTTGGAAGTAGGTACAAGGGGGATGTCAATTTTTCCACACAGGGAGTGGTGAGTGCATGGAATGCACTGCCAGCGAAGGTGGTAGAGGCAGATACGACAGGGTCTTTTAAGAGAATCTTAGATAGGTACATGGAGCTTAGAAAAATAGAGGGCTATGCGGTATGGTAATTCTAGGCAGCTTCTAGAGTAGGTTAGATGGTCAGCTCAACATTGTGGGCTGAAGGGCCTGTAATGTGCTGTAGATTTTCTGTGTTCTATGTGACAATAATACAGTAAACTAAATCCAACGTGCATAGTGAAGGGATTAGTGCAACACAGAGCATCATAGGAAGTCATTCCTGCCTGTGGCCGTCAAACTTTACAACTCCTCCCTTGGAGGGTCAGACACCCTGAGCCAATAGGCTGGTTCTGGACTTATTTCCTGGCATAATTTACATATTACTATTTAACTATTTATGGTTTTATTACTATTTATTATTTATTGTGCAACTGTAATGAAAACCAATTTCCCCCGGGATCAATAAAGTATGACTATGATTAGTTTTAGTCAGTGTTATTAGGGCGGATGGTTCCTTAGGGTTGTCATAGCCATGGGAGGTATTGGGGGACGGGCTTTCACTACCTATTGAATGCTCCCAATGGCATGAGTCTCAATTAGCTTCTGACAACCAAGTCCAGCTCCTATCCTTCACATGCAGCTTAGCTACTAAGCCTGGTGGAACAGTTTCTGCTGACAGGAGAAGGGGCAAAGGCAACTTACTGGTACCTTAAAACCAGTCACTTTGGGCAGATGGGGCTCATCAGCTGAGGATGGCAGCCTATCTAGGAGAAGGAAAACTCTGATCTCAAACATTCACTGCCTTGTGGCTATACCCACTCAAGAGGAAGGATTTGGAAGTAAACTCTGAGGTCTAATCTGGCTTTAGAGTCCTAATGCAGTCCTACATTGAGTTCAACGCTGCCTGGCAACTCCTGCGACGCTGCTGGTGTCAAACTGCATTGGACTCTGCTGTTCCTTTGGATTCATTAGCTGCGTGGAAAAGGGGAACCTGCTGCATGGGCAACAGCTTGCTCTCCATATCGTACTGCCCTGGCTTGTGTATGACAGCCAAGACAATTAGGTAGTGTAACAGTTAGCATAATGCTTCACACTGCCAGTGATCAGGTTTCAATTCCTGCCGCTGTCTGTAAGGAGTTTATACATCCTCCCCATGACCACGCTGTTATCTCCGCATGCTCCACTTCGCTCCCACATTCCAAAAAACGTTTAGGATTAGTAAGTTGTGGGCATGCTATATTGGCACCAGAAACATGGTAACACTTGTGGGCTGCCCCCAGCATTTCCTCAGACTGGGCTGGGTATTGATGCAAACGACACATTTCATTGTATTAATTTGAATTGAATTGACTTGATTACTTACATCCTTCACATACATGTGGAGTAAAAATCTTTACGTTACGTTTCTGTCTAAATATGCATTGTCCAATTTATAGTCATTTATAATAAATAGTATGTACACAGGATAGTAAATATAACATTGAAATACAGTTATGTCAGCATGTATTATTCAGTCTGATGGCCTGGTAGAAGAAGCTGTCCTGGAGTCTGTTCGTCCTGGCTTTTATACTGTGGTACCGTTTCCCGGATGGTAGCAGCTGGAACAGTTTGTGGTTGGGGTGACTCGGGTCCCCAACGATACTTTGGGCCCTTTTTACACACCTGTCTTTGTAAAGGTCCTGAACAGAGGGAGGTTCACAACTACAGATGCACGGGGCTGTCCGCACCACTCTTTGCAGAGTCCTGCGATTGAGGGAGGTACAGTTCCCATACCAGGCAGTGATGCAGCCAGTCAGGATGCTCTCAATTGTGCCCCTGTAGGAAGTTTTTAGGATATGGGGGCCATACCAAACTTATTCAACCGTCTGAAGTGAAAGAGGCACTGTTGTGCCTTTTTCACCACATAGCCGGTATGTGCAGACCACGTGAGATCTTCGGTGATGTTTATGCCGAGGAACTTAAAGCTGTTCACCTTCTCAGCCCAGATCCATTGATGTCATTAGGGGCTAGCCTGTTTCCATTCCTCCTGTAGTCTACAACCAGCTCATTCGTTTTTGCAACATTGAGGGAGAGGTTATTTTCTTGACACCACTGTGTCAGGGTGATGACTTATTCTCTGTAGGCTGGCTCATTATTATTCGAGATTAGACCAATCAGTATAATGTCGTCAGCAAATTTAATTAGCATATTGCAGCTGTGGGTGGCAACACAGTCATGGGAAAACAGAAAGTAAAGGAGGGGGCTTAGTACACAGCCCTGGGGGGAACCTGTGTTGAGGGTCAGAGAGACAGAGGTGAGGGAACCCACTCTTATTAGCTGCTGGCAGTCTGACAGCAAGTCCAGGATCCAGCTACGCATAGCAGGGTGAAGGCCGAGATCTCTGACCTTCTTGCCGAGATTGGAGGGAATTATTCATGAAAATTATTCCAAGATTGAACGGCTTGTAATCTGAAAGTTTGATGCCTCTGGGCCTCTACTTGCTGGAATTCAGACGATTAAGGGGTGACCTGATTGAAAACAATTGAATGGTGAAAGGCCTTGACAGAGTGAATATGGACAGGATATTTCCTATGGTGGGAATGTCTAAGACCAGAGGACACAGCCTCAGAATAGAGAGCCCTTTTAGAAAGAAGATAAGGAGGAATTCTTTTGCCAGAGAGTGATGAATCTGTGGAATTCATTGCTGTCGGCAGCTGTGGAGACCAAACCTTTATGTATATTTAAGGCAGAGGTTGATAGATTGAGAAAAAATCTGAGAGAAAAAATGGATCAGCCATGATGAAATGGACCAAATGGTCCTAGTTCTGCTCCTATATCTTATGAGAGGCTGAATAGACTTTGGTTGTTTTCTCTGGAGTGGTGGAAGCTGACAGGAGATCTGCTAGAGGTTTATAAGATAGAATCAGCCATGGATTGAATGGCAGAGCAGGCTCAATGTGCCAAATGGTCTAATTCTGCTCCTATGTCTTATGGTCTATGGTCTAATTGTGAGAGGCATAGACAGAGTTGACTTGGAATAGGGGTTTCCCAGTTTTGAAATATCTAACACCGGAGGGCGTGCATTAAAGGTGAGGGGAGGTTAGTGTCAAAGGGGATGTGAGGAGTACGTTTTTTACTCAGAGAGTGGTGGATGCCTGGAATGTGCTGCCTGCTATGGTGGTAGAGGCAAATACATTAGAGGCTTTTAAAAGATATTTAGATAGGCACATATATGTAAGGAAATTGGAGGGATATGGACATTGTGTATGTAGGAGGAATTAGTGGTTGAGTGTCCCTCTCAACAATAAGTACTCCATTTTGAGCACTGTTGAGGGGGGGTGATCTACCTGGGGGAAGCAACAGGGGCCGTACCTCCAGCACTGAGTCTAGCCCTGTAGCTCAGAACTGTAGGGAATGGAAGAGAAAGGCAGCAGTAATAGGGAACCCTATAGTCGGGAGGACAGATAGGAGATTCTGTAGACGCGAAAAGGAAACAAGGATGGTCGTTTGCCTCCCAGGTGCCAGGGTCCACACTATTTCTGAACACATCCACAATAGTCTGAAAAGGGAGGGTGAGCAGCCTGAAGACATGGGAAGAAAAAAGGAGGAGGTCCTGCAAAATGAATTCAGGGCGTTAGGAAGGAAGCTGAAAAGCAGGACCTCAAGAGTAATAATCTGAATATTGCTATCTGTGCCACGCAGCATTGAGGATAGGAATAGAATGAGGTGAAAAGATAAATGCGTGGCTGAAGAACTGGAGCTGGGGGCAGGGAATCAGATTTCTGGATAATTGGGACCTCTTCTGAGGCAAGTGGGGCCGGTACAAAAGGTACGGTCGCACTTAAATCCCAGGAGGTGCAATATTCTTGCGGGAAGGCTTACTAGAGCTGTTGGGAATGATTTAAACTAATATGGCAGGGGGATGGTAACCAGGATGACAGAGCTGAGGATGAGCCAGCAGGTTTACAAGTAGATGATGGGTGTAACATGAATCTAAGGAAGGACAAGCCTATGACTGGGTACAAATGCAGACAGAGCAAGGAGTAGCTTCAGACTAAGGAGGACGAACTCATGGTGCAATTAGGGATTGGTCAGCATGATGTTGTGGGTATCACTAAGTTGTGGCTGAATGAAGGCCATAGTTGGGAGCTTAACGTCAAAGGATATACTTTGTAACAAAAGGTCTAACAGGAAGACATAGACGGGGGTGTGAGTCTAATGGTAAGAAATATAATTACATCTTTTGAAAGAGTGACATAGATTCAGAGAATGTTGGATCTTTGTGGGTGGAGTTAAACCTGCAAGGATAAAAAAAAAATAACATTATGGAAATCATATATAGGCTTCCAAATAGTAGCCAAGAAATAGGATTGAGATTGCAAAAGGAGCTGGAGAAGTCATGTAATAAGGGTAATGACACAATTGTAATGGAGGACTTCAATATGCAAGGGGATTGGGAAAATCAAGTTGGTGTTGAATCGCAAGAGAGGGAATTTGATGAATGCCTACAGGTGGCTTTTTAGAGCAGCTTGTGCTTGAGCCTACTTGCGGAAAGGTTATTTTCGATTGGGTGTTGCGTAATAACCCAGATCTTATTAGCGAGCTTAATGTAAAGGAACCCTTAGGAGGCAGTGATCATAATATGATTGAATTCATACTGCAATTTGAGAGGGAGAATTAAGAGTTATGGGGAAAAGGCAGGTAGGTGGAGATGAGTCCATGGCCACATCAGCCAAGATCTTATTGAATGGTGGAACAGGGTTGACGGGCCAGATGGCCGACTCCTGCTCCTATTTCTAATGTAGAAGCATATATCAGTATTGCAATGGAATAAGAGAAATCACAGAGGCATCACAGATGAGCTTGACCAGGTGGATTGCAAGAGGATACTGGCAGGATGAAGACAGAGCAGAGTCGGCTGAAACTTCTGGAAATAGTTCACTTGGTGCAGGATCTATATGTTCCACAGAGAAAGAAGTTCTCAAATGGCAGGGCTAAGTGACCGTGGCTGACAAGGGAAGTTAAGGACTGTATAAAAGCCAAGGAAAGAGCATGCAAGTCAGCAAAAATGAACAGGAAGCTGGATGACCTTTAAAATTCAACAAAAGGCAACTAAAAAAGCTATAAGAAGGGGAAAAATGAAATTTGAGGGCCAACTAGCCAATATATAAAGCAGGATACCAAAAGTTTTTTAGTTATATACAGAGTAAAAGGGAGGTGAGAGTTGATATTGGACCACTGGAAAATGATGCTGGTGAGGTAGTAATGGGAGAACAAGAAATGACAGATGAACTTAATGGGTACTTTGCATCTGTCTCACTGTGGAAGACACTAGCAGTGTTTCAGAGGTCCGTGAGTGCCAGGGAGCAGGAGTGAATGCCATTGCCATAATAAAGGAAAATTTGCTAGGCAAACTCAAAGGTCTTGAGGTGGATATTTCACCTGGACGAGATGGACTACATCCCAGAGACCTGAGAGAGGTTGCTGAAGAGATAATGAACTCATTTGTCATGGTCTTTCAAGAATCATTTGATTCTGGCATGGTCCTGGGGGACTGGAAAGTAATAAATGTTACTCCACTCTTTAAGAAGGGAGGAAGGCAAAGGAAATGAAATTATAGGCCAGTTAGCCTAACCTCAGTGGCTGGGAATGTGTTGGAGTCTATTATTAAGGATGAGGTTGTGGGGTACTTGGAGACTAATGATAAAATAAGTCAAAGTCAGCATGGTTTCTGTGGAGGGAAATCTTACCTGACAACTGTGTTGTTGAGTTCTTCAAGGAAGTAACAAGCAGGGTGGACAAAGGAGAGTTTGTGGATGTCACTAACTTGGATTTTCAGAAGGCATTTGATAAGGTGCCACATATGTGGCTGCTTAACAATATAAAATCCTATGGTGTTAATGGAAAGATACTGGCATAGAGAGAGGAATGGTTGACAAGCATGAGGCAGTGAATGGGAATAAAAGGGGCTCTTTCTGGTTGACTGACAGAGACTAGTGGTGTTCCTCAGGGGTCAGTATTGGGATCACTACTTTTCACATTGTCAATGATTTGGATAATGGAATTCATGGCTTTGTGGCAAAGTTTGAGGATGATACGAAGATAGGTGGAGGGGTAGGTAGTGTTGAGGAAGCAATGCAATTGCAGCAGGACTTAGACAAATTGGAAGAATGGGCAAAAAAGTGGGAGATAGAATTCAGGTTTGGGAAATGTATGATTGTGGCGACCCACTTTCTGGCGCACACGAATCGGCTCACAACAGTGCACGCAGGCAGAGGGCCGGCCCCAAAAAGGGCGCCAGGCCATCTTCACCAGCAGGGGGAAAATCCCGCACGCAGAAAGGGTCTGGGAATATGCATTCCCCACAGCAGTCCTGCCCCAGGGAGGGCGGGAACGGGAAGGCTTTAAAGCAGGCCTCAAAGTTTGAATAAACCTCTTTCATCGCAACTCTAACTCATCGACTCCATGTGGTTATTCTAGCGCTGTGTGTAGCACACCGCTACAATTGGTGACCCCGACGGCCCAAACGATATTTGGACCAGAGATGACCGACGCTGCATCTGTTGACGCAGTTTCGTTAAAACTGCCAAGCTTCTGGACGCTGCGACCCCAATTATGGTTCGAACAAGCAGAAGCTCAATTCCACGTTCGGCAGATAACCTCGGAGTCCACTCGCTACTACTACGTGCTGAGCTCCCTCGACCAGGAGACTGCTGCACAAGTTGAGGAGTTTATACAGTCGCCCCCGGAGGACGGCAAATACACAGCATTCAAAGCCCTGCTCATAAGGACTTTCGGACTCTCACGGCGCGAACGAGCACGCCGCTTAATGCACCTGGATGGTTTGGGAGACAGGCCGCCGTCAGCGTTAATGAACGAGATGCTGGCCCTGGCTGAAGGACACAAACCCTGCCTCATGTTTGAGCAGGTGTTTCTAGAGCAACTGCCCGAGGACATATGCCTGCTGCTGTCCGACGCAGATTTCAGCAACCCCCGGGAGGTGGCAGCCTGAGCAGATGTGCTGTGGAATGCCAGGAAAGAGAGAGGGGCATCCGTCGCACAGATCACCAAGCCCCGTGCCCAATGACAGACCCGACCAGGCCCTGCAGCAGAGCCTACAAAACCCGGCGACGGGAGTGAGGAGCCCAACGAACAATGGTGTTTCTACCACCAGCGGTGGGGCACAGAGGCCCACCGCTGTAGACCACCCTGAAAATTCCTGGGAAACGCCAGGGCCAGCCGCTGCTGATGGCTACGGCGGCTGGCCATCAGGACGGCCTCCTGTACGTCTGGGACAAGCAGTCAGGACGCCGCTTTTTGGTCGACACCGGAGCAGAGATCAGCGTCTTACCTCCAACGAGTTACGACACCCGCAACAGAGAACCCGGACCCACCCTGAGGGCCACAAATGGCAGCACAATACGAACCTACGGCACCCGCACGGTGCGGCTACAGTTCAGCTCCAGCTGGTTCACGTGGGACTTCACACTGACCGCCGTGGCCCAACCACTCCTGGGGGCGGATTTTCTACGAGCCCACAGCCTGCTGGTGGACCTGCAAGGGAAGCGATTAGTCCACGCCAAGACTTTTCAAACGTTCTCCTTGGGTGAAGCACAGTTGCCAGCCCCACACCTGGACTCCATCACTCTGTCCGACGATGAATTCACCAGGGTCCTGGCGGATTTCCCATCAGTACTGACACCGCAGTTCATGGCAGCCATGCCCAGACACGGAGTACAGCACCACATCCACGCCCGTGCTCGAAGGCTTCCCCCGGACAAGCTCCGACTGGCGAAGGAGGAGTTCAAGAAGATGGAGGAATTGGGGATCATACAACGGTCCGACAGCCCATGGGCCTCCCCCCTTCACATGGTGCCCAAGGCAACGGGGGGCTGGAGACCATGCGGTGACTACCGCAGACTGAACGAGGCTACAACGCCAGACCGCTACCCTGTGCCGCACATTCAAGACTTCGCAGCAAACCTACACGGCGCAAGGATCTTTTCCAAGGTAGACCTCGTCCGGGGATACCATCAAATCCCTGTACATCCGACGACATCCCCAAAACAGCACTTATCACCCCGTTCAGAATTTTCGAATTCCTTCGAATGCCGTTTGGTCTAAAGAATGCCGCACAGACTTTCCAGCGGCTAATGGACACGGTGGGACGCGACCTGGACTTTGCATTCATCTATTTGGACGACATCTTCATAGCCAGCAGTAGTCGGCAAGAGCATCTGTCCCACCTCCGCCAGCTCTACTCCCGCCTGAGCGAACCCAGCCAAATGCCAGTTCGGACTCGACACCATCGACTTCTTGGGCCACAGGATTACTGAAGACGGGGCAACCCCGCTGCCCGCCAAGGTAGACGCGGTCCGCAACTTCCCCCGACCCAACACAATCAAAGGCCTGCAGGAATTCGTGGGTATGGTGAATTTCTACCACCGTTTCCTCCCCTCAGCAGCCCGAACCATGCAACCCCTGTTCACTCTAATGTCGGGTAAGGGCAAGTACATTACCTGGGACGAAGAGGCCGCAGCCGCTTTTGTTAAAACCAAAGAAGCCTTGGCAAACCCCGCGATGCTAGTGCACCCCAGAACGGACGTTCCTACTGCCCTCACGGTGGACGCATCCAACACAGCGGTCGGTGGAGTGCTGGAACAACTCATTGAGGGTCGTTGGCAACCCCTGGCGTTCTTCAGCAAACACCTACGACCACCTGAACTCAAATACAGTGCTTGCGACCGGGAGCTATTGGCGCTATACCTGGCAATCCGGCATTTCAGGTACTTCTTAGAAGGTAGGCCCTTCACCGCATTCACAGACCACAAACGGCTTACCTTTGCGTTCATGAAGGTGTCCGACCCCTGGTCGTCCCGCCAGCAGCGACATCTGTCCTACATCTCCAAGTTCACGACGGACATCTGGCATGTCTCTGGAAAGGACAACGTCGTGGCGGACGCACTTTCCAGACCTACCATACAGGCCCTGTCCCAGGAGGTGGACTATGCAGCACTGGCAGACGCACAGCAGGCAGACGCTGAGATCCCCAGTTACAGGACTGCAGTCTCCGGTTTGCAGCTCCAAGACCTCCCCGTAGGCCCAGGTGAGAGGACCCTACTATGTGACGTAGCTACCGGCCAACCCCGCCCCGTCGTCCCAGCAGCCTGGCGCCAGCAGGTTTTCGAGTCCATTCACAACTTAGCGCACCCCTCCATCAGGACAACCGTCCGGCTGGTCGCCAACAGGTTCGTGTGGCATGGACTGCATAAACAGGTCAGTGAATGGGCCAAAACGTGCATGCAGTGCCAAACGGCCAAGGTGCAGCGGCATACCAAGGCTCCGCCACAGCGGTTCGAACCCACCCGCCGGAGGTTCGACCACATCCATGTGGATATCGTGGGGCCCCTGCCAGCGTCACAAGGAGCGCGGTACCTCCTAACTATGATAGACCGGTTCACCAGATGGCCAGAGTCAGTCCCGCTCACCGACACCACCTCCGAATCCTGCGCCCGAGCACTGATCGCAACCTGGGTAGCACGCTTCGGGGTACCGGCCCACATTACCTCCGACAGGGGCGCCCAGTTCACCTCCAGCCTGTGGTCGGCTATGGCCAACCTTTTAGGATCTCAGCTACACCACACGACTGCCTGCTACCCACAGTCGAACGGACTAGTGGAGCGTTTCCACCGTCACCTGAAGTCGGCTCTCATGGCCCGCCTGGAGGGGCCTAACTGGATGGATGAACTTCCCTGGGTCCTGCTCGGAATCCGCACGGCGCCCAAAGAGGATCTGCACACCTCGTCGGCCGAGTTGGTGTACGGCGCACCCCTGGTCGTCCCAGGAGAGTTCATACCAGCCCCAAAGAGGCAAGAGGAAGAACCCACAACAGTCCTGGACAGACTACGGGAGAGGCTCGGTAACCTGGCCCCCATCCCCACTTCACAGCACGGACAGAACCCGACCTGCGTACCCAAAGACCTGCAGAACTGTAAGTTTCTTTTTGTACGACGGGGCGGACACCAGGCACTGCTACAGTGGCCCTACGAGGGACCATTTAAGGTGATCAGGAACAACGGGTCCACGTTCGTGCTGGATATTGGGCGGAGAGAGGAGGTTTTCACGGTGGACCGACTCAAACCGGCCCATGTGGACTTGGCGCAGCCGGTCCAGGCTCAGGCACCGCGGTGCAGGGGCAGACCTCCCAAACAGAGGCCGATCCAGACTGTGGACATTGGGGGAGGTATCGCCAGTTCTGGGGGGGGGGTTATGTGGCGACCCACTTTCTGGCACACACGAACCAGCTCACAACAGCGCGCGCAGGCAGAGGGCCGGCCCCAAAAAGGGCGCCAGCCCATCTTCACCAGCAGGGGGAAAATCCCGGGCGCAGAAAGTGTCTGGGAATATGCATTCCCCACAGCAGTCCCACCCAGGGAGGGCGGGAACGGGAAGGCTTTAAAGCAGGCCGCGAAGTTTGAATAAATCTCTTTCATCGCAACTCCAACTCACCAACTCCGTGTGATTATTCCAGCGCTGTGTGTAGCACACCACTACATGATAATGCATTTTGGTTAAAGAAACAATAATGCGGACTGTTATCTAAATGGGGAGAAGGTTCAACATTAGAGGTGTAGAGGGAGTTAGAAGTCCTCGTGCAAGACTCTCAAAGTTTAATTTACTGGTTAAGCCTGTGGTAAAGAAGGCAAATGCAATGTTGGCATTTATTTCAAGGGGAATAGAATATAAAAACAAGGAGATAACGCTGAACGTTTATAAGACACTAGTCAGGCTGTACATGGAGTATTGTCAACAGTTTTGGGCCCCACATCTCAGAAAAGATGTGTTGGTGTTGGAAAGAGTCCAGAGGAAATTCATAAGGATAATTCCGGGATTGAAGGGGTTAACATATGAGGAACATTTGGCATTTGAGCCTGTATTTATTGGATTTTAGAAGGATGCACGTGGATCTCATTAAAACCTATAGAATGTTGACAGGACTAGATAGTATAGATGTGGAGAGGATGTTTCCTATTGTGGAGGTATCCAGAACTAGAGGACACAGCCTCAAAACTGAGGGATGATCTTTTAGAACAGAGGTAATGAAGAATTTTTTTAGCAAGGGAGTAGTGAATCTGTGGAATGCTCTGCTACAGACTTCGGTGGAGGACAAGTCCATGGTTATATTTAAGGCAGAGTTCATTTTCTGATTGGTCAGGGCATCAAAGGATATACTTATGCACGCGTATGGGGTTGAGTGGGATCCGGGATCAGCCATGATGAAATGGGAGAGTAGGCTTGATGGGCTGAATGACCTAATTCTACTCCTATGTCTTATGGCCTCATGGTTTTTGATTTGCTTTTTAGTTGGTTCGGCCAACATGTGGGCCAAATGGCCTGGTGTTGTACTACACTGTTCTATGTTCTATGTTCTAAATGATGGATGTTTGGGCCAGTGCTGATAGAAAGACTGAAACAACGACTGTTCCTTCTTTTCCATTAACGCTACCTGACCTGCTAACTTTAAGGAAATTTAATCATTCCTACATCATTTGAATGTGTAAGCCATGGAATGAGCTAACAGCACCAGAAGATTACCATTTTATTTTTTGGAAACACTGCAGTGAACCAGGAAGGTGGTTTATGAAAGCCTGCTCAAGAGGAATTAAGTATGGTATAATTACTGTATTCCTGGATATGCATACAGTGTGGTAACAAACAGAAGAAATATATTGTGTAAGACTGGAAACTCCAACAACCATCCACTTCTACTTTCAAAGGAAATTTGGAATTTACAGTAACTTTCTGGAGTTTTATGAAGCTGATGGCAGAAGCTGAGAGATGGTATACAAGGGAATTATGCCTTGGGCCTGCCTCCCACCTAGCTACCTATTGCAGTGTTGGTAGAAAACACAAAAGTCAACATAATCAAGTTCCAGCCTCCCACTAACCCACGGTGTACCTCAAGGGTGTGTCATTTTTCTGTAGCTCTACTCTCTCTACAATCACCTCTGCATGGTTAGGCACAGCTCAATATGCCGTCTATAATTTTACTGATGACACAAATGTCATTGGCAGAATTTCATATGGCGAAGAGCAAGCGTTCAGGAGTGAGATAAATCACTTGGTTTGAGTAGTGTTGCAACAACAATGTTAGTAATTCCAAGGGAATGATTGTGGACAACAGCAAGGAGAAGTCAGGGGAACACACGCCAGTGCTCAGGCATCAGCAGTGGAAAGGGTGAACAGATTCAGGTTCCTGACTATCAACATCTCTGAATATTTGTCTTGGGCCCAACATATTGATGCAATTATGAAGAAGTTCCTCCAGCATTTTGTGTGTGTAGGTCTGTGGAGAGTTCTGATGAGAGCTACTGTAAATACACAGTTTTACCAGAAGCTGTAGAGTATTTCCCTGAATCTATCCTGAGTTTTATGGCAACCCAGTATCTTGTGGTTATTACTACTAGGATTAGTTTGTTTCATAAAATTCTGGATCATAATCTGTATTAAAATTCTGCATCTGATGTCTTGGGACTTAAACTCATATTTCTGGAGGGCTATCGCAGTAGGGTTTCCACTAATAAGGTTAACCACTGCAGGTATATGGAGGAATCTAAGGTGGGGGCTTATATGGGAGGCAGGGTTTGAGGGTCGGCACAACATTGTGGGCCGAAGGGCCTGTACTGTGCTGTACTATTCTATGTTCTATTTTCAGAGCATCACTGATTCCAAGTATAGATTAAGTTACTAGCTTAACAGCCAATTCAAGTATTCAAGGATTCAAGGATTATCTTTTTTTGTCATATATGTTTACATGTATTAGTAATTTGCTGGAGTGTGCTGATTAAATATAAATTGAAGTACTAGCCACCAAAATTCAAAATCCAATTCTATCTTTTTAAAACAAGTTAAATTTCTAATAGTTCCTTACACTGATTCCACTATCAAGATAGTCTTAATTCTTCGTGGGTCACCTGTTTGGTTTCTAACACCTAAAATATCGGTTGAAAATCAACCCAATCCATTTTAATAAATTACTATTTGCATCTCCTTCAACTGAACCGATGAACTTGTGCATTTAATATTCTCCAATGCGCAATATTTCTTGTTTATTTTACACTTTTCCTCCTTTTGTTAAACCTCTCAGTTATGGAATTTCTTGCCTAAATATACACACTGAGAAATTACAGTGCAAAGGTGTCGCTTGGCAACCATGTGGCCCACGATAGTCTACTTGTTGACTGAACTGCAGGCGTTTCATACTATATAGTGTCACAGTTTAGAACAAGAGGGATGTCCCAGTGGCTACAGTTACATATCCCTTGAGCATGATGTAATTATTTTGTGAGCATTATGTCATTATGAGCATTAGGGCTTAATTAGGAAGGGGAAAAAAGATTATGAGAGAAAACTGGCAGGGAACATAAAAACGGACTGTAAAAGCTTTTATAGATATGTAAAAAGGAAAAGACTGGTAAAGACAAATATAGGTCCCCTGCAGACAGAATCAGGTGAATTGATTATGGGGAGCAAGGACATGGCAGACCAATTGAATAATTACTTTGGTTCTGTCTTCACTAAGGAGGACATAAATAATCTTCCAGAAATAGTAGGGGACAGAGGGTCTAGTGAGATGGAGGAACTGAGCGAAATACATGTTAGTAGGGAAGTGGTGTTAGGTAAATTGAAGGGATTGAAGGCAGATAAATCCCCAGGGCCAGATGGTCTGCATCCTAGAGTGCTTAAGGAAGTAGCCCAAGAAATAGTGGATCCATTAGTGATAATTTTTCAAAACTTGTTAGATTCTGGACTAGTTCCTGAGGATTGGAGGGTGGCTAATGTAACTCCACTTTATAAAAAAGGAGGGAGAGAGAAACCGGGGAATTATAGACCGGTTAGCCTAACGTCGATGGTGGGGAAACTGCTGGAGTCAGTTATCAAGGATGTGATAACAGCACATTTGGAAAGCGGTGAAATGATCGGACAAAGTCAGCATGGATTTGTGAAAGGAAAATCATGTCTGACGAATCTCATAGAATTTTTTGAGGATGTAACTAGTAGAGTGGATAGGGGAGAACCAGTGGATGTGGTATATTTGGATTTTCAAAAGGCTTTTGACAAGGTCCCACACAGGAGGTTAGTGTGCAAACTTAAAGCACACGGTATTGGGGGTAAGGTATTGGTGTGGGTGGAGAATTGGTTAGCAGACAGGAAGCAAAGAGTGGGAATAAACGGGACCTTTTCAGAATGGCAGGCGGTGACTAGTGGGGTACCGCAAGGCTCAGTGCTGGGACCCCAGTTGTTTACAATATATATTAATGACTTGGATGAGGGAATTAAATGCAGCATCTCCAAGTTTGCGGATGACACGAAGCTGGGTGGCAGTGTTAGCAGTGAGGAGGATGCTGAGAGGATGCAGGGTGACTTGGATAGGTTGGGTGAGTGGGCAAACTCATGACAGATGCAATTTAATGTGGATAAATGTGAAGTTATCCACTTTGGTGGCAAAAATAGGAAAACAGATTATTATCTGAATGGTGGCCGATTAGGAAAAGGGGAGGTGCAACGAGACCTGGGTGTCATTATACACCAGTCATTGAAAGTGGGCATGCAGGTATAGCAGGCAGTGAAAAAGGCGAATGGTATGCTGGCATTTATAGCGAGAGGATTCAAGTACAGGAGCAGGGAGGTACTACTGCAGTTGTACAAGGCCTTGGTGAGACCACACCTGGAGTATTGTGTGCAGTTTTGGTCCCCTAATCTGAGGAAAGACATCCTTGCCTTAGAGGGAGTACAAAAAAGGTTCACCAGATTGATTCCTGGGATGGCAGGACTTTCATATGAAGAAAGACTGGATGAACTGGGCTTGTACTCGTTGGAATTTAGAAGATTGAGGGGGGATCTGATTGAAACATGTAAGATCCTAAAGGGATTGGACAGGCTAGATGCAGGAAGATTGTTCCCGATGTTAGGGAAGTCCAGAATGAGGGGCCACAGTTTGAGGATAGAGGGGAAGCCTTTTAGGGCCGAGATTAGGAAAAACTTCTTCACACAGAGAGTGGTGAATCTGTGGAATTCTCTGCCACAGGAAACAGTTGAGGCCAGTTCATTGGCTATATTTAAGAGGGAGTTAGATATGGCCCTTGTGGCTATGGGGATCAGGGGGTATGGAGGGAAGGCTGGGGCGGGGTTCTGAGTTGGATGATCAGCCATGATCATAATAAATGGCGGTGCAAGTTCGAAGGGCCGAATGGCCTACTCCTGCACCTATTTTCTATGTTTCTATGTTTCTATCTCATGATGTGCATGATGTAATTGTCTCATGACCGTGGGGTGATGTTATGTCACGTGATGGCATGTTCCAAACAGTATTTAAACAAAGTCCGCCAATGTGATGCAGTTCTCATTTTTATTTTTAGTGCAACGTTGTTGTTGCTGGCCGGATGTTTGGAGACGCCACTGGTTTTGTTTGTTGTATGTTTATTTTTCCCTTGTGGTCCGGTATCGGAGAGCGAAGATATTACCAGAGTTATCCGAGCAAAGGACTGGGTAAAGTTAATGTCATTCAGTGTCTTGGGAATGATCAACCTTTTCTGAATTCATTCTGGAATTGTGGCATGCATATTTGAGTTAAACCCCTGCAAGGTCGGGAAGGTTTGTGCAGTGACCACCCTCAGTCAAAAGGTCAATTCCTTTATATCTATGTGATTCCTTCGGACAAGGTACCTCTTGGCTGTGATCGGCAGATTCATCATTACTTTGAAGGAATCGTTGTTTCAGGGAAGTCTCTCCTTAATGACTGTATAAATTACATAGACTTTTGAATTTACCACTTTAAGTCTGTGCTTGGATGAGAATTCATTAAGAACAGTTTATAAGTTTGACTGTTTGTTCGATATAGCAGCCTAACTGTTAACTTCCAGTTAAGTTAGTCATTTGTTTACTTTTCAATGTTTTGAGCAGAGGTTAATAAATCTCATGGTTTGTTTATAACCCTGTCTCAGTTTCATATTTGTTGCAGCTGGTTTATAACACCACCCATTTTAATTCCACTTCTCATTCCCATTCCTGTATGTCCATTGATGGCCTCTCCACTGTCATGATGAGGCCACATTTAGGTTGGAGGAACAACACCTTATATTCCATTTGGGTAGCCTCCAACCTGATGGCATGAACATCGATTTCACAAACTTATGGTAATACCACCCCCCTCCCTCCATTTTCCCTCTCTCACCTCATCTCACCAATCAACTTCCCAGCTCTTTACTTCATCCCTCCCCCTCCAGATTTTACCTATCACCTAGTGGTTCTCTCTCCCTTCCCCCCACCTTTTAAATCTACTCCTCAGCATTTTTTTCTCCAGTCCAGCCGAAGGGCTCCGGCCTGAAACGTCAACTGTACCTTCTTTCATAGATGCTGCCCGGCCTGCTGATTTCCTCCAGCATTTTGTATGTGCTGCTCTCATATGTTGAGAGATTAACTGTTGACGTCCCTTCCCCTTTGTCTTGGGTTTTGCAGACAGAGGTTTTTAAGCTGTTAATGAAACATTATACTGGTACCATAAGTCTACGTTCATGACTAGAACATAGAACACGGAGCAGTTACAGCACAGAAACAGGACCTCCCTGTGTCAGCCACGATGCCAGACGAAACTAAACCCATCTGCCAGCACCTCACCTATATCCCTCCATTCTCGGCATAGCTATGTGACTGTTGAAATGGCAAGATGTGGATACCGATTAACATTCATCGACAACCTGTTGTACAGCCCTGGGCCAAAAGATACTAAGACCTTGGATTTTTTTTAAAGATTAGTTTTACTTGACACATATAGTGAAATGTGAAGTTTGCCTCAAATCAAATGAGTGAGGATGCACACTTCTGGTGCCAGTTTAGCATTCCCACAGTTTACAGACTCAAACCCATATATCCGTGGAAAGTGGGAGGAAACGCATGCACCCAAAGGAAACCCTTGAAGTCATAGCAAAAAGGTACAAGCTCCTTACAGACAGTAGAAAGGGTTGAAACCTATTTGTTCAGCTAGAACTGTAAAATGTTGTACTAACCACTACACTATTGTCTTGTCCTGGCGCCAGGGGTGGTTATAAGGGCTATTCAACCGATAAGATATCAGCTAATAGGATGATATATATACTGCATACTTTTTTAACTTCATTCACAAGATCTGGGGTGCCATCTACAACGCCAACATTTTACACAAAATGGTGAATGGACTCAGCGTTTTCTGAGAAATGTTAGCATTAACAGTGACGATGGGCAGTCGGGAAATATACAGTCGATGTGACAGTCCCTGATGAAGGGACTTAGCCCAAAATATCAACATCCCTTCGTAGATGTTGCCTAACTTACTGAGTTCCTTCAGCATTTCCACAAGACCATAAGACATAGGAGCAGAACATGCATTGCTTTTCATATGCATTGCTCTGGATTTCCAGCATCTGCAGAATCAGTCATGTCTCTGAAGTGCCAGCATTTATTACTTTCCCCTGATTGCCCCAGAGAAGGAGGTAGAGATGGAGAAGGAGCTGTTCACTTGATTCGCTGCAGTCCTTGAAGTGTGAGTTCTCCCAAAATGCTGCTTGGGAGAGAGTCCCAGGGTTTTGACCCAGCGATGGTGAAGGAACGGCGATAGATTTCCAAGTGTGGATGGTGTTGGCTTGGAGGGCAATTTCCAGGTGATGGCATTCACCATGATTTTGGTGCCCTTGTTTCTTTGTCCAATAGATACAGCACAGTAGTGTGGCAGTTAGCGCAAAACTTTAAAATGCAAGCTGTAAGATTGGATTTGGTTCCCACTGCTGCCTCTGAGGAGTCTGCGTGTTCTTCCAATGACTGTGTGGGTTTCTTCTGGGTGCTCTGATTTCCTCCCATATTCCATAAGACATAGGAGCAGAATTTGGCCATTCAGCCCATCGAGTCCGCTCTACCATTCCATCATGGTTGATTTATTATCCTACTCAATCCCATTCACCTGCCTTCTCCTGTAACCTTTGATGCTATTACTAATCAAAAAGATATCAACCGCAGCTTTAAGTACCCGCAATAACTTAACCTCCACATCCGTCTGTGGCAATGAATTCCACAGATTCGTCACCCTCTGGCTAAAGAAATACCTTCTCATCCAAAAGATGTATGGTTAGGGTTAGAGAGTTGTTGGTGCTGGAAGCAGGGCAACACTCAGCACAATCTGCCCTGATTTGATTTGACATAAACAATACATTACACTGCATGATCCGATGTACCGCACATACGGCAAATAAAGTTAATCTTATCTTGAGGGGTGGTGGGTTTGTCTCAGGAGTCTTGGTGAGATGATGCAGTGCATCCTGTGGATGATACAAACTGCTACTATAGTGTGCCGGTGGTGGAGTGAGTGAATGGATGTGGGTGGGGAGCCTATCAGTTGGGACACTCTACCCCGTATAGTGGCAAATTTCTTGAGCGCTGTTGAAGCTGTGCTCATGCAGACAAGTGGAGAGGGTTCCATCATATTCTTGAGCCTTGATGATGGCGGACAGACTTTGGGGAGTGAGAAGGTGAGTTACCCACTGCAGGATTCCTAAACTCTCAGCTGCTCTTGTAGCCACACTATATACTGTTTGTAGTGACTCCAGTTTATTTTTAAATTCATTTCACCCATTACCTTTAAGGAATACATTCTCAGGAGCAAACGAGGACAAGGAAAAATCTGGTGGTCATGGACTGAGAATGAAATAGAAACAGAGTTACTTATCTTGGGGGAGTCTAAGACCAGAGGACACAGCCTCAGGATAGAGTGGCGTCCTTTTAGTAAGGAGAAGAGGAGGATTTTCTTCAGCCAGAGAGAGGTGAATCTGTGGAACTTGTGGCCACGTGCAGCTGTGGAAGCCAAGTCATTGGGTATATTTAAGGCAGAGGTACAATATATAGATTCTTGATTAGTCAGGGCATGAAGGGACATAGGGAGAAGGCAGGAGCTTGAAGCTCAGCGGGAAAATGGAACAGCCATGATGAAATGACGGAGAATGGTCTATTTCTGCTTCTATATCTTGTGGTCTTATCTTTATTATAATTAATTTGCGCTCCCCCCCCCCCGCCAGTACAATGAGCTGCTCTTCCTAGAGTTGATCAGAGTGTTAGTACTGAAAGTTATCACTGACTCATCTCACTGTTTTTTTTTAAATTTATTTATTTTATTTGGAGATACAGAACAGTAACAGGCCCTTCTGATCCAATGAGTCTGCGCTGCTGAAATACACCCATCTGATCAATTAATCTGTAGGTCTTTGTAATGTGGGATGAAACTGGAGCACCCACTGGGAGAATGCACAAATTCCTTGCTAACAGCAGTGGGAATAAAGCATAGAAACATAGACATAGAAAATAGGTGCAGGAGTAGGCCATTTGGCCCTTCGAGCCTGCACCGCCATTTATTATGATCATGGCTGATCATCCAACTCAGAACCCTGCCCCAGCCTTCCCTCCATACCCCCTGATCCCCGTAGCCACAAGGGCCATATCTAACTCCCAGGCCATTGACACTGTAGTAGTGTTATACTATCCACTAAGCTATCATGCCACCCAAGAGTTGAACCTTTTACTACAATCTGCCAGATAACTTCACCCCTTTTCACCAATTATTTGATCAGACAGGAGATAACATGTTCCCCAGTGCCACAACAGAAACTCTGGGAAGCTGGGTGGGGGGGGAGGGGCAGGAATGGGGATTTCACAGAGAGAACTTTCCCTCCATAACACTATTGGAGATTCCAGTAAATAAGAGTCAGCTACTATCTCTTTCATTCACACTGGATTTGCACTGATCCGTAACGGCGGCAATTACTTTGCAGGCACTTAAGAGAACACCTGGGAAAGAACCGAGAATGACTCAAAGTGCCACAGAACTTTTCCAGCAGGCTGTAACGTGTGTAATCAGTGAGCTGGTAGGTGAGAGGGTGAATGGAGCACTGCATCATGACGGCAGCAAAGGTAAATTCAGCCAAATTTAATTGCAATGAGGTGGAATCTTCTCCAGGACTAAGGGTCAGCAGTTTTCATTAGTTACTGGATCTTCCACTTAGACTGAAGAAGCTCTTATTTTCAAATATATTTTACTCTTGATAGAGTGTTATATAGAAAATAAGCATTTGTACTCCAACTTTTAGAAAAGAATTGGAGCTCAAAAAAGGAAAACTAGTCTATTTTATTTTTTTAATTTTATTTAGAGATGCAGAATGGTAAATGGCACTCTTGCCCAATGAGTCCATGCTACCAAACTGCACGCATGTTACATTTTAACATACTAACCTCTAGGTGTTTGGAATGTAGGAGTAAACTGGAGCACCCAACGCAGAGGAAACGCACATGTTCACAGAGAGAACCACAGACTCCTTAAGACAGCAGCGGAATTGAACATGGGTCCTTGGAATTGTAATAAATGACTGCTACACTACATACCATCCCAAGTTTGTGTTCATTTCTGGTCATCCATCAATAGGAAGCTGGAAAGGGTGTTGGAAAAAAAATCATAAGGACATTACTGGGGCTTAGTGAAGGAAAGGCTGGATCAGCCAGGATTTATTTCCTTTGAGTTAGGAGGTTGAGAGATGTTGTAGAGGTTTATAAAATCATGAGGGGCATGGATAAGGTGAATGGCCTCAGTATTTTTTCCTAGGGTACAGGAGTCCAAAGATAGAGGGAATAGGCTTAAGGTGAGAGGAAAAGACAAGGGATATTTTTTTCCATAGTATTTTTTATTTAGAGATACAGCATGGTAATAGGTCCCTTCTGGCCCAATAAGTCAATACCTCCCATTTATGTCCACATAACCAACTAACCTACCAACCCATACAGCTTTGAAATGTTGGAGGAAACCCACACAGCAATGGGGAGAATGTACAAACTCCTCACAGACAACAAGGGGAGCTAAGGCACATCTTTTCACACACAGAGTGGTGTTTCCATAGAACAGACTGCCAGTGGAAGTGATAGGGACAGGAACAATAATAACACTAAGTATATTTAGACATACATGGTCTAGAGGGATGTGGATTAAGCACACACAAGTGAATTAGATCAAGTAGGCACATTGATCAGCTTGGTGAGTTGCAGCAAAGTGTTTGTTTCCAAGCTGGGTGACTCTACGACTCTAAAACCACAATTATTTGTACTTAACAGCACTGCAATGTGGTGAAACAGCCCACGTAAAACACACAAAATGTAGTACGTCAGCAGCTTCTATGGATAGAAATGAAGAGTTGACACTTCAGGCTGAAACCCTTCATCAGGACTGAAGGGGAAGGGGGCAGAAGCCAGAATAAGAAGGTGAGAGGAGGGGAAGGTGTACAAGCTGGCAGGTGGTAGATGAGATGGCAGGAAGGAGCACGGACCCACCAGTAAGCACATCTACATGAAACATTGTTGCAGGAAAGCAGAATCCATCAACAGGGACCCCCCACCCCACCACTCAGATCATGCTCTCTTCTTGCTGCTGCTGCCATCAGGGAGAAGGTACAGGAGGCTCAGGATTCACACCACCAGATTCAGAAACAATTAATACACTTAAAGCTTTTGACCTGTCCCAATTTACATTGGTGGTGCGTAAGTGGAACAGGTCAAAAGCTTTAAGTTCCTCGGGGTCAATATCACAAATGACCTGACTTGGTCCAACCAAGCAGAGTTCACTGCCAAGGCGGCCCACCAGCGCCTTTACTTCCTGAGAAAGCTAAAGAAATTTGGTCTGTCCCCTAAAACCTTTACTAATTTTTTTTTAATTGATTCACCGTAGAAAGCATTCTTCTAGGGGGCATCACAATCTGGTATGGAAGTTGTCCTGTCCAAGACTGAAAGAAGCTGCAGAAGATCATGAACACGGCGCAGCACATCACACAAACCAATCTTCCATCCTTGGACTTACTTTACACTGCACGCTGTCGGAGCATTGCTGCCAAGATAATCAAGGACACGACCCACCCAGCCAACACTTTTCGTCCCTTTTCCCTCTGGGAGAAGGCTCAGGAGCCTGAAGACTTGTACGGCCAGATTTGGGAACAGCTTCCTTCCAACTGTGAAAAGACTGCTGAACGGATCCTGACCCAGATCTGGGCCGTACCCTCCAAATATCCGTACCTGCCTCTCGGTATTTTTGCACTACCTTACTTTCCATTTTTCTATTTTTTATTTATGATTTATAATTTAAATTTTTAATATTTACTATCGATTTTGTAATCCAGGGAGTGGGAAGCGCAGAATCAAATATCACTGTGATGGTTGTACGTTCTAGTATCAATTGTTTGGCGACAATAAAGTATAAAGTACCCCTCAACCATCAGGCCCTTGAAGCAAAGGAAATATCTTCACTCAACTTCACTTGCCCATCATTGAAATATTCCCACAACCTCTGGGCTCACTTTCAAGGAATCTTCATTTCACTTTGATATTAATTGCTTAATTTTTATTATTATCTTCTTTTTGTACTTGCAGTTTGCACACTAGTAGAATGCTCATTTGTGCAGTTTTTCATTGATTTGGTTACAAGATCACAAGATATAGAAACAGCATTAGGCCATTTGGCCCATCAAGTGTGCTCCACCATTTCATCATGACTAATCCACCTTTCCTCTCAGCCCCAATCTTGCTTTCTCCACATATCCTTTCCTGCCCTAACCAATCAAGAATCTATCAACCTCAGCCTTAAATATACATAAAGATTTGGCCTCCACAGCCACATGTGGCAACAAATTCCACAGATTCACCACTCTCTGGCTAAACTCCTCATTTCCATTCTAAAAGGATGCTCCTCTATTCTGATCTGTGTTCTCTGGTCCTAGACTCTTCCACCATAGGAAACACCCTCTCCACATCCATTCTATCAAGACCTTTCATCATTCGATAGGTTTCAATTCAGTCACCACTCATTCTTCTGAATCCTACTGAATACAGGCCAAGAGCCATCAAACACTTTTCATATGACAAGCGGTTCAATCCTGGAATCATTTTCATGAACCTCCTTTGAACTCCTTGATTTCACTACATCCTTTCCAAGAAAATGGACACAAAACTGCTCACAACACTACAAGTGAGGCCTTACCAGTGCTTTATAAAGCCTCAACATTAAATTCTTATTTTTATATTTTAGTCCTTTTGAAACAAAAGCTACCATCACATTTACCTTCCTCACAGACTGAACCTGCAAATTAACCTTTAGGGAATCCTGCACAAGGACTTCCAAGTCCCTTTGCACCTCTGTTGTTTTGTTTGTATTCTCTCCATTTGGAAAATAGTCAACTCTTTCATTTTTTTCTTCCAAAGTTCATGACCATACACTGCCTGACACTATATTCCATAGGCCATTTCTCTGCCCATTCTCCCAATCTAAGTCCCACTTTAGCTTATCTACTTCCTCAAAACTATCTGCCCCTCCACCTATCTTTATATCATCTGCAAACTTTGCAACAAAGCCATTAATTCCATCATCAAAATCATTGACGCATAGCATTTAAAAAAAAATAAAAATCAGTCCCAACACAGTCAAAGGCTCCCTTTATTCTCACTCTTCACCTCCTGCCAATCAGCAACTGCTTTATCCAGACTAGAGTCTTTCTTGTAATACGATGGGCTCTTAACTTGTTAACATAGAAAACATAGAAACATAGAAAATAGGTGCAGGAGTAGGCCATTCGGCCCTTCGAGCCTGCACCGCCATTTATTATGATCATGGCTGATCATCCAACTCAGAACCCAGCCTTCCCTCCATACCCCCTGACCCCTGTAGCCACAAGGGCCATATCTAACTTCCTTTTAAACATAGCTAATGAACTGGCCTCAACAGTTTGCTGTGGCAGAGAATTCCACAGATTCACCACTCTCTGTGTGAAGAAGTTTTTCCTAACCTCGGTCCTAAATGGCTTCCCCTCTATCCTCAAACTGTGACCCCTCGTTCTAGACCTCCCCAACATCGGGAACAATCTTCCTGCATCTAGCCTGTCCAATCCCTTTAGGATCTTATACGTTTCAATCAGATCCCCCCTCAATCTTCTAAATTCCAACGAGTACAAGCCCAGTTCATCCAGTCTTTCTTCATATGAAAGACCTGCCATCCCAGGAATCAATCTGGTGAACCTTCTTTGTACTCCCTCTATGGCAAAGATGTCTTTCCTCAGATTAGGGGACCAAAACTGCACACAATACTCCAGGTGTGGTCTCACCAAGGCCTTGTACAACTGCAGTAGTACCTCCCTGCTCCTGTACTCGAATCCTCTCGCTATAAATGCCAGCATACCGTTCGCCTTTTTCACCGCCTGCTGTACCTGCATGCCCACTTTCAATGACTGGTGTATAATGACACCCAGGTCTCGTTGCACCTCCCCTTTTCCTAATCGGCCACCATTCAGATAATAATCTGTTTTCCTATTTTTGCCACCAAAGTGGATAACTTCACATTTATCCACATTAAATTGCATCTGCCATGAGTTTGCCCACTCACCCAACCTATCCAAGTCACCCTGCATCCTCTTAGCATCCTCCTCACTGCTAACACTGCCACCCAGCTTCGTGTCATCCGCAAACTTGGAGATGCCGCATTTAATTCCCTCATCCAAGTCATTAATATATATTGTAAACAACTGGGGTCCCAGCACTGAGCCTTGCGGCACCCCACTAGTCACCGCCTGCCATTCTGAAAAGGTCCCGTTTATTCCCACTCTTTGCTTCCTGTCTGCTAACCAATTCTCCACCCACACCAATACCTTACCCCCAATACCGTGTGCTTTAAGTTTGCACACTAATCTCCTATGTGGGACCTTGTCAAAAGCCTTTTGGAAATCCAAATATACCACATCCACTGGTTCTCCCCTATCCACTCTACTAGTTACATCCTCAAAAAATTCTATGAGATTCGTCAGACATGATTTTCCTTTCACAAATCCATGCTGACTTTGTCCGATCATTTCACCGCTTTCCAAATGTGCTGTTATCACATCCTTGATAACTGACTCCAGCAGTTTCCCCACCACCGACGTTAGGCTAACCGGCCTATAATTCCCCGGTTTCTCTCTCCCTCCTTTTTTAAAAAGTGGGGTTACATTAGCCACCCTCCAATCCTCAGGAACTAGTCCAGAATCTAACGAGTTTTGAAAAATTATCACTAATGCATCCACTATTTCTTGGGCCACTTCCTTAAGCACTCTGGGATGCAGACCATCTGGCCCTGGGGATTTATCTGCCTTCAATCCCTTCAATTTACCTAACACCACTTCCCTACTAACATGTATTTCGCTCAGTTCCTCCATCTCACTGGACCCTCTGTCCCTTACTATTTCTGGAAGATTATTTATGTCCTCCTTAGTGAAGACAGAACCAAAGTAATTATTCAATTGGTCTGCCATGTCCTTGCTCCCCATAATCAATTCACCTGTTTCTGTTTGCAGGGGACCTACATTTGTCTTTATCAGTCTTTTCCTTTTTACATATCTATAAAAGCTTTTACAGTCCGTTTTTATGTTCTCTGCCAGTTTTCTCTCATAATCTTTTTTCCCCTTCCTAATTAAGCCCTTTGTCCTCCTCTGCTGAACTCTGAATTTCTCCCAGTCCTCAGGTGAGCCACTTTCTCTGGCTAATTTGTATGCTACTTCTTTGGAATTGATACTATCCCTAATTTCTCTTGTCAGCCACGGGTGCACTACCTTCCTTGATTTATTCTTTTGCCAAACTGGGATGAACAATTGTTGTAGTTCATCCATGCAACCTTTAAATGCCTGCCATTGCATATCCACCGTCAATCCTTGAAGTGTCATTTGCCAGTCTATCTTAGCTAATTCATGTCTCATACCTTCAAAGTTACCCCTCTTTAAGTTCAGAACCTTTGTTTCTGAATTAACTACGTCACTCTCAGCCTCATGTGTGGCACCTTGTCAAAAGCCTTCTGAAAATCCAAGTACACAAAATCAACTGATTCTCTGTCTCTCCTGCTTGTTATTTCTTCAAAGAATTGTTATTATTCTATGGATTTATTATTTATTGAGCAAGAATATGGATCTCAGGGTTGTATATGGTTCAAATATACGTTGAACTTTGAGGTTTGAAGCTGAGAGGTGGTAAGTAAAAAAGGCAAAGGGCCATTGAAGAAGGAATCTGACGATAGAGGAGAGTGCATCATGGAAGAAAGGGAAGGAGGAGAGGAACCAGAGAGGTGATAAACAGGTGAGAAGTGAAGGCTTGATAGGATAACTAGAATTGAGAATGGAGAAAGAGAAAAGGAGGGAGGAAGGATAAATTGTCAGAAGTTAGAGAAATCAGTTTGGAGGTGATGCAGACAGAATAGGAGTTGTTGCTCCTCCAGCCTGAGTTTGGCCTCATCATGGCAGAAGGAGAGTCCATGGATAGACATGTCAGAATGGGAATAAGAAATAGGAAGTACAGAAGCCAAAACTTCCACATCACCAGGTTCAAGAGCAGGTACCATTTTGTCCCTTGCCCAACCAACGACAAACTAAAGACTACTTCAGTGCGGCAACACTGGAGCCACGCAGATCATCTTGCACTAAAATGAACTTTTAAAATTCTAATTATGTTTTCTCTTGTAAAATTATGTTTGTGTTTATCTGTGAACACTGCTCATATGATACTATCTGTTACAAGCACCTGGCAGTGGAACGAACCCAAGTGCTGAACAGGGGCACGGAGGCTGAGTCAGGAGGTGTTACGGACGTAGCGAGCGTGGAATTGGTGTCCAAGAGAGTCTTTACCAGAAGTCTTGGTTTTAGTAGCAAATTCAGGAACGATGCTTGACTTAGAACTGGTAGTCCTAAGAACCATGGAATGAGGTTACTCATACATGAGCCGACCAACGAACTGGCAGCTCCTTGTTGCGATCACAGGGTCTTTATCCTGCAGTCTCTGATGGGAAGCAGGTGTGTGTAGTTAGTGGAACCTGGGAATGATTGGAAATTAAATAAGGTGATTGAGGCCCAATTCCTGGGGTAAATAGCAAGGTGGGGGATTGCCAGAAAGGACCATGATAGTACTCTCCCATCAACGGGAGCCTCCAGGTGTTCCTCCAGGCCTGTCTGGATGGTCCCGATGAAAGTCCTGGATGAGGGAAGAGTCTGGGATGAAGGAGCGGGGGACCCAAGGGAGCACTCGAACGGAGACCTTCCAATAGCAGAGCTCACCGGAGAGTTGTGGGCATACTCAACCCACAGGAGGTGGTTGCTCTAGGTCAACGGGTTGTTTGCCGTTACACAATGTAGCGTCGCCTCCAGGTCGTGGTTGACCCGTTTCGTCTGGGGGTGGAAGCTGGATGACAGGCTGACCAATGCACCCAAGGCTTGACAGAAGGCCTTCCATACCTGCGAGATGAACTGGGGACCTCGATCGGAGATGATGTCCGTGGGGATTCCATGGAGGCGGAAGACATGGTGGATGAGAAGATCTGTGGTTTCTTGAGAGGAAGGGAGTTTAGGGAGGGCCAAAGTGCACCGCCTTGGAGAATCGGTCTACCAAAGTGAGGACAATGGTGTTTCCGTGGGAAGGGGGTAGACTGGTGACGAAGTCTAGGGTGATGTGTGACCTGGGACAGGTAGAGGACAAAGTAGACCCACTCCTACCCCAGAGTCAGAGGCATCCACCTCAAAGATGAATTGACGGGATGGGTCTGGATGGGAGCGGTGGTGAAACACCTCTTCAAGTCGGTGAATGCTGAGTCCGCTTAGGATTCTTAGCAAAACGGTGTGGTAGGCGAGGTAAGCCGGGTAAGGGGGGGGGGTGGGGGCGCCACTCGACTGTAGTCTCTGACAAATCTGCAGTAGAAGTTTGCAAACCCCAGGAATCGTTGAAGTTGTTTGCATGTTGTGGGTCTAGGCCATTCCTCCACTGCCCGGATCTTCTCGGGGTCTGCTTTTACCCGCCCGCTTTCAATGATATAGTCTAGGAAGCTGACCGAAGGAATGTGGAACTCGCATTTCTCCACCTTTGCAAATAACTGGTTTTCCCACAGTCTTTGGAGGACTTGACGGACATGGTGTACGTGTTCTTGGGGGCTGCTAGAAAATATCAGGATATCGTCAAGGTAAACAAATACGAACCGATTGATAAAGTCCCTCAGTACATCATTGATCAGGGTTTGGAAAACGGTGGGGGCATTGGTGAGGCCAAACGGCATGAACAAGTAGTCAAAGTGGCCTTGAAGTGTATTGAAGGCCATCTTCTATTTGTCCCCCTCCCTCATCCTGACTAAATGGTAGGCATTGTGAAGGTCCAGCTTTGAGAAGATGGTGGCTCCATGCAGTGGTTCAAATGCCGAACTAATGAGTGGCATAGGGTACTTGTTCTTAACTGTTATATTATTTAGGCCTCAGTAATCAATACATGGGCAAAGTGTCCCATCCTTCTTTTCTACAAAAAATAAACCAGCACCTGCCGGGGAGGATGAAGGCCTGATAATGCCCGCTGTGAGGGACTCACTAATCTACTTCTCCATCGCCTCTCCGGTCGGGATAGGTTAAAAAAAGTGACTAGTGGGTAGCGGGGCCCTGGGGAGAAGGTCAATGGCACAATCATATGGGCGGTGCAGAGGCAGGGAAAGGGCCCGTTGTTTACTGAACACCTGTCCCAGGTCATGGTACTCTGTGGGGACATGGGACAAGTCGAGGAGTTCCAAAACAGATGGGGTTGCAGTAGCTTCTCTGGGAGACGGGGCTGACTGCGGACAGTTGGCATGGCAAGACGGGCTCCATTTTGCTATCCTCCCGATAGGCCAGTCGATATGGGGATTGTGTTGGGTCAGCCATGGATACCCTGGAACTACCGGGGCTTGAGGTGAATGAATGAGACTGAATCGTACCTCCTCCCAATGATTGCCGGATAGGGTCAAGGTCAGGGTGGCATACAGTGGGTCACCCGATCCAGCAGTTTTCCGTCCAGGGCCCGGGCCTCCAGGGGCGTGGTTAGTGGCATGCAAGGTATTCCAGCCTGGGTGGCTATCTCTTCATCCAGCAGATTGCCCTCAGCACCGGAATCCATCAAAGCGGATAGGGACGGGGACTGCTGTAGGTAATTCACGATTGCCGGGATCTGCATCCGAGTCTGGGGTGCTGAAGAGAGTATCATTTGGCTCGCCAGAGTTCCCTTTCTCACTGGTGAGCCCTCCCTTTTGGGCCGCTGAGGGCAGGTATCCCGGAAATGGCCTGGCTGGCCACAATAGTAGCAATCCCCAGCTCTCCACCTTCGAATTCGTTCGGCCAGGGAGAGACTGTTCCATCCCAGCTGCATCAGTTCCTCCCCCGGGGGGCGGTGGGGATGGTTGGAGCAGGAGCCACACTGGGAGCGACTGGGGAAAGGGGTGGGGAGCTGGCTGAGACTGGTAAAGTGGACTGTGGGCTTCCCCGAGGAGCAGGGCGACTGGTTCTCTCTCTCTGATGCTCCTGAAGTCAATAATCTAATCGAATGGCTAGCGAGATCAGAGAGTCCAGACAGTCCATGTCATCCCTCCTTTATCTTGACTGAGAGGCCCTGTCGAAACACCTCCCATAGGCCCTTGTCATTCCACCCGGAGTCTGCGGCTAAGGTCCAGAACCCAATGGAATACCTGGCCACACTTCGCAAAGCCTGACAAAGAGTAAGCAATCATTTCGCAGTGTCCTTAACATGAATGGATTGTTCAAAGACTTTCCTCGTTTCAGCGACAAAGGAGTAGGAGGAACAAACCTCTGATCGGTTATCCCATATCACCATTGCGAAGCCAAGGCATCTCCTCGTGATAGCCCCATGACATACACAATCTTTGATTTATCAGAAGTGTAAGTAGGTGGCTGCAGCTCAAAGTCTAGGGAGCATTATAACAGGAAAGCCCAGCACCTACCTAGGTCCCCAGCATAGGGTTCAGGCTCGGGTACATACAGCTCTCGAGGGGATGGTGTTGCTGATTCCAGGAGCGAGGCCATCCTGAGTGGTGCAGTTTGGGTAGCCAGGGTTCTAGGAGGGGATGGAGAAAAGGAAGCAGAGACCTGGTCCACTTCTTCACTGACCTTCCACACATTCACGAATAGTGTCTGCAGTTTATCTGTGATCTCCCAAAGTAGTTGGTCGTGGGCACTCAATAGGTAGCCCTAGCTGGCCAGGGCCTGTTGTACAGGATCTGTGTCCACTGGGTTCATCGTGGCCAGTTCATTCTGTTACAAGGATATGGCAGTGGAACGAACCCAAGTGCTGAACACAGGCACAGAGGCCAAGTCAGGAGGTGCCCAAGAGGGTCTTTACCAGGAGTCTTGGTTTTAGTAGCAAATTCAGGAACAATGCTTGACTTAGAACTGATAGTCCTATGAACCATGGACCGAGGTTACTCATCCACAAGTCAACCACAAACTGGCAGCTCCTTGTTGCGATCACAGGGTCTTTATCCTGCAGTTTCTGATGGGAAGCAGGTGTGTGTAGTTAGTGGAACCTGGGAATGATTGGAAATTAAATGAGGTGATTGAGGCCCAATTCCTGTGGTAAATAGAAAGGTGGGGGGTTGCCAGAAGGGACCATGACACTATCTGCCTGTGATGTTACAGCAATTATTTTTCATTGCATCTGTCCATACATAGACTACTACATCACTGTTCCAGCCTTTAGCCTACAATGTTCACTAACTCTTTAATCTACTCCAAGATCAATCTAACTCTTCCCTCCCAGATAGACCTCCATTCTTCTATCATGTGCCTATCTAAGAGTTTCTTAACTGCCCCCAATATATCTGACTCTACACCACTACTGGTAAGGCATTCCACAGACCCACTACTCTCTGTGTGAAGAGCATACCTCTGATATCTTCCCTATAATTTCCTCCAATCAGCTTAAAATTACATCCCCTCATAGTAATGATTTCTTCCCTGGATGAAAGTATATGCACATGTGCATATGTCGATAAACTTGACTTTAGACCATAAAACATAGGAACAGAATTTGGCCATTTGGCTCATTGAGTCTGCTCTGCTATTCCGTCATGGCTGATTTATTATCCTATTCAATTCCATTCTCCTGCTTTCCCCACCTAACCTTTGACACCCTAACTAATCAAGAATCTATCAGCCTCTGCTTTCAACACTCCTAAAGACTTAGCCTCCACAGCTGTCTGTGGCAATGAATTCCACAGATTTACTACTACCTGGCTAAAAAATTTCTTCCTTATCTTTGTTCTGAAAGGACTTCCTTCTGTTCTGAGGTTGTCCCTCTGGTTATAGACTCCCCCACTATTAAAAACATCCTCTCCACATCCACTATATCGAGGCCTTTCAATATTTAATAGTTTTTAATGAGAACCACCCCCCGCCATTCTTCTGAACTCCAGTGAGTACAAGCACAGAGCCATAATACACTCTTCATATGTTAGCCCTTTCATTCTCTGAATCATTCTTGAGAACACCCTCTTGACCCCCTCTATTGCCAGCACATATTTCCTTACATATGGGGTCCAAACTTGCTCTGATCTAGACTTTAACCATTTCAGAGGACAGTTAACAGTCAAGCAGACAGTATAAAATTTTCTCTCTATTAGAATCAGAATCAGAATCAGGTTTATTATCACCGGCATGTGACGTGAAATTTGTTAACTTACCAGCAGCAGTTCAATGTAATACACAATCTAGCAGAGAGAAAAAAAAAATAAAATATAATAATAAATAAACAAGTAAATCAATTACATATATTGAATAGATTATTAAAAATGTACAAAAACAGAAAAACTGTATATTAAAAAAAGTGAGGTAGTGTCCAAAGCTTCAAAGTCCATTCAGGAATTGGATGGCAAAGGGTAAGAAGCTGTTCCTGAATTGCTGAGTGTCTGCCTTCAGGCTTCTGTATCTCCTACCTGATGGTAACAGTGAGAAAAGGGCATGCCCTGGGTGTTGGAGGTCTTTAATAATGGACGCTGCCTTTCTGAGACACCGCTCCCTAAAGATGTCCTGGGTACCTTGTAGGCTAGTGCCCAAGATGGAGCTGAATAGATTTACAACCTTCTGCAACTTCTTTCAGTCCTGTGCAGTAGCCCCTCCATACCAGACATTGAAGCAGCCCGTCAGAATGCATCAATTATCCAAATGGAGTAGTTTTTATGTCAAAGCAATTTATGATCGCTACCTTGGCAGTAACATTTTATTCCAGATTCATTTTAAATTAGGTAAATAGCTGAAATTTAATATGTTCTCATGGTAAGATTCCAACTAATATCTCCAGATCAACAAGTCTAGCTTAATCATTTGCTAGTAATATCCGGGAAAAGATCAGTGGATAAACATGGCTAGAGTCCACTTTTCTTCAAGATTGGGAGGAAGTCAAGATGTGTTAAGACTGTTATGGCTTACCAATGATCTGTACTCTTTGTCAATTTAGTCTCCGAGAGATTTCAAAAGCAACACACACAAAACCCTGTAGAAACTCGGCTGGTCAGGTAGCATCTATGAATAACAGTATACAGTTGAGGTTTCAGTCCGAAACATCGACTGTTTACTCTTTTCCATAGATGCTGAGTTTTTCCAGCATTTTGTGGGTGGTACTTTGGATTTCCAGCATCTACAGACTTTCTTGTATTTGTCTTAGAGATTTCATTTGCTTCACCTGTAAGGCATGTAAACTTGTGAAGTATTTGGTTCAGGTAGAACAGAGTGTAGTAGTTCTGCCTCATATTTTCAAGTTCAAGTTTATTTTCATTCACCATACTCCTGTATACAGCTGAATGAAACATTGTCCCTCTGAGGACAAGGTACAAGACACGGTACCTATAGTGCACATAGGATATATAGGTATCATCCAGTACATACAGTCACGAAACAAAATTAGCGCAAGTCCCTGAGTGGCATAGCCTGAACATTGATATGTTGACAGAAAGTGTGAGGTGAATGTTTATGTAAGACATTGTAGTGTTACTACACTACTACAACATATTTTTGTCTGCTATTCAATGCATTGAATCACTTGTCAAGGACCGCCCCCCCCACCACCCAGGACATGCTGTCTTCTCACTGCTGCCACCAGGACAAAGGAATAGGAGCCTCAGGACTCAAAAACCACCAGGTTCAGGAACAATTGTTACCCATAATACCATAAGAACATAAAACATAGCAGCAGAATTAGGCTATTTAGGCCACTGAGATTGCTCCGCCATTCCATCATGGCTGATCCCGGATCCCACTTAACCCCAATCACCTGCCTTCTCACCATATCCTTTGATGTTCTGACCGATCAGGAAAAGATCATCTTCTGCCTTAATATACAGACGAATTTGGTCTCCAATCAGTCTGTGGCAGAGCATTCCACAGAATTACTACTCTCTAGCTAAAAAAAAAAATCCTCTTTACTGCTGTTCTAAAGGGTTGCCCCTCAATTTTGAGGCTGTGCCCTCTAGTTCTGGATACACCCACCATAGGAAACATCCTCCCCACACCACCCTATCTAGTCCTTTCAACATTCAGTAGGCTTCAATGAGATCCCACTGAATTCTTCTAAATTCCAGTGAGTACAGGCCCAAAGATGACAAAATGTTCCTCACATGTTAACCACTTCATTTCCGGAATCATCCTCATGAACCTCCATTGGACTCTGTCTGATGACAATACATCCTTTTTGAGATATGGAGCCCAAAACTAGTGACAATACTCCAAGCGTAGCCTGACTGGTGTCTTATAAAGTCTCAGCATTATCTTCTTGCTTTTATATTCTATTCCCCTGGAAATAAATGGTAACATTACATTTGCCTTCTTTACCACAGGCTCAACTTATAAATTAACCTTTTGGGAGTCTTGCACGAGGACTCCTAAGTCCCTTTGCACATCTGATGTTTGAACCTCCTCCCCATTGAGAAAATAGTCTGCACTATTGTTCCTTTTACCAAAATGCATTATCATACATTTCCTAAAACTGTATTCCATCTGCCATTTTTTTGCCCATTCTTCCAATTTGTCTAAGTCCTGCTGCGATCACATTGCTTCCTCAGCACTACCTACCCCTCCACCTATCTCTATCATCTGTGAAATTGCCACAAAGCCATCAATTCCATTATCTAAATCATGGATAAGCAATGTGAAAAGCACATACAGACCCCCGAGGAATACCACAAGTCACTGTCAGTCAACCAGTTATTCCCACTCGCTGCCTCCTGGCTCTCAGCCATTCCTCTATCCATGCCACTATCTTTCCCGTAACGCCATAGGATTTTATCTTGTTAATCAGCCTCATGTGTGACACCTTATCAAACGCCATCTAAAAATCCAAGTAAGTGACAATCACTGCCTCTCCTTTGTCAGGCAAGATTTCCCTTCACAGAAACCATGCTGACTTTGACTTATTTTATCATTAGTCTCCAAGTGCTCCGAAACCTCATCCTTAAAAATAGACCTTATTACTTTCCCAACCACTGAGGTTAGGCTAACTAGCCTATAATTTACTTTCTTTTGCCTTCCTCCCTTCTGAAAGAGTGGAGTGACATTTGCAATCTTCCAGTCCTCCAGGACCATGCCAGAATCAAGTGATTCTTGAAAGATCATGGCCAATGCATCTGTTATCTCTTCAGCAACCTCTCTCAGGACTCCGGGATGTAGTCCATCTGGTCCAGGTGACTTACCCACCTTAACACAGGTTACAGTAAACTTGTGGAATGGCATCATCCGAAGCTCCCAATTGATCTACCACTCGATCCTGCCCTTGCCTCCCTCTGCCTTCACGGTGATTGCAAACCGGTACATGGCTTTTACTCCCGGGGCAGGAATGCTCTCCCACTCTCCATTCTTGTCCAGCCCTTCAGGTACACAGCAGGACGAAGCATCAGGTCAATGTTCCTACTTCCTGGCAGGTACTTCAGGCTGAAATCATAGGCAGACAACACCGCCAACCACTGATGGCCTGTAGCATCCAATTTCGCTGAGGTCAGGATATAAGTTAGGGTATTGTTGTCCGTCCTCACCTCAAACTTGGCACCATAGAGGTAGTCACTCAACTTATCCACCGCAGTCCATTTCAACACCAAAAATTCCAACTTGTGCGTGGAATAGCTTTTCTCAGAGGGCGACAGACACCAGCTGACAAACGCAACAGTCTCAACCCAGTGCACTGATCTTGATACAGAACACCCCCTAAGCCCTCTCTGCTGATGTCTGTGTGCAGTACATATGGCAATCAGGGGTCTGCAAAAGCCAGCATCGGCGCCTGGGTCAGCAGCTCCTTCAGCGACTGAAAGGCCTCTTCATATTTCGCATCCTACCTAGGTCCTAAAGGCTCCGAAGGGCTAAAACACTCTTTACCCTCCTCTCCTTTTGTCCTCTTCCCTTTATTCCCCAAGGGAGGGTAACCACACAGAAGCTGATTTAAAGGGTAACTCACTTTCGTGTAGCCCTTCACGAACTTTCGATAGTACCCACAGAACCGAAGAAACGAACGCAAAATGCTCACAGTCTGGGGCCTTGGCCATGTGATCACTGGCACTATCTTGGGCAGATTTATAGCTACTCCATCCCATGAGACTATGTGCTCAACGCAACTGACAGATGTCTTGCAGAACTGGCAATTGTCCAGTGAAAGTTTTAACGCTTCGGCTTTCAGACAGCCCAGCATATTCAGGAGCCTCGCTTCTTTTTCCTTGAAGATGGACCCAAACACTATGAGGTCATCCAGATACACCAATACCCCAATCAAGTTCATATCCCCCACTGTTTTCTCCACAACACGTTGAAAGGTAACAGGGGCTCCCGATATGCCCTGGGGCATCCTCTCGAACTGGACGAATCCCAGTGATAGATAAATGCCATCTTCTCTTTGTCAGCCCCACTCACGGGGGTCTGGTAATATCTACTCCGCAAGTCCAGCACAGTCATCCACTATGCACCACTCAGACAGGTCAGCGCATCATCGATCCTTGGGACCATATACTGGTTGGGGACAGTATGCTGGTTCAGAGTCCAATAATCCACGCATCCGTATCTTCCCATTCTTCTTTCTGGCCACTACTATTGGGGACACATAGGGGCTTCTGAACTCAGTGATGATCCCAGCTTCCTTCAACTTCCACAAATGCTGCCGAACGTCCTCCATTTCTGCAGGGACAAGTCGCCGCAACCTCTCTCTGAACGGGGTGTCCTCGGTCACCTGGATAGTGTGACATGTGCTCTAGGGAACAACCCACATCAAACTTCTCAGTGGAAAAGACACCTTCCAGCTTCAACATTTTCTCTATCAACCTCTTCTTCCAACCCGCAGGTACTGGGGAATCCCCAAAGTTGAATGACTCAGCAGTCAACTTTCCCCCTTTTGCAGATGGTTTCTCCCCAGCTTGTCTCACAGGGATACTAGATATTGCTGTCATTGGGAAGAGATGAACCAGGGCATCTCCAGCTTGAAGGTGACCTCCTTCTTCGCAGTGTTCCTGACAATCACTGCCACCCTGTTCGCTTGTACAACTAAGGGCTTCTGCAGTTCTGGCCTACCAGTACCCTACCAGGTAATTCAGATTCCTCCTCATGGTCTTTCGGAGCATCCACTAAGGGGGCCTCGCCCTCAGGCATTCCGGGAAATTTAGGGGTTCTCATTACTCTCACTACATCCCTGGGCCATAACACGACTGGCTTTGACTGGGTGAACCACACAATCCCTCATCTAAACTTGTTATCCGGCCCAATGCAGCCACACTCTTCCTCAAAAGCAGCTCGAGATACCAGATGAACGGACAATGTCCTCAGAAAGCTCTCTCCAGCTTTCTCCTTGCTGGCCCCCATGAGCCTCCTCACAATAGGAGTGTTGGTCGCAGCAAGAATCGAAACTCCACTCCTCTCAACAGGGTCCGGACAAGCCAGCGCTAATGTATCAAGGACCTCAGACACTCCCATATCAGCCTCCGAAAACTCCAGCTTCACTGACAAATAAGCATCATACAGATAATCACTAGCACTAAGACCCCAGGTCTCTAGTGCACTGAGTGGCGTCAATGGTAAAAACATCACGTACTGGTTGTAAAACGAACAGTACAGCAAAGTGACCTGCAAACTCTGTGTCAAGTATGGCTGTAGCATAAATACCCTCTATCCATAGCGATACACTGGAGCTTGGCCCCATTAAGCCTTTAGGAATAGGGTTTTTCACTTTCAAGTGGCCCTTCGTATATTGCTGGGAACTTGTTCCTCCCGAGACATCAGGCCGTTCCCTCACCGGGTCTCCTCTAAGTTTCCCAGTGTCTCTCTCTGCTTAGGTACCCGGAGACTTGCTCTCCGAGGAGTCTCCCGTCATTCACACTCCCACCTGAAGCATCCCTCTTCACCACAGTTATAACAGACAATACCAGACACTCCCCTTCTCGCAGAACCCCGGCCACCTGCAGCCCTCAGCGTAGTCCGTCCCCTCAGGGGGTCTGCCCCTATCAGTTCCAATATGGGGGGGGGGGTGGGCACACCTGCTGATAACAACTGGGACATCTCAATTCTCAACTCTATCACGACCTCCTTTACCACTCCCTGGGTTGGGCTATCCGTGGTAAATTCAACACAGGGGACCAAGAACTGTACCCTGCTGATGGAGCCCTCCTGCAGCTCCGAAGCGTTCTTCTCTGATCAGCTCAACAAACAAGGGAGGGGTCGCAACTTACGAGCAATTGGAGACCCCAGGTGATCAGGTTCTGGGATTGAACGCCCTTCGCTATTTGGTCCATTCTTAACTGATCCACCTCAGCCGCCTGAATGGCCTCCCTGTACCACAAACAATTAAGCTGCCTCTCTAGCCGAAAGACATAGGCAGAAAGCTTCTCCTCCTTCTCTTGACTCATGTTCTGAAACCCCGTCACGAGCTCCATTTTCCAGTGCTTGCATGTAGGCTGCAGCAGTGGCGAGGGGGTACTGTGATTTTACGGCTCTCACAATGTCAGAAGCCCACCCCCTCAAATTATCAACCAATCTCTGTCTCTTTACGTGATCAGAGCACTGCCACTCGTCTAACAACTGAGAGGTCTTGTCCACCCAAGTCTCATACCCCTCTTCCCCCTCTTCATTCCAGAAAGCATTCTTAGCTTCTGATAACTAGGACCCTCTGCCTGTGCACTGGGCCATTTATTCGCCAGAAAGGTAAGGACTGATACTAGCTCAAAACTCTCAATCTTCACTGGGGGACGGGGACTAATTAGACATTCCAAATCTGAGCACTCAATCCTCAGAAAAGAGAGAACCCTGTCATTGAAATCTACGGGAGACTCGACTTGCAGTTCAGCCTGCTCCAATACCCTCTCCTCCTCCCAGAAAGTATGAACCGCCCACAGCACCCCCGTCTCCTGGGGCTCCAGTAGTACCAGGCAGTTCCACTGTCATTACGTCAGCACTAGTCTGAACTAAAACAAGCTCTCTGCCTACCATTTTATCAAACTTCCGCCCCACGATCATAACTTTCCCTATAGCTTTAACAATACTTAGATTATGAGAACACTCAGTCCTCTTTTATTGTCATTTAGAAATGCATACATGCATTAAGAAATGATACAATGTTTCTCCGGAGTGATATCACAGAAAACAGGACAGACCAAAGACTAACACTGACAGAACCACATAATTATAACATATAGTTACAGCAGTGCAAAGCAATACCATAATTTGATAAAGAACAGACCATGGGCACAGTAAAAAAAAGTCTCAAAGTCCCGAGTCGATTGACTCCCGAGTGTCCGATAGCAGGCGGCAAAAGGGAGAAACTCCCTGCCATAAACCTCCAGGCACCGTCAACTTGCCAATACCTTGGAAGCAGCTGACCCCAGCCGACCCCGCGTCCATCCATCCAAAAACTCCAAGCTTCCAACCAGCCTCTCTGATACAGCCTCCTGAGCGCCATCCTCTGCCGAACACCTTTGACCTCTCCCCGGCCACTGAAACACGCAAAGCCGAGGATTTCAGGGCCTTCAGCTCTGGAGATTCTGGTTACCACACAGTAGCAGCGGCAGCAAAACGGGCATTTCAGAAGTTTTCCAGATGTTCCGCTGTGCTCACACGTCTGTCTCCATCAAATCAGGATTGTACACGGTCCCCTACTTGACAGATAACAGATATTCATCACCGAAGTGGCCATACACGCTGTCGTCGCACTGCCATCTTCTCCACCCTCCGGGAGGAGAAGTCAAATTAACAATTCATCTGGAGTATGAATACCTACCCCACTCAACACACACGCAATAGTCACCGGTAACCACCGCTCCACCCCAGCAGCATCCATACTAGCACAGACCTAAACACACAACCCACTGGTTCAATACTCAGAGCAATCACACAGTATCCAACGAAATCGATCCCGGATGAGCCCCCACAACCGTAACCCTCAGAATTGGTCAGCAGCAAAACTCTAGGGAAGACAATCTCTGGCTCTACCAAACATGTGAAACTTTGAGGTGCAAAACTTCTGGTTTGTGTGGATGCTGCGTGATTTATTCCCCGTTACAAATCAGTAGCATGAGATAACAGACCGTACAGCATATGCAATTAAACAATTTAGCTTTATAATCCTTAATTTGATTAAAGAGTTAGTAAGAAAAAACAAAAGGAAAAGGGCCCATTTTAATGAAACAGACTAATGTACACAAGTCGGAGCTCATGTTTCCCTTCCGCTGGTCCTCCACCGATTTCCGCTGGCTTCGTCGACTCCCAGCCCCACTCCAAGTCCACTCCTTTCTGGCATCTTCTCTCTCCATCTCTTGCCGAACAAAAGACCCAGATCACCTCGGTCCCAGGCATACAACAAGAAAAAAAAACACTCCCTTCATTGGAAAGCCCCCGTTATCTCTAGTCCTAACCCAAACACTGCTGTTACAGAAGGACCATAACATTAGCACTGAATCTTTTCTCAGAGTGTTACATGTATTTGTATAGTTTGTGGTTTTCCACACTGTAGACTTTAATTGATTCTTTTATGACTCTATTATTCTCTGCGAATACATATCTCCTCCATAGAGCGAGTTAGGCACCAGTATCCTGGGGTTTCACATCACGGATGACTTCACCCGGTCCCTTAATGTCACCTTCCTGAACAAGAAGGCACAGCAGTGGCTCCACTTCCTTAGAAGACTGAGGCAAGCAAGGCTCCCACCGGCAACCACCCCATCTTTACTGCCTTTTACAGGAGCTTACTGACAAGTTGTATCTCCATCTGGTGTACAGCAGTCGAGTATCAGACCAGAAGTCCCTACAAAGGGCTGTGAGAACAGCTGAGAGTATCATAGAGGCCTTCCTACCATCCATCGAAGGCAGTTATCAGGAGCTCCGCATACACAGGGTCCTTGGTATTATTATGGATCCCACCTGTCCGGCATCTTCTTTGACTTTCTACCATAAGGTAGGAGACTCTGATGCATAGAAACAAGAACAGTCGGATGAGAATAAGCTTCATCCTCCTGGCCATTAGGCTTCTGAACTTCCCGCTGCCGCATTGTATTCGAAGTGTCACTGGTTAATCTGTTCGGTACCTTACAATACCTTCGGTTTTTAATATTGATACACTTTAGTTTGTTATTTATGTGTGATTCATTTATAGATTGTATCCTGACCATCCTACGTTATTGTGTGTTATGGTTACGACGATGTTTTACACCTTGGTTCAGAGAAATAGTCTCTATTCTATATGCATTATATACGTTATTAACATGTATGTAGTTAAATGACAATAAACTTGACCTGTTTTGCTATGTATGCTCTCAAGAAAATGAATCTCAGGGTTGTACATGGTGACCCATATACAGTGCCTATAAAAAGTATTCACCCCCCTTGGAAGTTTTCATGTTTTTTTTTTACAACATTGAATCACAGTGGATTTAATTTGACTTTTTGACACTGATTAACAGAAAAAGTCTCTTGCATGTCAAAGTGAAAACAGATCTTTACAAAATAATCTAAATTAATTACGAGTATAAAACACAAAATAATTGCATAAGTATCACCCCCCCTCCTTTAATATGACAGATCAAATCAACACTAGTGTAGCCAATTGGTTTTAGAGGTCACATAATAAGTTAAATGGAGACCTGTGTGCTGTCAAGGTGTTTCAGTTGATTGTAGTTAAAATACATCTGTATCTGCAAAGTCCAACTGCTGGTGAGTCAGTATCCTGGCAAAGACTACACCATGAAAACAAAAGATCACTCCAAGCAACTTTGCGAAAAGGTTATTGAAAAGCACAAGTCAGGAGATTGATACAAGAATATTTCCAAGTCACTGAATATCCCTTTGAGTATTGTAAGTCAATCATCAAGAAATTGAAAGAATATGGCACAGCTGTAAGTCTGCCTAGAGCAAGTTGTCCTCAAAAACTGATTGCCCGTACATGAAGGTGATTCGTGAGGGAGGCCACCAAGGGACCTATGACAACTCTGGAGGAGTTACAAGTTTCAGTGGCTGAGATGGGAGAGACTGTGCGTACAACAACTGTTGTCCCGGTGCTTCACCAGTTGCAGCTTTATGGGAGAGTGGCAAAGAGAAAGCCACTGTTGAAAAAACTCACATGAAATCTTAGCTAGAGTTTACCAGAAGACACATAGGAGGCTCTGAAGTCAGCTAGAACCAAAATTGAGATTTTTTTTGGCCATCAAACTAAACTCTATGTTTGGTGTTGGCCAAACACAGCACATCATCAAAAACACACCATCCCTACCGTAAAGCTCGGTGGTGACTGCATCATGCCGTGGGGATGCTTTACTGCAACAGGCCCTGGAAAGCTTGTGAAGGCAGAGGGTAAAATGAATGCAGCAAAATACAGGGAAATCCTTGAGAAAAACCTGATGCAGTCTACAAGTGAACTGTGACTTGGGAAAAGATTTGTTTTCCAGCAAGACAATGACCCCAAGCAAAAAACCAAAGCTATACAGGAATGGCTTAAAAACAACAAATTTAATGTCCTGGAGTGGCCAAGTCAAAATCCTGACCTCAATCCAATTGAATTTGTAACTGGACTTGAAAAGGGCTGTTCACTCATGATCTCCATGCACTCTCACAGAGCTTGAACAGTTTTGTCAGGAAGAATGGGGAAAACATCAGTTTCAAGGTGTGGAAAGCTGATAGAGACCTATCCACACAGACTCAAAGCTGTAATTAATGCCAAAGATGCATCTACTAAATACTGTGCTGATTTGAAGGGGCTGAATACTTATGAAATCAATTATTTTGTATTTTATATTTGTAATTAATTTAGATCACTTTGTAGAGATCTGTTTTCACTTTGACATGAAAGAGTCTTTTTTTCTGTTGATCAGTGTCAAACAAGCCAAATTAAATCCACTGTGATGCAATGTGTAAAACAATAAAACATGAAAACTTCCAAGGGGGCTGAATACTTTTTATAGGCACCTATGTACTTTGATAATACATTTACTTTGAAGTTTGAACGTTTAATCTTATCAAGGGGACTGTTTCCTAAATCTATAAAACATATTTTCAGAATGGCAGGCGGTGACTAGTGGGGTACCGCAAGGCTCAGTGCTGGGACCCCAGTTGTTTACAATATATATTAATGACTTGGATGAGGGAATTAAATGCAGCATCTCCAAGTTTGCGGATGACACGAAGCTGGGTGGCAGTGTTAGCTGTGAGGAGGATGCTAAGAGGATGCAGGGTGACTTGGATAGGTTGGGTGAGTGGGCAAATTCATGGCAGATGCAATTTAATGTGGATAAATGTGAAGTTATCCACTTTGGTGGCAAAAATAGGAAAACAGATTATTATCTGAATGGTGGCCGATTAGGAAAAGGGGAGGTGCAACGAGACCTGGGTGTCATTATACACCAGTCATTGAAAGTGGGCATGCAGGTATAGCAGGCGGTGAAAAAGGCGAATGGTATGCTGGCATTTATAGCGAGAGGATTCGAGTACAGGAGCAGGGAGGTACTACTGCAGTTGTACAAGGCCTTGGTGAGACCACACCTGGAGTATCGTGTGCAGTTTTGGTCCCCTAATCTGAGGAAAGACATCCTTGCCATAGAGGGAGTACAAAGAAGGTTCACCAGATTGATTCCTGGGATGGCAGGACTTTCATATGAAGAAAGACTGGATGAACTGGGCTTGTACTCGTTGGAATTTAGAAGATTGAGGGGGGATCTGATTGAAACATGTAAGATCCTAAAGAGATTGGACAGGCTAGATGCAGGAAGATTGTTCCCAATGTTGGGGAAGTCCAGAACAAGTCCCCTTTGAGGATAAAGGGGAAGCCTTTTAGGACCGAGATTAGGAAAAACTTCTTCACACAGAGAGTGGTGAATCTGTGGAATTCTCTGCCACAGGAAACAGTTGAGGCCAGTTCATTGGCTATATCTAAGAGGGAGTTAGATATGGCCCTTGTGGCTATGGGGATCCGGGGGTATGGAGGGAAGGCTGGGGCGGGGTTCTGAGTTGGATGATCAGCCATGATCATAATAAATGGCGGTGCAGGCTCGAAGGGCCGAATGGCCTACTCCTGCACCTATTTTCTATGTTTCTATGTTTCTATAGAAACATAGAAAACCTACAGCCCAATACAGGCCCTTCGCATCTGACTGAGTTTACAACTTTCTGCAGCTTATTTCAATCCTGACGGTGATGCAGCCAGTTTGAATACTCTCCATGGTACAGCTGTAGAAATTTGTGAGTGTCTTTGTTCGCATACCAAAATGTACTCAAACTCCGAATGAAATAAACCACTGTCGTGCCTTCTTTGTAACTAAATCAACATGCTGAGCTCAGGATACACCTTCAATACTGACGCCCAGGAACCTGAAATTGCTCCCTTTTTCCGTTCTCTATAACTAGTGGGTGTTCCCTCATCTAACCCTTTCTGAAGCCCATAAGCAGTTCTCTGGTCAGATCTCTTTATGATGGATATAAGGTTTTGATAGAGCACCTTCAATTTGAAATGCCCTACAGATATTGTTTGATCCATTAGATGCTTTCAGTCTTTTCTCGTGTTTATTTCAGATTTACAGCATCTTCATTTTGTTCATTTGTATCCTCAGGGTTGCTCTTTTTTTTAACTTAATCAATTTGCAGAACAGCATATGGCATACATCCCTCATGGCCCATGAGCTGTGGGTGAGTAAGGGTTTTCAGCACACTACTTTGTGCCAGCCAAGTTCCCTTGCCTGAGCCCATCCCATTTGCCTGTGTTTGACCCATCTTTTTTTTAGATTAGATTATGAGGACACTCAGTCCTCGTTTATTGTCATTTAGAAATGCATGCATTAAAAAATGATACAATGTTCCTCCAGAAAGATACCACAGAAACACAGGACAAACCAAGACTAAAACTGACAAAACCACATAATTATAACATATAGTTACAACAGTGCAAAGCAATGCCGTAATTTGATAAAGAGCAGACCATGGGCATGGTAAAAAAAAGTCTCAAGTCCTGATAGCCCCATCATCTTACACAGACGGTAGAAGGGAGAAACTCTCCCTGCCATGAACCTCCAAGAGCCGCAAACTTGCCGATGCATCTCCTTCTCTTCTCACTCCTTCCATCGGACAAGAGGCGCAGGAGACTTGGGTCCTACACCAGCAGGTTCGGGACCAGTTGTTGCTTTGTAGCCATCAGGCTCTTGGACCTCCTTCACTCACCTCAGTGTTGAAAGGGTTCTGCAGCCTGTAGATTCACTTCCAGGAGCCCTTCAGTTCATGTTCTATGTATCACTTGTTTTGATTTTTTTACATTTTTACATGATTTATCCTCTTCTGGATTTATTTTTTGGTTTTTGTGTGTGTGGCTATTCATGGATTCTGTTATGTCTCTTTGTTTTGTGAGTGCCTGCAAAAAGACAAATCTCAAGATTGTATTTGATATGTATACTTTGATAATAAATTTACTTTGAACTTTGAATGGTTTGCAAGGCAGTTCAGCGCACTGAGATTCAGTTACACGAGTGAGACGGAATAGAGTTTTTTTTAAGGCAATGATAGAACTTGATAGGGTAGATGGAAGGGAAAAATTTCCACTTGCTGGACTGTCCAAAACCTGCATGGATGAATTTGAACAGATGCACAGTTTGTTGCTGTTTTCAGTAGGATTAAGTGAAGCAGACACATTTCAGAAAATTCCCATAGTCTAAACGGAACTTGGATGTGCCACTGGCAAGTCTCCCCAGCAAATGTAATTCCAGAACACATGGATACACGTTATTTCCAAGTTAAGCAGGAAACAAAGAGAAGAGAGGCATATAATTTGTTTTGACACTCCCAATGCGATGCTACTCTCCAAGTTATGCAAAATATATGAGCTGTTGTTGACAGCTACTGGAACTCAACAACTGGCAATTGATGTTAAGTCTCTTGTTTCGTCTGAAAACGATAGACTTCTGTTAACCATATCAAGTTATTTCACTTATGCCAAAATAAAAGTAATTTATTATCAAAGTACATACATATCACCATGTACTACCCTGAGATACATTTTATTGTGGCCATTCGCAGTAAATACAAAGAAACACAATGGAATCAATAAATAACTGCACACAAAGGCAGACAAACAACTAATGTGCAAAACACAACAAATTGTGGAAGTACGAAAAAGGTATAATAATAAATAAGAAAATAATAAATATTGAGAACATGAGTTATAGAGTTCTAGAACATGAGTTATGTGAATTATAGAAGGTGAGTTCATAGGTTGTGGAATCAGTTCAGTGTTGAGGTGAGTGAAGTTATCTACTTCAGGAGGCTGATGGTTCAGGTGTAATAACTGTTTCTGAACCTAGTGGTGTGGGTCCTGAGGTTTTTCTACCTCTGTCATGATGGCAGCAGCAAGAAAAGAGCAAGGCCTGGATGGTAAGGGTCTTTGATGATGGATGCTGCTTTCCTCCGACAGTGCTTCTTGTAGATGTGCTCAAAGGCGGGGAGGGCTTTAACTGTGATGGACTGGGCCATATCCGCCACCTTCTTGTAGAATTTTCTGGACCAGGGCCAGAACGGGTTCCTGGAGTAGCACAGATTTATTCCTCTTTAGATGTTCCAAATAAAGTATATAATAGCATAACTGAATTTGATTAAGACAATTCTGTGTTAAAATGAACTTTTTTTTCATTTACGGTTGATTTTTCTTGACATTTTGTAACTTTTTTTCAATACAGATTTGGCACTTGTTTATCAGCAAGTGACAGTCATAGAGTCATGAGGTCATTCAAAACTGAAACAGAATACTTGACCCATTTCTTCCAAGCTGATCAATATTGCCTTCTCAACTAGTCCTGGTTTTCTGCATTTGATCCTTATTCTATTGGGATACATCAGGTCTAGTAGATTGTGGCCCAGTTAAGCAGCTGACCAAATTAGCTGATATTTCATGGAAAAACTAAAAGGTATATTAAAAATCTATCATTTGACTGAGTAATGATGTATATATTTAATTCAAATACAGAATAAGTTAGAGCACTACCAATACCTCTACAGTACTATAAAATTATGTATTAATTTCTACAAGTTATTGCTGGAGGAATTTATCTGTTGTTTTCTTTTGATTGATTGTAAATAAATAAAATCTGCACAGACACCTAGTACTAGCTTCGTACAATGCGTTTGATAATTGCCTCCTCTAAATCTTCAATTCCATTGTGACATTCTAGATGATTGTTGATACCTTCAAATTCTTCTTAGTGCCTAACTTGTTGAAGTAGCACAATCATCTCATTTTCACTCCCTGACATTTCTGGCATCTCCAAGTTTGAAACCCTGGTGAGCAAAGCAGTTCCAAATTGTCTTACTGCTTACTTCTCACCAACGCTCAGTAACAAAAATCACTGCTTTTTGAACATAAACACATGCAACTGACACTATTTTAAAAATGTTTGCTCTGAGCATGTTATAGTGTCTAACGACCACACAAGTGCACACGACTGGTTAGAAACTGTTTGCCAGCAGTCTCCTGCCCCAATTAAGTGGAATAGTGGCCAAAGGGAATCTTGTCTAATTTCTTGATTTTGTTTTTGTTTTTTCAAAGTTGTCCATAATATATGGCTGTCCCAATTAACTGACGGCCCAATTAACCAGAATCTACTGTATTAGGAATTTACTGTGTTGGTCAGGCATAACAGACGACAAAAACAACATTCAACATTTATAAAGAAGAGGGAATCATATTAAAAAAATACAGAATTACATATAAATAAAAATATATGTATTTATCCAAGAGTTTTTTTTAATATTGTTATTTTACCTCCCTTACTTTGTGTAGTCCTACAAAAAGTAATGGATACATCTTAGTCCATCACAGGTAAAGCCCTCTCTGCCATTGAGCACATCTACATGATATACTGTCACAAGAAAGCAGCGTTCATTATCAGAGACTCCACCACCCAGGTCATGCTGTCTTCTCACCACTGCCATCCGGAAGAAGATACAGGAGTCTCAGGTCTCACACCACCAGGTTCAGGAACGGTTATTACTCGTCAACCGCCAGGCTCGTGAACCAAAAGAGATAATATTGCTCAACTTCACTTGTTCCATCATTGAAATGTTCCCACAACCTATAAACTCATTTTCAAGAACTCTTTTTCTCATGTTCTGGATATTTATTGCTTATTTATTTATTAATATTAAATCTTTCTCTTTATATTTGCACAATTTGTTGTCTCTTGCACATGGGGTGTCAGAGAGGGGTAGTACCTCTGGTGGGGGAACATGTCGCGTCCTTTTAAGGGCGGTTAGTCCACCTTTGGTCCCCACCTGGCACTCAGCTCTCACCTGCGGCTCCCCGTAGCTGTTTGCATGCGACAGCGGCCACACCCCGGGCAACGGCTTCGACAAGCCGGCTAAACCAGGTGAGGGTAGCCGACGGGGCTCAAACCCCCGGTGAGATAGGGAGTTGTCTATCCCAGCATGTGAAGACAGACTCCGGCGGATTGAGCGGACGAGACCAATGGAAGGTCCAACGGTCAAGAAGGCGGTCTCTGCAAGCGTCGTGGAACGTGTAGAGCAGGACAAGACACAGAAGACGTCCTGGTCATCCACTGCGCCTAGTCCCATCTCCAGCTGTCTAGACTCTGTCTTGCCACTGGACCCAGATGGGAATTGGGAAGAGAGAGAGAGGCTGACGCTGCGCAACTCTCCCTCACTTAAATCCAAATCACGCGCTAGTCTCGACACCATCATTATGGTGTCAAGGTCCTCATCGACGTCAACGATGGACAAACAACTCTTGCACATTGGTTGAATGCCCAAGTTGGTGCGGGCTTTCATTGATTCCATTATGAACTTGTTAAGTATGCCTGCAAGGAAATGAACCTCAGGTTTGTATGTGGTGACAGGTATGTAATTTGATAATAAATTTAATTTGACCTTGACCTAACGACTGTCTCTGGCGGCTCATTCCATATGTAGACAATGCACTGGGTGAACAGATTGCCCCCCAGCTTCCTATTAGATCTCTCCCCTCTCACCTTAAACCTATGACCTCAACCCTGGGAAAAAGACTGTAAACATTCACCCTATCTATGTCTTTCATGATTCTGTGCACATGTATAACACCACCCCTCATCTCCTACACACCAATGTATTGAATTCCTAGCTTGCTTAATCTCTCTCTACAACTCAGTACCTCGAATCCTGGCAACATGATGGTCCTACTTCCTTCAAACAAACGGTATAGCCATGGGCACTTGCAGGTCTGAGTTATGCCTGCCTTTTTGTCAGCTACGTGTCACTTTCCAACTTTTCCTACGCTACATCGATGAGGACGTTGGTGCTGCTTCCTGCACCCATGCGGACCTTGTCGACTTCAACAAATTTGCCTCCAACTTCCACCCTGCCCTCAATTTTAATTGATCCATTTCTGACGTGTCCCTGCCCTGTCTCAATCTCTCTGTCTCTGGGGACAGCTTATCTACTGATATCTATTATAAATCCACTGACTCTCACAGCTAGCTGGACTACACCTCTTCCCACCCTGTTACTTGTAAAAATGCTAACCCATTCTCTCAATTCCTCTGCCTCCACTGCATTTGCTCTCAGGATGAGATTTTTCATTCCAGAATGAAAGAGATGGCCTCCTTCTTCAAAGGTAGAGGCTTCCCCCCCCACCCACCATCAACACTGCCCTCAACCACATCACTTCCATTTCGCACACATCTGCCCTCACTCCATCCTCACCATATAATCATATAAGAACTACAGCATGGAAACAGGCCATCTCGGCCCTTCTAGTCCGTGCCAAACTCTTACTCTCACTTAGTCCCACCGACCTGCACTCAGCCATTAACCCTCCATCCTTTCCTGTCCATTTTGCTGTCCAATTTAACTTTAAACGCCAACGTCAAACCTGCCTCAACCATCTTCCCAGGGCTAGGGTTCCTCTTGCCCTCACCCACCTCTGTGTCCAGCACATCATAACTTTTGCCATCTCCAACAGGATCCCACCACAAGCACATCTTTCCTTCCTCCCCACTTCCTGCTTTCCACAGGGATCACTTCCTGCGTGACTCCCTTGTCCATTCGTCCATCCCCACTGATCTCCCTCCTGGCACTTATCCTTGTAGGCAGAACAAGTGCTACACCTGCCCCTACAGCTCCTCCCTCACTACCATTCAGGGCCCCAAACAGTCCTTCCAGTTGAGGCGAAACTTCACCTGTGAGTCTGTTGGCATCATATACCATGTCCAGTGCTCCCATTGTGGCCTCCTGTATATCAGTAGGTTGGGAGACTGCTTTGCTGAGCACCTATGCTCCGTCCAGCAGAAAAAGCGGGATCTCCGAGTGGCCACCCATTTTAAATCCACTTCCCATTCCCATTCCAACATGTCAGTCCATGGCCTTCTCTGCTGTTGCAATAAGGCCACTCTCAGGAAGGAGGAGGAAGACCTTATATTCTGTCTAGGTAGCCTCCAAAATGATGGCATGAGCATCGATTTCTCGAACTTCTGTTACTGTCCCCCACCTTCCTTCACCACTCCCTATTCCCCTTTCCCCCTTTTCTCTTATCTCCTTACCTGCTCATCATCTCCCTCTGGTGCTCCTCCCTCTATTCTTTCTTCCATGGCCTTCTGTCCTATCCCATAAAATTCCCCCTTCTCCAGCCCTGTATCTCTTTCACCAATCAACTTCCCAGCTCCTTACTGCACCCCTCCTCCCCTTCTGGTTTCACCTATCACCTTGTTTTATTTTCCACCTTCTAACTCTGCCTCCCCATCATTTTTTCTCCAGTCCTAATGAAGGGTCACAGTCCAAAACATAGATGCCGCCTGATTTGCTGAATACCTCCAACATTTTGTGTGTGTTGCTCAAATACCCTACAGTTGTGGGAAATCTGAGACAGAATGCAAAATGCTGAAAACTCGTAGCAGGTCAGGTAATAATAATAGGCATCCGTTAGTCTTATGAGACCATGGATTTGCACCTTGGAAAGTTTCCAGGCTGCAGGCCTGGGCAAGGTTGTATGGAAGACCAGCAGTTGCACGTGCTGCAAGTCTCTCCTCTCCACGCCACCGATGTTGTCCAAGGGAAGGGCATTAGGACCCATACAGCTTGGCACTGGTGTCGTCGCTGAGCAATATGTGGTTAAGTGCCTTGCTCAAGGACACAACACGCTGCCTCAGCCAGGCTCGAACTAGCGACCTTCAAATCACTAGACCAACGCCTTAACCGCTTGGCCACGCGCCAACATAGGTCAGGTAGCATCTGTGGAAAACAAACAGCCTTTGAATTTTAAGTTTTCCATCAGATATGGGAAGAGTCGGCTCGAAATGTTGACTTTACTCTTTTCCATAGAAGCTGCCTGCCCTGCTGAGCTCCTCCAGCATTTTGTATGTGTTATTTGGATTTCCAGCATCTGCACATTTTCACTTGTTTGTAAAATCAGCTTCAAAACACCAGGCAAGTGGGGAGGGAAGAAGCAATTAAATAATAGAAGAGTTGAAGGAACTTGGCAAGTGGCAGAAATGAATGACACAAGGTAGGTCAGGAGGAGGTGTGTGAGGGAGATAATGAGCAAACCTCTGAGTATTTTTCCAGCGTTTCAGCTTTAATCTAGCCACTGGAATGGTGATCAGAGTAGCTAGAATATTTGAGCAAGACAGAGGAAACTGTTCCTGTAATTTGGGAATGTTCTCACTAGAACAGAGAAGGATGGAGTTGGTATATAACCATATAACCATATAACAATTAGAGCACGGAAAAAGGCCATCTCGGCCCTTTTAGTCCATGCTGAACTCTTACTCTCACCTAGTCCCACCGACCTGCACTCAGCCCATAACCCTCCATTCCTTTCCTGTCCATATAACTGTCCAATTTAACTTTAAATGACAACATCGAACCTGCCTCAACCATTTCTGCTGGAAGCTCGTTCCACACAGCTACCACTCTCTGAGTAAAGAAGTTCCCCCTCATGTTACCCCTAAACTTTTGCCCTTTAACTCTCAACTCATGTCCTCTTGTTTGAATCTCCCCCATTCTCAATGGAAACAACTTATTGATGTCAATTCTATCAATCCGCCTCATAATTTTAAACACCTCTATCAAGTCCCCCCTCAACCTTCTACGCTACAAAGAATAAACAGCCAACTTATTCAACCGTTCTCTGTGACTTAGGAGGTGAAACCCAGGTAACATTCTAGTAAATCTTCTCTGTACTCTCTCTATTTTGTTGACATCTTTCCTATAATTTGGTGACCAGAACTGTACACAATGCTCCAAATTTGGCTTTACAAATTTTGCCTTGTACAATTTCGACATTACATCCCAACTCCTATACTCAATGTTCTGATTTATAAAGGCCAACATACCAGAAGCTTTCTTCACCACCCTATCCACATGAGATTCTACCTTCAGGGAACTATGCACCATTATTCCTAGATCCCTCTGTTCTACTGCATTCTTCAATGCCCTACCACTTACCATGTATGTCCTATTTTGATTAGTCCTACCAAAACGTAGCACCTCACATTTATCAGCATTAAACTCCATCTGCCATCTTTCAGCCCATTCTTCTAACTGGCCTAAAGCTCTCTGCAAGCTTTGAAAACCTACTTCATTATCCACAACTCCATCTATCTTAGTATCATGTGCATACTTATTAATCCAATTTACCACCCCATCATCCAGATCATTAATATATATGACAAACAACATTGGACCCAGTACAGATCCCTGAGGCAAACCAATAGACACCGGCCTCCAATCTGACACACAGTCATCCACCACTACTCTCTGGCATCTCCCATCCAGCCACTGTTGAATCCATTTTACTACTTCAATATTAATACCTAACGATTGAACCTTCCTAACTAACCTTCTGTGTGGAACCTTGTCAAAGGCCTTACTGAAGTCCATACAGACAACATCCACCACTTTACCCTCGTCAACTTTCCTAATAACATCTTCAAGAAATTCAATAAGATTTGTCAAACATGACCTTCCATGTACAAATCCATGTTGACTGTTCCTAATCAGACCCTGTCTATTCAGATAATTATATATACCATTGCTAAGAGTACTTTCCATCGATTTACCCACCACTGAGGTCAAACTCACAGGCCGATAATTGCTAGGTTTACTCTTAGAACCCTTTTTAAACAATGGAACACATGAGCAATATGCCAATCCTCCGGCACCATCCCCGTTTCTAATGACATTTGAAATATTTCTGTCAGAGCCCCTGCTATTTCCACACTAACTTCCCTCAAGGTCCTCGGGAATATCGTGTCAGGACCCGGAGACTTATCCACTTTTATATTCCTTAAAAGCGCCAGTATTTCCTCTTCTTTAATCGTCATAGTTTCCATAACTACTCTACTTGTTTCCCTTACTTTACTCAATTCAATATCCTTCTCCTTAGTGAATGCCAAAAAAAAGAAATTGTTCAAAATCCCTCCCATCTCTTTTGGCTCCGCACATAACTATCCACTCTGATTCTCTTAAGGGACCAATTTTATCCCTCACTATCCTTTTGCTATTAATATAACTGTAGAAACCCTTGGGATTTGTTTTCACCTTACTTGCCAAAGCAACCTCATATCTTCTTTTAGCTTTCCTAATTTCTTTCTGAAGATTCTTTTTACCTTCTTTATATTCCTCGAGCACCTCATTTACTCCATGTTGCCGATATTTATTGTAGATATCTCTCTTTTTCTGAACCAAGTTTCCAATATCCCTTGAAAACCATGGCTCTCTCAAACTTTTAACCTTTCCTTTCAACCTAACAGGAACAGAAAGATTCTGTACTCTCAAAATTTCAACTTTAAATGACCTCCATTTCCCTAACTATTGAATCCCCTATCACTACTGCTCTCCTCTTTTCCCTCCTTCCCTTCTGAGTTGAGGGTCCCATCTCGGTGCCAGAGATGCAACCACTGCAACTTGTCCCTGGTAGGTCGTCCCCATCAACAGTATCCAAAGTGATGTACTTATTATTGGTGGGAATGGCCACGTAACCTCTGCACCCTCCCTAAAGCTTCTACATCCTTCCTACCATGAGGTGTCCAGAACTGAACATGATATTCCAAGTGTGATCTGAACGGAGTTTTATAGAGTTTTATAAATATTACCTCATGGATTTTGAACACAGTCCCTCGACTAATGAAGGCCAAAACTCCTCTCAATTCTTCCATCTCAGCCGCATCTGCTCTCAGGATGAGGCTTTTCATTCCAAGATGAAGGAAATGTCTTCCTTTTTTAAAGAAAAGGGCTTCCCTTCCTCCACCATCAGCTCTGCCCTCAAATGCACCTCTCGCATTTCACACACATCTGCTCTCACCCCATCTTCCCACCACCCCACTAGGGATAGGGTTCCTGTTGTCCTCACCTACCACCCCACCAGCCTCCGTGTCCAAAATATAATTCTCCGTAACTTCCGTCATCTCCAACGGGATCCCACCAACAAGCACGTCTCCCCCCCACCCCCACAGCCCACTTTCTGCTTTCCGCAGGATTTGCTCCCTACACGACTCCCTTGTCCATTCATCCTCCCCATCCCTTCCCATCAATCTCCCTCCTGGTACTTATCGTTGTAAGCGGAACAAGTGCTACACATGCCCTTACACTTCCTCCATCACCACCATTCAGAGCCCCAGACAGTCCTTCCAGGTGAGGTGACACTTCACCTGTGAGTCAGCTGGGGTGATGTACTGCGTCCAGTGCTCCCGATGTGGTCTTCTATATATTGGCGAGACCCAACGCAGACTGGGAGATCGCTTTGCTGAACACCTACGCTCTGTCCGCCAGAGAAAGCAGGATCTCCCAGTGGCCACACATTTTAATTCCATGTCCCATTCCCATTCCAATATGTCAATCCACGGCCTCCCCTACTGTAAAGATGAAGCCACACTCAGGTTGGAGGAACAACATCTTATATTCCGTCTGGGTAGCCTCCAACCTGATGGCATGAATATTGACTTCTCTAACTTCTGTTAATGCCCCTCCTCCCCTTCTTACCCCATTCCTAATTTATTCGTTTGTTTGTTTGTTTATTTATTTATTCTCTCCCTCTCTCTCCCCCTCCCTCACTCTTTCCCTCTCTCAATAACTCCTTACCTGCTCTCCATCTTCCTCTGGTGCTCCCCTTCCCCTTTCTTTCTTCCAAGGCCTTCCGTCCCATGATACTCACCCTTCCCCAGCCTTGTATCATTTTGCCAATCAACTTCCCAGCTCTTGGGATTCATCCCTCCCCCTCCTGTCTTCTATCATTTCGGGTCTCCCCCTCCCCCTCCCAGTTTCAAATCTCTTACTGTCTCTTTTTTCCGTTAGTCCTGACAAAGGGTCTCAACCCGAAACGTTGACAGTACTTCGTCCTTTTGATGCTGCCTGGCCTGCTGCGTTCCACCAGCATTTTTGTGTGTGTTGCCAAAACTCCGTATGCCTTCTTAACCACCCTATCAACCTGCCTGGCTTCCATTGACTTTAAATTTCATTTTCATCTTCCCAAACGTGGGAGATTGCAGATGAAAGGCATTCTGTGAGCTCTGTGTGTAATATCTGTGACAGTATGCAGAAAACCGCAAATGATTCAGCAATGTGTCATGAATTAAAAATTAACAGTTAAATTTATGTCTCTGGGGAATGGAGCTCATATTCACACTGTGGCAAATCCTATGTGCTTAGTACTTCCATCACGTATAACAGAGTGAATTTATTTGCGATTATTTCTGTTTCTGCAGGTACATGATCCAAACATTTGGCTGCCTGTAACATGTTTCAAATAGTTATGGACAGTTCAGCAAGGTGAAACATTGTTGTTACTAGATGAGAAAGCTCCTGGGGAATGGTCTTTGACATCAGCAGGGATTGAAAGTCTGACCACAAAAGCATGTGAAAAACTTCCTTAAAGGTCAGCTCTGTTGTTATTAATACACGGAAAATGAAATTTCCCTCATGGTGGTTATGTCGAACATCAATAATGACTTGCTCAAAGCAGAATTTTTCTGGATATAAAACTTAATAATGATCTTAAAGCAAATGTGCACACAATATTTCTGGAGATAATGTAATCTTCAGATTTAAGCATTGTAAAGCATTTCCCTAACTGCTATGATCCTGTACAGCCCCATGAAGTTAGAGGTCGACAATACACCAACCAAGAAGTGACCAAACAGGTTGTCAGTCCATATCTTCAAAATACCTTGGAAATTATGGCCCGACTGCTCCAGTATAGAATTTCAGTCATGCATAAGTCTACAGCAATGGTGAGGAGAGTACTTGGCAGACCAAAAGACCAAAACAAGCTATTGGACAAGGCTACAGTCGGCTACAAGATCCAGTGCAGGGAATGCAGCAACTATTATGTTGGCCCAACTGGGGGAAAATTATCCACGAGGATCCATGGACCTCAATCAAATGTGTGAACTAATCACTACCCATGAAGATTAAGGGTGGCACAAATTCAATGGGACATCAGTGAACGTCATGGCACAAGCGAACACATGGCATACAAGAGAATTTCTCGAAGCATGGTTTTCCGCAAACAATTCTGTAAACTGTCATGTAGACTCCAATCCTATTTATGAGCCAATGAGGGCAAAATTCCAGACCACACCACAAGGAGTTCGCCACAGAACCAATCAGCGATTGGATCACCTCTCTACATCACAAATGAGTTTCCGAAATGATGCCCAGTCAGCTGATTGATAAGTATATAAAGGCCAAGCATTCAGAGGACACACCCCAATAAACAGGACACTGATGATGTTTCCTCACATGGTAAAAAAAAGTTTGCAAATGAATTGTCAAGATCAGAGATCATCTAAACCCAATCATCAACTACCTAAGCCACACATTTTCCAAATTAGCAGTACCTACATCAGGATACAACCTGGATTAAAGAGTATTAGCTACAAGAAGGCGTTAAACAACTTGTTTTCTCTGGAGTGTCAAAGACCAAGCAGAGACCTGATGGAACCATGAGAGGCAATGATAGATTAGATAATCAGAGTCATTTTCCCAGTGTAAACTTTCTTTTTCAATCTTTTTATTAATTTCATAGAATGAAAACATAACAATAATACAAATAATAAGAGATACGTTGTTACAGTTAAAATAAATAATTTTAAGACCAAATAGTACAAATTGACAAAACTCCCAATCGTGTAGAATAGGAATGAATACAAAGCAAAAAAAAAACTAAAAAAAAACATGAAAAAGAAAAAAGAAGAAAAAAAAAACCCTATCCCAAAAAAAAACTAAACAGAATTCCCAGTGTAAACTTTCAAATACTAGAAAGCTTAACTTTAATGTGAGAGCGAGGAAAGTTTAAGGGAGAGGTGCAGTGCAAGTTTGTTTTCTACACAGAGTGGAAGGTGCTTGGAACATATTTCCAAGGGTGCTGCCAGAAGCAGATATGATAGTGCCTTTTAAGAGGCATCTACAGACACATGAACATGAAGGGAAAGGAGGGATTTGGATTATGTTCCAGCATATGGGATTAGTTTCATTTGGAATCATGACTGACACATATATTGTGGGCCAAAGGGCCAGTTCCATTCTTGTACAGATCTTGTTCAAAGTTTTATTTCTTCACCGGGATATCCAATGCATTCTGATGCCTTTGGTCTCAGTGTACTAGAAAAGACATTAGAAAGCATTATTCAGTAGACCTCCCTCTGCTGAATGCGGTCTTTATTTGAAATCTATTGTGAGCTGCATGCTCTGACCACTACCCCCTTGACTATGTACATCAATGCTCGCAACCTTCTATGGATGCACAGCAGAGAGCATCCTAACATGATGCATCACTGCACGGTATGTAAACAGCGGACAGGAGGGCTCTACAATGGGTAGTTAACTGCCCAACACATCATGAGCCGCCATGAGGGACATATATATATATATAGAAAGATGCTGGAAAGAGGCCAATAATGTGAGGAAGGAACCCACACACCCTGCCCATGGAATATTTATTCCAATTCCATCAGGGAAGAGACTACATAACATCTACACCAGGACCACTAGGTTTAAAAATAGTTACTTCCCTCCCCCCAAACCAAGCCATCACAATGGTCAACACCTCCACCCATTAACCCCCAACACTACATCCACATTAGTCACTACAACCCCCCATGGACTATGTGATATGCAAGCCAGTATGTAAACCAGGGCAGTATGATATGGAGAGCCTATGGTTGGTTTGATCTAATAACCCTCTCCACACATCTGATGAATCCAAAGGTACAGCAGAGACTGTTACAGATTGGCACCAGTGGAATCCCATAAGTTGCCAGTCAGCGGTGAGTTTAACATAGGACTGCCTTAGGGATTCCAGCTCCGGATTTATCCTCAGAATTTACTCCTGAAGCCTTGCCCATGAGTGGGTATATCCTCAAGTCAACAGAAGTTTAAAGGTCAGGGTTTTCCTTCTTCTAGATGATCTGTCAACCATGGCAGACGAGCCCCATTTGTCCAAGCATATACAGTAGCATGCAAAAGTTTGGGCACCCCTGGTCTGTTACTGTGAATAGCTAAGTGAATAAAAGATGAACTGATCTCCAAAAGGCATAAAGTTAAAGATGACACATTTCTTTAATCTCTAGGAAGAGGTACAGTCGATGTTTCAGGCTGAGACCCTTCGTCAGGACTAACTGAAGGAAGAGTGGTTCTCACTCTTCCTTCAGTTAGTCCTGACGAAGGGTCTCGGCCTGAAACGTCGACTGCACCTCTTCCTAGAGATGCTGCCTGGCCTGCTGCGTTCACCAGCAACTTTTATGTGTGTTGCTTGAATTTCCAGCATCTGCAGAATTCCTGTTGTTTACACTTCTTTAATATTTTAAGCAAGAAAACTTTTTTATTTCCATCTTTTACAGTTTCAAAATTACAAAAAAGGAAAAGGGCCTGAGACAAAAGTTTGGGCACCCTGCATGGCCGGTACTTAGTAATACCCCATTTGGCAAGTATCACAGCTTGTAAACGCTTTCTGTAGCCAGCTAAGAGTCTTTCAATTCTTTTTTGGGGGATTTTCACCCATTCTCCCTTGCAAAAGGCTTCTAGTTCTGTGAGATTCTTGGGCCGTCTTGCATGCACTGCTCTTTTGAGGTCTATCCACAGATTCTCAATGATGTTTAGGTCAGGGGACTGTGAGGGCCATGGCAAAACCTTCAGCTTGCGCCTCTTGAGGTGGTCCATTGTCGATTTTGAGGTGTGTTTTGGATCATTATCCTTTTGTAGAAGCCATCCTCTTTTCATCTTCAGCTTTTTTACAGACGGTGTGATGTTTGCTTCAAGAATTTGCTGGTATTTAATTGAATTCAATCTTTACTCTACCAGTGAAATGTTCCCCGTGCCACTGGCTACAACACAAGCCCAAAGGATGATCGATCCAGCCCCGTGCTTAACAGTTGGAGAGGGGTTCTTTTCATGAAATTCTACACCCTTTTTTCTCCAAACATACCTTGCTCAATGCAGCCAAAAAGTTCTATTTTAACTTCATCAGTCCACAGGACTTGTTTCCAAAATGCATCAGGCTTGTTTAGATGTTCCGCTGCAAACTTCTGATGCTGAATTTTGTGGTGAGGACACAGGAAAGGTTTTCTTCTGATGATTCTTCCATGAAGGTCATATTTGTGCAGGTGTCACTGCACAGTAAAACAGTGCACCACGACTCCAGAGTCCGCTAAATCTTCCTGAAGCTCTTTTGCAGTCGAACGGGGGTTTTGATTTGCCTTTCTAGCAATCCTACGAGCAGTTCTCTCAGAAAGTTTTCTTGGTCTTCCAGACCTCAACTTGACCTTCACCGTGAGTGTTAACTGTTAATTACATTACAAACTGAGGAAACGGCTACCTGAAAATGCTTTGCTATCTTCTTATAGCATTCTCTTGCTTTGTGGGCATCATTTATTTTAATTTTCAGAGTGATAGGCAGCTGCTTAGAGAAGCCCATGGCTGCTGATTGTTGGGGTAAGGTTTGGGGAGTCAGGGTATTTATAAAGCTTTGAAATTTGCATCACCAGGCTTTTCCTAACGATGACTGTTAACAAGCCACAGCCCTAACAAGTGAATTAAGATCTAAGACCTTGGTAAAAGTTATCTGAGAGCTCAAATTTCTCGGGGTGCCCAAATTCGTGCATGGTTCTCCTTTCCCTTTTTCACTCTAAAATTGTACAACTCTAAAATAATACACTAATCTTGCTTAAAATGTTGAAAAGTATGTTTCGTCTTTAATTTTATGACTTTTGGAGATCAGTTCATCTTCTACTCACTTAACTATTCACAGTAACAGAAACTTTGACCAGCGGTGCCTAAATTTTTGTATGCCACTGTATATGACCACTGTCAAACAGTTACTTGTACATTGTGTTATATAGGATTGCATCTATATTTATATTTATTGTGTTCTTTATACTTATTGTGATTTTTATGCTGCATCAGATTCAGAGTAATAATCATTTTGTTCTCCTTTACACTTACGTACTGAAGATTGAATAAACAATCTTAAATCTTGAATCATGAATTTTGACCACTTTGCTTCTTACAGTGTATGGGAGTTGCTTGTCCTGTTTGGCCAAATGGGTTAATGGACCATTCCAACATGTATTGGGGCTCAGACACACAGGAGGCTGCTCTGTTTCATTCCACACCTTCCTGCGGGTTCCGTCACCTTCGTCTCAGCTATTCCTTCTGCCACATGTCTTACATTGAAGAGATCTTTTTAGTTCCTTGGCTCTGTTTTCATTTGCAGAATCTTTGTGTTGGATGAAGTCCACTGAGACAGAGAAATGATGAGTACATTGGGGGAAAGGAATCAAGTGAGACTGGAGGAGGAGGATCTTGGAGAAGTGAGAAAACCCATGTGTTGGACTTGATAACTGCAGTGAATCAGCCCGTGCTGTTTTTCTCATTGGTCTCTGTCCCAATCAGTTGGATGACCACAACTCGGTGACAGGAACTTCAGTCTTGAAGTAGCTTTCAGGAAAGTGCTAATGAATGGTTTCTATGGTTTCTATGCTTTCTTCACAAAAGTTCTTGCTGTGTCACACTGACCACAAATTTTATTAAACACAGGGGAGCTGGAGGAAGAGAAGAATTTATTGCTTTCAACTCAAGGAAGCTAAGACTGTGATGATTCTGGCACTGTACAAACTAGATACTGACATCTCCTGGCAGGGAAAGTAAAAGAGGAAGCACAAGTTGCTTGTTTATGGAGGTTAATAACAGAGTTACAACATCAAGAAACGACACGCTTCATCCCATTTAATAGTCTGTGGGAGAAATTCAATCTTGTTCAACACTGCTGAATGTACAATGTGAAAACAGCTAGATTCAACTTACTCTCGGTGGCTAATTTATTAGATACCTCCTGAACCTGACAAAGTGATGGTTGAGTGCATGGCCACAGCCTTCTGCTACTGTTGACTTGTTGTGCTTTCAGAGAAGCTCTTCTACATACCACCGTTGTGCTGTGTGGTTATTTGAGTTCCTGTCGCCTTCCTGTCACCTTGAACTAGTCTGGCCATTCTCCTCTGACCTCTCTCATTAATAGGGTGTTTTCATCCACTCTCTGGATATTTTTTGTTTCTCACTCCATTCTCTGTAAACTCTAGAGACTGTTGTGCATGAAATTCCCAGGAGATCAGCAGTTTCTGAGATACTCCAACTACCCTGTCTGGCACCAACAATCATTTCACGGTCAAAGTCACTTAGATCCAGTTTCTTCACCATTTTGATACTTGCTGTGAACAAAGACTGAACCTCTTGACCATATCTACAGGCTTTTAAGCATTGAGTTGCTGTCACATGATTGGCTGATTAGATATTTGCATTAATGAGCAGGTGTACCTAATAAAGTGGCCACTGAGTGTATCTCGACGTGAACTTTGGAAATGAGTACAGTGCGCAGTTAGAAAATCATGTGTTTTGTGTTACTGCTTATATTTACACCATCCTTCAGTTGTTCGATACCTTCCACTGTGCGTAGTGTTAGCACAGCCTCAGAACAGAAAGACAACCCTTTCGAATGGAGATGAGGAGGAATTTCTTCAGCCAAAGGGTGGGATATCTGTGGAATTCATTGTCACTGAAGGCTGTGAAGGCCAAGCTATTTGATACATTTAAAGCAAAGGTTGATAGGTACTTAATTAGTTAGGGCTCCTCTATACCAAATGGTGATATCTTCCTCTTCATGTGCCTTGCGTGTTACACGCTTGGGCGATCATGGCTTTCCACATCGAACGATCCCTTGCAGCATCAATGATATCTTGCACACTTAGATCTGCTAGTTCTTTCACAGTGTCCATATATTTTCTTCTTTGCCTTCCTCTTCCGCGTTTCCCAGGCATACGACCTTGTGATGTAAGGTATTCTATTTCTCCCTTTCTAATGACATGGCCCAGAAATTTAAGTTTCCTCTCATTTAATGTTCTCATTAAAGATCTTTCCGTATGGGCACGTTGTAGCACTGTCTCATTAATTACCCTATCTCTATATGATATTTTCAGCATTCTTCTAAGAAACCACATTTCTGTTGCTTCTAAGTTTCTTTGGAGTTCTGGTGTTATACCACCTCAGAATGCTCTCCATGGTCTATGGGCCTCCAACCAATAAGCTGATAAGGCGACTATGTTATACGCACAAGCTTCCAGGAAAACCAAAAGCCAATAAACAGATTTTTCAAGATTCAAGTTTGTTTAATGTCATTTCCAGCACATAAGTGTAAAGGAGAATGAAACAATTGTTACTCCAGATGCAATGCAGCTAAAAAAAAACACAATAAGATAAAGAACAAAATAATAAAAAAGCACCATAAATATAAACAGATGAGATAACTTATATACACAGATTGATTGTATGTTTGTAACGTGAAGCTAGACGCACGAGTGTCTGTAGATTATGTGACCGGCAGGAAGTGATAAAGTAGTAGTGTTTGTGGGTATGACGGGTGGGTTAGCGGGTGGAGGAGTTTTTGAGTCTGGTGGTCCTGGCATGGGTGCTAAGTAGCTCCTCCCTGATAGGAGTGGGACAAGCAGTCCGTGAGCAGGGTAGGTGGGATCTTTCATGATGTTACTGGCACCTGTTTGTACATATGTCCTTGATGGCAGCGGGGCTAATGCAGTGGGCAGTTTTGTCTATCTCTTATAGAGCCTTCCTGTCTGCCACAATGCAGTTTCCTTACCATGCAGTGATTCAGCAAGTTGGGATGCTCTCTACAGCACATCTGCAGAGGGATGTAAGTACAGATGTGCACAGTCCAGCTGTCTTCAGCGTCCTCAGAAAGCAGAGGCATTGGTGAGCTTTCCTGATTATTTAATTCTATTGATGAGGATCCTATGCATTAATTACTTACTCATGTGAACAATTTATATCAAACCACATGTACAGATGGAGCCTTAATTTGTCTTTTTTTCTGAATGCTTGCAATGCAAAATTCCTTCAGAACTACATGAGGATGTCAGCTGAGGTTTTACTGTCAAACTGTCTGGACTGATGTATGATCCCGCAAGCTTCTGACTCAGAGGCTGGTGGGCTGCTCATCTGGGAGCGGAGGTGGAATGGAGAGTGCAACTAGACTCTGTTCGGATGAGTAAACTCCTCCATTCAGCTTTGCCCGTGCAGTACATTTCGAGTCTCACTATTAGTTCAAACCAAGTGCATTCTATCAAAAAATAAAGAGATAATCCATCTTTTTGCAGAGTGTTTGCCTTTCAAGAATACTTCGCTATGCCAAATAGAATCAGATTTAATATCATTGAATTAAATAGCATGAAATTTGTTTTACACGGCAGCACAGTGAAAAGGAATGAACAAACTATAAATTATAAAATAAATAAATAGCGCAAAAACAAGGAATAATGGATTCATGGACCATTCAGAAATCTGACTGTGGAGGGAAGGAAGCTGTTTCTGAATCACTGGATGTGGGTCTTCAGGCTCCTGTACCTCCACTCTGATGGCATGTCCTAGGTGATGAGGGTCCTTAGTGACGGATGCCACCTTCTTGAAGCACCGTATCTAGAAGATGCTCTGACGGTGTGGAGGCTTGTGTCCATGATGGAGCTGGCTGAGCCCCTACCCATCTGCTGCCTCTTGTGATCTTCTACATTGGAGACTTCATACCAGTCAGTGAGGCAAGCAGTCAGAATGCTCTTCACAGTCCATCTGTAAAAATTTGTAACGGTCTATAGTGAATACTGACGCTCCTTAAAACCCACAGGCTGTAGAGCTATGAGAGTACATTGATACATACCATGGAAGTGGGTTATAAAACTGGATTCTTGAGTCTTCACTAGAATATCCCTCAAGTAATGTTGGACAACTCTCGATTTAGGCACAGTGGCCACTTTATTAGCTACCTCCTGTATCTTAGATCATACTCCTTCCCCATTCTGATGTTTGGTCTGAAAAACAACCCAACCACTTGACCATGTCTGCATGTTTTTATGCATTGAGTTGCTTCCATGTGATTGGCTGGTTAGACATTTTCATTAAATAAGTGTACGTGTGTCCCCAATAAAGTGGCCACTCAGTGACTGTTCCTCACATGCCACCATTGTTTTCTTCAAAGCTATTCATTGGATGCAGACATCATCAGTAACACCACAAATGCCCTGAACCCCCTGACCATGTCTAACTCGGAAGAAATTCTGCAGATGCTGGGAATCCACAATATACACTCAAAATGGTTGGGGGGTGGGAATCAAATTAAAGAGGCTAGGCGTGAGGAGGTTAGTTCACAACAGGGGGATGGGAACCAGTGCAGAGAGACAGAGGGGTGTAAAGTGAGGGTAGAAGCAAAAAGTACAAAGGAGAAAAGTAAAAGTGGCAGGCCGACAAATCCAGGGCAAGCATTAAAAAGGGCCACTTTTCAGCATAATTGTACAAGGGCTAAGAGAGTTGTAAAAGAGCGCCTGAAGGCTTTGTGTGTCAATGCAAGGAGCATTCGTAACAAGGTGGATGAATTGAAAGTGCAGATTGTTATTAACGATTATGATATAGTTGGGATCACAAAGACATGGCTCCAGGGTGACCACGGATGGGAGCTCAACGTTCAGGGATATTCAATATTCAGGAGGGACAGACATGAAGGAAGGGGAGGTGGGGTGGCGTTGCTGGTTAAAGAAGAGATTAACGCAATAGAAAGGAAGGACATAAGCCGGGAAGATGTGGAATCGATATGGGTAGAGCTGCGTAACACTAAGGGGCAGAAGACGCTGGTGGGAGTTGTGTACATGCCACCTAACAGTAGTAGTGAGGTCGGAGATGGTAATAAACAGGAAATTAGAAATGTGTGCAATAAAGGAACAGCAGTTATAATGGGTGACTTCAATCTACATGTAGACTGGGTGAACCAAATTGGTAAAGGTGCTGAGGAAGAGGATTTCTTGGAATGTATGCGGGATGGTTTTTTGAACCAACATGTCGAGGAACCAACTAGAGAGCAGGCTATTCTGGACTGGGTTTTGAGCAATGAGGAAGGGTTAATTAGCAATCTTGTCGTGAGAGGTCCCTTGGGTAAGAGTAACCATAATATGGTGGAATTCTTCATTAAGATGGAGAGTGAGATAGTTAATTCAGAAACAAAGGTTCTGAACTTAAAGAGGGGTAACTTTGAAGGTATGAGATGTGAATTAGCTAAGATAGACTGGCAAATAACACTTAAAGGATTGACGGTGGATATGCAATGGCAAGCATTTAAAGGTTGCATGGATGAACTACAACAATTGTTCATCCCAGTTAGGCAAAAGAATAAATCAAGGAAGGTAGTGCACCCGTGGCTGACAAGGGAAATTAGGGATAGTATCAATTCCAAAGAAGAAGCATACAAATTAGCCAGAGAAAGTGGCTCACCTGAGGACTGGGAGAAATTCAGAGTTCAGCAGAGGAGGACAAAGGGCTTAACTAGGAAGGGGAAAAAAGATTATGAGAGAAAACTAGCAGGGAACATAAAAACAGACTGTAAAAGCTTTTATAGATATGTAAAAAGGAAAAGACTGGTAAAGACAAATGTAGGTCCCCTGCAGACAGAAACAGGTGAATTGATTATGGGGAGCAAGGACATGGCAGACCAATTGAATAATTACTTTGGTTCTGTCTTCACTAAGGAGGACATAAATAGTCTTCCAGAAATAGTAGGGGACAGAGGGTCCACTGAGATGGAGGAACTGAGCGAAATACATGTTAGTAGGGAAGTGGTGTTAGGTAAATTGAAGGGATTGAAGGCAGATAAATCCCAGGGCCAGATGGTCTGCATCCTAGAGTGCTTAAGGAAGTAGCCCAAGAAATAGTGGATGCATTAGTGATAATTTTTCAAAACTCGTTAGATTCTGGACTAGTTCCTGAGGATTGGAGGGTGGCTAATGTAACTCCACTTTTTAAAAAAGGCGGGAGAGAGAAACTGGGGAATTATAGACCGGTTAGCCTAACGTCGGTGGTGGGGAAAATGCTGGAGTCAGTTATCAAGGATGTGATAACAGCACATTTGGAAAGCGGTGAAATGATCGGACAAAGTCAGCATAGATTTGTGAAAGGAAAATCATGTCTGACGAATCTCATAGAATTTTTTGAGGATGTAACTAGTAGAGTGGATAGGGGAGAACCAGTGGATGTGGTATATTTGGATTTTCAAAAGGCTTTCGACAAGGTCCCACACAGGAGATTAGTGTGCAAACTTAAAGCACACGGTATTGGGGGTAAGGTATTGGTGTGGGTGGAGAATTGGTTAGCAGACAGGAAGCAAAGAGTGGGAATAAACGGGACCTTTTCAGAATGGCAGGCGGTGACTAGTGGTGTACTGCAAGGCTCAGTGCTGGGACCCCAGTTGTTTACAATATATATTAATGACTTGGATGAGGGAATTAAATGCAGCATCTCCAAGTTTGCGGATGACACGAAGCTGGGTGGCAGTGTTAGCTGTGAGGAGGATGCTAAGAGGATGCAGGGTGACTTGGATAGGTTGGGTGAGTGGGCAAATTCATGGCAGATGCAATTTAATGTGGATAAATGTGAAGTTATCCACTTTGGTGGCAAAAATAGGAAAACAGATTATTATCTGAATGGTGGCCGATTAGGAAAAGGGGAGGTGCAACGAGACCTGGGTGTCATTATACACCAGTCATTGAAAGTGGGCATGCAGGTACAGCAGGCGGTGAAAAAGGCGAACGGTATGCTGGCATTTATAGCAAGAGGATTCGAGTACAGGAGCAGGGAGGTACTACTGCAGTTGTACATGGCCTTGGTGAGACCACACCTGGAGTATTGTGTGCAGTTTTGGTCCCCTAATCTGAGGAAAGACATCCTTGCCATAGAGGGAGTACAAAGAAGGTTCACCAGATTGATTCCTGGGATGGCAGGACTTTCATATGAAGAAAGACTGGATGAACTGGGCTTGTACTCGTTGGAATTTAGAAGATTGAGGGGGGATCTGATTGAAACGTATAAGATCCTAAAGGGATTGGACAGGCTAGATGCAGGAAGATTGTTCCTGATGTTGGGGAAGTCCAGAACGAGGGGCCACAGTTTGAGGATAGAGGGGAAGCCTTTTAGGACCGAGATTAGGAAAAACTTCTTCACACAGAGAGTGGTGAATCTGTGGAATTCTCTGCCACAGGAAACAGTTGAGGCCAGTTCATTGGCTATATTTAAGAGGGAGTTAGATATGGCCCTTGTGGCTATGGGGGTCAGGGGGTATGGAGGGAAGGCTGGGGCGGGGTTCTGAGTTGGATGATCAGCCATGATCATAATTAATGGCGGTGCAGGCTCGAAGGGCCGAATGGCCTACTCCTGCACCTATTTTCTATGTTTCTATGTTTCTATGTAAAATGCTGGAAGAGCTCAGCAGCTCAGGTAGCATCTATGGAAATGAATAATCAATTGACATTTGGGCTGAGGCCCTTCATCAGGACTAGAAAGGAAGAGGAAAGAAGTCATAATATGCATGGAGGGGAGGAGAACGGGAACAAGCTGGAAGGTGGAAGATAAAACCAGGTGGGTAGGGGATGAGATGAATCAAAAGCTTGGCGGTGATAGGTGGACAAGATAAAGGGCTGAAGAAGAAGGAATCTGATAGGAGAAGCGAGTGGGAGAAAGGGAATGAGGATGGGCACCAGGGAGAGGTGACAGACAGGTGAGAAGAAGAAAAGACATAAGAGGAGAACTAGAGTGGGGATTGGAAGAAGAGAGAAAATTATTGGAAGCTAAAGAAATTAATGTTCATGCCTGTTCCATATCTCTATGCTTTTATGCATCAAGGGTGTAGAATTGTTATTTTCTTTGTAATTTATTTTCTTATTTGTGCTTCTGTTTTATATGGTCTGTGTGAAGTCGTGAACATAGATTTGTGGTAGTGTGCAGTGTGTAGTTTAACAGCATTATCATACTGTCTAAGTGCAACTTAACATGGAAATCCCAGAGCTTGTCTCATCACTTCTTCAGACTGCTGTGGTTGGTCACCTTGCCCAATAGAATTGAGAGGTATTATTTAGACTGATGGAACTTCAAAGTATTCTGAGCTAGTTCCTCAGAAAGAGAATCTAGCATCGCTCTGCTAATAACCCAGAAACTCTAAGCACCAATAGGAATCAGGTGCATGCTTCTGGCATATTTCTCGAAGTTGGAAAAATATCCTTGGATATGATATCACTTTGATACAGCCGCATTGGGCAGATGTAGTCTGTGAAAATTGGGAGCACCAAATCATACACCCAGTGGACTCTTTGTTAGATATACCAGTACGCCTGCTTGTTAATGCAAACATCTAATCAGTCAATAATCTAGGAAGGAAAAGTGTCTATCCCTCTGGAGGTTCAATGAGCGGATAACAGGGGTCAGCACAATGAGTGCACTGATAGAGTCACTGCCCACGCTTCCAGAGACCCAGGACTCAGTGGGATGTGGGTCCTGTGACTGTGCATCCTCCCCAAGGTCCAGTTTCAGTGCTGTATCTCTCTTTGACTCCATTAATCCTTAACATACAAGTGGGCCAGAAAATGTCAAATTTTCATTCTATTTTTCAGCTGGGAACATTCTGAGAGCCAGACAAAATGTTTTGCAGAGATGCTATGCTATCAGATGATTTCAACAATTAAGAGATTATTCTGTAATATCATTTAAGCATTAGAATTTTCACCATAAATTTATTCCATCTTACAAACGTACTTGCTCCATTGGAATTTTGTTCCCTGGTGCATTTATGAAAGACTTATATACCCATGACATCCTAAAGCAAGCAACTCCTTTAGACTCTTGGCAGTATGGAGGATCAGAGGGATCTTGGGGTCTGAGTCCATAGGACATTCAAACCTGCTGCACAGGTTGACTCCGTAGTTAAGAAGGCATATGGTGCATTGGCCTTCATCAATCGTGGGATTGAGTTTAAGAGCCGAGAGGTAATGTTACAGCTGTATAGGACCCTGGTCAGGTCCCACTTGGAGTACTGTGCTCAGTTCTGGTCACCTCACTACAGGAAGGATGTGGAAACAATGGAAAGGATGCAGAGGAGATTTAGAAGGATGTTGCCTGGATTGGGGAGCATGCCTTTCGAGAATAGGTTGAGTGAACTTTGCCTTTTCTCCTTGGAATGATGGAAGATGAAAGGTGACCTGATAGAGGTGTATAAGATGATGAGAGACATTGATCGTGTGGATAGTCAGAGACTTTTTCCCAGCTATCATGAGAGGGCATGGTTTTAAGGTGCTTGGAAGTAGGTACAGAGGAGATGTCAGGGGTAATTTTTTTATGCAGAGTGGTGAGTGTATGGAATGGGCAGCCGGTGACGGTTGTGGAGGTGGATACGATAGGGTCTTTTAAGAGATTAATAGAGCACTATGGGTAACCCTAGGTAATTTCTGAAGCACAGCATTGTGGGCCGAAGGACCTGTATTGTGCTGTAGTTTTTCCATGTTTCTATGCTTCTAATTTAACTGTCAGAGAGTAACTTACAGATGACAAGAGAAAGGTTACACAATTAAATCACTTCAGTTGTGTAATGTCGACTTCAGACACTACAAAGACAGTTTAGCAGTACTTCCCTACCATTTTGGAAGCACCATTAATGTTGTCACTTTATAGAAGATTTCTCTAGACAGAGTTGTAAAAGAGCTATCTGAAGAGTGGTAGGACTGAATCAAAAGCTGCTCATCCAACAGAGTTTGGTGTTATGGCAGTATGAAATTGTCCTTGAGTATACAGCTCAAATACCATCTATAAATTTGCCGATGATACAGCCACCATTGGTAGAATCTCAGGTGGTGACGGGAGGGTGTACAGGAGTGAGATATGCCAACTAGTGGAATAGTGCCGTAGCAACAACTTGGCACAATGTCAGTGAGATGAAAGAACTGAAGGGTAAGACGAAGAAACACATACCAATCCTCATAGAGGTATCAGAAGGTAGATCTAATCTGGTCCCAACATAGTGATGTAGTTATAAAGAAGACAAGACAGCGGCTATACTTTATTAGGAATTTGAAGAGATTTGGCATGTCAACAAATACACTCAAAAACTTCTATAGTTTTACCATGGAGAGCATTCTGACAGGCTGCATCACTGTCTGGTATGGGGGGGGGGGGGCTACTGCACAGGACCAAAAGAAGCTGCAGAGGGTTGTAAATCTAGTCAGCACCATCTTGGGCACTAGCCTGCAAAGTATCCAGGACATCTTCAGGGAGCGGTGTCTCAGAAAGGCAGTGTCCATTACTAAAGACCCCCAGCACCCAGGGCATGCCCTTTTCTCACTGTTACCATCAGGTGGGAGGTGCAGAAGCCTGAAGGCACACACTCAGCGATTCAGGAACAGCTTCTTCCCCTCTGCCGCCCGATTCCTAAATGGACACTGAAGCTTTGGACACTACCTCACTTTAAAAAAAAATTCTGTTTTTGCACATTTTTAAATCTATTCAATATATGTAATTGACTTACTTGTTTATTTATTATTTTAATTTAATTTATTATTATTATTTTCTCTCTCTCTGCTAGATTATGTATTGCATTGAACTGCTGCTGCTAAGTTAACAAATTTCACGTCACATGCCGGTGATAATAAACCTGATTCTGATTCTGATTCTGACATCAGTATTTACACAGACAAGGGATTTTTTCAAAGCTACCATCAGGGAAAATAAAAGATAGATTAGTTTTATTTGTCACATGTATATAAAGACATCGAAACGCGCAGTGAAATGTGGCATTTGTATCACCCTTTGAGATGTGCTGCAATGTACGGGAATGTATATCTTCGGAATGTAGGAGGAAACCAGAGCACCTGGAGGAAACCCACATAGTTACAGAATGTAAAACTCCTTTTAGACAGGGGCAGGAATTGAACCCTGATCTGTGATTGCTGCCACTGTACAGCAATTATGTTAACTGCTAGGCTACCAAAGAACTTGTATGCACACACAAAGAGCTAAAATTAGACCTAAAGGGCCTGGCAGTCCTGACAATTGACTGGTTTGGTTTGCAAGTTGTAAGAGTGATTCCTCGATCCCTGAGGATGAAGGAATAGCGAAGTAATTGCAGTTCTACTTGGGAAGAGAAACATTTCCAGGTGCTCGAATGATCCAAATTTATACCCCATGAAAGTGATATTCATGGTATGAATATTGCTTTCTCCTTCCAGCAAAAAAAGGATTCTCCCTCCTCCCCCCTTCTTCTTCTATTTATCACTCTGACCCGTTAGCTCTTCTCACCTTCCCCTGGTGCTCCTCCTCCTTCCCTTTTTCCTATGGTCCACTCTCCTCTCCTATCAAATTCCTTCCTCTACAGCCTTTGTCCTTACCCACCCACCTCGCTTCACCTATCACCTTCTAGCTGTCCCCTTTCCGCCCACCCACCTTTTTATATTGTCATCTTTCCTGTTCTTTGCATGAAGAAGGGTCTCAGCCCGAAACATTGACTGTTTATTCATTTCCATAGATGCTGCCTGACCTGCTGCGTTCCTCCACCATTTTGTCAATATTAGCAACACATTCGCTTGTTAGTGTTTTGTGAATGTTACACTGCTGCTGGAAAATATATCTCTGGTACATGCAGGGAAGTCGGTGGTGTAAAATCTACAAGAAAAATGATCAAGGAGAAAGTTAACAGCTACTTGGATAGAAATGGAGCAATGAAAGAGTTTACACAGCTCCTGTAGTAAGATGAGACCGCAGTAGTTGAGAGCTGAACTAACTCAGATAGGAGAGTGTTAGACTAAATTTCTGAAGGTTCTTGTTTCAAACCCAGTTTTTATTGAGATGGCACAGGAGAGTAGTGACTAGCAAAATGCTATGACAGTGCCAGTGACCCGGGTTCAATTCCACTACTGTTTGTTCTTCATGTAAGCACGCGGGTTTCCACTGGATGTTCCAGTGTCCTCCCACATTCCAAAGATGTACGGGTTCATAGGTTAATTGGTCACATGGGTGTATTGGGCAGCATGGACTCGTTAGGTCAGAAGGACCTGTTACTGTACCTCTGCAAAATAAATAAATAAGTAACTGCAGACAATATTAAATGTTTCATTCAGTTAGCTATTAGAGAGCAGCACAGTAGTGTTATGAGTAGAGCTGTTGACTTACAGCAACAGAGCTGTGTTCAGTCTTAACTTTCGATGCTGTCCTTGTGGAGTTTGCACATTCTTCCTATGATCAGGTCCGTTTCCTCTGGGTGCTTTGGTTTCCCGCCACATCCCAGTAATGTGCAGGTTGGGAGACCACCACAAAATTACCCCAGTGTGTGAGAGTATCGTAGAATCTGACTAGGCAGACCTCCTAGAGGGCCACAACCTCATTGTTGGCTTTGGAGAGTTGCGTGCTCAATGGCCCAGAGAGCTATGTCGGCTAGAGTCAGTGCTTTGGCTCTTGGTTGGGTCACCCATGTTAAACAGGTCAAGGGGTAGAGGTCAGAGTAAGAGTGGTCCACTGGTCTTCCAGGTTTGGGGGTTCAGTTCAGGGCTAACAACCCTGACTGGTCGACAAAATAGTTATAGAGACAACAATGAAGAATCCTTCTATATCTGAGTGTGATGGTATTCTTGAGTCTCCACCCAGCACTTGCATTAACAGTGGCGAAAGCCAAAAGGAAGCCACCAACAGGTTGAAGGAAGCTCTGGATATGCCAGAGGTGGAGGATCTTCATTGCTGCCCTAAATGCCAGTGGTGTAACAGGCAGGTTAATCAATCAATGAAGAGGGGGCAGTTAACGAGAATATGGGTAAAATAAATATCAGGATTTATACAGGGAGTGAACTAATTAGTGAAATGTTTCAGAACACAAAGACCAGTGTACTTTTGACATTCAAGATCCGATGCCAAAAATAATGGGTATTAAGGAGAAGGCAAACATTTTAAATTGTACACAGATTTTAAGAGGTGCAAGATGATATGGCACGTTGATACAGTCCACAATTTTTGGTGGCAGAACAGGATAACAACTTAATACATAATCCCTGGGGATACTTGTGTTTGACATACAGAGCAAAAAAAAAGTTAGCAGTTGTAGTTAACTAGTATAAACCATCAATTTGTCACTGGGGATAGCATCCAATTCTTGATCATAAACAGTATGAAGACTTTAAACACTCATTACTTTTTATTGATGTTAACACAGAGCTAGCACTGCTTGTTAAAGTTCAGTAAAGATTAAGATCGTGATGTCCCTAACACATCTGTGCTGAGCTTTCATTTGCAATAGAGAAATTGCTCTGCACAGAGCACAGAGAAAATTGACATGGATTTTGCTGGAACTTGAGGACCTGAGTAACAGGGAAAGGTTGAATAGGCTAGGATTTTATCACCTGGAGTGTAGGAGAATGAGGAGGAGATTTGTTAGAGGTATTCAAAATTATGAAGGTATAGATAGAGAAAATCCAAGCAGACTTTTCCACTGATATTGGGTAAAGCTTCAGTGGAAAACTTCAAAGAGGGTAAGACAAAGAAGCACAAACTGGTCCTCATCGAGGGAGTGTCAGAAGTGAAATGAATGAGCAATTTCAAGTTGCTGGGTGTCAACATCTCTGAGGATCTCTCCTGGGCCCAACGTATCGATACAGTTACAAAGATGGCACAACAGTGGCTATATATCGTTAACAGTTTGAGGAGATTTGGTACGTCACCAAAGACACTTGCGAATTTCTACAGATGTACCGAGCAGAACATTCAGATATGCTGCATCACCATTGGGTGTGGTGGGGTGGGGTGAGAGCACTGCATAGCATCAAAATAAGCAGTTCAAAGTTCTAACCTGAGACAGCTCCACCATGGGCAGTAGTTTCCCCAGCAACCAGGATATATTCAAGGAGCAATGCCTCCAAAAGGCAGCATCCATCATTAGGGATCCCCATCATCCAGGACAAGCCTTGTTCTCATTGCTAGCATCAGGGAGGAGGTACGGCAGCCTGAAGGCACACACTCAATGATTCAGGAACAGTTTCTTCCCCTCTGTCATCAATTTCTGAATGGACATTGAACCCACAAACACGACTTCACTACTTTTTTTCTCTGTTATCTCCATTTATTTAACTTTGTATATAATATATGTATATAATATATGTATATGTTTTCTTACTGTTTTTATTATTATGTATTGCATTGTACTGCTATGCATAACATAGAAACATAGAAAATAGGTGCAGGAATAGGCCATTCGGCCCTTCGAGCCTGCACCGCCATTCAGTATGATCATGGCTGATCATCCAACTCAGAACCCTGTACCTGCCTTCCCTCCATACCCCCTGATCCCTTTAGCCACAAGGGCCATATCTAACTCCCTCTTAAATATAGCCAATGAACTGGCCTCAACTGTTTCCTGTGGCAGAGAATTCCACAGATTCACCACTCTCTGTTTGAAAAAGTTTTTCCTTTTCTCAGTCCTAAAAGGCTTCTCCTTTATCCTTAAACTGTGACCCCTCATTCTGGACTTCCCCAACATCGGGAACAATCTTCCTACATCTAGCCTGTCCAATCCCTTTAGAATTTTATACGTTTCAATAAGATCCCCTCTCAATCTTCTTTAAGTTCCAGAGAGTAATTGAGGGGGGATCAAATTTCATGACATATGCCAGTGATATTAAACCTCATTCTGATTCTGAAGTGGGAGAAGGTGACCAGGGCACCTGAAGGTCCTAGAGAGCCAATGAATAATGGTGTTCACAAGAAAAAGATCAAAGAGAAAAAGATTTGTTTTATTTGTTACATGTGCACCGAAATATACATCAAAGTGCATTGCTTTGTGTCAAATCAAATCAGCAAGGATTGTGCAGAGGGCAGCCTTCAAATGTTGCCAGTGACCTCGCATGACCACAGCTCACGAACCCTAACTGTATATCTTTGTAATATGGGAGGAAACTGGAGCACCCGAAGAAAACTACATGGTCACAAGTATCAAATACAAACTCCTTACACACAGCAGTGGGAATTGAAACTCGATCAAAGTTCAAAGTAAAATTGATTATCAGAGTACATACATGTCACCACATATGACCCTGAGATTCTTTTTCCTGCAGGCATATTTAGCAAATCTATAGAATAGTAACAGTAAACAGGATCAATGAACAACAAATGGTGCAAATACAGATATAAATGAATAGCAATAAATAATGAGAGTATGAAATAACAAGATAAAGTGAGACCATCGGTTGAGGGAACACCAGAAATAGAATGAGTGTAGTTATCCCCTTTTTGTTCAAGAGTCTTTTGTTATGATCGATGACAAGATGATGCTGTAAAGCGATGCAATAACCACTACGCTAGCATGCCAAGGGCATCTCCGTTGTGCAAAGAAGTCCTGGACACCCAATAAGCAATGTTTTTTAGGATGTTGACTACATTGAGAATATTAACTATAAATAGAAATTGGACAAACTTGAATTATAGTGTATTCTCTGGAGCTGGAGCAGAATTATATGAAGCTGTGAGAGGCATAAAAGGTTATATAGTCAGATTATCTTCTGGGGTAGAAATATCAAATGCTAAAGGACATATCTCTCAGGTGAGATAGTAAGTGTACAAAGAGGATGTGTGAGACAAGTTTTTTTATACAATAAGTGGGAAGTGTCTAGAATGATCTGCCACAGGATATGGTGAAAGCAGCAAACACGAGGAAATCTGCAGATGCTGGAATTTCAAGCAACACACATAAAAGTTGCTGGTGAACACAGCAGACCAGGCAGCATCTCTAGGAAGAGGTACAGTCGACGTTTCGGGCCAAGACCCTTCGTCAGGATTAACTGAAAGAAGAGCTAGTAAGAGACTTGAATGTGGGAGGGGGAGGGGGAGATCCAAAATGATAGGAGAAGACAGGAGGGGGAGGGATGGAGCCAAGAGCTGGACAGGTGATTGGCAAAAGGGATATGAGAGGATCATGGGACAGGAGGCCTAGGGAGAAAGAAAAGGGGGAGGGGGGAAAACAGAGGATGGGCAAGGGGTATAGTGAGAGGGACAGAGGGAGAAAAAGGAGAGAGAGAGAAAGAATGTGTGTATATAACGAATGGGGTACGAGGGGGAGGTAGGGCATTAGCGGAAGTTTGAGAGGTCAATGTTCATGCCATCAGGTTGGAGGCTACCCAGACGGAATATAAGGTGTTGTTCCTCCAACCTGAGCGTGTCTTCATCTTTACAGTAGAGGAGGCCGTGGATAGACATATCAGAATAAGAATGGGACGTGGAATTAAAATGTGTAGCCACCAGGAGATCCTGTTTTCTCTGGTGGACAGAGTGTAGGTGTTCAGCAAAAACATCTCCCAGCCTGTGTCGGGTCTCGCCAATATATAGAAGACCACATCGGGAGCACCGGACGCAGTATACCACCCCAGCCGACTCACAGGTGAAGTGTCGCCTCACCTGGAAGGACTGTCTGGGGCCCTGAATGGTAGTGAGGGAGGAAGTGTAAGGGCATGTGTAGCACTTGTTCCGCTTACAAGGATAAGTGCTAGGAGGGAGATCAGTGGGGAGGGAGGGGAGGGACGAATGGACAAGGGAGTTGCGTAGGGAGCGATCCCTGCAGCAAGCAGAGGGGGGGAGGGAGGGAAAGATGTGCTTAGTGGTGGGATCCCGTTGGAGGTGGCAGAAGTTACGGAGAATTATATGTTGGACCCGGAGGTTGGTGGAGTGGTAGGTGAGGACCAGGGGAACCCTATTCCCAGTGGGGTGGCGGGAGGATGGAGTGAGAGCAGATGTGCGTGAAATGGGGGAGATGCATTTGAGAGCAGAGTTGATGGTGGAGGAAGGGAAAGCAGATCTGATAACAACGTTTCTGAAGCATTTAGACAGGCACATGAATAGACAAAGAATGGAGGGATATTGAGACCATCGACTCAGCGTTCTCAGTAATATCCTGAATATTTCTTCTCCACTTTCAGTTGTCAATGGCCACAGATGCCCAGGAATCTGTGCGAAGTTATTTACCATAGCACAAAGCTTGAGAAGTAGTCAGCAGGTGTTTCACACATACTGATGCCAACATAGCATGCCCTTGATGTTCAGCAAAACAACACAAGCAACAGCAACAAAACCAGACAACAACAGCAAAACAAGTTCCTTGTCAACCAGCCTCCCACTCCCACATATGAACAGACCTCTAATCCCAGGACAGGCCATCATTGGGCCTCTAGTCTTGGGTCTCAAACTCTCAGACTCACAGACAATTCACCTCCAACTTTGGACTTCACAGGTTTTACTTTTGGCCTTGGCTTCTGGACCCAAACAGACCTGGTGACCCGGGCCCTCATGACCCTTTTGGTCTTCAACTTCAGTCTTTAATCTTCAGGCTTCTACATTCACTGTGCTCTGGACTTCGACCTTTGGCTTTGTCCTCTGGACTTCACTGACATCTGGACTTGGCTGATCATGGCTTTGACCTTCAGCCTTGACTTCCAGACTCACAAGGTCCTATGACCCCTGGTATGCAAATATCTTCCAAGCATTGTAATTGTACCCACTTCCACCATCTCCTATGGCATCTTCATATACTCACTACCTTTTGTCTGAAAATGTTTCCACTCAACTTCCCTTTAAACCTTTACCCTCTCACCTTAAATCTATGTTTTAGACACTCCCTTTCCTGGGAAAATGATAATAGCTATTTACTTTATCTACGCCCCTCATGATTTTATAAGCCTCTGTAAAGTCACCCTTGAACCACAAAGCTCCAGAGAAAAATATACAAGCCTATCCCATCTCATTGTAACTCAAGCATTCCAGTCCTGCTAATTTCCTCATGAAACTTTTCTGCAGCTTTTTATCTAAATCCTGACATGCACTTATCAAAGCCACAGTGAGAAGGCAGTTCCCCAAGGGCTATTAAAGGTGGGAGATAAATGCTGTCCCTTCCAACAGTGGGCAAGTTATGACAAATGACTTCAAATTACTGAAAGCTGACATTTCAGGTAACCTGCTTTGAGCCCAACTCATTGACGTTCTCTTGAAGGAGGCATGCCATGTCCGTGCTTTTGTAGAATTTAAAGGAGATTTGGATGGTCACTAAATACTTGATTCATTTTTATTTTATTTATTTAGAGATACAGATAGGACAGGCCCTTCCAGACCAACAAACTATGCTGCACAGCAGCTCAGCTGTTTGGCTCTAGCCTAATCACAGGGCAATTTCTAATGACCAATTAACCTAGTAAATTACACGTCTTTGGACTTTGGGAGGAAAGTAGAGTACCTGGAGAAATCCCACACGGTTCACAGTGTACAAACTTCTTACAGGTGACACTAGAATTGAACTCTGAACTCCGCTACCCCGAGCTATAGTTGCATTGCGCGAACCACTATGCCACTGTGGTGCCCACATATTCCTATAGATGGACTGTAGGAAGTAGTTGCACCATGCCCTGGTATGGCAGTCTCAATGACCAGGAACACAAGAGAGTATTGGACACAGCCCAGTCCATAATGGGCACAGCCTTCCTCACCATCGAAAACATCCACAAGAAGCTACATTATTAATCCCCACTATCCATGTCATGTCTCCCTTTGGCTGTTACCGAACAGCAGAATGTATGGAAGTTTGGAATCCTACAACGTCAGAATCAGGAACAGCAACTGACCTTCATGGCCCTAATTCTACCTCAGCAACAGAATACTATAGATACGCTGTGGGCCAAGACGGCGACTGTTCATTCCCCTCCATAGATGCTGCTTGATTCGCTGAGTTCCTCCAAGATTTTCTATGTTTTGCTCAGGACTTTCAGTGTCTGAGGATCTCTTGTGTTTATGAGATCTTCTTCTTCTTCGTGTGCATTGCGCGTTACACGCTTGGGTGATCATGGCTCTCCACATCGAAAGATCCCATGCAGCGTCAATGATCTCTCATTCACTTAGATCTGTTAGTTCTTTCACAGTGTACATATATTTTCTTCTTTGTCTTCCTCTACCATGTTTCCCAGGCACATGGCCTTATAATGTAAGGCATTCTATTTCTTCCTTTCTGATGACATGGCCTAGGAATTTAACTTTCCTCGCATTTAATGTTCTCATTAAAGATCATTTTGTATGGGCATGTTGGAGTACTGTCTCATTAGGTACCCTATCTCTATATGATATTTTCAGCATTCTTCTAAGAAACGACATTTCTGTTGCTTCTAAGTTTCTTTGGAGTTCTGGTGTTACAGTCCAAGTCTCGGAAGCACACAGCAAGATTGACCAGATGTAGCATTTTAGTAGCCTAAGCCTTGTTGTCATAGAAAAATGTCTGTTGGTAAAAATAGATTTCATTTTTCGGAAGTTCATTTTGGCAATGGCAATTCTTCTTTTTATTTCTACTTTACTTCTAGCATCTTGTGATATAAAACTACCAAGGTAATTAAGGTTGGTCTTTTGTTCAGTCTCTTGGTTACCGATGTATAGTTGGCAATTGGGAGTATCCTGCTTTGATAATACCATACATTTGGTTTTTTAACAGTTGATGGTTAGACCAAAATCGGCACTTGTTTGTACTACTTTGTTTAGGAGGATTTGTAGGTCTTCTGCAGCACTTGCTATTAAGGTGGTATCATCTGCATATCTTATGTTGTTGATGTTAACACCTCCAATTTTTATCCCATCTAGGTCTTCTATTTCTCTGAGAATCATTTCACTATAGATATTAAATAATTCTAGTGAGACAACGCATCCCTTTCTAATTCCTTTTTGAATTTTAGTCCAACTGCTTATATTATCATTAATTTTTACCGCTGCCGTTTGATTCCAATATAAATTTTGAAGCAGTTGTTGGTCCCTTCTGTCTATGTTTAATTTAGCAAGAATTTGAAATAATTTTTCATGTTGCACTTTGTCAAATGCTTTAGTGAAATCAGTAAAACAGAAAAAGGCATCATTTTGATATTAAATTGCCCTTTCTGAAAGCATTCGTTGTATGAAAATTGTGTTCCTAGTTCCTCTATCCTCAATATACCCATGTTGCAGATTTTGAAGTTTCTGGCCTTAACTTGTTTTTAATTTGACTCAAAATAATTCTCAGGAAAATCTTTACTATGTGACTCATAAGACTGATTGTTCTATAATTTTCACAGTCACTAGTTCCAGGAATTTTTGGCAGAGTTATAAATACTGTTTTCAAGAGATCGTCAGGAAATACACCAGACTCATAAGTGCTATTAAACAGTTCAGGAAGAGTATCTATGCCCAGATCTTCTAGAGCTTGCATCATTTCCACGAAATTTCATCGGGTCCAGTGTCTTTTCTATATTTCATGCTTTTCATTGCTTTAGTTATTTCTTCTTTGGTAATAGGTGGGCCAGAATTTGGGTGTTTAATATCTGGGGATTCCCCTCTATTATCTTCAAAAAGTTGCTTTATTTACAGAGTCCACCTCTCACATACAGTGGCATGCAAAAGTTTGGGCACCCCTGGTCAAAATTTCTGTTACTGTGAATAGCCAAGCAAGTAAAAGATGAACAGATTTCCAAAAGGCATAAAGTTAAAGATGAGACATTTCTTTAATATTTTAAGCAAGAAAACTTTTTTTATTTCCATCTTTTACAGTTTCAAAATAACAAAAAGGGAAAAGGGCCCAAAGCAAAAATGTGGGTCCCCTGCATGGCAGTATTTAGTAACACCCCCTTTGGCAAGTATCACAGCTTGTAAACACTTTCTGTAAACACAAAATACTCTGCAGATGCTGGGGTCAAAGCAACAGTCGCAACACGCTGGAGGAACGCAGCAGGTCGGGCAGCATCCGTGGAAACGATCAATCAACGTTTGGGGCTGGAACCCTTCGTCAGGACTGAAGAGAGAAGGGGCAGAGGCCCTATAAAGAAAGTGGGGGAGGGTGGGAAGGAGAAGGCTGGTAGATTCCAGGTGAAAAACCAGTAAGGAAAAGATAAAGGGGTGGGGGAGGGGAAGCAGGGAGGTGATAGGCGGGAAAGGTGAAGAAGGAATAGGGGAAAACACAATGGGTAGTAGAAGGAGGCAGAACTATGAGGGAGGTGATAGGCAGCTGGGGGAGGGGGCAAAATGAAATAGGGATAGGGAAGGGAAGGGGAGGGAATTACCGGAAGTTAGAGAATTCTATGTTCATACCAAGGGGCTGGAGACTACCTAGACAGTATATGAGGTATTGCTCCTCCAAACTGAGTTTAGCCTCATCATGGCAGTAGAGGAGGCCATGTATGGACATATCCGAATGGGAATGTGAAACAGAGTTGAAGTGGGTGGCAAACACTTTTTGTAGCCAGCTAAGAGTTTTTCAATTCTTGTTTGGGGGATTTTCACCCATTCTTCCTTGCAAAAGGCTTCTAGTTCTGTGAGATCTTGGGCCGTCTTGCATGCACTGCTCTTTTTAGATCTATCCACAGATTCTCGATGATGCTTAGGTCAGGGGTCTGTGAGGGTCATGGCAAAACCTTCAGCTTGCACCTCTTGGGGTAGTCCATTGTGGCTTTTGAGGTGTGTTTAGGTTCATTATCCTGTTGTAGAAGCCATCCTCTTTTCATCTTCGGCTTTTTTACAGATAGTGTGATGTTTGCTTCCAGAATATGCTGGTATTTACTTGAATTCATTCTTCCCTCTACCAGTAAATGTTCCCCGTGCCACTGGCTGCAACACAAGCCCAAAGCATGATCGATCCACCTCCATGCTTAACAGTTGGAGAGGGGTTCTTTTCATGAAATACTGCACCCTTTTTTCTCCAAACATATCTTTGCTCATTACAGCCAAAATTCAGGTTTAGAAGTTTGCAAAGGAACATCTAAACAAGCCTGATGCATTTTGGAAACAAGTCCTGTGGACTGATGAAGTTAAAATAGAACTTTTTGACCGCAATGAGCAAAGGTATGTTTGGAGAAAAAAGGGTGCAGAATTTCATGAAAAGAACCCCTCGGGATTCTCCAGGAGGCGCTCATGGAGTGAGGTTATTTCTGGCTTTGCTCCATTACCGTTACTCTTTTTTAAACTTATGATCTCCCTTATTCAACTTATTTTTACCTACACTAGAAGATTTACTCTATACTATTGATTTTTCCTTGAACTGTAACTGTGAAATTTGAAGAAATGAGCAAAGAAATAAGTACAAGATCTAAAGTGCGAGACCCTAAAAACAGGAAGGATTCCAACGGGAATGGGGAAAAAAAAGGTGAACCCAAGCAAACTGAACTATCTTATAATATTCTGTTGAAACTTTTAAATGAAAAATTTGAAGAGCAATGTCAACGTTTAACTGAAAAATTTGAACAACATCGTCAAAGTTTTAAAGAAGATTTAAAGTCAATTATGGACTCTTCGAAATCGCTTGATTGTGAAGTTAAGCAACATCAAACTAAAATTATTGAACTAGACGTCGAATCTCGGAAGAGAGATCAGAAAATTGAGAATCTGGAGCAGAAGCTATCTTTGACGATGAAACACCTGGAACATTTTAAATCCAAGATTATTGATCCTGAAAGCCAATCTAGACGACAGAACTTATGTATAATCGGTCTCCCCGACGATGCCGAGGAAGGAGACCCTTTTAAAGGATGCGTTTAGTTCTGTGTTCCTCGATGATCCTCCGTTGTTTGACCGCGTTCACCGTACATAGCATCCTAAATTGTCCTCCGAATTTAAACCAAGGGCAGTGATCCTCCGTTTCCATTATGTTCACGTCAAAGAGCATCTCATTTGAATTGCCCATTGGCAAGGTATGATTAAATTTTAACAATATCAGTTCCGTTTAGTGGAAGACAACTCCCTAGAAGTGATAAAGGCGCGGCTGGCTTTTAAACCTCTGAAGTCCGAATGTTACCAAAAAGGGCTCAAACCAGCCCTTTTGTACCCTGCACGTCTAAGAATTTCTCCTTTGGAAGGATCACGTCATGTCTTCCATTCCACAAGTGTGGCTCAAAGTTTTTTGGACGAGCACTATTCAACTGTTTCGGATACTTTGTTCTAATTAATGTCTAGCTCTTGCAGTATCGGCTCTGTTTTTTGTGCTTTTTCTTTAAAGCCTATAATTATTATATGACGAAGGTCTTTTAGAAGTTCAAGATTTTTGTTTTTGGTTTGTAGTGCAGGTATTTTTCACATCTCAATTAAAGTCCTTTGTTCCTGTTGAAGATTTCACTTTTCTTTACTGTGTTAATTTCTAATTACTTGATTTTCATTAACAATTTGATGGTAAATTTCTACTGCATGGAGGAACATCTTGTTTATCTTTCGCTTCGTATAATTAAGATGGTTGTCTGTTTTTCTTTTTTCATAATATCTTTTGTTCTTTTTGAATACGCCATCTTTTTAGGTTCCTTCTCCTCATAATTCCTTTCTTTTTTTGAAGTGCCATTTTTAATTATTCATGTTTGTAAATGATTAAAAATATGCATCTGCGCTTTTTTTTCATTCACTTCAGAAATCTCAACGTAAAGATTATTATAGTATAGTGTTTAATTTTTTTTGAATTTCAGTGGGGTTTCTCTTTCTAACATTTATCTTTGGAGTTGCCTTCTGGAGAAATGGGGGTAGATTTAGTATTAGTTATTAGTTTTCTTTCTAGCCCTCTCTGGCTTACTTTCGGGACTCTGGGTGGAGAGTGGAGGGGGGGATTCTTTACTTTTTTTATTAAGTTTTTCTATTGGGCTGATTCAGCATGACAAAGATGTCTGCAGTGTCGTGACTTCCAGGTCCTCTCTGAATATTTATTCCTCTTCCGATTTCATGAATTTACATTACAGTTAACTCCTTATATATCAAAGAGTTGACATTAAATTATGGCTCAGATTATTAATTTTGTCTCTTGGAATACAAATGGTTTAAACCATCCAATAAAACGGAAAAAGGTTTTTAAAGTATTCCAAAAACTGAATGCTCACATTATTTTTGCACAAGAAACTCATGTGAGGAAAGAGGATAATCAACGTTTCTTTAGGTTTTGGAAGGAATAACAGTACTACTTGAACTTCCAGGCCAAAATGAAAGGAGTTTCGATTTTTATAGACTCCTCAATTACATTTACTCATCAAGACATTGTTTCAGATCCGATTTTGTTAATTACTGAGTTACTTTTTAATAAAAAAATTGCCATGGTTAATGTTTATGCTCCAAATGTGGATTATCCCAAATTTTTTAAGCACTTATTCACTTATTTTCCTAATTTAAACAAGTATATGTTGATAATGGGTGGTGATTTCAATTGTTGTTTAAATCCCTTGATGGATAGATCCATATCTAGTCAGACTCCACCGAATAAATCAACTACTCTCATTATCTCTTTTATGATTGACTCTGGAATTTCAGAAATTGGGAGATTTCTACACCCTAAGGATAAAGAGTTTTCATTCTTTTCACATGTTTATCATTCTTATTCTCGAATTGACTACTTTTTTATTGACTCTCGTTTAATTCCATCTGTAATTGATTGCAATTATGACATCATCGTCATTTCTGATCATGCTCCAATGAAACTTCCTATCAAGTTAATAGACACTTCTTCTACTATTAGACACTGGCGATTTAATTCTAATTTGCTTCATGATCCAGATTTTGTTAAGTTTATGAAAGAACAGATAGATCTCTTCTTTTCAACTTAGATGATGGAAGAAATCTCCAACGGGATAGTATGGGACACTTTTAAAGCTTATATCGGCGGACAGATTATTTCTTATTCTGTTGGTTTGAAAAAACGTATTAAGAATGAAACACTTTTGTTGGTTGATAAAATTAAAGAAATTGATAAGAAATATTCTATTGCTCCTAGTAAGGAGCTTTGTAAACAGAGAGTCGAACTTCAAAAGGAACACAGCTTATTATTAACATCCTTGATTGAAAATCAATTAATGAAAACTAGAAGTGAGTTTTATATTCATAGTGACAAATTGGATAAATTATTAGCTAATCAATTGAAAACTGCTTCGGTTAAACGTCAAATTATCAAGATTCGTAAACATAATGACATCTTGACAGTTAAACATGAGGAGATAAACAGATCTTTTCAAGAATTTTATACCTCCTTATACCACTCTGATTTTCCTCATGATCCCAACACCATGCATGACTTTTTAAGGAAACTGAATTTTCCGAAATTATCATCTGAAGAATGTTTAATATTAGAAACACCTATTACGGATGAAGAAATAACAGCTGTTGTTTCTTCAATGAATTCAGGCAAAGCACCTGGTCCAGATGGTTTTACAGTGGAATTTTTAAAGTTTTTTTCTTCTATTCTTTCTCTTTGGTTGTCTAGAGTTTTTAAAGAAGCAATCAGATTAGGTAAATTACCACAATCATTCTATGGGGCTTCTATTTCTTTAATTCATAAAAAGAATAAAGATCCTACTGATTGTGCATCATATATACCGATATCTCTTTTGAATGTAGAGTCAAAATTTTTTTCTAAAATATTAGCAGCTAGGTCAGAAAAGGTATAACCTCAAATTATCTCTGTGGACCAAACTGGATTTATTAAAAATCGTTATTCATCTTTTAATATTAGGAGGTTAATGAATATTTGTTTATACTCCTTCACTTAGTATTCCGGAATGTGTTATTTCATTAGATGCTGAGAAAGCTTTTGATAAAGTTGAATGGCCATATTTGTTTAGCATGCTTGAGAAATTTAATTTTAGTCCGATACTTATATCTTGGATTAAATTGATACATCATGCCCCTGTAGATTCGGTTTGTACTAATAATCAAAGATCTCCCTTTTTTCGTTTATCTGGGGGTACCAGGCAGGGATGCCCTCTTAGTCCATTATTATTTGATATTGCCCTTGAACCTTTAGCAATTGCTATCCAAGACTCACCTAACATTTTTGGTATTACCCATGGAAATGAAATACGTAAGTTATCATTATATGCAGATGATTTGTTATTATATGTTTCTAATCCCGGGAGATCCATTCCCGCTATTTTATCTTTACTGGCTCAATTTAGTAATTTTTCTGGTTATAAATTGAACCTTAATAAGAGTGAACTATTTCCCCTAAACATGCAGGTTCCTGTTTATGGATGTTTACCATTTAAATTAGTTACAGATTCTTTTACATACTTAGGGGTTAAAATTATGAAAAAGCATAAGGATTTATTTAAGGCTAATTTTTTACCTTTAATTGATCAGATTAAAATTTTGTTTACTAAATGGTCACCAACATCTCTGTCATTGATAGGTCGGATCAATGCTATCAAGATGATTATTTTGCCTAAGTTCTTACATTTATTTCAAGCAGTGTCAATTTTCATTCTGAAATCCTTTTTTGATAATGTTGATTCCAAAATTTCTTCATATGTATGGCAGAACAAAAATCCTAGGTTAGGTAAAAAACATATACAGAAATCTAAAAAGGAGGCATTTTAGCTTTGCCAAGTTTTAGATCTTACTATTGGGCAATTAATATTCGATATTTAAAATTTTGGTTATGGGACTTGTACATAACTTCAAGTCCACATTGAGTTAATCTTGAATGTAATTCTTCACAAGGGTTTTCAGTGGGCTCTATTTTAGGGACTTTGCTTCTCTTCACTCTTTCTAAATTGTATAAACAAATGGATAACCCAATAGTAAAACATACTTTACCTATATGGTTGCAATTTCGAAAATTTTTTGGGTTGAATCAATTTATTTTAGCAAGTCCTATTATATCTAATTTCTTCTTTCAACCCCCTATCATGTATTAAGTATATCTGACTTGGTAAACCAAAGGTATAGCACGATTTTGTGATCTATTTTTGGATAATTGTTTCATGTCCTTTGAACAATTATCTAATAAATATAATTTGCCTAGATCCCATTTTTTTTAGATATTTACAGATTAGAAACTTTTTAAATACTGTTTCTCCTACCTTCCTGAATTTATATTCAACGGATACTCTGGAAAAAATTTTAGATTTAAACCCTTTTCAGAAAGGTGTAATAGCAATTATTTATAATATAATTATGAAAATACATCCAGACATATCTAATAAAGTTAAGACTGATTGGGAAAGGGAACTTAAGATTACTTTACCATTTGAAAAATGGGGAAAAGTTCTTCAATTAGTTAACTCATCCTCTATTTGAGCTAAACATGCGTTGATACAGTTTAAAGTAGTGAATAGGGCTCATATGTCTAAGGATTAATTAGCTCATTATTATTCTCATATAAATCCTGTATGTGATAGAGGTCACTTTAAGATAGCTCATTTAACTCATATGTTTTGGTCATATCCTTTTTTGAAAAAATATTGGAAAGATATTTTTGATATTATTTCAACTGTTCTGAATATTGATTTACAACCTCACCCTGTTACTGCAAATTTTGGGTTACCAATGATAGAATCAAGTCATTTAACCTCTTCAGATGATTGCATTTCTTACATTAATGGCTGGAAGATCCATTTTGCTGAACTGGAAAGAGATTAATCCTCCTGCCACATTTCATTGGTTCTCTCAAACTATGTTGTGTTTAAACTTAGAGAAAATTAGAAGTGTTATTTTTGATCTGTCTATTAAATTCGAAAAGACTTGGAGGCCATTTATTGAATATTTTCGTATGATGTAACTTGACCTGTCCAAACATTCTATTTTGTTCTAATATATGTTGAGAGGAGCAGAGTCGAGGACACTAATGGTTCCTTTTTTTTTGATGTTATTTAACAGCCCATGTCTTTTTTTTTCTTAATTTACTTGATTAACACTGTTTAAGTTAGTTTTTATTTTGGGGTATATTTTTGTTTTTTTTCCCTCTGTCATGATTTTTTTTCTATTTTTTTGTATATTACTTTTGTATCCTTTATGATTGGGAGGTTTAATACCCATGTGTCAACTGGGTTTATATTTAACTATGTTAATCATAACAATGTAATCCCAACAACTTTGTATTAACACTATGGTATATTTATCATTATGAAACTAATAAAAAGATTGAAAAGGAAAAAAAAATCTTTCCCCATATTTTATCATTATTGAGATAATCGGCATTTCATCCATTAAATAAAAAAATTATTATGAAAAGAACCCCTCTCCAACATATTTTTTACAACATTCTGCTGTCACAAAATAACACATTTCATGGCATTTTTTTTCAAATTTATGTATAATTTATGTTTTGTGTATTTGAATCTATGTGCTCTGCAAAGAAAGATTATCATTCTATATGAACCTCATTGTACTTTGCAACGACAATAATCTCAGCTGACTGAAAACAAAAGAAAAGATCCAACATTGTTAGATAATGGATAGCAATGAGGAACACACAATACATTCACCCTCACTGCAGCCTCTTCTATTTTAGCTAATATAAGACTATGGAAAATTACCCATAGGTTCAACCTCACGTCAGACCAAATCCACACACACATTCCAGTATATTTCAGTACAATATGTGCAGATGCTTACAATAATGTCTGCTTACATTGCAAAACAAAAGTAACTGTGCAGGAATATTGCCTTTGATGTGGTCCCTCCAGACTAGACAACCACATCTATCCATTTCAGCTTGTGGCCAGTAAGTTAGTAATAATAGATTAAAGTCAGCCATCACATCTCACAACTATGAAATGTATTAAATAGATACATTTTATCTGATGGATCCTGATGAAGGTCTAAGCCCAAAATATTGATTGTTTATTCTTCTCCATAGATGCTGCCTGATCTGCTGAGTTCCCCAGCATTTTATGCATGTTACATTTCATATATGGTTCGGTTGAGCTGATCTTGGAAATTTACCACACTGCGAGGAGATATTGCCCAGTGCGCTGTTGATTGTGATAAGTTCTCTGAATGCTTGGTCTTTATATACTTTTTAATCAGCTGATTGGGCATCACTTTGGAAATTCAGTTTGTGATGTGGGGAGAAAATGGCTGATTGGCTGTGTGGCGAACTTTGTGTGTTGTGGTCTGGAAATTTGCCTGCATCGGCTCATAAATAGGATTGAGGTCTATGTGTTTGTTTACAGAAATGTTCACGGAAAACCATGCTTCTAGGAATTCTCTTCCATACCCTTACATTTATATATCCTGCCTCTTGAACTTCATTGTGAAATAGCTGCTATTTATATGTAAACTAAGACAACCTAAGGAAATAACTGGTTAAGGAACCCTTAGAGAACAGTGATCACAATATGATCGAGTTCACTTTGAAATTTGAGAGGGAGAAAATAAAATCTAATGTGTCGGTATTTCAGTGGAATGAAGGAAATTACAATGGCATGAAAGGAGAACTGGCCAAGGTTGACTAGAAAGGGACATTTGCAGGAAGGACAAGCAGAGCAGCAATGGCTGGAGTTTTTGAGAACAATGAGGGGAGTGCAAGACAGATGTATTCCAAATAAGAAGAAATTTTCAAAGGGAGGAAGGATACTACCGTGGCTGACAAGTGAAGTCAGAGCCACAGTAATAGCAAACGAGAGGACATACAAGGAAGCCAGTGGATAGAGGATTGGGGAGCTTTTAAAAACTTGCAGAAGGAAGCTAAGAAGGTCATTTGGAAGGAAAAGATGAACTATGAGAGGAAGCTAATATCAAAGAAGATACTAAAAGCTTTTTTAAGTATATAAACAGTAAAAGAGAGTCAAGGGTAGATATAGGACCAATACAAGATGACGCTGGAGATATTTGTAATGAGAGATGCAGAGCTGACAGAGGAACTGAATGCATATTTTGCATCAGTCTTTACAGTGGAAGACATCTGCAGTATACCAGACATTCAAGAATGTCAGGGAAGTGAGGTTTGCGCAGTGAAAATTACAACTGAGAAAGCGCTCAGGACGCTTAATGGTGCAAGGGTGAATAAATCTCCTGGACCTGATGGAATGCACTCTCGGGTTCTGAAGAAAGTAGCTGGAGAGATTGCGGAGGCGTTAACGATGATCTTTTAAGAATTGATAGATTCTGGCATTGTATCGGATGACTGGAAAATTGCAAATGTTACTTCGCTATTTACGAAGGGTGGGAGGCAGTAGAAAGGAAACGATAGACCTGTTAGCCTGACATCAGTGGTTGGGAAGTTGTTGGAATTGATTGTTAGGGATGAGATTACAGTGTACCTGGAGGCACATGACAAAATAGGCTAAAGCTAGCATGGTTTCCTGAAAGGAAGATCCTGCCTGACAAACCTACTGTGATTCTTTGAGGAAATTACAAGCATGGTAGACAAAGGAGATGCAGGAGACGTGGTGTACTTGGATTTTCAGAAGGTCTTTGACAAGGTGCCGCACATGAGGCTGCTTAGCAAGGTAAGAGCCCATGGAACTACAGGGAAGTTACTAGCGTGGGTGGAGCATTGGCTGGTCGGCAGAAAAGAGAGAGTGGGAATAAAGGGATCCTATTCTGGCTGGCTGCCGGTTACCAGGGGTCAGTGTTGAGACCATTATGTATGTCAATGATTTGGACTATGGGATAGATGGATTTGTGGCTAAATTTGCCGATGATACGAAGATAGGTGGAGGAGTGGGTAGTGTTGAGGAAACAGCCTACAGAGAGACTTAGATAGTTTAGGAGAATGGGCAAAGATGTGGCAAATGAAATACAATGTTGGAAAGTGTATGGTCATGCACTTTGGTGGAAAAAATAAACAGGGAAACTATTATTTAGCTGGGAAGAGAATTCAAAATACAAGAGATGCAAACGGCCAGAAGGGCCTATTCCATGCTGTATCTCAACAAATAAAGAAAGAAATAAGCAAATCTCGCTTCCCCACTGTTGGCACATATTCCTCTAAACCTTTCTTAACCATGTGTCTGCACAAGTGATTTTCTTTTTTTTAAAATTTATTTCTTATTTTGGAGATAAAACATGGTAACAGGCCATTTTGCTCCAACCAACCTAACCAGATTACCAAAAGACCCATTTCTGTGCTACAGTGCTTTATGCCTCTGTAATTCTACGTGCCTGTGATACTGCTACAGGTAAGTTTTCTCACTGCATTTGTGCATACGTGCACTTGTGAATGTGACAATAAACACAACATTGACTCTTCCGGTCAAGGTGGTGCCAGCAAACAACTTTTCTTCAGGTGACATCTTTCAGATAGCCGATATCTTCAATTATTTTACTTTCTCTACGTCTTTGGCTTGTTCTTTTTGTCTTAATTGTGTTACGGAAACTGTTTGAGCCTGGGACATGCAGTTTGGAATTCGATCGAATGATCTGTTGCTTTGCTATGTCCAGAGAGCTGCCTCATGCAGAAGACCAGAGGCGGGCTCCCGAATAGGACCAAGAACACAAACTGACTCATGGAAAAGACCAGAAAAGAGGCGCAGGGTCATGAATGACTCTATTTTGAAGCATTGAGGAAGATTGAAACATTGAGGTGAATATTGTCGCTGTTTTCTTTCTCTACAAGAGACAGGATGTGTTCGGGGTTTACAAGCTTTTGCTTCTTTTTCTTTTTCGTGTTGTGGTGTGGGAGAATTGATGTATTTTCTGTCAACAAAAACTCACATGGTTTTTCTGTATTTCATGGCTATCTGGAGAAAACGAATATCTGTGTTGTATATGCATACTTTGACAATAAAATGAACCTTTGAACCTTTGTTCAGCCCTAACCTTGTCGAATGATGCAATTGTTTCCCACTGCTATTAGTAATTCATATTTCTGCATCTGCATGTGGCTCAGCAAGATTCATTTCACTATGTTGCTTAACCCAGTAGCTCCTGACCAAAGGGGATATAGTATTGCCTACTAAACATTATCAACTGCCAGTTTAAGTGCAATGGCTCATTCAGAGGATGTTGGTCAGAAAAAGGGACTTTTCAGTTGTGTGACCCTTGCCAGAGCATTAACTCATTCTCAGCAGATATTTGCTGGTAAGCCCAAATTTGTTCTTCCCTTTCCTTGTTACCTTTTTTTTAGCAGCCTGCTGATGTTATTACAGCTGGGTAGAGAGCTTGTGGTCCTGAACATGTAGAGTTATTTCACAATGACTCTAACGCTGGTCAATGAATTTCTAAGAAAGTCATCACGCACAGCCAGACGAGCGGTAACTGAAACTTACCACCAGATCTCCTAAGCACAACATCAATCAAAGGAAAAATGAAGTCAGGTTATTTCCTCAGATCAGAGTTTGAAATTCAAGGGGATTGAAATTTACCAAAGGAATCGCAATAATTGATTGTAAAAAAAAAGCTTTTTCCAAATTGATACAACAAACGTTTTCTTTGAAATTCAATGGCACTTCCCTGTATCTTGTTCTATATGATTAAAAATTAATTTAACCCAGAATAGATTAGAACCGCCATAAATTTCAGCCAGGCACAAGTTGCTGTAAATCTGTCCCATAATCCCAAAGGAATTTTACAGTCAGAGATTCATTTTCTGGCATCATTCTACTGTCATTCCTTCAAGTGCACACAAAAGAATTTGGATAACCTTTAGAAGGTCTCAGTGAGAGCCTGTAGAGGTACAGTATATAAAATTATGGAGGGGTATAGGTTGAATGCTTACAGGTTATGAAAGAAGAGATGGAGAGGTCATATGGTAGATTTAGGGTAAAGTGTGAAATATTCAAGGGGAATCTGAAAGAGAGGCTTCTTCACTTGGAGGACACTATGATTGTGGTACAAACTACCAGCAGAAGTGCTAAATATGGACTAAATTTTAACAATTAAGAGAAATTTGTATATATGCAGTACTGTGCAAAAATCTTAGGTCTGTAGTAGTATTGCACAGTACTACTGCCGCGAAAAACAAAACAAATTTCATGACGTATATGAGTGATGATACACTTAATTCTGATATGGGTCTCTATTGTGGACTGAGAGTCGGAAGGGGGCAGATAGAGGGAATCATAGTTTGGAAAGTGGAAAGGGAGAGAAGAAAGAGTGGGATGCACCAGAGAAATGTCCTGTGGTGATCAATAAACCAATTGTTTGGAATTAAATGACCTTGGTTGGTGTCTCAAGGCTGGGTGATCTTCACCCGTTCTACCAACCCCACCCCACCCCCCAAGCCCTGGCACTCCTTCCCACACCCCTCCTGTAGCGCTCCACCCTCATCATTCCCAACATCTTTTGCTCCCACCAGATTTACAAACTAACTCTCTACTCCATGTTGACAAAACAGTATTGTGCAAAAGTCTTAGGCACCCTAGCTACATGTATGTACCTAGGTCTTTTGCACAGCACTGTCCATAAATGAGAGGGATACGGAGGGCCATGGTCGAGGTGTTTGTCGATGGGACTAGGCAGAATAATCATTCAGCATGGATAAGATAGGCTGAAGTGCACTGAGACTTCATATAGATAGGGTGAAAGGAGGCAGTCTTTTTCCCCTCAGGTCAGTCAGACAGTCAGTGGGTGCCGTCCCGAATCCAGGGTTGGCAGCTATGCACGTCCATCTTCTTCAATCTTGCGACAGCACCGAGTACAGCCTCTCCTCCAGTTTGTTTTCGCTGGCCGCCTTGGCACCGCCCGCCGCCCCCGCAGAACTCAAGTCCGAGGCCGTGTCGGTCTCCAGCCGCGGCCACTTCTTCGAGCTCGGCCCTTCCTTAGGCAGAGGTCTTGGGCAGGTCCAGGCACACGGTGCAGCGCCCAAGTTCATCATATCTCTTCTAATTAGGTGCATAGCATACGATTCGTAGATACGTGGTGAGGCTTTAATCTCTTCCAAGGAAGATGGCTGTTGGCTCACAAGGAGCTCATCAGCCCTTTGGCAGGTCTTGTTTTTCAGTCCTGCTGGGTGTCCTCACACCCTCCTCACCAGACTAAGTCCGGTGGGGGAGCCGGCCCAAGTCGCCAAGCACTTGACCACGGCCCCTGGTCGAGCACCAGGCACCCACCACCCCCCCCCTGCCAAATCTCTCCGAGCGTTCGGCGCCCGACCAAAAACCATGGTCCCCTCAGGTAGGGTGAGACTAGAACTAGAGGTCATTGGTTTAGGGTGAAAGAGGAAATATTTAAGGGGAGCCTGAGGGGCAACTCAGACAGTGGTGAGAGTGTGAAATGAGCTGCCAGTAAAAGTGGTGACTGTGGGTTTGATTGCAACATTCAACATTTAACTGAAGTTTGGCACATGGATGGGAAAGGTTTGGAGGGATATGGTAGATGGGATTAGGCTGAAGAGCAGTTTGGCACGGCCTAGCTGGGCTATAGGGCCTGTTTCAGTGTTGTAGCACTCTGTGACTCTAATGGGTGGGGGCACTTCTCCTCAGGTACTCCATAATCAAATGGTAGAGCAGATTCAATGAGCTGAATGGCCTAATTCTGCTCCAATGTCTTACAGTCTTATGGGCAAAATAATATTAATCCTGAAGATCAAGGAAGTCTGGAGGAGAGTGGAATACCTACCTCCACTCCCAGAGTGCTTGCCCTGAGAACTAGAGCAATCACTCCCAAACTCCACCTCTCTGCAACCCCTCTGCTGAATTGTCATCTATGTCCCCCCAACTTTACAATTTTCCCCCACTTTCCTTACTGTTTCCACCCAACTAATATCTGCAACCTACCACTGCTCGTAACCCACATCCAACATTCCGGTTCGAAACTCCCAAATGTTGGTCCAGTCTCTCAACCACTAGAAGTGCCCCCCTGTTCCTGCTCCCTGTCCAAGCAGAGGCCCAGTCCCTGCAAAATCCCCTCTGATCTCTCTCAATAATCTGAAGCAGATCACATCAGGCCCAGAAGACTTATTGTTCTTCAATATACCCAGCATGGGGTTCCAATCAAGATGGCACTGTGCTGCCCTGTTGATGTCATGGTTCAGACATAGCTGTTTTTCTTTTTTTTAGATTTGTAGGGATGATTTTAGGGACAGAGAGACGGTTTATGGATCAGGTTAGTGGTTAGGGACAGACATGTGAAGGAGTTAGAGGTCAGGTCGGAGTCTAGGCCTCTGTTCCTTGTTCAAAGACCAGTGTTGTGGACATGTGACGAAAAACATCTGTGGTCAGAGCAGCGAGGACGGAGGCTGTTGACCCCCTCAGGTCAGAGACTCATCGACAGTTTCCCGGGTCAGAGTTCCAGGCGTGCAAGAGGCATGAGAATCAGTGGCCCCCTCGGACTGCGAATTGGTGAGACTGCAGTTCAAGGCCTGGAGTTCAGGGTCTTCATCGGGGGTGTTCATTTATCGGCATCAGAGAGTCCTGTGTTTGACATCGAAGGTCAATCAGAAGTCTCCATACCCCTAAATCTGCGAGTTCACTGGGGTAGTTGATGGCTAATGTCTGCTAATCTGCGAGTCCATTGGAATCTGCAGGCAGGAGGTAGGAGACAGGAGAAGACCTGTCCCTGGCTTTGGAACACTGTGTGTGGGAGGAGGAATGGGTCTTGTTTTGCTGTTGCTGTTCTGTTGTTTGTTACGTTCTGTGCTGTTTCAATGATCACTGGAAGGTGTGGTGACTACTGTGGGCTGCCCTCAGCACATCCTTAGGTTGTGTTGGTTGTTAATACAAAGAATGCATTGTACTGTATGCTTTGGTGTTCATGTGACGAATTAATTTTAATCTGGATCTGAGCCATCTCATTCTTGATTTGACCATGCCCCAGATTACCATTCCCCACTGTAGTTTTAAGTGTGAAATGTTAAATGTGTAGCCCCCCGGCCAGCCTTGGGGTCGCTCGGCTCGCTGTCGTCTAGGGAAACAGCCCTCGGCCCCGCCAAACTGGATAATTAGTTTGTGTGGATGCTGTGTGATGTACCCCACCCCGCCCAAATAACAGACAATACACCAGATACAATTAAATGATTTACAGTTTATAGATATCACTGGAACTTATATAATTAATAGAGAATAAAATATAAAAGGAAAATAGAAGGTACCACACTTATCAAAGTTCAATCTCTTCGTGCACACAAAAGCTGGAGCTCAGGACCCTTCTTCTTCACCCTGCGACCCCTCGGACCGCCTCGACCGGCCACCTGGGGCCAACAAAGATGGTCGACCAGACGCTCCTAACGAGTCTGTCTCCGTCTCCATCTCCTCGACGAACGCCCCACTCGGAGTCCGACCCCGTTAGTGGACTCACGGCACCTGCTCCATTCTCTGTCTCGCTCTCCCGCCTTCTGCCCCCAAAACCCCGCGCATACAGTATCTTCAAATACACCAAAAACATAACAACTATCCCAATTGGTTCATTCGTCCTCATATCAATAGATAATATGAAACAAACTGCTAGCTGGAAGGACTTTCTCAGCGTTTAACATAACAAAGAAGCATTCCTAAGTATAGCACAACAAAGAAGCCATTCTAATTAGCCTCCGCAGTAACATAAATGATGAAACCCCCTTACAAATGTTTAGGGGGAGCATGAGGGGGAACTCCTTCACTCAGAAGGTGGTGCAATTGTGGAACAATCTGTCAGCAGAAGTAGTAGATGTGGGTTTGATTGCAACATTTAAGAGAAGTTTGGATGGGAGGGGTATAGAGGACTATCGTTCAGGTGCAGGTAGATGGGACTAGGTAGGATAGTAGCACCAGACTGGATGAGCTGAGGGCCTGTTTCTATGCTGTAGAGCTCTATGACTATAACTCACTATTCTCCATGTCCTTCTCCTTGGTGAATACTGACGCAAAGTATCTGTTTAGTACCTTGGCGACATCTTCTGGCTCCAGGCATAGAAACTATCCTATGTCCTTGAGATGTCCTGCTCTCTCCTAGGCTACCTCTTGTCATTCCCCAAATTCCCTGTCTTATATCAGCCTCCTTAAACTTAAATTTGTTTCCTTTCTGTTTCTGACCAAATTGTCCGCATCTCACATCATGCAAACTTTCTGAGCCTTGTCACCCTGCTTTCAACCCTATTACTGGAACATGTTGACCCTCAATTCTGATAAAATGGTCTTCAAGCAACTCCTACATGCCAGATGTGCTCTTTCCCAATAACAGCTGCTCTCAGTCTCCTCTCCCTAGTTTCTGCCTAATAATGCAAAAAGGTGGCATAGGGTCTGAAGGTGTTGAATCATTGTGGGTAGAGCTAAGGAAATACAAGTGCAAAAATACCCTGATTGGATTTGTATACAGACCCTCAACAGTAGTAAGGATGTGGTCTACAAATTACAACAGCAGATAGAAAATGCATGCCAAAAGGTCAATGTTACTAAAGTCATGGAGGATTTTATTATGCAGATAAATTGTGAAAGTCAAGTTGATGTCAAGAGAGGGAGTTTCTAGAATGCTTGTGAGATGGCTTTTCAGAGCAGCTCGTGGTTGAGCCCACTAGGGGATCAGCTATTCTGGATTGCGTGTTGTGCAATGAACTGGAATTGATTAGAGAGCTTAAGGTAAAAGAACCTTCAGTGTCAAAATGATCATAACATGATTGAATTCACCCAAAACTTTGATAAGGTGAAGCTAAAGTCAGATATATCAGTACTACAGTAGAGTAAAGGGAATTACAGAGCCATGAGAAAGGAGCTGGCCAAAATTGATTGGGAAAGGACACTGGCAGGGATGGCAGCAGAGCAGCAATGGCTGGAATTTCTGGAAGCAATTTGAAAGGCCCAAGATATATACATCCCAAAGAGAAGAACTATTCTAAAGACAAGATGACACAACTGCGGCTAACAAGCGAAGTCAAACCCAACATAAAAGCCAAAGAGAAGGCATATAATAGAACAAAAATTACTGGGAAGTTAGAGGATTGGGAAGCTTTTAAAAGCAAACAGAAGGCAACTAAAAAAGCCATTAAGTAGGAAAAGATGGAATATGAAATTAAGCTAGCCAATAATCTTAAAGAAGATGCCAAAAGTATTTTCAGATACATAACACATAAAAGAGAGGCGGGAGTGGATATCAGACAGCTGGAAAACAATGCTGGAGAGGAAGTAACAGGGGACAAGGAAATGACTGATGAACCGAATAAGTATTGTGCATTCTGATATGTCCATCCATGGCCTCCTCCACTGTTGGGATAAGGCCACACTTAGGTTGGAGGAACAACACCCTATATTCTGTTTGGGTAGCTTCCAACCTGATGGCATGAACATCGATTTCACAAACTTCTAGTAATGCCATGACTCCCCCACCCCCTTCACCATATCCCAGCCCCTTGTCCCTCTCTCATGTTATCTCCTTGCCCGCCATCGCCTCCTGCTGTTGCTCCTCCCCCTCCCCTTTTTTCTTTCTTCTATAGCCTTCTGTCTCTTTCACCCATCAACTTCGTAGCTCTCTGCTTCATCCCTCCCCATACAAGTTTCACCCAGCAACTGGCGTTTCTCTCTCCCCTCCCCCCACCTTTCAAATCTACTCTTCGGCTTTTTTTCTTCATTCCTGCCCAAAACATCCACTGCATTCTTTTCCATAGATGCTGCCTGGCCTGCTGAGTTCCTCCAGCACTTTTTTGTGTGTTGCTCAGATTTCCAACATTTGCAGATTTTCTCTTGTTTGTGGTTTTGCATCAGTCTTTGCTGTGGAAGACGCTGGTAGTATGGTGGAAGTTCCAGACTGTCAGTGGTCAGAAATGTGTGAAGTTGCCATTACTAGGGAGAAGGTTCTCTAGAAAATGAAAGGTCTGAAGGTAGATAAGTCAGCTGAACCAGATGGTGTACACCCCAGAGTACTGAAAGAGGTGTCTGAAGAGATTGTAGAGGCACTAAGTAATGATCTTTCAAGAATTATTAAATTCTGGAATAGTTCCAGAAGACTGGAAAACTGTAAACATCTCTCTGCTCTTCAGAAAGGGAGAGAGGCAGATGAAAGAAAATTATAGGCCTGATACTCTGATCTCAGTCGTTGGGAAGATGTTGGAGTTAATTGTTGGGTATGTGATTTCAGGGTACTAGGAGGCTCATGATAAAATCAGCCATAGTCTGCATGGTTTTCTCAAGGGAAAATCTTGCCTCACAAATTTGTTGGAATTCTTTGAAAAAGTAACAAGCAGGATAGACAAAGGATAATTGGTTGATGTTGTGTACTTGGATTGTCAGAAAGCCTTTGACAAGATGTCATATGAGGCTTCTTAACAAGTTCAGAGCCTATAGCATTAGACGAAAGATACAAGCATGGATAAAGCAGTAATAGATTGGCAGGAGGCAAAGAATGGGAACAAAGGGAGCCTTTTCTGGTTGGCTGCCGGTGACTAGTGATGTTCCGCAGGGGTCTGTGTTGGGACCGCTTCTTTTTATGCTGTATGTCAATGACTTGCATGATGGAATTGATAGCTTTGTGGCCAAGATTGCCGAAGATGTGAAGTTAGGTGGTGGGGCAGGTAGTTTTGAGGAAGTAGAGAGTCTGCAGGTGGTTTAGGAGAATTTGCAAAGAAGTGGCAGATGGAATACAGTGTCGAGAAGTACATGGTCATACACTTTGGTAAAAGAAATAAAAGGGTAAACTAGTTTCTAAATGGAGAGAAAAATTAAAAATATGATATGCAAAGGGACTTGGGAGTCCTGGTGCAGTGTCCCCTAAAGGTTAATTTGCCAGTAGGAAGACAACTGTGATGTTAGTATTTATTTCAAGAGGACTAGAATATAAAAGCAAGGATGTAATGTTGAGGCTTTATAAAGCACTGGTGAGGCCTCACTTGGAGTATTGTGATCAGTTTTGGGTCCTTTATCTTAGAAAGGCTGTGCTGACACTGGAGAGGGTTCAATCAAGCTTTACAAAAATGATTCCGGTATTGAATAATTTGTCATATGAAGAGCTTTTGATGACTCTTGCCCTGTATTCACTTGAATGCAGAAGAATGAGCGGTGACCTAACTGAAACCTATTGAATGATGAAAAGCCATGATAGGGTGGATGTGGAGAGAATCTTTCCTATGGTGGGAGAGTCTAAGACAAGAGGACACAGCTACAGATTAGAGGGGCATCCTTTTAAAATGGAGATGAGAAGGAATTTCTTTAGCAACGAGTGATGAAACTCTGGAATTCACTGCCATAGGCAGCTGTGGAGGCTAAGTCTTTACCGACATTTAAGGCAGAGGTTGATCGTTTCTTGTTTGTTTAGGGCATGAAGGGAGAAGGCAGGGGATTAGGGCTGGGAGGGAAAATTGGTCAGTCATGATGAAATGGAGGAGAAAGCTTGATGGACCAAATGCCAACTCTTTTCCCATTTCTTTCGGTCTTATGGTCTTCAAATGCCTTCTTACCCTAATTTAACACCACCCCCCATTGTCCAGGCTTATCCTTAGTTGTAAGTAGCTTAAAAGTTAGGGAATTATGGTACTGTGCAAAAGTCTTAGGCACATACGTAGAGCTAGGGCACCTAAGACTTTTGCACAGTACTGTGGTAATTTTATGTATTGCACTGTACTGCTGCCACAAAAAAAATCATAATATATGTGAGTGATGATAAACCTGATTCTGATACAGGTCTCTATTGTGGAATGAGAGTGGAAAAGGGGCAGGAAAAGGGGAATCATGTTTGGGAAAAGAGGAAGGGAGAGGAGGAGGACTGGGAAGCACCAGAGAAACATTCTTTAATGATCGATAAACCAGTTATTTGAATGACCTTGCCTGGTATCTCAGGGCTGGTTGCGTCTGCATCCACCCAACTCCCTGCAATTGCCCTTCTTCACTGCCAGCTGTCTCACACTCCTCCAACGGTGCTCCACTGATGTCATTCTAATATCCTTTGTTCTTGCCAGATTGATAGACTTGCTCTCCGTTCCACGTTGACAAATACAGTATTGTGCAGAAGTCTTAGGCACCCCATCTATATATATTTCCCCTAAGACTTTTGCACAGTATTGTATAATGGCTGACACAACATATTCTGCAGATGCTGGAAATTCAGAGCAACACATACAAAACGCTGGAGGACCTCAGCAGGTCTTTCTGGAAATGAATAAAGAGTTAACACTTCAGGTTGGGACTCTTTATCAGGATTGGAAAGGAAGGTGGTGGGAGAGGAAGAAGGACAAGCTATAGAAGATGGAGTGAAGTGAGTGGGGGTGGAGGCTAAACGAAAAAGCTGGGAGATGATAAGTAGAAAAGGCAAAGGGCTGGAGAAGAAGAAATCTGAAAGGGGAGGCAAGTGTATCATAGAAGAAAAGGAAGGAGGAGGGGGCCCAGGAGGAGGTGACAGGCCAGGTGAGGAGAAGAGGTTAAGAGTTCAGATTGGGGAACTGAAGAAGAGGAAAGGAGGAATAAAGAAAATTACTAGAAGTTGTAGAAATTGATGTTCATGCCATCAGGTTGGAGGCTACCTAGACAGAATATGAGATGTTGCTTCTCCAACCTGAGTGTGGATTCATTGTTGCAGAAGAGGAAGCCATGGACTGACATGCTAGAACAGGAATAGTGATAGGAATTGAAATGGTTGGCCAGCGGGAGGTTCTGCTTTTAGTAGATGGAGCTGAGGTGCTCAACAAAGCAGTCCCTCAATCTACATTGGGTCTCACCAATGTAGAGAAGGCCGCAATATGATCACTCTTTCCAAAATATATTCTCATGATATCCCCAAGTTCCATTATGGTCCCTCCTCTAGTTGGATAACCTACATATAAGTTTTAAGAAAGCCTCTTGTATCTGCGTAATGATTTCTGCCCAGTCTGAGCCTCTTGCACTAAGGTAGTCCCAGTGAAGACTGGGAAACTGGTGCTATTGTTTTTATATATTTCCATGAACAGGATGTATGGGGTGTCCGGGGAGAAGCAGCTCTGGTGGAGGTGTTTGTCATGTCTATTCTGGGGCCGCTCACTCACCTTTTGTCCCCACTGGACGCTCAGCTCTCACCTGTGGCTCCAAGTAGCTGTTTGCAGGCCACAGTGGCCACATCCCAGTACACTGCTTGAACACGAGGCCTAAACCAAGTAATGGTAGGCTGCAAGCCTCATACCCTAGTGAGATAGGGACAAAACTGTGCTAGCATGCAAAGTCAGCTCTGGTGGGCTGAATGGACGAAATCTACAGTGAGATCAAACAGCAGTTCTGCAATATTCTGTGGAGAGCAAAGAGTATTGAAAGGCACAGAAGACATCATGCTAATCCATTTTAACCAAGTAAGACCCCAGTTTCTGATGCTTGTTCATACCACTGGACCCAGACTTCTGAGGTCAAGAAAGTAGAACTGCCACAGAGCAATGGCTTTTACACTTTAAAAACTCTCCCCATAAGTCTCCTGTCATCAGACACAACAGGCATCCACCATTTCCATGATCTGGCAAAGTAAAGTCAAAGTCAAAGAATATATGGGCCATCGTATTCTAATTTGATATTCATTTTCTTCCTGTGTTTTACAGCAAAAATAAATAAATACAATATCATTTATGAAAAACTATTGTTACAAAGATTTACCCTTTAGTAATAATGATCAGTTGGGCACAGAGTGGATCTGAATTTACAGACAAATACCTTTATCGGATCAGTTCACAAGCTTGTGAATTTACACAACTGAGTAGCTGTGCGCACATCTACTAAGTTTTATTGACCTTTCATGAACAGCTGAAGAAGAGAAAAGTTACTATTTGGGAGAAAGCACCTACACTGGTGAGGCATTTCATATAGTCCTAATATAATCTCCAAGTGTCCAACATGGCATCTTAGACATCCATAATGGTTGTTCTCCAGTGAGTTGTTGCTGTTTAACCTCCAAAATCATCTATTTTATACTTTTCCTTATTAGGTCAATCTACAATTTTATTGGCTTGAGCTCACCTGACTGACCTGTGTCAGTTCTCATTGAATGCATCCCAGGGCTACAAGCAGTATTGTACTATGGTCTTTGCCTTCAACTTCATGCCTTTGGTTCTTCTTTTGTTCTACTCAACTCTAACTGGTTCAGGCCAGTTAAACCGGGTCACCTAGACAGTGAATGCAGAATACAAGAATACTTCTGAAAATCTGCCACTTTACACAATAACCAGCTTGTGCCCACATTCAATTACTCCTATTAAGTTATCCCAGAGCAAGAATCAGTTCATCAAACAGTTCACAAAATGGTGGCTCCAACGACAGTCTCCACCTCCATTTCAGTTCACCGATTGTTGCTCTTTCTGGCCAACACTATGCATAAATGAAGTCTGACAAACAACCAATGTTCAAAAGAAGACAAATTGTTCAAATAAATAAATAATGCTGAGATTCCTTGAAAGTAGGTTGTGGAGTCAGTTCACTGTTGTGGTGAGCAAAGTTATCCATACCATTTCAGGAGATTGATAGTTGTAGGGTAATAACAGTTCTTGAGACTGAAACGCTTTTTATCTGTTCCTACTAGCTATTGAGAGAATTATAGTATAATCCTATCAGAGTGATAACACCTCTCCTATTTTAAATTTCCTTTTTCTGCAGATTCTGGAAATCTAGAGCAACACACGCAATGAACTGAATGAACTCAGCAGGTCAGGCAGCATCCAAGGAGAGGAAAATAGAGAGGATGTTTTGGACCAAGACTCTTCATCAAAACTGCTGTTTCCTTGGCATTTAGAGATGTAAAGAACCAGAGCGGGGTGCCCAAGAAGAGGAGGAGCTTTGGAGACCGGAGAAGGAAGTCATCAGTGCAGGGTGAGTGTGGCCTGATGAAGGGTCTTGGCCTGAAATATCGCCTCTTTATTCCTCTCCACAGATGCTGCCTGACCTGCTGAGTTCCCCCATCATACTGGCTATGTTACCTTTCCTATTTTCCCATTTTTGAGCTCTACTCATATTTCCTTTGTTGATGAACTCTCCAGAATACCCTGTCTGAATACAACTGTGGCATTCTCCTAGATCAGTAATACAACCCTGACATCTCTTTTACCTCAATCTCTATCACGTATGAAACATCGATACCCTGGAACGTTGAACTGTCAGCCCCATCGTACTCTTTGTTGGCCACAGCATCACAGCTCAATGGGTGGATGCAGGCTCTAAGTTAATCTGCCTTATTCATAATACTCCATCAACTGACAAATTTCAGCCCATCTGTCCCATCATGTTCATTTACCCAAAAATGTCTGCCTTTCCTGTCAGACTAACTTGACCTAACCCCTTACCTTCCCCTCAGTCTCCCCAGTTGATGACTTTGTGGCTTTGGTTCCCACCACTTCAATAGCTTAAAACCTCCCAATTAGTGCTGATCAATGTATACCGTTACACCACATGGAAACAGACTCTTCAGCCAAGCTACTCAGTGCTTCACTCTTCTCCACTCTGAACTGATTCCACAACCTAGAGACTCATTTTCAAGGGCTCTACGACTCACATTCTCAGTATTGATGAAAAGTCCCAGCTTGAAACGACGGCTGTTTATTCATTTCCATGAACGCTGCCTAACCTGCAGAGTTCCTCCAGCATTTTGTGTGCATTGTTAGTATTATCGTATTTCCACAGTTTATCTTTCGCACATTGGATTGTTCTTTTTTTCAGTTATTGTGTGTAGTTTTTCATTGATTCTATTGTCTTTTTTTGTTATACTGTGAATGCCTGCAACTGGAGGCGGAGTGATGTGATGATGGCGCTAAACGGCAACTCCTTTGCTTGCATCTTTGGAAACAGCTCTATTTCCATCTTTAATATCTTTATTTTTCCTTTCATGGTTCTTTTGAAGACCCTAACCTGGAGTTACATGCTGACTACGGTTCTTTGCGGGAATGGGACCTGCTCTCGGGGTTTCATAACTGGCCATTATTTGGCATGGCAAGGGCTCGGCCTACGAATTTGGCTTGGTTTTGGAGGCCTAGGGTCTCGGAGCTCTGGAGACGGGCGGATCAAAGGTCAGTGTCAAGGCAGAAGACTTGTGTGTCGCCGGGGGAGTCGGAATATCCATGGTTGTGTGCACAGAGATTTGAGATCTTTGGGCACAGAGCTTAAAAAAGGCAATGTAACAGAATTAGGGAGAAAGAGACAGCCTGTGGTATGTCAAATTCTGGGTGAACAATGTCGTCTTTGGGGTAACTGCAAGTCTGTGCCTTTACTGTTGCTTTGCTCACACTTGAGTGCTCGGTGGTGGGTGCGTGGGAGGGGGAGTTGTGGGGGACTTCGGGTTTCTGCCATTTAACTGTCATTCATTCTTTGGGGCACTCCTCTGTTTTCGTGAATGGTTGCAAAGTAAAAGCATTTCAGGATGTATATTGTATACATTCCTCTGACATTAAGTGTACCTTTGAAACCTTTGAAAATGAATCTCAGGGTAATATATGTTGACATAAACAGATAGGTACTTTGTTAATAAATTTACTTTGAGTTTTGAGCTGAACCATGCTGACCAAGAGTCTGATCTGAGCTATATTTGCTCCGAATCCTTTGTGGGCGATGCAGCAAGCTAATGTCCGGCCATGAATAGGTCACAGACAGTGTGCAGTCAGCCCAGGCAAGAAAGCTCTTTGAAGAACACAGCTTCCCTTTGTTCAGTAGTAGGCCGGAGCCATTTGACATACCAAGACAATAAAGAAAACGAAGGAGTCTAAGGTGACACTTAGTATTGGTCGGTTACTTTACTAATTCTGAGTTTTAATTTTAAAATTTAAATTTTCAAAACTTGCAGAGAGATTTAGGACAGTCAGAAGAGTGGGCTGAAAGATGGCAGATGGAGTTTAATGCTGAAAAATGTGAGGCGCTACATTTTGGTAGGACTAATCAAAATAGGACATACATGGTAAATGGAAGGGCATTAAAGAATGCTTTAGAACAGAGTGATCTAGGAATAATGGTGCATAGTTCCCTGAAGATGGAATCTCATGTGGACAGGGTGGTGAAGAAAGCTTTTGGTTTGTTGGCCTTTATTGATCAGAGCATTGAGTATAGGAGTTGGGATGTAATGTTGAATTTGTATAAGGCATTGGTAAGGCCAAATCTGAAGTATTGTGTACAGTTCTGGTCACCGAATTATAGGAAGGATGTCAATAAAATTGAGAGAGTACAGAGGAGGTTTACTAAAATGTTGCCTGGGTTTCATCTCCTAAGTTACAGAGAAAGGTTGAACAAGTTGGGTCTTTATTATTTGGAGCGTAGAAGGTTGAGGGGAGACTTGATAGAGGTGTTTAAAATTATGAGGGGGATTGATAGAGTTGACGTGGTTAGACTTTTTCCATTGAGAGTGGGGAAGATTCAAACAAGAGGGCATGGGTTGAGAATTAGAGGACAAAAGTTTAGGGGAACCATGAGGGGGAACTTCCTTACTCAGAGAGTGGTAACTGTGTGGAATGAGCTTCCAGCAGAAGTGGTTCGATGTTGTCATTTAAAGTTAAATTGGATAGATTTATGGACAGGAAAGGAATGGAGGGTTATGGGCTGAGTGCAGGTCAGTGGGAATACGATAGGGTAAGAGTTCGGCACGGACTAGAAGGGCCGAGGTGGCCTGTTTCCGTGCTGTAATTGCTATATGGTTATATATAAGTGTCATTGGCTTTTATTGGTCATTATTGCCTGTATTACCATAGTATGATTGGTGATTGATAAAGCAAATAAGGAATTTGAACTTACTCAAAGTCTATATCTGTATCCATTAGATAATTCTGTATAAAAATGACATTTTTTTTGTTCAAACTTCAGAACAGTTTGGGGACTGAGGCTAGTAGGGCATAATTCTGGAGTTAGGTAATATAGCAAATATTAATTTCAACAGCAACCAGTCTTCAGACCTGAATGTGTTTTGCAGATTGAAGTTAAATTTTTGGTAGGTCAAATTTGAAGAGATAATATAGCATTAATGGCAAGGTTCTTAGCAGTGTGGAGGATCAGAGAGATCTTGGGGTCTGTGTCCTTAGGACACTCAAAGCTGCTGTGCAGGTTGACAGTGTTGTTAAGAAGGCGTGTGGTGTGTTGGCATTATCAACCATGGGATTGAGTTCAAGAGCCGTGAGGTAATGTTACAGATATATAAGACCTTGGTCAGACCCCACTTGGAGTATTGTGTTCAGTTCTGGTCACCTCACTACAGGAAGGATGTAGAAACTATAGAGAGGGTGCAGAGAGGGATACAGGGATGATGTCTGGATTGGAGAGCGTGCCTTTTCTCCTTGGAGCAACAGAGGATGAGAGGTGACCTGATAGACGTGTATATAATGAGGGGCATTGATCGTGAGGCTCTTTCCCAGGGCTGAAATCGCTAACACGAGAGGGCACAATTTTAAGGTGCTTGGAAGTAAGAATAGAGGAGATGTCAGGGGTCGGTGGTGAGTGTGTGGAATGGGCTGCCAGCGACAGTGTGGATGCGGGTACAATAGGGTCTTTTAAGAGACTCTTAGATGGGTACATGGAGCTTAGAAAAATAGAGGGCTATGTGGTAGGGTAATTCTAGGCAGCTTTTAGGGTAGGTTACATGGTCAGCACAACATTGTGGGCTGAAGGGCCTGGAATGTGCTCTAAGCTTCTATGTTGTTTGTTCTATGTTCTAAGATGAAGCTCAGAACAATGGTCTTCCTAGAGTGCAGGCTGGGGTTGATCACCTGAGATGTCTGCTTATGCAAGAATGCAGCTAGAAAGATGATGGAGATTAGCATCGATTTTGGGTGTCTGCCGTGTTGTAGGTCTTTGAAAATTATATGTAATTCAAAGGAAGCATTCTGGATACATTGTAACTATAGACTTGTCCTGCTGTAATCTTTGATCTTTGGCATATAAAAATGTCAAGTAATATTGAGTCAGGCGGGCCTCTTCTTCCAAGAGTGTCTCAAGAATGAGGCCTGCTGCTTGTTTTGCTGAATGAAGACTTGTATATCCGTCAGTTTCAGTGTCTCTCTGCAGTCACAGCACAGACCATTCTGTTCGTCTATAAAATGTGATGGAGGAACAAGTGTGAGTTTTCAGAGCCCGATTCATCAGCAATGACACCCTTTAAACCATTCGCTCTCCAAATCCAAGTGCTTTTTACATGTTGTTGATGTACCTACCTCAACCAATTCACCTGGCAGCTCATTCCATTTACTGGTCTCATTCTGGGTGAAAAATTGTCCATCAGCTTGCTATTCAATCTCACCCCTTTCACCTTAAACCTATATCTTTTAATTCAAAGAAAGTTTATTTTCAAAGTACGTATACTGCTTGTCACCATGTACCACCCTGACATTTATTTTTTGGCTAGCATTCCAGTAGATAGATAGAAACACAACAGAATCAATGAAAAGCTACACACAAAGACAAGCAAACAACCAATGTGCATAAGAAGACAAATTGTGCGATTTCAAAACAAAATAATAATAATAATAGTAATTATTATCAACATCATCATCATAAATAAGGAATAAATAATACTGAGAATATGAGATGTAGATTCCTTGAAAGTGAGCTTTAATTTGTGAAACCGTCAGGACTGAGGTGAATTTGTCCCACACCACATTGCTTCAGGAGTGATGGTAATAGCTATTCCTGAGCCTGGTGGTAGGGGAGCCTAAGATGTCTGTCCATCCTTCCCAATGACAGCAGCAAGACAAGAGCATGGTGTTGACTCCCCAACTCTAGGAAAAAGACTACACATCCATCTATCAAAATCCCTCATGATCTTCTACAGCTCTATAAGATCACCTCAAGATTGCCAATCTCAAGCTCCCTGCTCATCAGGCACTGGGTTTTTGGATGTTTGCCCCTTCCTCCAATTCTCAGAGACCTTGCCTTCATCAGCCTGGGCCTCGTGTATAGGGTTTCTGCCCCGTTGTTGAAATCCTTCCTCAATTTTCTTCAATACCAGAATTTTTGACCAAGCTTCTGGTCATTCCTCTTCATGCTTTTCCTTTATCACAAGGGTTTTCTCAAAAACAAATTATATGCACCTGAAGCGCTGAAAACACTGAAAATTTTACCACAAAACTAGCCTCCATAGATGGTGCTTGATCCGCACAATTGGCTATTTGTATACTGTGCCACTTTCCAGTATTTGCATCTCTATAATACAAAATGTGGTTTGTCTCATTCCATTTCCTTCAGTTCCCCATCTCCACATCTTCATCACGTTTCTTTTCTTCTTTTCACTTCTCCCATCTCTCTCCCATTCTTTATTTGTCTCTCAGCATCTCTCTAAGCTCCCTCTCTCAGATCTCGCTCCCTCTCTCAGATCTCGCTCCCCCTCTTTCTCAGCTGTCTCAGTTCTCTCCCTCTCTTTGTTATCTCTCCTCCTCTCTTTTAGCTTTCTCTCTCTCTTAGCTCTCTTTCTCTTAGCTCTCTCCCTCTCAACTCCCTCTCTCAGCTCTCTCCCCCACTCTCTCTTAACTCTCAGCTCATCCTTTCTCTCTCATAACTCTCTTTCTCTTAACTCTCTCTTAGTTCTCTCCCTCCCTCTCTCTGAGCTCCCTCCCTCTCTCTGTCTCTCAACTCTCTCTCTTTCAGCTCACTTTCCCTCTCAGCTCTGTCTCAGCTTTCTCTACCTCTCTCTCTCAACTCTTTTCTCTCTCTCTCTCTCTCTCACACACACACACACACACACACACACACACACACACACACACACACACACACACACACTTGGTTCCTTTTAACACCCCTTCCCATCTTCAGTTGCCAAACTCCTGTTCCTTTTCCACATCTCCAAAGTGCTTCAAGCTGGTGACCTAATGGTGGCCACTCTAAGTGTTTGTGGGGGATGTGGGAGGGAAGCATATTAAAAAGGCCTTTATTATTCCAGTTTCCTGCAGATTCATAAGATCTAATACTCTTTGTCTGCAGACACAAGCTTGGTTGTTCAGTCTGCATTTCAGATTGAGCTGGCATTCAAATATCTAACCAATGAGATATTGCATCACCCTCAGCGTCCGACCAGTGGAAAGCATGAGGACATTCAATAGCATATCTGATGAGAAAGTGAGTGATTTAGTTACCTTCTTTTAATCTATTCCAGACATTAATTAAAATTAGTCAGACGGGGAGAGGAAGAGGCAGTTAACTACTGTTTAAGAAGTGTGGTATTTCATTATATTGGATTACTTCATGGATAATCATTAAAAGCCCAGAGACTCGCAATTTATAAATATTTGTTACGCCTTTGTACTCTCTAATTGGACAGATGGTATGTCAACAAACTCCCTGAATGGAGCTGTCTGTCAGCTAAAAAATTCAATTGTTTGATTAAACTGACCACTTTAAAAGCACAGTCATCACCAGTTATGTTTTTGTTCATTATTAAAGCCTAAACTCAAAGTTCAAGATCATTTTTCAGTAAAACTCTTAACAATTTGTCAGACCGATACATTTACTTAATTGTCTGCTGGTTTTCTCTGGTCAAAGCCATGTTATCAAAGGACAGGTATATAAACCTGGTTATAGATTATAGGGTGGTGGGATATAGGTACATCTCTACCAAAGGAGGTGTAAGGCACTCCTTCCCTCCACTAGCCTGCAGGTCACCCTTGGGCAAGGTGTAACACCTGCTTAGCCCCCAGATTAGGGTCACGTAAAGACATGGGAGCAGGTAGTGGATGGTCGTATGAGCAGCTGGTGCACATCACAAGTCCTGGTTGTGCGACCACTGATGCCAGGGAGACATTGATAATGAGGAGTATTGATAATGGCTGGTGTCACCCATCTTGTAAAGACACCGCCCAAAAGAAGCCGATAGGAAACTACTTCCGCAGAAAATTTGCCAAGAACAATCATGGTCGTGAAAAGACCATGATCGCCCATGTCATATGACACGGCACATAGCAAACAAACGAACGATGGAATACTGTGCTCAGTTCTGGTCATCTCATTTTTAGAAGGATGTGGAAGCTATAGAAAGGGTGCAGAGAAGATTTACCAGAATGATGTCTGGATTAGAAAGCACGTCACATGAGGAAAGCTTGAGCAAGCTAAGGCTTTTCTCTTTGGAGCAATGGAGGGTCTGATATGACTTGATAGAGGTGCTTAAGATGAAAAGGGATATATACTGAGTGGATATGCGGAGACATTTTTCTCAGTGCAGAAATGGCTAGAACAAGGGGGCATAATTTTAAGGTGATTGGAGGAGTGTTATAGGGGGATGTCAGAGGTACAATTTTTATACAAAGGTTGGTGGGTGCACAGAATGAGCAGCCAGGGGTAGTGGTAGAGGCAAATACATTAGGGACATTTAAGAGACTCTTAGAAAGATATATGAATGATGGAAAAATGGTAGGCAATGCAGAAGGGAAAGGTGAAATTGATCTTCAAGTAGATTAAAAGTTCGACACAACACCATGGGTCAAAGTGCCTGTAACGCACTGTACTGTTATATGTTCTAAAATTTTCATTTCTTCATGTGCTTTCCAGCAAATGAGGTGTAGTATCTCAGGATATCTTGGGCCCTGGACTTTGGAATGTATCTAAGGAGGGATGTTCTAACCCTGGAGAGGGTCCTGAAGAGGTTTACAAGAATGATCCCAGGAATGAAAGGCTTAACTAGTGAGGAGCTTTTGCTATCTCTGAGCCTGTACTCAATGGAGCTTAGACTGGTGAATGGGGAATCTCATTGAACCCTAACAGATCCCGAAAGCCTTGGATAGAGTGGATATAGAGAGGTGGCTTCCATTAGTAGAATATAGGATCTGAGGTCACAGCTTCAGAATTAAGGACCTTTTAAGGAATATTCTTTTAGGTAGGTAGGTGAGCAGTAAAGATATCAGTGAGACTGACGGAGAACAGAGAACATTTACAAGGATGTTGAGGGGACTGAGGGCCTGAGTTATAGGTTGCTTAGGTTAGGAGTAGGGCAGATGGCCTATTTTTGTTCTTGTTTCTCATGTTCTTATATTTGCCCATGTGAGTTCCAAAAACACCGTCCCACCCACCCTTAACAGCACCCCACCCAGCCCTCTACTCATCCCACCAGCGTGAGGTCGGTTACGTAATGGCATAGAATTCATACACACTTGGTTTGTACTGCAAGAAATGGATTTGCTAAAAGTTCAAAGTTCAAAGTACATTTATTATCAAAGGACATATACATGTCACCATATTCATCCCTGAGATTCATTTTCCTGTGGGCATGCTCAATAAATCTATAGAATAATAACTATAATAGAATCAATGAAAGACCACCCAACTAGGGCATTCAACCAGAGTGCAGGTGACAACAATCTGTGCAAATACAAAAAGAAAGAAATATTAATAATAAATAAATAAGCAACAAATATTGAGAACATGAGATGAAGAGTCCTTGAAAGTGAATTCACTGGTTGTGGGAACATTTCAGAGACAGGACAAGTGAAGTTGAGTGAAGTTATTCCCTTTGGTTCAAGAGTCTGATGGTTGAGGGGTAATAACTGTTCCATACCCTAGTGCTGTGGGTCCTGAGGCTTCTGTACCTCCTTCCTGATGGCAGCAGGGAGAAGAGATCATGCCCTGGGTGGCAGGGGGTTCCTGGCAATGGATGTTGCTTTCTTGCTAAGGCTTACTTTGCACTCCCTCTCTCTGCTTAAAGTGTTAATCCTCTAAACTACCATGAATAATTTCAATAAAACTTCTAAAGGCATCACGCCGGAAACATACTTTAATCATCTTGTTAAATTAAAGCAACCTATGAGTTACCACAGCAGTTTGAAAAAGTAGTTTCAGATTTCGCAATAGCTTAATGATTAAGGACACTCAAATTCATTCAAGGTGTACGAAACAGTGAAAGATTTGACCTCTTTTTGTGTGGTGCATGTCCTTCCAATTAACGATCTGGACAAAAACAGTGGTCTTATTATGAGTGGAACCCAGGAAATCCTTTCACTGTGAAATTTAACATAGTGATTCATAGAGCTTAAATGTTGCGGAAAACAAGGCCTGAATTGTTAGGCCTAGCTGACATCATCTCTACGCCCTCAGACACTAGTAGAGTGGACTTCATAATGTAGTTGTAATTGCTTCAGCTATACACATCCAAAAATAGTGTGTGTTTTTGTGAGCAAGCTGACAGAATACTCCAAGATTAGAATATGAACCACAGAATTTTAGGAATTGTAGCATGGTAAGGTGAAGATACATTTCTAGCAAAGGAGGTGTAAGATGCTCCTTCCCTCCATTAGCCTGGAGGCTTCTGTACCTCCTACCTGATAGCGAGAAAACGGCGTGCCCTGGGTGCTGGAGGTCCTTAATAATGGACGCTGACTTTTTCAGGCGCTGCTCCCTAAAGATGTCCTGTGTACTTTGTAGGCTAGTACCCAAGATGGAGCTGACTAGGAGCTCCCTTCTGCAGCTTCTTCCGGGCCTGTGCAGTAGCCCCTCCATACCAGACAGTGATGCAGCCTGTCAGAATGCTCTCCATGGTACAACTATAGAAGTTTTTGACTGTATTTGTTGACAAGCCAAATCTCTTTAAACTCCTAAAAAGTATAGCCGCTGTCTTGCCTTCTTTATAACTACATCGATAAGTGAGACCAGGTTAGATCCTCAGAGATCTTGACACCCAGGAACTTGAAACTGTTCACTATCTGCACTTCCGAGAGAAAAATCTTTGGGGTACTTCAAGTCTGCGTCTTTATCGATGCTTGCTGCATGCTTGAGTGCTTGATGGAAGTACAGATGTGTTTTTGCTGCTGGGGGGTGGGGATCATTGCCTTACTGCTGCTTGTGCGTGGGAGGTGGAGTTGGGGGGACTTGAGGTTCTAATGCTTAGCTGTCATTCATTCTTTGGGGCACGCCTCTGTTTTTGTGGATGTTTGTGAGGAAAAAGAATTTCAGGATGTATATTGTATACATTTCTCTGAGATTAAATGTACCTATTGAACCTATTGAAATACAACAGAAACCATGAAAAACTATACACAATGCCTACCAAACAACCAATATGCAAAAAATCTAACTGTGCAAAAACAAAAAGAACAAATAAAAAATAAATAATTCTGAGATCATGAATTGTTGAGCCCTTGAAAGTGAGTCCATAGGTTGTGGAATCAGTTCAGAGTTGAGATGAGTGAAGTTATCCACATTGGTTCAAGAGCCTGATAGTTGAGGGGTAATAACTGTTCATGTCATGACAGAGGTTTAGTCTTGGTATCTGTGAGAGCCAGTAGGTTTATGATACCACCTTCAATCCTGAGATTTGTTTTCTGTGGGCACACTCAGAAAATCTATTCTATAGTAACTATAGCAGGAACAATGAAAGATCAAGTACAGCATAGAAGACAACAAATTGTGCAAATGCAAATATAAATAAATAGTAATAAATAATGAGAGCATAAAATAACAAGATAAAAGTCCTTAAAGTGAGATCATTGGTTATGGGAACATATCAATGTGTGAGTATAATTAACCTGTTTTGTTCAAGAGCCTGATGGTTGAGGGGTGGTAACTGTTCTTGAACCTGGTGGTGCAGGTCTTCAGGCACCTGTACCTTCTACCTGACGGCAGCAGCAGGAAAAGAGCATGGCCTGGGTGGTGAGGGTCTTTTTTTGTTGGATGCTGCTTTCCTATAACAGTGTTTCATGTGGATTTGCTTAATGGTTGGGAGGGCTTTACCCACAATGTACTAAGTCGAATCTACTAGTTTTTGTAGGATTTTCCATTCAAAGGCATTGCTGTTTCCATTCCAGGCTATCAATGTGAAATAATACATGAACTTTCAGGGAAAGGGGAACATTATGTGCAGATAGGTTCATTAAGGTTGTCATAGCTGTGGTGGCGGGGGCGGTTGTGGGTTTGGGGGAGGTGTTCATGGGGACAAGCTCCCACTACCTATTAAATGTTCCCAATGGTGTGAGTCTCAAATAGCCTCTGACAATCAAGTCCAGTTCCTGGCCTTCATGTGTGGCTTAGCTACTAAACCTGGCAGAACTGTTTCTACTGACAGGAGAAGGAAAAAAGGCAGGTTACTGACACCTTAAAACCAATCACTTGGGGCAGATGGGGCTCATCAGCCGTAGCTGGCAGCTCATCTAGGAGAAGGAAAACTCTGATCACAAACCTCCATTGCCTTGCAATTATACTGACTCATGGAGCAGGTGTCAGGAACAATGCCAGAGAGAAAAATCCGGAGCTGGAGTTCCTAAGGCAGTCTTATATTGAGTTCAACGCTGACTGTCAGCTTCTGCGACGCCACTGGCGCCAAACTGTATTGGTATCTGCCGTTCCTTTGGATTCATCAGCGGTATGGAGTGAGGGTGGGGGGAAATCAACAAGAGCTTGGTCTCTATATTGTATTACCCTGATTCCATGTTGGCCTGCATACAGCTAGGAGGTAACATCCACTGTTGACCCTGACCAGTGGAGGATCTCTTCCATGTGCAGGAAGAAGAGATTTAGTTTAAACATCAATAAATTGGTTAGGTCAGATTTTGAGCACTGTGTATAGGATAGGCTGAATAGGTTAGGTCTTTATTCCCTGAAGCATAGGAGAATAGGGGGAGAACTTACACATTATGAGGAGGATCAGCAATGTGAATGCTTGCAGGTTCTTTCCCCTCACATTTGGTGAGACTCGAGCTAGAGGTCATGAGTTTAGAGTGAAAGATTAAACAGTTAAGCAGAATCTGGGGAGGAACTTCTTCACTCAGAGGGTGGGTGAATGTGGAATGAGCTGCCAGTGGAAGTGATGGTTGCAGGATCAATTGTACCACTGAAGAGAAGCTTGGACAGATGGTCCAAGAGAGGTGTGGAGGGTTATAGTCCAGATGCAGTTAGATGGGACTCTCAGTAAGTTGCTCCAGCAGATAGTTGGTTGACATAAATGTCCCTCAACTTTCTGGCAAAACAGAGAAAGGTCATTCAGCCCATGCCAGCCCACGGGGAGCAAAAATATCTGTCCTATTAACCCTCTCTTTATTTCCCACTTCGTTCTACATTCTGAGTCTGAGTTTTGTTCTCTCAGTGTACTGTGTAGTGATCTAACCTGCATGAACAGTGTGCAAGACAAGCTTTTCACGGTATCTCAGTACGTCTGACAAAAATAAAAGTTTCGGTTTCCATTCCAGCTCCAACAGACTTTATTTATTTATTCATTCATTCAGTTGGTTTATTTGCCTGTTATTTGGTTTATTTATTTATTTATTTATTTATTTGCTTATTTATTGATTGATTGAGATACAGAGTGGAACTGACCCTTCCAGCCCTTCAAGCCATTCCACCCAGCAACCCCTGATTTAAGCAACACACACAAAACGCTGGAGGAACTCAGCAGGCCAGGCAGCATCTGCGGAAAAGAGTGCAGTCGACGTTTCGGGCCAAAACTCTTCAGCAGGATTCTGTCTGAAACGTCGACTGCACTCTTTTCCGCAGATGCCGCCTGGCCTGCTGAGTTCCTCCAGCGTTTTGTGTCTGATGCTTGGATTCCAGCATCTGCAGATTTTATCCTGTTACTGATTGTCTAACACAAGATTGGCCTTATCTCAAACAATAACAAGATGGCCTACAGGGAAGAAGTCATCTCCCTGACACAGTGGTGTCAAGAAAACAACCTCTCCCTCAACGTCGCAAAAACAAAGAAGCTGGTTGTGGATTACAGGAGGAAAGGAGACGGGCTAACCCCTACTGACATCATTGGATCTGGGGTTGAGAGGGTGAACAGCTTCAAGTCCTTCGGCATCCACATCACCGAGGACCTCACGTGGTCTGTACGCATCAACTGTATGGTGAAAAAGGCACAACAGCGCCTCTTTCACCTCAAATGGTTGAGGAAGTTTGATATGGGTCCCCAAATTCTAAGAACTTTCTAAAAGGGGCACAATTGAGAGCATCCTGTCTGACTGCGTCACTGCCTGGCATGGAAACTGTAACTCTCTTAATCGCAGGACTCTGCAGAGAGTGGTGCGGACAGCCCAGTGCATCTATAGTTGTGAACTTCCCATGATTCAGGACATTTACAAAGACAGGTGTGTAAAAAGGGCCTGTAAGATCATTGGGAACAAGAGTCACCCCAACCACAGTCTATTCCAGCTGCTACCAACTGGGAAACAGTACTGCAGCATAAAAGCCAGGATGGACAGGCTCCGGGCCAGCTTCTTCCACCAGGCCATCAGACTGATTAACTCACGCTGACTTGAGTATATTTCTATGTTACATTGACTGTTCCTTATTATAAATTATTATAAGTTACTATGATTGCACATTGCACATTTAAATGAAGATGTAATGTAAAGAGTTTTACTCCTCATGTACGTGAAGGATGTAAGAAGTAAAGTCAATTCAATTGTCTTACCCCTGATTTAACCATGGCCTAATCACGGGACAACTCACAGTGACCAATTAACATATCGACCAATATGCCTTTGGACTGTGGGAGGAAACCCACACAGTCACAGGGAGAATGTACAAATTTCTTTCAGACATCAGTGGGAATTGAACCAGACTCATTGGTACTGTAAAGTAACCATGACTCTGCCGTCCCGTCCCATGGTAACATCTTCTGGGTGTCATAATAGGGTCTTGGAATGGACGACATTTAATCCTTTCAACACTGGAGGACATTGACTGAGACGAGAGCAGAGTCACTGGAGGGAGAAGAGGAAAATGGGGATGATAATTGCTGATAAAGATGGCAGTGCATCTTTGCATCTATCAGTCTACTTCAGAGTCTAGCTTAGAGGAATGAATGTCACAGGGTGTAGGTCAGGCTACACCTGGAGTGCTACATACTATAGAACAGGGGTTCCTAACCTAGGGTCCATGAACCCCTCGGTTAATGATAGGAAGAAGTACAGTCGACGTTTCGGGCCATGACCCTTTGTCAGGACAAACTGAAAGAAGAGCTAGTAAGAGATTTGAAAGTGGGAGGGGGAGGAGGAGATCCAAAATGATAGGAGAAGACAGGAGGGGGAGGGATGGAGCTAAGAGCTGGAATGTTGATTGGCAAAAGGGATACAAGGCTGGAGAAGGGAGAGGATCATGGGACAGGAGGCCTAGGGAGAAAGAAAGGGGGAGGGGAGCACCAGAGGAAGATGGAGAGCAGGCGAGGAGTGATTGTGAGAGGGACAGAGAGAGAAAAAAGAGAGAAAAAAGGGAATGAATAAATAGATAGATTGATAGATAGATAGGTAGATAAGGGATGAGGTAAGAAGGGGAGTTCAGCTCAATTCAGGCCCTTCAACCAAAAATGTTGTGCTAACCTTTTAACCTATGGAATATCAATCTAACCTAGCCCTTCCTTCTCTCATTCCCCTTCATTTTTCTTTTAAGTGTGTGCCTATCTAAGAGCTGCTTAAGTGTCTCTAATATATCTGCCTCTACCATCACCCCTAGCAGGGAATTCCACCAACCCAGCACTCACTGTGAAAAAAATCCTACTCTGACTTCTTCCCACATACTTTCCTCCCATTACCTTACAATTATGCCCCTCAGATTAGCTATTGAAACACCAGTATAAACGAGTGAAAATGTATCATGATGGAGATGTGTGGGAGAGATTATGCTGAAGACAGTTACACTGTGTTAGAAGACCATACAACACAAGAGCAGAATTAGGTCATTTAGTCCATTGAGTCTGCTCCGCCAGTCCACCGTGGCTGATTTATTATCCCTCTCAACCCCACTCTCCTGCCTTGTTTGTTCGCAGACTGACAGTACAGTGATGGACTTGAAGGATGATGAGCAGCCAAAACTGGAGCTCAGCTATCTTGAAAGAGATTGCAGAAACAGGAAAAAAAACTTGTAAAGAAAGAGCAACACACATCAAAGTTGCTGGTGAACGCAGCAGGCCAGGCAGCATCTCTAGCAAGAGGTACAGTCAACGTTTCAGGCCGAGACCCTTCGTCAGGTCAGGACTACTGCGCAGGCCTGCTGCGTTCACCAGCAAATTTGTTGTGTGTTGCTTGAATTTCCAGCATCTGCAGAATTCCTTGTGTTTACGTTTGTAAAGAAAGAGATAATTTTAAACTGAACAATGTAAATCTGTTTCCCTAATGGGTTCCATAGTCATTACCCTGGATGCCTCCAAGTGAAAACATCTTCTCAATGTCTAAGCATGATAATATCTTTTAATTTCCTTATAATTTAATGAACTCCTCTAGATTCTACTACTTACCTATGTTATGGGCACTTGACAATGGCCAATTAACCAACCTGTATACACAAACACACACACACTCTTAGAAAGTGGGAGAAATTTGGAGCAGCTAGAAGAAAACACTGAAGCTTTATAAGGCATTAGTCAGACCGCTCTTGGAATATTGTGAGTAGTTTTGGGCCTCTTATAGAAGAAAGGAAGCACTGACTCTGGGGAGCATTCAGAGGAGGTTTACAAAAATGATCCTGGGAATGGAAGGGTTAACATTTGAGGCGTGGTTGATGGCTCTGGGCCTGTACTTGCTGGAGTTTAGAAGAATGAAGGGGTGTCTAATTGAAAACTATCGAATATTGAAAGGCCTAGAAAGAATGGACGTCGAGGATTTTTCCAATAATGGGGGAAGTCTAGGACCAGAGGGCACAGCCTCAGAATATATCCCTTTAGAAAAGAGATGAGGAGAAATTTCTCAGAGGATGGTGAATATGTTAAACTTAGCGGCTAACAGCAGTGGAGGTCATGTCATTGGGTATATATAAAACAGAGATACTTGGGTTCTTGTTTAATAATTGTGTCAAAGGTTATGGGGAGAAGGAAGGAAAAAGGGGTTGAGAGGAAAAATGGGGTTGACAGTCTAACTAATGCTCTCTGACTCTATGACTGTTCAGGAAACCTTAAAATTATCAGAATCATACTGCCTGAAGATGGCAGTATTGATTCTGTCCAAAATCTTTCAAGAAGCAAATATTCTTAAATGCATCAGGGCATCCATAGGCTGTTCTGTTTGCCTCCTGAGATATTTGTCTGCAGGCTGAAAGCTTTATTTGCCTTTGGTGACACACGCAAATCAGCAGACTCTGTCATCCCACTGTTGACGACTACCTCTGTCTTTTCCATGCCTGCGTCCATGTTGATTTATGGCATCGCGGCAAGGCTGAGGTGGCCACATCTGGATTATGAAGCACATTCACCCTTAATATTCCATGCTTGAGGTTGTTGTATTCTCTGTGTAGAAGAAACTCCAGAGAGATGAAGTCATTCACAAATTATGATGGTCGTATGCAAAAATTTGAATCTTAATGCTGTATCATTCACCAAATATTTTGTTTATGACTGTGGTATATCTTTAGCACATTTTTGTTTCCTGGATTCATTTTTGTGATTACTCCAAGAAATCAATAATGATGTCGTTTGCTACATGTGGTTATTTTCCTACACCCCTCTTGTAATTATTCTTTAGCAGAATTTGGCTTGGCAATGGAGACGAGCTGCCAGATTATGTACTTGCGATAGATAATGGCATGCTATTTGGCAGTCTGCTGTCAGTCTTCTAAACAGAATGATCATTTAATGAAACTCCCTCAGGGCCAATTGGAACAGGAGACACCGTGACCTTTCTTCAATCCTGGCATCATGTCTTCCATAATAGGAACAGATCCTTCACTCTACTGACCAGTCAAGGGTCATGCTGAGCAAGAATGGGATAACTTCAGATCCCATTCCTTCTTTGGGTCTTATGGTGCTTGAGAGATAAGCAAAGATGGTATAAAAATAAAACACATATCCAAATTCTCCCAAGATGATTTCTTTACTGTTTCATAACTGAATAAATTACTAGGTCATCTAAGAGTCAAGGTATGAGTCTAGAGTCACATAAAGATCAACATTCAAATAATATTTATTATCAAAGGACATATATGTCACCATATATTACCCTGAGATTCAGTTTCTTGTGAGTATTCACAGTAAATTCAAAGAAACACAAGAGAATCAATGAAAAACTGCACACAAACGAAGTTGGACAAACAACTACTGTGTAAAAGACAACAAATAGTGCAACTACATAAAGAAAAAGAATTAGAGTAATAAAGAAATAAATAAGGAGAAGAATAGTGAAATAAGCAGCCGAAGAATTTCCTTCTGGAACTTTCTTTCCAGAAAGGGTGACACAGAAGCCTGGTGGTTCACACACTTCATAGCACTAGCTGTAAGAAAGGGGTTCAATTCTCTAAGGAGTTTGCATGTTCTCCACAGGACCACATGGGCTTCCTCCAGATGCTGCGGTTACCTCCTACATTCCCAAATGTACGGGGTAGGGTTAGTGAGTTGTGTGCATGCTGTGTTGCCACCAGAAGTGAGGCAACACTTGTGAGCTGACCAGCATAATTCTCACTGATATGATTTGTATTAGATTATGAGAACACTCAGTCCTCTTTCATTGTCATTTAGAAACGCATACATGCATCAAGAAATGATACAATGTTTCTCCAGAGTGATATCACAGAAAACAGGACAAACCAAAGACTAACACTGACAGAACCACATAATTATAACATATAGTTACAGCAGTGCAAAGCAATACCATAATTTGATAAAGAACAAACCACAGGCACGGTAAAAAAAAAAGTCTCAAAGTCCCCGAGTCCCCGACAGCAGGCGGCAGAAGGGAGAAACCCCCTGCCATAAACCTCCAGGCACCGTCAACTTGCCGATGCCTTGGAAGCAGCCGACCACAGCCGACACTGAGTCCGTCCCTCCGAAAACTTCGAGCCTCCGATACAGCCTCCCGAGCGCCATCCTCTGCCGAGCACCTTCGACCTTGCCCCGGCCGCTGAAACAAGCAAAGCCGAGGAATTGGGGCCTTCTGCTCCGGAGATTCCGGTTACCACACAGTAGCAGCGGCAGCGAAGCGGGCATTTCAGAAGATTCTCCAGATGTTCCTCCGTACTCTCACATCTGACTCCATCAAATCAGAATTGTGCATGGTCCCCTATTTGACCGATAACAGATATCATTCACTGGAGAGGCCGTGCATGCTGCCATCACACCGCCATCTCCTCCTCCTCCTATTTGATACCAACAACTCATTTCACTCTATGTTTCAATGTACATGTGACAAGTAAAGCTAATCTTTAATCTTACCCTAAAGAATTGCATTGAGCTAACTTGTTTTTAAATGACAACCTAATCACTACTTTTTGCCAATATTAGATTTACTACTTGAAGGTTTCTCTTTCAAAATCAAATTCAATTTCTTAAACTATTTGATAGATGTTAAACTCAGATCAACCACAGCTGAGCCTGTCTCTCCTCATAACTAATCTAGCAAAATACTCTCAATACCTTTGGGTCTTCTGTAGAGGCAACACACCCTTCTTTCTATAAAGTGGTGACTAGATTTGTGCACAATACTCCACATGTGGACTGCCCCATGTTCAATCCTTTTAGTATGGACTCCTCACCCTTGTTCCATGATCAATAACACGATAAATGTTTAGTTATTGAATAAATTACTAGGTCATCTAATAGTCGAGGAATGAGACTAGGGTCACATAAATGCTGTGTAAAGATTTAATGTCATAGAGTCGTAAAAAAGTACAGCACAGAAATAGACCCTTCAACCTATCTATTTCACTTAAACTACCTACTCCCATCAAACTGCACCCTGCCAATAGCCCTCCATACCCCTACCATCTGTGTACCTATCCAAACTTAAACGTTGAAATCGAACTCACGTGAGCCAATTGTGCTGACAGCACATTCCACACTCTTACGACCTCTGAGTGAAGAAGTTTTCCCTCATGTTCTCTTTAAATTGTTCACCTTTCACCCTTGCCCATGACCTTTGATTGTAGTCCCACCCAACCTCAGTGGAAAAAGTCTGCTTGTACTTATCCTATCTATACCCCTCATAATTTTGTACAGCTCTATCAAATATCATCTCAATCTTCTATGCTTCAATAAATAAAGCCCTAACCTACTCAACCTTTCCTTATAACTCAGGTCCTCCAAACAGGCAACATCCTTGTAAAATTTTCTCCATTCTTTTTCAAATTGGCAGGAGTGGTGGGAGATGCAGATACACTGGGTGCATTCAGGAAACTCTGAGGTCGGCTCGTGGATGAGAGAAACATGGAGGAAAGGGTTAAATCGATTGTAGAGTAGGTTAAAAGGTCAACCCAACATTCTAGGTTGAAGGAACTGTACTGTTCTGTAGTGTTCTTGGTTCTATGTTCTAATCAATAAAAGTGTCCTTTATGCCTTCAGAGCCAATTCATCCAGCTGTCCTGCTATCACCAAAGATTTAGTTCCTCTGCAGACTTACAATCTATGACCAAATCATTTGGATAAAACTGTTACTTTAACTCAGGTTGACCACAGTAATACACAAAATAATCTGCAGATGCTGGGGTCAAAGCAACACTGACCACAGTAATAGCCACTGAGGGAAGTATAAGGGTGTAGACTTTCAGCTGAGGGGTGAGCTGACTGAACCTGCCACCTGCTTGCTTGCCAAACCCACTGCTACCTGGAGTGCATCCTGAAGCATGGGTTCCAGCAGGGATTCCAGCCTGGAACTGTTTAACAAGCCCATGTAAGGCGCAGGGCTTTGCACACTGTAATATTTTGGTGTCACCTACTGCAGCTGTCAGGGGAGGAGACGTCGGAGCTGGCTGTGTGCCATTGGATTCCGCACTGTGTTAAGGGCTAGCCTCTCCTGTCAGTGCTGCTCTCCAGCGATATGAGGAACTGTTTTGGGCCGTTCTTGCAGAAACGTGGCTCCAGGACAACATCCAAGCACCATCGATCTACAGGCCCTGACACCCAAGGACTTGGTCTCTATTATTATTTCTCTTAATATATTTTTTGGTAATGGTATGCTTTTCTGCTGTCGTAATTGTATGTTTGGTGGCGTAGTGCAGATACATCTCTCCCAAAAGAGATGTAAGGTGCTCCTTCCCTCCATTAGCCTGCAGGTCACCCTTGGGCAAGATGTAGCACCTGCTTAGCCCCCCTGGTCAGGGTCTCGTGAAGCCATGGGAGCAGGTAGTGGATGGTTGTATGAGCAGCTGATGCACATCACAAGTTTTGCGACCACTGACGCCAGGCATATAATCTCTGAAGAGCATTGGTAATAGCTGGGGTCACCCTGTCTTGTAAAGACACTGCCCAGAAGAAGACAATGTCAAACCTCGACTGTTGAAAAATTTGCCAGGAACAATCATGGTCAGGGAAAGACCATGATCGTCTACATCATATGACATGTCACGTAATGAATGAACAAATTGGCTGTGCTGTATGTGCTGTGTGCAGTGCACGACTGTTCGCAGTGTGTTTTGCATCTTGACCCCGTAGGAACGCTGTTTCATGTGCATGGTTGAATGACAATTAAACTCGAACTTGAACTTGAATTGGCCTGAGAAAAAAGCCCTAAAGATTCCAGTGCAGAGCCATTCACACTATAAGAATCAAGGCATACTGCTACCAATACTGGGCATTCAGAGTGTGAGACTTTTAGTGCTGCCCACAGAGAGTCATGGAGGGAGTTATACAGCATGGACCTCTGACCTCGGGACCACCCAATTGACTTTGCCATACCAATCCTAGTATGGCAAAACGTCAGTATGGATGGGTTTGGCCAAAGGGCCAATTTCTGTGCTGTATAATGCTTGTACTTCCTCTGAAGTGGCCTAGTAAACCATTTAGTTCAAGATATGGACGACAAATATTGTCCGACCAACATCTCTTGAACACATACAGTATGGTGCAGAGGTCTAGCATGCCTAAGGCTTTTGCACAGTACTGTAATAATTTTGTGTATTGCACTGTACTGCTGCCACAAAAAAAACACAAATTTAATAACATATGTGAATGATGATAAAACTGATTCTGGTATGGCTCTCTATTGTGGACTGAGAGTAGGAAAGAGACAGGGTGATAGGGCTGAAGATGAGGTAGTTGGTTTACAAACAGAGGCAATGTGTAGTGAAACTCCTAGCAAGGAAAGACTGACAATATAGGCAAAATTGAAGTCATCAGGATGAGCTGCAATGTGAAAGGTGGACAAAATCAAAAAGGGTGAATACAGGAGACTGAAGGTGTTATATTTGAATATGTGTATTATACAGAATAAGATTGATGAACTTGTAGCACAGTTACAGTCTGGCAAGTATGAACTTGTTGTTCTTCACTAAGTCATATCTGAAAGAAGATTATAGCTGGGAGCTTAATGTCCAGGGATACACATTGTATCAAAGGGACAGGCAGGAAGGCAGAGAGGGGCACGTTGCTCTGTTTGTAAAAAATGAAATCAAATCATTAGAAAAGAGTGACATGGGGTTAGAAGGTGTTGAATCATTGTAGGTAAAGCTAAGGAACTGCAAGGGTCAAAGGACACTGATGGGAGTTCTGTACAGACTCTCAAACAGTGATAAGGATGTGGTTGACAAATTGCAACAGGAGAAGGAAAATGCATGCCAGAAGGGCAATGTTATAATAGTCACGGGCGATTTCAATATGCAGGTGGATTTGGAAAATCAGGTTGGTGCTGGATTTCAAGAAAGGGAATTTCTAGAATGCCTACAAGATGGCTCTTTCGAGCAGCTCACGGTTGAACCCACTAGGGGATCAGCTATTCTGGACTGAGTGTTGTGCAGTGAACTGGAATTGATAGAGATGTTAAGGTAAAAGAACCCTTAGGGAAAGTGATCATAATGTGATCGAATTCACCCAAAAATTTGAGAAGGAGAAGCTGTATCGGTATGGCAGTGGAGTAAAGGGAAGTATTGGAATTGATTGGAAAAGATCACTGGCAGGGACAGCAGCAGAATTTCTGGAAGCAATTCAGAAGCACAGGATATATACATCCCAAAGAGCAAAATGCAGTCTAAAGGCAAGGTGATGCAACATAGAAACATAGAAACATAGAAACATAGAAAATAGGTTCAGGAGTAGGCCATTCAGCCCTTCGAGCCTGCACCGCCATTTATTATGATCATGACTGATCATCCAACTCAGAACCCTGCTCCAGCCTTCCCTCCATACCCCCTGACCCCCGTAGCCACAAGGGCCATATCTAACTCCCTCTTAAATATAGCCAATGAACTGGCCTCAACTGTTTCCTGTGGCAGAGAATTCCACAGATTCACCACTCTCTGTGTGAAGAAGTTTTTCCTAATCTCGGTTCTAAAAGGCTTCCCCTTTATCCTCAAACTGTGACCCCTCATTCTGGACTTCCCCAACATCGGGAACAATCTTCCTGCATCTAACCTGTCCAATCCCTTTAGGATTTTAAACGTTTCAATCAGATCCCCCCTCAATTTTCTAAATTCCAACGAGTACAAGCCCAGTTCATCCAGTCTTTCATCATATGAAAGTCCTGCCATCCCAGGAATCAATCTGATGAACCTTCTTTGTACTCCCTCTAAGGCAAGGATGTCTTTCCTCAGATTAGGGGACCAAAACTGCAAACAATACTCCAGGTGTGGTCTCACCAAGGCCTTGTACAACTGCAGTAGTACCTAGCTGCTCCTGTACTCAAATCCCCTCGCTATAAATGCCAGCATACCATTTGCCTTTTTCACCGCCTGCTGTACCTGCATGCCCACTTTCAATGACTGGTGTATAATGACACCCAGGTCTCGTTGCACCTCCCCTTTTCCTAATCGGCCACCATTCAGATAATAATCTGTTTTCCTATTTTTGCCACCAAAGTGGATAACTTCACATTTATCCACATTAAATTGCATCTGCCATGAGTTTGCCCACTCACCCAACCTATCCAAGTCACCCTGCATCCTCTTAGCATCCTCCTCACAGCTAACACTGCCACCCAGCTTCGTGTCATCCGCAAACTTGGAGATGCTGCATTTAATTCCCTCATCCAAGTCATTAATATATATTGTAAACAACTGGGGTCCCAGCACTGAGCCTTGCAGTACCCCACTAGTCACTGCCTGCCATTCTGAAAAGGTCCCATTTATTCCCACTCTTTGCTTCCTGTCTGCTAACCAATTCTCTATCCACATCAATACCTTACCCCCAATACCGTGTGCTTTAAGTTTGCACACTAATCTCCTGTGTGGGACCTTGTCGAAAGCAGCTATCAAGAAAGGTCAAAGACAATATAAAGCCAAAGAGAGGGCATATAATAGAACAAAAATTACTGGGAATTTAGAGGATTGAAAAGCTTTCAAATACCAACAGAAGGCAACTAAAAAAGTCATTAAGAAGGTAAAGATGAATACAAAAGTAAGCTTGCCAATAGTTTTAAAGAGAATACCAAAACTTGCTTCAGATACATAAAATGTAAAAGGGGTGAGAGTGGATATCGGACTGCTGGAAAACAATGCTGAAGAGGTAGTAATGGGGGACAAGAAAATGGCAGACGGACTGAGTAAGTATTTTTTATCAGTCTTCACTGTGGAAGCTACGAGCAGTATGATAGAATTTTCAGGTGTCAAGGGGTCACTACCATTAATAGAAAGAAAGTTCTTGGGAAAATAAAAGGTCTGAAGGTGTATACCGCAGAGTTCTGAAAGAGGTGCCTGAAGAGATTGTGGAGGCATCAATAATGATAATAAGGTTCTGGAATGGTTCCGGAAGATTGGAAAATTACAAATGTCACTCCACTCTTCAAGAAGGGAGAGAGACAGAAGAAAGGAAATTATATGCCAGTTAGTCGGACCTAAGTGGTTTGGAAGATGCTGGAGTCAATTATTAATGATGTGGTTTCAGAGTACATGGAGGCACATGATAGGATTGGCTATAGTCAGCTGGTTTTCTCAAGAGAAAAATTTGCCTGACAAATCTGTTGGATGGACAGGTTTGACAAAGGAGAATTGGTTAATGCTGTGTATTTGGATTTTCAGAAGGCCTTTGACAAGGTGCTATACTTGAGGCTGCTTAACAAGCTATGAGCCCGTGCTATTGCAGGAAAGATTCTAGCATGGGTAAAGTAGTGGCTGACTGGCAGGAGGCAAAGAGTGGGAAGAAAGGGAGCCTTTTCTGATTTGCTGCTGGTATTCCACTGGGATCAGTGTTGGGACCGATTCTTTTTACATTATATGTTAATGATTTGAATGATGAAATTTGTGGCCTTGTTGAAAAGATAGATGGAGGGGCATGTAATTTTGAGGAAGAAGAGAGGACTTCAGACAGATTAGGAGAATCGGCAAAGAAGTGCCAGATGGAATACAGTGTCGGTAAGTGTACGGCCATGCACTTTGGTGGTAGAAATGAAAGGGTAGACTATTTCCTAAATGAAGAGAAAATGTTTTTAAAAAACTTCGGTACAAAGGGACCTGGGAGTGCTTGTGCAGGATTCCCTAAACGTTGAGTCGATGGTGGGGAAGGCAAATGCAAAGTTAGCGTTCATTTCAAGAGGTCTAGAATATAAAAGCAAGAATGTAATATTGAGACCTTAGAGCGCTGGTAAGGCCTCACTTGGAGTATTGTGAACAGGTTTGGACCCCTTATCTTGGAAAAGATGTGCTGAAATTGGAAAGAGTTCAAATGAGGTTCACAAAAATGATTCTAGGTTTGAACGGCTTGTCATATGAAAAGTGTTTGATGGCTCTGGGCCTGTATTCACTGGAGTTCAGAAGATTGAGGAATGACATCATTAAAACCTGTCGAATAGTGAAAGGCCTTGGCAGAGGTGATGTGAAGAGGATGTTTCCTATGGTGGGAGAGCTTAAAACCAGATTACAGAACTTCAAATATAAGAGTTCCCTATTAGAATAGAGATGAGGAGCAATTTCTTTAGGCAGAGAGAGTGGTGAATCTATGGAATTTGTTACCACAGGCAGTTGTGGAGGCCAAGTCTGTATGAACAAGGTGTGATTGATAAGTTTGTAGCTTAAGGTAGAAGGAGTCAATTTTAGAAAACCTAGCACATTTATTTTTCTTATATTTACACACTTAGTCCAGAGGTCGTGGAGCATACGGATTCCTTCTTTGTAGAAAGCGGTGTCTTGGACCTCCAAAAAGTGGTCCACAGCAGGGGTGACTGACAAGTTTGTGGTCTAAGTTAGAAGGAGATGAGGGGAAACTTCAAACTTTCTATATTTTCACTCAAAGAGTTGAACTGCATATGCATGTAACGAGAGCTGTATAATTCATCTCCTTCAACCGTAGGCCACAAACTTATCAATCACCCCTGCTGTGGACCACTTCTACAAAGAAGGGATCCGTATGATCCACGACCGCTGCACTAAGTGTGTACATGTAGGAGGGGACTATGTTGAAAAATAAATGTGCTAGGTTTTCTTAAATTGACTCCTTCTAGCTTGGGCCACAAACTTATCAATCACCCCTCGTGTATTTAAGGCAGAGGTTGATAGATTCTTGATTGATCAGGGCATGAAGGGTTACGGGAAGAAGGTAAGAGATGAGGCTGAGTGAAATAAAGAATCAGCCATTATGAAATGACGAAGCAGACTCGATGGGCCAAATTGCCTAATTCTGTTCCTGTGTCTTATGATTTTATGGTCTTATGGTGAGGGGAATCATTGTTGGGAAAAGGAGAAGGGAGCAGGAAGCACCAGAGAGACATTCTGTAATGATCAACATGTCAATTGTTTGGAATCCATTGACATTGCCTGGTGTCTCAGCATTGGGTGCGTCTGCACTCACACCACTCCCCAGCCCTGGCACTCCTTCTCTGCCACCAGTCCCATACCCATCCCGAGGGCCCCTCCCTCACCATCCCCAACACCCTTTGCTCCCACCAGATTTACAAACTCGCTTTCTGCTCCACTTCGAAAATACCACACATGGTGCCGTGCGGAGTAACATCGAGAGACGGAATGCAAGAAGGGTTAACAATAGTTTTTATTTGTCACTTGTACATCGAAGCATCAAAACATTCAGTGAAATGTGTCATTTGCGTCAACGATCGACACAATAATTCTATGTTCTAGGAAGCAGCTCCCGTGTCACAACGCTTCTTGCACCAGTGTTGCCTACCCATAACTTACTAACACTAACCCATATGCCTTTTCGGAATTCGGGAGAAAGCCCACATGGTCATGTGAGCAAAGTACAAACTCCTTACAGACAGCACCCTGATGCGGACTGCTATATAACATGCCAGGCACATCGTTCTGTTGAAGAGGCACTGCAGTAATTCCTTGTTCAGCAGCTTCTGGGCCAATTCATGCTGAGAGTTAGAATCTGATCTCAACAGTGATTGCTGCTCATGGAACAGTGATGGGCGAGGGCTCCAACCTTCCTGCAGTCTGCCACACCCGGCCATAGTGCCAGAGCTGTCATCAAATGCCGCTGATGTCTGCCCAGAGGGAAGCTGACCCATTACACGCCGGTCGGATGATTTCATTAAAGCTGGAAAGTAAACAAGGCTGGGAAATTATCCAGCTGATTGATTCTGCTTCTTCCTTTTACCCTCAGACATAACCATTTTCCCACTCTTAAGCAGAACCTTTTTACTCCCGAAATGGGAGTTCAGCTAGACAAGGCAATCCCAGAAGACGTTTCAAACAATGCTGTCAATGAAGTAAACAATACTCTGCCCACAGATGGCAGGCTGGGGTTGGGTGGAATCGTTCCCTGGAGACTTCATGATCGACAGAGTGAGGAAGCTTCTAATCTGTCGAAGATCAAGTGAAACTCGTGGGCTAATGTGATCTGTCGGAAGATTCAGTATGACATCTAATACTTCGACAAACTTCTATAGATGTATGGTGGAGAGCATATTGACTGGTTGCATCACAGCCTGGTGTGGAAACACCAAATTCTTTGAATGGACAACCTTATTAAATAGTATGGCCCAGTCCATGAGGGGTAAAACCCTCCCCTCCACTGTGTACATCTACATGGAGCGCTGTCGCAGGAAAGCAGCATCCATCATCAGGGACCCCCACCAACAGGCTATGCTCTCTTCTCACTGCTGCCATGAGGAAGAAGGTACAGGAAGCCTTAGGATCCACACCACCAGGTTTTGGAACAGTTATTACCACTCAACCATCAGGCTCTTGAACCAGTGGGGCTAACTTCACTCAACTTCACTCACCCCCATCACTGAACTGTTCCCACAACCTACGGACTCACTTTCAAGAACTCTTCATCTCACGTTCTGAATACTTATTGCTTTTTTTCCCTCTCTTTAATATTTGCACAGTTTGTTGTCTTTCGCACATTAGTTGTTTGTCTGTCCTTTTGGGTGCCATCTTTCATTAATTCTATCATGTTTCTTGGATTTACTGTGTATGTCCACAAGACAATGGATCTCAGAGTTGTATGTGGTGATGTATCTGTACTTTGTTAATAAAATTACTTTGAGCTTTGAACTTTGGTAACAATATGATAAAATATTTGCTACCTTATAGTCGATGTTATACTTTATGTTTTTATGTATTCCATTTATGTGGAGTTTTATTTTGCTTTTTGTTGTGTTCTTCATGGTTATTTATTATTTATTTGGAGATACAGCATGGAGTAGCCTTCCGGCTCATTGGGCTGGACCGCCAAGCAACCCACTAATTTAATCCTTGCCTAATGACAGGACAATTTACAATAACTAATTAACCTACTAACCAGTATGTCTTTGGACTGTGGGGAGAAGGCAGAGCATCTGGAGGAAACCCAAACACACACGGGAAGAACGTACAAACTTTTTACAGAGGACACTGGAATTGAACTTGAAACTCTGGCACCCTGAGCTAACAAAGCATCATGCTAGCCACTATATATCGTGCTTATTGTGTTTTTTCATGCTGCATCAAATCTAGAAACAGTCACTTTATTCTTCTTTACACTCGTATACTGAAGAATGACAATAAACAATCTTGAAACTTTATACCAAGTCTCCACATGGATGAAATGCAAGGTATGTTTTGTTTTGTGAGGTTTTGATATGAGATTGGGATTACTGCAGAGAGAGAGAGTGGAGGGCAGTGTACTCGGAGGGCATCAGGTTTTATTGTGGATTTAGTGTGGGGTTAGGATTAGTGCAGAGAGAGAGTGGAAGGCAGTGCATTCAGAGGGCATGTTTTTTTTTGCAGTTTTGCTGGTGAGATTAGGATTGGTTCAGTTTTTGCAGTTTTGATGGTGAGGTTAGGATTGATGCGGCTTTGATGGTGAGATTAGGATTGGTTCAGTTTTTGTGGTTTTGATGGCGAGATTAGGATTGGTTCAGTTTTTGTGGTTTTGATGGTGAGATTAGGATTGGTTCAGTTTTTGCAGTTTTGATGGTGAGGTTAGAATTGATGCGGTTTTGATGGTGAGGTTAGGATTGGTTCAGTTTTTGCGGTTTTGATGGTGAGGTTAGGATTGATGCGGCTTTGATGGTGAGATTAGGATTGGTTCAGTTTTTGCGGTTTTCATGGTGAGGTTAGGATTGGTTCAGTTTTTGCGGTTTTGATGGTGAGGTTAGGATTGGTTCAGTTTTTGCAGTTTTGATGGTGAGGTTAGGATTGGTTCAGTTTTTGCGGTTTTGATGGTGAGGTTAGGATTGGTTCAGTTTTTGCGGTTTTGATGGTGAGGTTAGGATTGATGCAGCTTTGATGGTGAGATTAGGATTGGTTCAGTTTTTGCGGTTTTGATGGTGAGGTTAGGATTGGTTCAGTTTTTGCGGTTTTGATGGTGAGGTTAGGATTGGTTCAGTTTTTGCAGTTTTGATGGTGAGGTTAGGATTGGTTCAGTTTTTGCGGTTTTGATGGTGAGGTTAGGATTGGTTCAGTTTTTGTGGTTTTGGTGAGGTTAGCATTGGTTCAGTTTTTGCGGTTTTGATGATGAGATTAGGATTGGTTCAGTTTTTGTGGCTTTGATGGTGAGATTAGGATTGGTTCAGTTTTTGCGGTTTTGATGGTGAGGTTAGCATTGGTTCAGTTTTTGCAGTTTTGATGGTGAGGTTAGGATTGGTTCAGTTTTTGCGGTTTTGTTGGTGAGGTTAGGATTGGTTCAGTTTTTGTGGTTTTGGTGAGGTTAGCATTGGTTCAGTTTTTGCGGTTTTGATGATGAGATTAGGATTGGTTCAGTTTTTGTGGCTTTGATGGTGAGATTAGGATTGGTTCAGTTTTTGTGGTTTTGATGGTGAGGTTAGGATTGGTTCAGTTTTTGCAGTTTTGTTGGTGAGATTAGGATTGGTTCAGTTTTTGCGGTTTTCATGGTGAGGTTAGGATTGGTGCCGTTTCTGTGGTTTTGATGGTGAGGTTAGGATTGGTTCAGTTTTTGCAGTTTTGATGGTGAGGTTAGGATTGGTTCAGTTTTTGTGGTTTTGATGGTGAGGTTAGGATTGGTTCAGTTTTTGCGGTTTTGATGGTGAGGTTAGGATTGATGCAGCTTTGATGGTGAGATTAGGATTGGTTCCGTTTTTGCGGTTTTCATGGTGAGGTCAGGATTGGTTCAGTTTTTGCGGTTTTGATGGTGAGGTTAGGATTGGTTCAGTTTTTGCGGTTTTGATGGTGCGGTTAGGATTGGTTCAGTTTTTGCGGTTTTGATGGTGAGGTTAGGATTGGTTCAGTTTTTGTGATTTTGGTGAGGTTAGCATTGGTTCAGTTTTTGCGGTTTTGATGATGAGATTAGGATTGGTTCAGTTTTTGTGGTTTTGATGGTGAGGTTAGGATTGGTGCGGTTTTTGCGGTTTTGATGATGAAGTTAGGATTAGTTCAGTTTTTGCGGTTTTAGTGGTGAGGTTAGGATTGGTTCAGTTTTTGTGGTTTTGATGGTGAGATTAGGATTTGTTCAGTTTTTGTGGTTTTGATGGTGAGATTAGGATTGGTTCAGTTTTTGTGGCTTTGATGGTGAGATTAGGATTGGTTCAGTTTTTGTGGTTTTGATGGTGAGGTTAGGATTGGTTCAGTTTTTGCAGTTTTGTTGGTGAGATTAGGATTGGTTCAGTTTTTGCGGTTTTGATGGTGAGGTTAGGATTGATGCAGCTTTGATGGTGAAATTAGGATTGGTTCAGTTTTTGCGGTTTTCATGGTGAGGTCAGGATTGGTTCAGTTTTTGCGGTTTTGATGGTGAGGTTAGGATTGTTTCAGTTTTTGCAGTTTTGATGGTGAGGTTAGGATTGGTTCAGTTTTTGCGGTTTTGATGGTGCGGTTAGGATTGGTGCCGTTTCTGTGGTTTTGATGGTGAGGTTAGGATTGGTTCAGTTTTTGCAGTTTTGATGGTGAGGTTAGGATTGGTTCAGTTTTTGTGGTTTTGATGGTGAGGTTAGGATTGGTTCAGTTTTTGCGGTTTTGATGGTGAGGTTAGGATTGATGCAGCTTTGATGGTGAGATTAGGATTGGTTCAGTTTTTGCGGTTTTCATGGTGAGGTCAGGATTGGTTCAGTTTTTGCGGTTTTGATGGTGAGGTTAGGATTGGTTCAGTTTTTGCGGTTTTGATGGTGCGGTTAGGATTGGTTCAGTTTTTGCGGTTTTGATGGTGAGGTTAGGATTGGTTCAGTTTTTGTGGTTTTGGTGAGGTTAGCATTGGTGCGGTTTTTGCGGTTTTGATGATGAAGTTAGGATTAGTTCAGTTTTTGCGGTTTTAGTGGTGAGGTTAGGATTGGTTCAGTTTTTGTGGTTTTGATGGTGAGATTAGGATTGGTTCAGTTTTTGTGGTTTTGATGGTGAGATTAGGATTGGTTCAGTTTTTGTGGCTTTGATGGTGAGATTAGGATTGGTTCAGTTTTGATGGTGAGGTTAGGATTGGTGCAGTTTTTGCGGTTTTGATACAAGTTGAACCAAAGAGAATGCAAGTCAAAGTCTCCTCTGAGGTAACAGTCTTGTCATCCTAGCAGATTTACATGCTAGTTGTAGGACTGGATATCCATGTGAGCAAGAGGCAGAAGGCCAGAGACCCCCTAGGTACACAAGTCAGCGAGTCCGGAGTCTGAGGTCTGGAGCCTGGGATCCTGTCATCACCTAGTCCTGGGGTCGATACTGAAATCGAAGTCTGGAGGCCGATCAGAAGTCTGGAAGTCGAGGCCTGACAGCTGAAGCCCTGGATCTCCAAGCCCACAAGTCCACTGGGAATTTGAATGCCTGTAGTCTGTGAGTCTGTGAGTCCACTGGAGGGTGAAGGCCGCAAGGCCTGTCCGTGGTTTGAAGGATATCCATGTGTAAGTGAGTGAGTGGGAGGAAAGGGGCTTGTTTTGCTGCTGTTGTTTTACTGCTTATTGAGATCTGTTGTTGTTTTTGCTGATGTGTTGCTCGACTGAGTGTTGTGGACGTGCTATGTTGGCACTGGAATGTGTGATGGTGTTTGTGGGCTGCCCTGGCACATCCTTAGCTTGTGTTGGTTGTTAATGCAAACAATGCATTTCACTGTATGTTCTGATGTACAGTACTGTGCAGAGGTCTTAGGGTGCCTAAGACGCACTGCAATTGTCAATGTGAACCAGAGAGTGAATTTGAAAATCTGGTGGGAGCAAAGGACGTTGGGAATGGCGAGGGTGGAGCACCACAAGAGGGGTGTGAGACAGGGGGTAGAGGTGGAGTGCCAGGGTGGGAGGTGACTATGTGGAGACACACCCAGCCCTGAGACACCAGTCAAGGTCAATTAATTCCAAACAAATGGTTTATTGATCATTACAGAATGTCTCTCTTGTGCTTCCCATTCCCTCCGCTCTCCTTCCCCCTTTTCCCAACCATGATTTCCCTCTTCCTGTCCCGTTCCTGCCCCTTTCCTACTCTGTCCACAATAGAGACCCATATCTGAATCAGAGAATCAGGTTTATCATCACTAACTTATATGATGAAATTTATTTTTTCTGCGGTAGCAGTAGAGTGGAATACGTGAAATATCCGCTGTGCAAAAATCTTAGACATTCTAGCTATTCACAATATATGTGCCTGAGACTTTGCACAGTACTAAATGTGATAGAAAATGAATCTGAATTTGTGTGCAATATCCATTGGAATGAGAGCAGACAACTGCCATGGAGAGCTGTGTAGGCTATCATGCTTCCTGGGACTATGCTCCAAAGTGGTGAGAGTGAAGGATGTAGCATGTTGCCTGAATTGACATTCTGGAGGCTTTGTTTGACTTCACATCTGGGGAACAGAGAGAAACATATCCGATTCTCCTCCCATTTAATCAGCTGAGGGATCGGATCAGTAATCAGTATAAGTTAACACAGACCATAGCAGGAGTTTGGAGTTCTCTCACTCGGCACTTTCTGAGTACCTTGGGGAGGCCGACAAACAAAATAGAAGGAAATTTCTTTATAATAGTCTGCTGAAGGGGGAATCTGATTTTCTTTCCTCACTCGACTCACTGCCAAATTCATTTGCAAACCAGTGATAACATACCAAAAGTAAGCTTATTCAGTGTAGGGCACTACTGTAGCACAGAAACAAACACTTTGGCTCATCTTGTCCATGCTGAACTATTATTCTATGTTCACTCATTGATCTTCACTTGGACCATAGTCCTCCATACCCCTTCCATGCATGGACTTGTCTAAACTTCTTTTCAATGTTGCAATCGAACCTGCATCTGCCACTTAATCTGGCAGCTCATTCCACACTCTCACTGTCCTCTGAGTGAAGACGTTCCCCTCAGATTCCCCTTAAATATTCCACTTTTCACCCTAAACTCATGCTTCAACCATCAGGCTCCTGAACCAGTGTGGATAACTTCACTCACCTTAACACTGAACTGATTCCACAACCTACAGACTCACTTTCAAGAATTCTACAACTCATATCCTCAGTAGTATTTATTTATGCGTTTGTTTGTTTACTTATTATCCTTTTTTGTTATATTTGCACACTTCATCTTTTTTTACAAATGGGCTCTTTGATAGTCTTTGTAAATTTTCATTCATTCCAAGGTATTTCTTTGATTTACTGCAAATGCCTGCAAGAAAATAAACCTCAGGGTTAGATATAGTAACATATATGTTCTTTAATAATAAATTTCCTTTGCCCTTTTACTTAAGTTACCGTATGGCCTCTAGTTCTAGTCTCACCCAACCTCAGTGGAAAATGCCTGCTTGTATTTATCCTTTCTATAACTTTCATCATTTTGTATACCTCTATCAAATCTTCTCTCAGTTTCCTACTCTCTTCTCTCATTCTCCTACAGTTTAGGGAATAAAATCCTAACCTATTCAACCTTTCTCTATAACTCAGGTCATCAATACTTGGCAAAATCCTTGTAAATTTTCTAAACACACTTTCAATCTTATTGACTCCATTCCTGTAGGTAGATGACCAGAGCTGCACACGACCCTCCAAATTTGACCTCACTGACATTTTGTACAACTTCAACATGACATCCCATCTCCCGTACTCAATACTCTGATTAATGGAGGCCAATGTGCCAACAGGTTTTTCCAAGGATAAAAACAATAACATGTATGTAAATGCTTTCATTGATTCTTTAATTCTTCTTTATCTTCAGTCTTCCTTATTATATGCTTACGAGTTACTTCTTTACAAAGAAGGTGCGGTGGAAATCAAGCCAGTGGCCCAATGAATGGAGTGATATTTGGTGTCTACATAACAGATGATCTAACCTGGATCTGCATCATGTCCCCATTAGTCAAGAAAGCACAGCAGCATCTACACTTTCTGAGCAGATTGAAGGATGGAAGCTCCCCAACCCCATTCTTACAACATTCTACAGGAGAACCATTGAGTGTCCTGTCTGGCTGCATCATTATGTGGTACAAAGCTGCAAGGCATCACACCACTAAACCTCACAGGGATTAGTAAAGGAAAATGAGAAGATCACTGGGGTCTCCCTCCCCCCCCCCCACCACTTTGTGATATTTACCAGAAGCATTGTAGACAAAGGATCCAAAGCATTGTAGGGCATTCCAAACACTCCTCCCACAGTCTTTTTGACCCACTACCATCAGGAAGGAGCTACAGGAGCATCCAGACTCGAACTACCAGACTGGGTACCAGCTTCTTCCCTCAGGCTGTGAGACTAATGAATAACCTGCCATCACTAAGGTTTCGTCACTAGGACAGCGAGTGTTTACTGTTATCTGTTTACCTGTGCTACACACTTCACGTGCATTTTCAATTATATGTTATTAACTTATTTGTGGTAATATTCTGATTTTCTTGTGCTGTGTGTGCTATATGTGTCGTGAGTAAATCATGGTTCAGAGAAATGTTGTTTCTTTTGTTTGTATATCTGCTAAATTTGAATTTGAACTTGATTTGTGGGACTGGGATGTTAAACTCACGTGTCATGTATTCACTTTTTGATGATTAGTTCATGGTTACATTTTCACTTTCTCAAACTCAAGGGATTCTGCAGATGCTGGAAATTGAGAGTAACACACACAAAATATTGGAGGATCTCAGCAGGTCAGGGAGCATCCATGGAAAGGGGAAAAAAAGGAGAATTTTGGGCCAAAACGTCAACTGTTTATTCATTCTCTCATCCATGGAGAGAGGATAGAGTTAACCCCGCGAGAAAGAAACACAATTAATGATGGTGTTAAAGGTTAAAAACTAAAATGGTAGCACGGTCCCACAGGAGGCATCGACCATTGCTTCCAATAACTCCAATAAAAAGTGCTACTGAAGTGCTAAATTGGCCACGTTAGAGGCAATATAAAATGTGGGGGGAAGTGAGGAGAGCAGCAAGCCACAACAATGAGAAACACTGCCTCTAGAGCTGGTGGGCGTTGAGAAAATCAGATATTCAAGAGGGAATTGGATGCACACTTAAGGCAAAACAATTTTCAGAGCTACAGCTGAAGAGCAGAAGTAATGACTCATTACACCAGATATGTTTTTTTATAATAATCTAAATAAAATAAAGCACCAGAACAATCTGCTTCATTGTTAAATAAGTCTGTGGTTTGGTTTCTTGGAGCCTGAGGGGAGACCAGATAGGGTACAGGGCTCCCCAACCTTGGGTCCGTGGACATCTCGGTTAGTTATACTCTCCATTGCATAAAAAATATTGGGCACCCCTGATGTAGAATATTGTATAGAAGATCATGAGACCATGAAGTATAGGAGCAGAATTAGGCCATTTGGCCCATCTTGTCTGCTCCCATCTTCAATCAAGGCTGGTTTGTTTTTCAACCCCATTCTTCCACATAATCCCTTAACCCACCTACCAATCAAGAACCGATCCATGTCTGCCTTAAAACATATCCATAGCCCTTCTGTGACAATGAGTTCAACAGATTCATCACCCGCAACTGCTCCTCAATGAAACTGTGACCCTTGGCTCGAGACACATCCGGCCGGAAGAAACATTGCCCTGCCTCAGCCCTGTCAACCTGTGTATAACGGAATGGAGCTGCTAGTACTGTCACTGCCTCACAATGCCAGAAACCCAGGTTCAATCCTTGACTCGGCGGTCACTGTCCGTGTGGAGTTTGCACGTTTTCCTTTTCTGATCAGGTTTTTTTCTGTACTCCAAGGACATGTGGATCCATGTTATTTGCTGTCAGACAGTGATGGAAGAAAACTTGTTAGAATGTAGGGAGAATGGGATTCATTTTGTATTTATATACTATGTAAGCACTATTCACTTTCAAGGACTCCAAAACTCATGTTCTTGGCATTTTATAATTATATATTAAACTTTTTCTATTTGCACAGTTTTCAACTTTTGCACATTGGCCGTTTGTCAATCTTTATTTATGTTCCATTTTATTTATATATTCTATTGTATTTCTTTATTTTCCAGGAACAAAATGAATCTCTAGGTCGTATATGAAGACATGTACTTGTTAATAAATTTACTTTGACTTTGAAATGGCTGGTGCATGAGTAGACTCATTAGACTGAAAGGCCAGTTTACATGCTGCATCTCTCTATAAAATTAGTACAGTATACCCTTTCATCTTCTACTCTCCTCATACAATAAACTTGACATCTTGCTCCCTTCAATCTACTTAGTTCTAACCTCCTGAACTGTCTCAGCATCTTTCCTTGCAGAACATACTGCCTCATAACTTGGTATCATAAATAATTTCGATCTATTACACTTGACCCTTCCATTACACTGAACTGTGAACCTGAACCAACCCCTAAAGCATCCTACAAGTCACCTAACCAAAAGTGACCTCTTTAATCCTACTTTACTGTAACCAATCAATAATTCATGACACAACAATTTATGAGTGCTTAAGGAAGTAGCCCACGAAGTAGTGGATGCATTAGTGATAATTTTTCAAAACTCTTTAGATTCTGGACTAGTTCCTGAGGATTGCAGGGTGGCTAATGTAACCCCACTTTTTAAAAACAGGAGGGAGAGAGAAACCAGGGAATTATAGACCGGTTAGCCTAACATCAGTGGTGGGGAAAATGCTAGAGTCAGTTATCAAAGATTGGATAACAGCACATTTGGAAAGTGGCGAAATCATCGGACAAAGTCAGCATGGATTTGTGAAAGGAAAATCATGTCTGACGAATCTCATAGAATTTTTTGAGGATGTAACTAGTAGAGTGGATAGGGGAGAACCAGTGGATGTGGTATATTTGGATTTTCAAAAGGCTTTTGACAAGGTCCCACACAGGAGATTAGTGTGCAAACTTAAAGCACATGGTATTGGGGCTAAGGTATTGATATGGATAGAGAATTGGCTGGCAGACAGGAAGCAAAGAATGGGAATAAACGGGACCTTTTCAGAATGGCAGGCAGTGACTAGTGGGGTACCGCAAGGCTCAGTGCTGGGACCCCAGTTGTTTACAATATATATTAATGACTTAGATGAGGGAATTAAATGCAGCATCTCCAAGTTTGCGGATGACACGAAGCTGGGCGGCAGTGTTAGCTGTGAGGAGGATGCTAAGAGGATGCAGGGTGACTTGGATTGGTTGGGTGAGTGGGCAAATTCATGGCAGATGCAATTTAATGTGGATAAATGTGAGGTTATCCACTTTGGTGGCAAGAACAGGAAAACAGATTATTATCTGAATGGTGGCCAATTAGGAAAAGGGGAGGTGCAACGAGACCTGGGTGTCATTATACACCAGTCATTGAAAGTGGGCATGCAGGTACAGCAGGCAGTGAAAAAGGTGAATGGTATGCTGGCATTCATAGCAAGAGGATTCGAGTACAGGAGCAGGGAGGTACTACTGCAGTTGTACAAGGCCTTAGTGAGACCATACCTGGAGTATTGTGTGCAGTTTTGGTCCCCTAATCTGAGGAAAGACATCCTTGCCATAGAGGGAGTACAAAGAAGGTTCACCAGATTGATTCCTGGGATGGCAGGACTTTCATATGATGAAAGACTGGAAGAACTAGGCTTATACTCGTTGGAATTTAGAAGATTGAGGGGGGATCTTATTGAAACATATAAAATCCTAAAGGGATTGGACAGGCTAAATGCAGGAAGATTGTTCCGATGTTGAGGAAGTCCAGAACGAGGGGTCAAAGTTGGAGAATAAAGGGGAAACCTTTTAGGACCAAGATTAGGAAAAACTTCTTCACACAGAGAGTGGTGAATCTGTGGAATTCTCTGCCACAGGAAACAGTTGAGGCCAGTTCATTGGCTATATTTAGGAGGGAGTTAGATATGGCCCTTGTGGCTAAAGGGATCCGGGGGTATGGAGGGAAGGCTGGTACAGGGTTCTGAGTTGGATGATCAGCCATGATCATACTGAATGGCGGTGCAGGCTCGAAGGGCCGAATGGCCTACTCCTGCACCTATTTTCTATGTTTCTATGTTTCTAACACACTTATCCCTTATGGGCAAACTTGGGCTGTCCTCACCAGAGTATTGGAGGCTGAGAGAAGACCTGCTTATGAAAGGTATAGCTCCCCGCCAATGAGCACATCTATGTGGAGCATTGTCACAGGAAAGCAGCATCCATCATCAGGGATCCCGACCACCCAGGCTCTGCTCTCTTCTTGCTGCTGCCATCAGGAAGAAGGTACAGGAGCCTCAGGACTCATACCACCAGGTCCAGGAATAGTTTACAGTTCAAAGTTCAAAGTAAAACATTATCAGCGTACAGGAATATCACCAAATGCAACCTTGAGATTCTTTTACTGCAGGCATGCTTAGCAAATCTATAGAACAGTAACTGCAAACAGGATCAATGGACAACAAATTGTGCAGATGCAGATATAAATAAATAGCGTGCATGAAATAAGAAGATAAAAGAGTTCCTAAATATGTGTAGTTACCCCGTTTTGTTCAAGAGCCTGATGGGTTAGGCATAGTAACTGTCTTTAAACCTGAAGGTGCAAGTCCTGAGGCTCTTGTACCTTCTACAGCAGTGAGTGAGAAAAGAGCATGGCCTGGGTGGTGAGGATTGTTAACAGTAAACACTGCTTTTCTATGGCAATGTTTCATGTTGTGCTCAATAGTTGGGAGGGTTTTACCCGCGATGTGCTAGGCCAAATCCACTACCTTTTGCAGGATGTTCTGCTCAAAGGCATTAGTGTTCCCGTGCTGGGCTGTAATGCAGCCAGTCAGCACACTCTCCACTACACGTTACCCCTCAACCATCAGGCTCTTGAACCAGTGGTGATAACTTCACTCAACTTCACTTACCCCATCATTGAAATGTTCCCACAACGAATGGACTTACTTTTGTGGACTTTTCATCTCATATTCTGAATAATTATTGCTTATTTATTTATTATTATTATTTCTTTCTTTTTGTATTAGCAGTTTGTTGCCTTTTTCACTCTGGTTGAACACCCAAATTGGTGCAGTCTTTCATGATGGTTCTATTGTGGTTATTATTCCATTATAGATTTATTAACTATGCCTACAAGAAAATGAATCTCAGGGTTGTATATGGTGACATATATCTACACTGATAATAAAATTACTTTGAACTTTGATAGGGTAGACAGTCAAACAGCAGAGGACACACTTATAAGATCGGGAGGGGTGGGGTGGGGTGGAGTTTAAAGGCGACATGAGAGGCAGGTTTTTTTTTATGTAGAGTGTGGTAGATGTCCAGGACAGGTTATCAGGAGTAATAGTCCGCAGTTTTGTGGAGTTTAGATAGGCACATGAATATAAATGGAATGGAAGGATATGGATGATACAAAGGAGGAGGATATTGAGTATAAATTGACATCGAGATCAGCACAGCAGTTTGTGGAGGTGGGCTGAATTGCTTGTGTTGCGTATTGAATATTTCAATAATATTTGAGTAATCTTGTAAATACGTTGTTTGATTAAGTATTTCTGTTCCTTTAAATAATTCATTATGGATTATATGTAAAAATATGTTAAATGCATACAGCATCACGTTACCATATGATACATGGAAGTAAAGACGAAGTCAGACCCTTATTCCCAGACTCCTGTGTTTCCTTTGAATCAGTTTAATGTTTTGAAGTTATAAAACATAAAAGCCTGCCCCATGTTATCTGGTTCTTTGTTTGATGTTCTTCGTGACAGTTTACCAAAAATCTTGTGGAGTTCTGAGTTCATCAAATCCACCGATTCATCCAGAATGGTCCACTGAACACAAAGACAAAAACCTCGAACAGTTTTGTCAAACATAACTTCCCTTTCATTAATCCATGTCAACTCTGTGCAATGTTAATTTTCACTGTGCCTTGATGCTACTTCATAAAAGATTCCAGCTGTTTCGCTGTTTGTGGTGTCAGCCTGACTGAAGTCTTCCACATTTCTTAAATAGTGGGATTACATTTGTTACCTCCCTATCTGCAGGGAACAATCTAAAACCTATGGAATTTTGGAAGATGACAGCCAGTATATCCACTGTCTCCGTAACGCCTTCCTTCAAAACCCAGGATGCATATCATCAGGTCCTGGGAATTTGGCTGTCTCTTAGGTCCCATGACTTACACAGTGAATAGTAGGGCACTGAGGATTGTGATAGAACAGAGGGAATACAGATCCATAATGCCTTGAAAGTGGCATCACAGGTAGATAGGGTTATAAAGAAAGCTTTTTGCACATGGCCTGCATCAGTCAAAGCATTGAGTACAGGTGATGGGATGTCATGTTGGTGGTAAGGCTTAATTTGGAGTACTCTATGCTGTTTTTGTCACCTATAGGAAAGATATCAATAAGACTGTAAGAGTACAGAGAAAATTTACAAGAATGATGACAAAGCTTGAGAACCTGAGTTATAGGGAAAAGTTGAACAGGTTAGGGCTTCATTCCTTACAGCGTAACAGAATGAGGGGAGATTTGATAAAGATATAAAAAATTATTTGGGTGGCCTGGTCTCTACCAAAGGAAGTATAAGTGTCCCCCGCTTTTTGAAAGTTCGCTTTACGAAACCTCACTGTTACGAAAGACCTACATTAGTTCCCCGTTTTCATTAACAGAAGGTGTTTTCGCTGTTACGAAAAGAATCAGCGCATGATAAAAAATCAGCGCACGAAAAAATCAGCGCACGATAAAAGGCAGGCGCGCCCCGAGCAGCCGCTCTCCCCAGATTCGGAACGGCATTCTAGTCGGCTTTGCTTAAACACGTACCTGTGAGCAGCCGTTAGCAAGATGAGTCCTAAGGTATCGGAAAAGCCTAAAAGAGCTCGTAAGGGTGTTACACTTAGTGTAAATTAAGCGTTTCGATCGTGGTGAACAAAGTAAGGGCTAAGTGAGTTTGGCTTGTGGAAGCTGACGAGTATGATGTTGAAGAGGTTTTGGCATCCCATGACCAAGAACTGATAGATGAAGAGCTGATGCAGTTGGAAGAAGAAAGGATAACAATCAAAACCAAATTCATTAGCAAAATGAACGTGAAGCAAGATTTTTGCTGCAATGATAAAGTACGACTTTAATTTTGAAAGGGTACATAGGTTTAGGGGATATTTGCAGGATGGTTTGAGTGCTTACAAAGAACTGTATGATAGAAAAATGCGCGAGGCTCAGCAGTCAAGCAAGCCTTCCACATCAGCCACAGCAGATGATGAACCTCGACCTTTGACGTTGAGGCGGGTAGTCACAGGAGAAGATGAGCTGCCCGCCCTAATGGAAACAGACGACAACGAGATGACACCCCAGTGTCCCACCAACCCAACCCGCAGGCCGCGGATAGATACCGATTCGCCGAGAATGCAGCGGTAGCTGGGAGGCACACAGCACTTCTTTAAGAAAAAAGCTGAAATAAACATGCTAATTAATTAGGTGCCACCCGACACGTAATTGTCAGCCCAGATCAAAGGCAATGCATTCTGAAATCGCCTCTGATATGGGCTGACAATTACGAGTCGGGCGGCACCTAATTAATTAGCATGTTTATTTTGGCTTTTTTCTTAAAGATGTGCTGTGTGCTTCCTGGCTACCGCTGTACCCCTGCACGCTTCGTGGATTGGTATTGGTCAGCGGCCCGGAGGGTGGGGGCCACTGCACCACCCCAACCTGCGACGACTCAGCTTAACACACAATCATCAGTGTGCTCAGCACTGTCCCGATTCCCATAAGTGATACTAAACTGTACATACATTATTTCTACTTTATATAGACTGTGTATTTTTACGTATTATTTGGTATGATTTGGCAGCTTCATAGCTTAAAGGTTACTGGAGAGAGTGTTTTTGCCAACAGCGCTTGCGTGAGATTTTCGCTACGGAGAACAGTGCTGGCAATGACTGTGGAAAAGTATTTCTACTTTATATAGGCTACTTTATATTTATCATATCATTCCTGCTTTTACTATATGTTACCGTTATTTTAGGTTTTATGTGTTATTTGGCATGATTTGGTAGGTTAATTTTGGGTCTGTGAATGCTCTCAAAATTTTCCCATATAAATAAATGGTAATTGCTTCTTCGCTTTATGACATTTCGGCTTATGAACCGTTTCATAGGAACGCTCTACCTTCGGATGGCAGGGGAAATCTGTATCAGTTACTCCTTCCCTCTGCTAGCCTGCAGGACCCCTTGGGCAAGATGTGGCGCCTACTTAGCACCCCTCCCCCCCCCCCACCACCAACAACCAGGGTCATGTAAAGCCATGGGAGCAGGTGGTGGATGGTCATATGAGCAGATGGTGCATATCAAATGTCCTGGTTATGTGACCACTAATGCCAGGCAGACAATCCCTGAAGGCTACTGATAATAGTTGGGGTCACCCATCTTGTAAAGACATTGCCCAGAAGAAAGTGAAGGTAAACCACTTCTGTAGAAAAAATTGCCAAGAATAATCATGGTAATGAGACCATGATCGCCGGTGTCATATGACATAGCACACAATGATGATGATTATACAAAATTATGAGGGGGGTGGCTAGGGTAGATGGAAGGTGGCTTTTTCCACTGAGATCGGGTGAGACTATAACTAGAGGTCATAAGTTAAGGTGAAAAGTGAAATACTCACGGGGAAACTGAGGGGGATCTTCGATCAGGGTGGTGAGAGTGTGGAATGAGCTGCCTGTGGAAGTGATGGATGCCGGTTTGATTTCAACATCTGAGAACATTTTGGATAAGTGCATGGATCAGAGGAGTATGGAGGGCTATAAACCAATTTGATGGAACTAGGCAGAATATCAGTTTGGCAGGGACTAGATGGGCCAAGGGGCCTGTTTCTGAACTGTAGTAGCGTACCATGTTACTAAGGATAATTAGTTACTAATTATTTACTCACTGTAAGTGAAGGGTCTTCTTTCATGAAGATAGATGGATGCAAAGTATTTGTTTCTTGTTTAATTAGCCCTTAAAGGTCTTGGCCCAAAACGTAGACTGTTTATTATTCTTCCCTTTCATTGATGCTACCTGACTTGCTGGGTTCCTCCACCATTTTGTCCGTGTTGCTCAAGAAGATGAAAGAAAGCGATTCGTTTTATCTGTCACATGTACATTGAAACAGATAGTGAAATGCTCTGTTTGTATCAAGGATGTGCTGGGAGCAGCCTGCAAGTGTTACCATGTGTCTGGTGCCAACATAACATGCCCACAACCTCCTAACCCTCTTTAATTTGTATCTGTTGTGAATTTAAAATTTTAGTTATATTTGAGTAATTTTGTATATATATTGTTTGATTAAGCATTCTTGTTCCTTTCAATAATTAATTACAGGTTATATGTAAAAATAGGTAAATTTCACACGTCATCATGCTACCACATGACAGAGCGTGTCTCTGTTAAATTAAACTTGAAGTTACACCCGCATTCTTAAAACTCCCATGTTTTCTTTGAAGTAATTTAATGTTTTGAAGTTACACCACGTAATAGTATTGACCTACTAACTGGTATATCTTTGGACTGGGGGAGGAAACTGGAGCACCAGGAGGAAATCCACATGGTCACGGGGAAAATATACAAACTCCTTACAGACAGCGGCCAGAATTGAACCTTGACCTTACAGCTGGTGGTGTAAGGTGTTGCACTCTTGCTACCGTGCCGCACCTCCGGATCTCCAGCATCTGCAGAATTTCTTGTGTTTATGTTTGATATTAGATTAGATTAGATTAGATTATGAGGACACTCAGTCCTCGTTTATTGTCATTTAGAAATGCATGCATGCATTAAGAAATGATACAATGTTCCTCCAGAGTGATATCTCAAAAAAAACAAGACAAACCAAAGACTAACACTGACAAGACCACATAATTATATTTTAAAAGTGTCTGATACCCGAGGGCATTCATTTAAGTTGAGGGGGTGAAGTTGAATGGAGATTTGCAGGGCATATGCTTCCACAAAGAATGGTGAATGCCTAGAATGTACTGCCAGAGTTGGTAGCACAGTGTATTATTTCTGTTCTTTTCCTATCTTCACAGAATCTAAATATCTCCATTTCTTTTCTGCTTGAGATACTATGGATTCAGAGATTTATGACCTGGGTTTGCATTATCAAGTGGGTGATCATTAATGAATGTCAGTGATACAGTGTGCTCACCTTCATTTAGGAGAATTGCCCCACTAGAGTTAATTATTTCATTACCTTCCACCAGTCTCTGACATCCTGAATGTCCTTGCAGCACAAAATTGCTTTACAATCTGCCACTTTAATTCAGATATGATGAGCACTTTTTAAAAAAAGAGGGAGAGAGAAACTGGGGAATTATAGACCGGTTAGCCTAACGTCGGTGGTGGGGAAACTGCTGGAGTCAGTTATCAAAGATGTGATAACAGCGTATTTGGAAAGCGGTGAAATGATCGGACAAAGTCAGCATGGATTTGTGAAAGGAAAATCATGTCTGACGAATCTCATTGAATTTTTTGAGGATGTAACTAGTAGAGTAGATAGGGGAGAACCAGTGGATGTGGTATATTTGGATTTTCAAAAGGCTTTTGACAAGGTCCTACACAGGAGATCAGTGTGCAAACTTAAAGCACACGGTATTGGGGGTAAGGTATTGATGTGGATGGAGAATTGGTTAGCAGACAGGAAGCAAAGAGTGGGAATAAATGGGACCTTTTCAGAATGGCAGGCGGTGACTAGTGGGGTACCGCAAGGCTCAGTGCTGGGACCTCAGTTGTTTACAATATATATTAATGACTTGGATGAGGAAATTAAATGCAGCATCTCCAAGTTTGCGGATGACACGAAGCTGGGTGGCAGTGTTAGCTGTGAGGAGGATGCTAAGAGGATGCAGAGTGACTTGGATAGGTTGGGTGAGTGGGCAAATTCATGGCAGATGCAATTTAATGTGGATAAATGTGAAGTTATCCACTTTGGTGGCAAAAATAGGAAAACAGATTATTATCTGAATGGTGGCCGATTAGGAAAAGGGGAGGTGCAACGAGACCTGGGTGTCATTATACACCAGTCATTGAAAGTGGGCATGCAGGTACAGCAGGCGGTGAAAAAGGCGAATGGTATGCTGGTATTTATAGCGAGAGGATTCGAGTACAGGAGCAGGGAGGTAATACTGCAGTTGTACAAGGCCTTGGTGAGACCACACCTGGAGTATTGTGTGCAGTTTTGGTCCCCTAATCTGAGGAAAGACATCCTTGCCATAGAGGGAATACAAAGAAGGTTCACCAGGTTGATTCCTGGGATGGCAGGACTTTCATATGAAGAAAGACTGGATGAACTGGGCTTGTACTCGTTGGAATTTAGAAGATTGAGGGGGGATCTGATTGAAACGTATAAAATCCTAAAGGGATTGGACAGGCTAGATGCAGGAAGATTGTTCCCGATGTTGGGGAAGTCCAGAACAAGGGGTCACAGTTTGAGGATAAAGGGGAAGCCTTTTAGGACCGAGATTAGGAAAAACTTCTTCACACAGAGAGTGGTGAATCTGTGGAATTCTCTGCCACAGGAAGCAGTTGAGGCCAGTACATTGGCTATATTTAAGAGGGAGTTAGATATGGCCCTTGTGGCTATGGGGATCAGGGGGTATGGAGAGAAGGCTGGGGTGGGGTTCTGAGTTGGATGATCAGCCATGATCATAATAAATGGTGGTGCAGGCTCGAAGGGCTGAATGGCCTACTCCTGCACCTATTTTCTATGTTTCTATGTTTCTATGTTTCTATATAGTTACAACAGTGCAAAGCAATACCATAATTTGATAAAGAGCAGACCATGGGAAAGGTTAAAAAAAAGTCTGAAAGTTCCAATCGACTCTCAATAGTCCCCAATAGCAGGCGGCAGAAGGGAGAAACTCTCTCTGCCATAAACCTCCAGGCACCGACAACTGTCGGTGCATTGGAAGCACCCGATCACAGCTGACTCTGAGTCCATCCGAAAACTTCGAGCCTCCGACCAGCCCTTCGACACCGAGCACCGAGCACCATCTCTGCCGAGCGCTTCGACCCCGCCCCGGCCGCCGAGAAACAAGCAAATCCGAAGATTCGGGGCCTTCCCCTCCGGAGATTCTGGATCCCACAGTAACAGCGGCAGCGAAAAAGGCATTTCAGAAGTTTCTCCAGATGTTCCTCCATTCTCTCACATCTGTCTCCATCAGATCAGGATTGTGCACGGCACCCTACTTGACAGATTACAGATATCATTCACCGGAGTGGCCGCGCAAGTTGTGACGCACCGCCATCTTCTCCTCCTCCTAATATATATATATATATATCTGCCTATTTCCCTATTCCCTATAACTATCCTGCCTCAGTCTATAGGGGGACACATGTAAACATTTGCTAGCATGTTAATTTCTAGATTTCTATAGAAGCTCTAACAATCTACGTTTCCGACTACTTTCATACATTCCTTTTGCATTTCAACGTTTTTGTGCTGAATTCTGAAATTTTCCCAGTCCTGCGACATTGCTTTCTTTGTCAACATGATTAGTCTTTGATCTTATGTTATCTTTTACTTCCCTTGATTCCCACGACTGGGCCTCATTTCTCACTGCACAGTGACAATTCCTTGAGTACACCAGCACTCACAGTTATATGAACTTCAAAGAGCTTGAGTAGAGAGACCAAAATATCTGTCCAACCTGGCTGGATTGGTCCCGCTTTAGCGACCGCAGTAAAATAACCACTTAATCAGAATCAGAATCAGGTTTAATATCAATGGCACATATCGTGACATTTGTTGTTTTGTGGCAGCAGTACATTACAATATGTAATTTTAAAACTATAAATTACTATTACAAGTATGTAGAAAAGTACGGCACATAACAGGCAACTCAGCCCATCTAGTCCATGCCTAACCATTTAAACTGTCTACTCCTATCTTTCTGGACCAGGACCATAGCCCTCCATACCTCTACCATCCATGTACCTATCCAAACTTCTCTTTAATATTGAAATCAAACTTACATGCATTACTTGTGCTGCCAGCTTGTTCCACATTTTCATGACCCTCTGACTGAAGATGTTTCCCCTCATATTCCCCTTAAGCTTTTCACCTTTCGCCCATAACCCATGGCTTCCGGCTGTTGTCCCACCCAATCTCAGTGCATAAAGACCGCTTGCATTTACCCTATCTACACCCCTCATAGTTTTATACACCTCTATCAAAGCTACCGTCAGTCTTCCACATTCTAGGGAATAAAGTCATAGCCCAAGAAATAGTGGATGCATTAGTGATAATTTTTCAAAACTCGTTAGATTCTAGACTAGTTCCTGAGGATTGGAGGGTGGCTAATGTAACCCCACTTTTTAAAAAAGGAGGGAGAGAGAAACCGGGGAATATAGACCGGTTAGCCTAATGTCGGTGGTGGGGAAACTGCTGGAGTCAGTTATCAAAGATGTGATAACAGCACATTTGGAAAGCGGTGAAATGATCGGACAAAGTCAGCATGGATTTGTGAAAGGAAAATCATGTCTGACGAATCTCATAGAATTTTTTGAGGATGTAACTAGTAGAGTGGATAGGGGAGAACCAGTGGATGTGGTATATTTGGATTTTCAAAAGGCTTTTGACAAGGTCCCACACAGGAGATTAGTGTGCAAACTTAAAGCACATGGTATTGGGGCTAAGGTATTGATGTGGATAGAGAATTGGCTGGCAGACAGGAAGCAAAGAGTGGGAATAAACGGGACCTTTTCAGAATGGCAGGCGGTGACTAGTGGGGTACCGCAAGGCTCAGTGCTGGGACCCCAGTTGTTTACAATATATATTAATGACTTGGATGAGGGAATTAAATGCAGCATCTCCAAGTTTGCAGATGACACGATGCTGGGCGGCAGTGTTAGCTGTGAGGAGGATGCTAAGAGGATGCAGGGTGACTTGGATAGGTTGGGTGAGTGGGCAAATTCATGGCAGATGCAATTTAATGTGGATAAATGTGAGGTTATCCACTTTGGTGGCAAGAACAGGAAAACAAATTATTATCTGAATGGTGGCCGATTAGGAAAAGGGGAGGTGCAATGAGACCTGGGTGTCATTATACACCAGTCATTGAAAGTGGGCATGCAGGTACAGCAGGCGGTGAAAAAGGCGAATGGTATGCTGGCATTTATAGCAAGAGGATTCGAGTACAGGAGCAGGGAGGTACTACTGCAGTTGTACAAGGCCTCGGTGAGACCACACCTGGAGTATTGTGTGCAGTTTTGGTCCCCTAATCTGAGGAAAGACATCTTTGCCATAGAGGGAGTACAAAGAAGGTTCACCAGATTGATTCCTGGGATGGCAGGACTTTCATATGAAGAAAGACTGGATGAACTGGGCTTGTACTCGTTGGAATTTAGAAGATTGAGGGGGGATCTGATTGAAACGTATAAGATCCTAAAGGGATTGGACAGGCTAGATGCAGGAAGATTGTTCCCGACGTTGGGGAAGTCCAGAACGAGGGGTCACAGTTTGAGGATCGAGGGGAAGCCTTTTAGGACCGAGATTAGGAAAAACTTCTTCACACAGAGAGTGGTGAATCTGTGGAATTCTCTGCCACAGCAAACTGTTGAGGCCAGTTCATTGGCTATGTTTAAGAGGGAGTTATATATGGCCCTTGTGGCTACGGGGGTCAGGGGGTATGGAGGGAAGGCTGGGGCGGGGTTCTGAGTTGGATGATCAGCCATGATCATAATAAATGGCGGTGCAGGCTCGAAGGGCCGAATGGCCTACTCCTGCACCTATTTTCTATGTTTCTATGTTTCTATATATAAAAAGAAAATTAATTAAGTTGTTCAAAAAGAGAGGAAAAAATGTACTGAGGTAGTGTTCATGGGTTCAGTGTCCATTCAGAAATCCGATGGTGGAGGGGAAAAATCTGTTCCTAAACATTGATTGTGTGTCTTCTGGCTCCTCTATCTCCTCCTTGATGGCAGCAAAGAGAAGACATCATGTCCTGGGCGATAGTTGTCCTTAATAATGGATGCCACCTTTTTGAAGCATCATCTATTGAAGGTGTAAACATGAGGAATTCTGCAGATGCTGGAAGTTCAAGCAACACACATCAAAGTTGCTGGTGAACGCAGCAGGCCAGGCAGCATCTCTAGGAAGAGGTACAGTCGACGTTTCGCGCTGAGACCCTTTGTCAGAACTAACTGAAAGAAGAGCTAGTAAGAGATTTGAAAGTGGGAGGGGGAGGGGGAGATCCAAAATGATAGGAGAAGACAGGAGGGGGAGGGATGGAGCCAAGAGCTGGACAGGTGATTGGCAAAAGGGATATGAGAGGATCATGTGACAGGAGGCCCAGGGAGAAGGAAAAGGGGGAGGGGGGGAACCCAGAGGATGGGCAAGGGGTATAGTCAGAGGGACACGGAGAAAAAGGAGAGAGAGAGAGAAAGAATGTATGTATATAAATAAATAACGGATGGGGTATGAGGGGGAGGTGGGGCATTAGCTGAAGTTAGAGAAGTCAATGTTCATGCCATCACGTTGGAGGCTACCCAGACGGAATATAAGGTGTTGTTCCTCCAACCTGAGTGTGGCTTCATCTTTACAGTAGAGGAGGCCGTGGATAGACATACCAGAATGGGAATGGGATGTGGAATTAAAATGTGTGGCCACTGGGAGATCCTGCTTTCTCTGGCTTTCTCTATTGAGGTGTTCTGGATGCTGGAGAGGCTAGTGCCCATGATGGACCTGGCAGAGTTTACTACTTTCTATAGCTTTAGAACCAAGATTGTAAAAAGCTTCAGGAATTTGGACTCATAAACAAGAGAAAATCTGCTGATGCTGGAAATCCAAGCAACATACACAAAACGCTGGAGGAACTCAGCAAGCTGAGCAGCATCTATGGGACCTGCCGAAGGGTCTCAGTCTGAAACATCGACAATATTCTTTTGAGTCCTGCTGAAGGGTCTTGACCTGAAACGTTGACTGTACTCTTTTTCATAGATGCTACCTGGCCTGCTGAGTTCCTCCAGCACTTTGCGTGTGTTGCAGGAATTTGAACTACCATGTTGACATGAAAGTCACAAGTATATCAAAGTTCATAAACATGACATGAAGATAGATCGAGGGGCTGGAAGTGCAGAGGAACCAGTAAGGCTGCAGAAGATCTCAATCAGATCCAGAAAATAGGCAATGAAGTGTCAGAAGGAATACAGTGTTGGGAAGTGTATGGTCGTGCACTTTGGTAGAGGAATAAAAGCGTAGACTATTTTCCAAGCAAGGAGAAAATTAAGATATATGAGTTACAAAAGGACTTGGGAATCCTCGTGCAGAATTCCCTAAAGATATTTTTGCAGGTTGAATCAGTGATGAGGAAGGCAAATGCAATGTTGGCATTCATTTCAAGAGGACTAGAATATAAAAGGAAGGATGTAATTCTGAGGCTTTATAAGGCATTAGTGAGGCCTCACTTGGAGTATTGTGAGCAGCTTTGGGTCCTTTATTTCAGAAAGGATGTGATAATATTGGAGAGGGTTCAAAGGAGGTTCACAAGAATAATTTCAGGAATGAAATCCTTATCATATGAGGAATGATTGATGGCTCTGTGCCTGTATTCGCTGAATGAAGAGTGATCTCATTGAAACCTATTAAATGTTGAAAGGCCTCGATAGAGTGGATGTGGAGAGAATGTTTCCATGAAGGAATGTGACAGGCAATCATTGGCAGTCTGAGTCTTAAAGGGAAAGCAGCAACTCAACATACACCAGGGAATTAGAGTGCCCAAACTTGGATGCTTGCCTCTGTTCATTTGGGACCAAGCCACATATGCCTCTTATCATCTTGTCCACCTCTTATATTCTTGCCCTCCTGACCAAGATGGATACAACACAAAACCAAAGAACAGGAAATCTCACTTAGTGTTTCACTCAGCTGCATCCCCTCCAGTGGACGTAAATACAAACAGAAATGCAAAGGTTTAAAGAGTGCATGAACACTCCCACATAACAGAAATCTAGAAATCCATTCCATAATATTTCATCTTTCTCCTTTCCCATCCCTTTGAGCAAAATTAATCCTTAGTTTTCCTTGTCTTTTCTCGTTCTCCACACTCCGGTCCCATTGCAGGCCTCATGCCAATTTTCAAGTTTGTTGTCAGAAACCAACTACAACAAGGGATGTGCATCAGAATCAGGTTTAATATCACTGGCATATGTCATGAAATTTGTTTTCTTGCAGCAGCAGTACATTGTAATGCATAATAATAAAAACTAATAATTACAAACATCGTCATTGTATGTGCCATTTTGTATAACATCTGCCCTCAATCTGCTAATAAGCTTTTCTTATACTTTTCTCTATCCATGACCATGGCAAATCTTTCTACAGAAGTGGTTTGCCATTGCCTTCTTCTGGGCAGTGCCTTTACAAGAGGGGTGACCCCAGCCATTCTCAATTCTCTTCAGAGATTGTCTGCCTGGTGTCAGTGGTCGCATAACCAGGACTTGTGATAAGCACTGGATGCTCAGACGACCATCCACCTCCTGCTCCCGTGGGTTCACATGCCCTGATTGGGGAGTGGGGGTGTTACACCTTGCTAAAGGGTGACCTGCAGGCTAGCAGTGCCTTACACTTCCTTTGGTAGTGACCTATCTCCACCTCACCACACCAAATTACAATAAGAAATATAATTTTAAGAAGTACAAAAAAAGAAAAGAGATAGTGAGGTAGTGTACATGTGTTTACTGTCCATTCAGAAATCTGATTGCGGAGAGGAAGAGCGGCGATTGAATGTGTGCCTTCCACCTCCTCCTTGATGGTAGTAATGAGAAGAGGGCATTTCCTAGGAGATAGGGGTCTTTAATGATGGGGGTTGATAATATTATGCTGCTAAATAGTTCCCTCCGTTTGGATGCAGTGTATCCTTATTTTAAACATTTATGGGATGAAGGGAGGAGCAGCATTTATTGAAGGAATGAAGATATTTGTACATTTTTTTATTATTGTCATGAACGGAGGTACAATGAAAAACTCCATACAGGTCCATACAGGTCACTATCCGAATCAGGATAATTCAGGTTTAGTATCACTGACAAATGGCATGAAATGTGTTATTTTGTGGCTGCAGTACAGTGCAATACATAAAAATGTCTAACTTACTTACAGGGATTAATGAGGTAGAGTTCATGACTTCATGGACCGTTCAGAAATCTGATGGCGAAGGGGAAGAAGCTTCTCCCAAAGTGTTGAGTTCAGTTCTTCGGGCTCCTGTACATGCTCCCTGATGGCGATGATGAGAAGAAGGCATTTCCTGGATAATGATTGTCCTTAATGATGGATGCCACCCCCTTCTTGAGGCACCAAATCTTGAAGATGCCCTCAGAGGTGTGGAGGTTTGTGCCCGTGATGGAGCCGGCTGTGTCTACAACGCTCTGCAGCCTCTTGTGATCTTGTGCATTACAGCCTCCACAACACATCATCACGGGCCGAAGGGCAGAACTGTTCCATGTTCTATACGGGTATACTTTTAAAGAGGCAAACGTTGTGGTGTTCGTGGAGGGAACAGGGAAGAAGACTAATGGGATAACTCAGAATGAGTGACTTTATTAATCCCTCTGCCTGGTTCATCCCTGAATCTAGTACAGCTGCAGTAGGCTGAGCGGGCTCTCTCTGTGCTCTGTGATATTATATTTCTAAGACTTAAATTACAAATTTTATTTTTGTTTTTTAAGCAATATTTCAGTCTCAGGCATGATAGAACTTCAGCATGCCTTTGCAGCTCCGTAATCCCCAAACAAGCACCACTGTTCAAACTGGAGTGAATAGACTTTCAAAATATGACTTTGTCCGAAGGTCTTTGGTGGTTGCTGGCAGTCGAGGCTGATCCCTCTCTGAGCTGCGAACCGCTGATGGAATCAGAGGCGACCTCACAACATGCTACAAGCTCAGAGCCTGACTTTGTTCCTCAGCCAAACCTCAAGCTTCACGGAGAGGAGAAGTCAACTTGCAGTCAATCAGAAAAAAAAAACATGCATTAAAAATGATTACGTTCCTTAGCAAAGCCCCACTCGCTTTCCCTGCCTGGGGAACTTCTTATAGATAGACTTGTTACCTCGGTCTGTGTCATGAATGTCAGTTTTAAAGGCTTCCCCTCAGTAACCAACAGATTATGCTATCAATTGATATCAAAGTTCAAAGTAAATTTATTATCAAAGTACATATATGTCACCATATTCTATCCTGAGATTCATTTTCTTGAGGGCATTCAGAGCAAATAGAAAGAAACACAATAGAATCAATAAAATATACGCATGACAGAGACAGACAAACATGAGACTGAGATTATAACATGGTCATAGCGAGATAAAACAACGAACAAAGTACAGCACGAGAACAGGTTCTTCCGTCCATGATATTTACAAAGCCAAATTAAACTAAATCTCTTTTGTCTGTATATGATCCACATTCCTTCATACCCTGCATATTCAAAGTCAAGTACATGACAAACTTGTCTGCAGGATCATCACAGGTACATAGCATCAGAGATTCAAGATTCACAAAATAAATATAAAGTATATCAAATTGTACAAGGAAGATCACAATGAGAACAACTAGATGATGGGGAGGGAATGCCAATAATGTACTGGGAAGGGTTCATGTAAACATCCTAAACCCCACAATTTTGTCTGATTCCAACACTACCCCTGGCAGTCTGTTCCAGGCACCCACTACTTTTGTGCAAAAACTTGTACTGTACATCCCTCTCACCCTAAATGCATGTCAGATCTTCCCTGAACTTCTGATGCTTCAGAGAAGACAACACAAGTTTGTTCACAAACTTACCCTAAGCTCGTCAATTTCATCAACTTTGCCTCCAACACCGACACTGCCCTTAAGTTCAGTTGGTCCATTTCTGATACCATTCTCCCCACTCCCAATCTCTCGGGAGGCAAACTGTCTACCGACATCTTTTATATGCCTATTCCCAGGACTATCTTAACTATCCTGACTATACCTTGTCCCACTCTGTCTTCTGTAAAATGCTATTCCCTTTTCTCAGTTCCTTCGCTTCTGGCGCGTCTGCTCCCAGGATGAGGCTTTCCTTTCCAGGACATCAAAGCTGTCTTCCTTCTTCAAAGAACAGCATTTCCCTTCCTCCACCATGATGCTGCCCTCGCTCACATCTCCTCCATTTGCTGATATCCATGCTTACCCCATCTTACCACTGCCTTATCAATGATAGTTCCTCTTGTCCTTCCCTAGGACCCCATGATTCTTTTCACCCTACACATCAGTCTCCACCACTTCCACTTTCAACAGGATCCTACCAGCAACCATATCTTTACTTTACCCCCCACTCTCCATTTTCCACAGGGATCACTCCCTCCATTCATCCTTTCCTACTAATCTCCCTCCTGGCACATAACCCTGTTAGCAGCCAAAATGCAGCACTTACCCATTCATCTCCGTTCAGGGCCCCAAATATTCCTTCCAGTTGAGGCAACACTTCACCTTCAAATCTGTTGGGGTCATCTACTATATTTGGTGCTCCCAGTACAGCCTCCTCTACATTGGTGAGACCTGACATAAATCAGGTGATCATTGAACACCTCCATTCCAACCATAATAAGCAGAATTTCCTGGTGGCCAGCTATTTTAATTCATATTCCCATTCCCATTTCGACATGTTATTGTATGGTTACCTCTTCTGCCACAATGAGGCCCCTCAAAGGGTGGAGGAGCAACACCTCATTTTCCATCGAGGTAGCCTCCAACCTAATGGCATAAGCATCGATTTCTTCTCCTGGTAAGTTCTTTTTTATCCCCTCCCCCTTCCCTCTTCTATTCCCCACTCTGGCCTCATACAGCTTCTCCTCGCCTCCCTATTGCGCCCCCCCACCTCCTTCCCTTTTTCCCATGGTTCGCTCCCCTCTCCTATCAGATTCCTTCTTCTCCATCCCTTTACTATTTTCCACATATCACCTCCTATCCTCTTTCTTCATCCACCCACTTAGCTTCACCTATCACCTTCTAGCTTATCCTCCCTCCCCCCACCTTTTTATTCTGTCATCTTCCCTCTTCCTTTCCAGTCCTGATGAAGGCTGTCACCTGAAAAGTCGACTATTTATTCATTTCCATAGTTGCCTGTCCTGCTAAGTTCTTCCAGCAATTTGTGTGCATTGCTCTGGATTTCCAGCACTTGCAGAATCTCTTGCGTTTATGAGTTTGCCCAACCTCTCCTTATATCCCACACCCTCTAATGCAGGCAGAATCTTGGTGAGCCTCTTCCAGCATCCTCTCCAAAGCTCTCACATCCTTCCGGTAATGGGACGACCAAAACTGCAGAGAATACTCAAAGTCGGCCTAACCAATGGTTTCTACAGCTACAGTGTGACTTCCTCACCCTTACACTCCATGTCCTGCAAAGGAAAGGTGTGCTTGATTCTGAAGGAATAAGATTCAGGATTTAAGATCATTTCATGTCATTTCCAGTATGCAAGTGTAAAGGAGAACAAAATTATTGTTGCAAACACAAGGAAATCTGCAGATGCTGGAATTTCAAGCAACACACATAAAAGTTGCTGGTGAACGCAGCAGGCCAGGCAGCATCTATAGGAAGAGGTACATTTGACGTTTCAGGCCGAGACACTTCGTCAGGACTAACTGAAAGAAGTCCTGATGAAGGGTCTCGGCCCGAAACGTCGACTGTACCTCTTCCTGTAGATGCTGCCTGGCCTGCTGCGTTCACCAGCAACTTTTATGTGTGTTGCACATCTGATTCTGATACAGCACAAAAAAGCACAATAAGATAAAGAAAACAATAATAAAAATTGCAATAAATACGAATGCATAAGATAGCTTGTATACATAAATTGATTGTATGTCCATAAAGTGACGCTGGGCACAGGAGTGTCTGTACATAAGGTGACTTTGACAGGAAACGATCAAGTAGTGGCAGTTGGGGCTGTGGAGATGTGTGTTAGTGGGTGAAGGTGTTAATCAGCTTTAATGTTCGGGGAAAGTAACTGTTTTTGAGTCTGGTGGCCTTGGTGTTGATGTTGCATAGGCTCCTCTCTGATGTTACTGACTTTGACTCTTTTCTGGCATGGAAAGTAAAGCATGGCTGACATAGTGGCTTCAGATCATCCTGAAATGATTTACCACTGATTAAGTTGTTGTTTTGATGCGATTCTTTATGTCATTGTTTAGCAAGTGGCAAGAAATACCACTTAGATAATCTATTTAAAAATGTGAAGTATTTCATTTTGGAAGGTTGAATTTGAAGGCAGAGTACAGGTTAATGGCAGGGTTCTTAGTAGTGTGGAGGAAGAGAGGGATCTTGAGGTCTATGTCCATAGATCCCTCAAAGTTGCTGTGTAAGTTGATAGGGTTCCTAAGAAGGAGTATGATGTGTTGGTCTTAATTAGAATTATAGGGCATGAATTATGAAGATAGCAACACTCACTACAAGCTGGAAGAACTCAGCAGGTCAGGCAGCATCCGTGGAAACGATCACTCAACGTTTTGGGTTGGAACCCTTTGTCAGGACTGAAGAGGGAAGGGGCAGAGGCCCTATAAAGAAGGTGGGGGGAGGGTGGGAAGGAGAAGGCTGGTAGGTTCCAGGTGAAAAACCAGTAAGGGGAAAGATAAAGGGGTGGGGGAGGGGAAACAGGGAGGGGATAGGCAGCAAAGGTGAAGAAGGAATAGGGGAAAAAACAATGGGTAGTAGAAGGAGGCAGAACCATGAGGGAGGTGATAGGCAGCTGGGGGAGGGGGCAAAGTGAAACTGAGATAGGGGAAGGGAGGGGGAGGGAATTACCGGAAGTTGGAGAATTCAATGTTCATACCAAGGGGCTGGAGGCTACCCAGACGGTATATGAGGTGTTGCTCCTCCAACCTGAGTTTAGCCTCATCGTGGCAGTAGAGGAGGCCATGTATGGACATATCTGAATGGGAGTAGGAAGCAGAGTTGAAGTGGGTGGCTACTGGGAGATCCTGTCTGTTGTGGTGGACGGTGCAGAGGTGCTTGACGAAGCGGTCCCCCAATCTGCTTTGGGTTTCACCGATGTAGAGGAGGCCACACCGGGAGCACTAAATGCAATAGATGACCCCAACAGACTCAAAAGTGAAGTTTTGCCTCACCTGGAAGGACTGTTTGGGGCCCTTAATGGTGGCAAGAGAGGAGGTGTAGCATTTACGCTTACAGGGATAAGTGCTGGGTGGGTGATCCGTGGGGAGGGACGTGTGGACCAGGGAGTCGCGGAGGGAATGATACCTGCAGAAAGCAGAGAGGGGTGGAGAGGGAAAGATGTGCTTAGTGGTGGGGTCCTGTTGAATGTAGCGGAAGTTGTGGAGGATAATGTGCTGGATCCGGAGGCTGGTGGGGTGGTAGGTGAGGACAAGGGGAACTCTGTCCCTGTTGTGGTGGTGGGAGGATGGGGTGAGGGCCGAAGTGTGGGAAATGGAGGAGATGCGGGTGAGGGCATCATTGATGACAGCAGAAGGGAAACCACGATTCTTAAAGAAGGAGGACATTTGAGATGTCCTGGAACGAAGTGCCTGGGAGCAGATGCTGCACTCCCTCTGAACACACTGCCCTCCACTCTCTCCACACTAATCCCAACCTCACCATCAAATCTGCAGACAAAGGTGGTGCCGTAGTAGCCTGGCGGATGGACCTTGACCTCACTGAGGCCAAACAGCAGCTCTCTGACACCTCCTCTTACTGACCCCTGGAACAGGACCTCACCAAAAAACATCAAACCATTGTCTCCCGCACCATCACTGCCCTTATCAACTCCGGAGACCTTGCGTCCTCAGCCACTAAACTCATAAGTCCCGCACCCCGTGTTACTCGGTTATACCTCCTTCCCAAGATCCACAAGCCTGACTGTCCCAGTAGACCCATAGTTTCTGCCTGCTCCTGTCCCACCGAACTTGTATCTGCCTACCTGGACTCCATTTCGTCACCCATGGTTTAGTCCCTCCCCACCTACATCCGGGATACATCCCATGCCCTCCACCTCTTCAATAACTTCCAGTTCCCCGGTCCTGACCGCTTCATTTTCACTATGGATGTCCAATCCTTATACACCTCCATTCCTCATCAAGAAGGTCTCAAAGCCCTCCACTACTTTCTGGACAATAGACCTCACCAGTTCCCCACCACCACTACCCTCCTCCGATTGGTGGAACTGGTTCTCACACTTAATAACTTCTCTTTTGGCTCTTTCCACTTCCTACAGACCAAGGGTGTAGCTATGGGCACTCACATGGGCCCCAGCTATGCCTGCCTCTTCGTTGGTTATGTAGAACAGTCTGTGCTTCAAACCTATTCTGATACTGCTCCCCAACTTTTCCTTCACTATATTGACAACTACATTGGAGCTGCTTCCTCCACCCATGTTGAGCTCGTCAATTTCATCGACTTTACTTCTAACTTCCACCCAGCCCTCAAATTCACTTGGTCTATCTCGGACACTTCTCTCCCCTTTCTCGATCTCTTGGTCTCCATCTCTGGAGACAGACTGTCCACTGACATCTTCTATAAGCCCACTGACTCTCATAACTACCTCGACTATACCTCTTCCCAGCCTGCCACATGCAAAAATGCCATTCCCTATTCCCAGTTCCTCCGTCTCCACCACATCTGTCCCCAGGATGAAGCTTTCCGTTCTAGGACATCTCAAATGTCCTCTTCCTTTAAGGATCGTGGTTTCCCTTCTGCCGTCATGGATGATGCCCTCACCTGCATCTCCTCCATTTCCCGCACTTCGGCCCTCACCCCATCCTCCCGCAACCACAACAGGGACAGAGTTCCCCTTGTCCTTACCTACCACCCCACCAGCCTCCGGATCCAGCACATTATCCTGCGCAACTTCTGTCACCTTCAACAGGACCCCACCACTAAGCACATCTTTCCCTCTCCACCCCTCTCCGCTTTCCGCAGGGATTGGTCCCTCCGCGACTCCCTGGTCCACATGTCCCTCCCCACAGATCTCCCACTCGGCACTCATCCCTGTAGGCGTAAGTGCTACACCTGTCCCTACACCTCCTCTCTTGCCAACATTCAGGGCCCCAAACAGTCCTTCTAGGTGAGGCAACACTTCACTTGTGAGTCTGTTGGGGTCAATTATGCATCTGGTGCTCCCAGTGCGGCCTCCTCTCCATCGGTGAAACCCGACGCAGATTGGGGGACCGCTTCGTCGAGCACCTCCGTTCCATCCGCCACAATAGACAGAATCTCCCAGTAGCCACCCACTTCAACTCTGCTTTCCACTCCCATTCAGATATGTCCATGCATGGCCTCCTCTATTGCCATGATGAGGCTAAACTCAGGTTGCAGGAGCAACACCTCATGTATCGTCTGGGTAGTCTCCAGCTCCTTGGTATGAACATTGAATTCTCCAACTTCCGGTAATTCCCTCCCCCTCCCTTCCCCTATCCCAGTTTCACTCTGCCCCCTACCCCAGCTCCCTATCACCTCCCTCATGGTTCCGCCTCCTTCTACTATCCATTGTGTTTTCCCCTATTCCTTCTTCACCTTTCCTGCCTATCACCTCCCTGCTTCCCTCCCCCACCCCTTTATCTTTCCTCTTACTGGTTTTTCACCTGGAACCTACCAGCCTTCTCCTTCCCACCCTCCCCCCACCTTCTTTATAGGGCCCTTGCCCCCTCCCTCTTCAGTATTGACAAAGGGTTCCGGCCCAAAACATTGACTGATTGTTTCTACCGATGCTGCCCGACCTGCTGAGTTCATCCAGCTTGTAGTGAGTGTTGCTTTGACCCCAGCATCTGCAGAACATTTTGTGTTTTATGAAGATAGGTTGAGCGAGCTAGGACTTTTCCCTTTGGAGAAAAGGAAGATGAGAGGTTTTCAAGATAAAAAGATAATAATGGACAGCTAGAGACTCTTCCCCCGCCCCCCCCCCCAGAGTTGAAATGGCTAATAGAAGGGGACATAATATTAAAGTGATTGGAGGGGATAGCAGGGATGTCAGAGGTAGGTTTTATGACACAGTGGTTGTATGGAATGTGCTGCCAGGTGTGGTCACAAAGGCAGATGCATTAGGAACATTTAAAAAACTCTTAGATAAACTCATGGTTAATAGATAATGGAAGGGCTAAACGGGAAGGAAGTGTTAGATTAGTCCTAGAGTAGGTTAAAAGATTAGCACATCATTGTGGGCCAAAGGAACTGGGCTGAGCTGTAATGTTTAATGTTCTATATTCTAAGATTTATGTTCTATTTACTGATTTTATCTGCCTTTGCAATTGCTAAAGAGCTTAGAGATACTGCAATAAATAGAGATCTCAATACTGAGATCTGAATAATGGTATTTTCTTCCTTATTTTTCTAGTTGCTTGACCTGAAAATGACTTATATCAGGGCTCTATCTTGGTTTTAAATCATAATTTCCTGCTCGAAGGTTTAGCTGCCTTGCTGGAAATACCGTCAATGAGAAAAATAACCTGTCACATTGCAAGGCGGAGCAACAGTCCATGTGAATGTTTTTCTCAGTGTTGGTTCAGGCAAGGCCTGCCAAGTTCAGTTACACTCACTGGGTTTACCAAAGGAAGAAATACAGAAAATCTGACTATCTCCCACAGGTGCTGTAATTAAAGTTATCCCTTGCCTCACCCATGAGTTCAGGATCATTCATAGTTGGCCATTCATCACAGATTTCATTTTTATTGCGGGGGTAAAGTTATTCAGTTGCACCTATTTCCTTGCTCATTTAGAAGGAATGCAGAGACTATGTCCTTGCCAGATGAATGTTTATATACTTAATGTTATGCACAGAGTAGTTTCTCACTCATCTCTTCCCACCTTCTTCTCTCTCACCCCATTCCAACACTCGGAAGGACTACATTGAGTGAGAAATATAATCCAACAGGCCATGTGGTAGAGCACTATGGGAATGAGGAGCAGTGCATTATGGGGTCTGGGACCCTTTGAGAAGAAACAGTCACAGCTGAAACATTCATTTCCTGGTAATGAGCTGCCAACCCAGTGTAGGGCTAACATCACTCATGTAGGAAGCTGCATTTGACTTTGGAAGTCTTGTGGTCATACACATGTGGGTAAAATATGTGAGCAGATAAAAATGAGGGGAAGCCTCTCCTTATCTTTAGATGTTTGTCTAACACAGGGGTGGCCAACCTTTTACATTGCATGCGTCAATTTTTTCACGCATGAGTTCAGATGCGCCATACAACTCTTGTGCCCCCATTCAATTCTTGTAAAAAGATGTTAATGTAGAACTCATGCATGAAAAAATCGCATCTGAACTTGTGCGTGAAAAAATTGACGCATGGAATGTAAAAGGTTGGCCACCTCTGGTCAAACTCAACATCATAGCTCATCCTATTATTTGGCTTCATACCGCATGTGTACATTTTGGGAAAGAATATCCACTAAAACCAGAAGCAGTATTCAGTAGAGCTGTGAAAAAGCAATAACCTGTTTTCTTTGGAACTGCTCTGGCTTCTGCTGTAATGTTGGCCTGGTTTGCTTTGGTGGCCACACGCATTGAGATGTTTGTGTGTTAGATTACTCGCGGACCTGCCGAGTGGTAAGGCTGACGTTCCACACAGCTGGCCCTGGTACGGGAGGACATTCTGGCTTCATGTTCACACAAATGGTGTCATTCCAGGATTGTGTCATCCAGCCTGGATTTCACAACGTGGTCCTCTGTTTGTCTGTGGCAAGACTTAAATCCATTCGCCATACTCACAAAGGAAGCAAGCTTTATTTAATTTGCAGCAGAGCAAACATCATCGAGGAGAGAGTTTAGTCATTTTTAGAGGTTGAAGGAGGCAATCATTCTATTTATTTATTTATTTATTTATTTAGCGATACAGCACAGAACAACAAGCCTCCCCATCCAGCAACACACCTATTTAACCCTAGCGTAATCACAGGACAATTTACAATGACTAATTAACCTACTAACCGGTAAGTCTTTGGAAAGAGGGAGGAAACCGGAGCACCTGGAGGAAACCCATGCATTCCATGGGGAGGAAGTACAAATTCCATACAGACCGTGCCAGAAATGAACCCCGAATTCTGACGCCCCGAGTTGTACTAGCTTCCTACTGACTGATACACTACTGTAGCACCCTATCACAAGATTTCACTAAGCTGTTGACCTGACGGAGAAGGAATTTCCCTGGACTGAATGGCAGAGAGACCATACAGCCTATACCTGTTTATTAATTTATTTTATTTTATTTAGAGATATCTTTTGTTATCAGAGTCAGAATCAGAAACAGGTTTATTATCATTGACTTACGTCGTGAAATTTGTTGCTTTGTGGTGCAGTGCAATATATAAAAATACTATAAATTACAATAAGAAAAATATATATAATATAAAATAATATATTACATATATGGGTTCATGGATTGTTAAGAAATCAGATGGTGGACGGGAGGAAGCTGTTCATAAAACATAAAGTGTGTGTCTTCAGGCTCCTGTCCCTCAACCCTGATGGTAGGGTAGCAGTTAGTGTGACACTGCTACAGCTCGGACGTTCCGGAGTTTGGAATTCAATTTTGCTGCTGTCTGAAAAGAGTCTGTACGTCCTCCCGTGCAAGGCATGCGTTTTCCCCAGGAGCTCTGGTTTCCTCCCACAGTCCGAAGACAGACCGGGAAGGTTAACTGGTTATTGTAAAGTGTCCTGTGATTAGGTTAGGGTTAACCAGGTTTGTCAGGGTGTGGCTCAAGGAGCTGGAAGGGCCGACTCCGCGCTGTATTGCTAAATAAAAAAATAAATACTAAAATCACAGGCAGCAGACTTGTCCTGAGCTTCTTAATGATGAATGTTAACTTTTTCAGGTGTCACATTTTAAATATGTACTTGATGGTGGGGTGGTTATTGCGCATGATGGAGCTGGCTGAGTCGACAACCTTCTGCAGCTTTGTCCCAATCCTGTGCAGTGGCCCCTTAACACCACATTTATGTAGAGAGTTATGCAGCTATTGGCACTTGCCTCAGCACCGAGCTGGCCCCATGGCTTTAGCCTGCAGCCATCGGGCTTATGTACCAGCTATACTTGCCCCTGTGGCTGTGGACTAATTTTCAGGGACTCTGGGGTTAATATTCTGTGTTATTTGTTTACTTTTTATAGTTTCCACAACTTGTTCTTTTTTTGTGTGCTTGACGGTCTTTGTTGTGTGTGAATTTTTAATTGAGTTCTGTTGTGTTTCGTCGTTTTGTGGCCGCCTGCAAGAAGACAAAACTCCAGGTTGTATACAATATACATACTTTGCTAATAAGTGTACTTTAAACTTTGTAGGAGTTTATCATCTCCCACAGAAATATCAAAGTCCATTTCATGTAACTCCTCAGATGACCTGCCCTAGATGCAATCATAAAGAAGGTGTGCCAGTGCCCCTAATTAATCAGATGTTTGTGGAGATTTGGCGTGTCACCAAATACTCTAACAAACTTCTACAGGTGCATTGTGGAAAGTATCTTGACTGGCTGCACCATGGCCTAGTATGGCAATTCTGACATACGGGATCACAGGATGCTATGGAGAACAGTGGGCACAGCCAGGCCAGCACCCCCTGTCATTGTCAGCATCATAGGGGAGGTGATACATCAGGGTGGCATCACCTATTATCAAAGACCCTCACCGCCCAGGCCATGCCCTCTTCTCACTGCTATTATCAGGCATGAGAAGCCTGAAGTCCCACAACACCAGGTTTAGCAACAGCTATTTTTCTACAACTATTAGGCTCTCGAATGACCTGACCAGCCCAAACTCTACCTCAGCAATAGAACACTAACAACCATGTCTTACACTACCATGGACTTGTCTGTTTTTTTTTCACCAATGTCTTGTTTTGCTGTCTTCTTTTCTCTTCAGTGTCTTGTATAATTTATGTTTAATATATGCTCTGCGTGATGTCTGAGGCTATGTGTTGCTGTTGTAAGTTCTTCATTGTGTCTGCACCTCCCTGTACGTAACAGTAAACCTTACTTGAATGAGTTTCAAAAAGTGTAAAACTGGCCAAATAAAATCCTGCTCTCACTCATCACAAGCATGAGAATATCTGCAGATGCTGGAAATCCAGAGCAACACACACAAAATCCTGGAACAACATCTATGAAAAAGAGAAAACGGTTAACATTTCCAGCCGAGACCTTTCATCAGGACTGGAAAGGAAGGAGGAAAAAGTCGGAACAGGGAAGTAGGGAGATGGAGGGAAGAAGTATAATGTGGCTGGTGATAAGTGCTATGAGAGAGAGGAGGGGAGAGAAGCAAAGAGCTGTGAAGTTTATTGGTGAAAGCGATAAAGGGCTGGAGAAGGGGGAATGTGATAGGAGAAGACAAAGATCATGGAAGAAAGGGAAGGGGGAGGACCACCAGAGGGATTTGATGGGCAGATAAGAAGAGAAGGTATGAGAAACAGGAATAGCAAATTGTTGAAGGAGAGGAGGAGAGGCAATTACTGGAACTTCGAGAATTCGACATTCATGCCATCAGGCTGGAGACTACCCAAACAGAATATCAACTGTTTCTCCTCCAACCTGAGCCTGGCCTCATTGTGGCAGTAGAGGAGACCGTGGACTGACATGCCGGAATGGGAATGGGAAGTAGAATTGAAATGGGTGGCCACTTTTTGTACTGGACAGAGCGAAGGTGCTTGATGAAGTGATCTCCCAATCTATGCTGGATCTCACCGATACACAGGAGGCCACACTGGGAGCACCGGATACAGTAGATGATCAATTATCACTCTGTTCACCATGTTGGTGAAGCAGGTTTTCCAGTGCTGAACAAAGTCATTTATCAATCCCTTGGCTTGTAATGAAACAGGAATCATGGCTCCCTTCCTATCACTGGTTTCCCCACTTCACTTCCTCTTTGTCCTGGAACAACGGGTCCCTATATTGGGGTTTCAGTCTCAGTATAATCATATGAAGGAGAATAGCTTTAACTGGCATTCCAATGGCGTAGCAGCTAGTGCAATGCTTTACAACACCAGTGATCACCAAACGGGATTCAATTCCTGTCGCTGATGTAAGGAGTTTGTACATTCACCCCGTGATCATGTGAGCTTCCTCCACATGCCCCTGCTTCCTCCCACATTACAAAGACATACGTTTAAGGTTAGTGAGTTGTAGGCATGCTATGTAGTCACCAGAAGTGTCATGAGCCCTGTGGGCCCCGTTCAGAGATTGCCATAGAGTGCTTGGTTTCTTGGTTTCTTGAGCATCTGTTTCAGAGCTTGGTTTCTTAATCTGTGTGTATTAATTGTTATACCTGTTAAGTCCTGTTTAATCTTGTCAAGTTAATTGTGACTGGCTCATGTTTCCCACTTTCTAATCATTATTAAGGGGGACTCTTGTTCAATCCTTGTACGTTTGTGGAGAACGATTTGTCTTGTAGTGTCATTGGAGAGACATAATCTGATTAGGGATAGTCAGCATGGCTTTGTCAAGGGCAGAACTGGGCTGAGAAGTGGCAGATGGAGTTCAACCCTGATAAGTGTGAAATGGTTCATTTCAGTATGTCATACTTGAAGACAGAGTATAATGTTAATGATAAGACTCTTGGCAGTGTAGAGGATCAGAGAGATCTTTGGGCCTGTGTTCATAGGGCTCTCAAAGATGCTGTGCAAGCTGATGGAGTTGTTAAGAAGGCATATGGTGTGATGGCCTTCATCAACCGTGGGATTGAGTTCAATAGTGGGAGGTAATGTTGAAGCTATATAAGACCTTAGTTAGACCCCACTTGGATTAGTATTCAGTTCTGGTCACCCCACTACAGGAAGGATGTGGATACTAAAGAGGGAGTGCAGAGGAGGGATTCAAGGAGGAGAGGTGTATAAGATGATGAGAGGCATTGATCGTGTGGATAGTCAGATGCTTATTCCCAGGGCTGAAATGGTTAACATGAGGGGACATAGTTTTAAGGCTCTTGGAAGTAGGTACAAGGGGGATGTCAGAGGTAAGCTTTTCATACAGAGAGTGGTGGGGGTATGGAATGGGCTGCCAGTGATGGTGGTAGAGGCAGATACAATAGGGTATTTTAAGAGACTCTTAGATAGGCGCATGGAGCTTAAAAAAATAGAGGGCTATGCTGTAGGGAAATTCTAGACAGTTTCTAGAGTAGGGTATATAGTCGGCACAACATTGTGGACTGAAGGGCCTGTAATGTGCTGTAGATTTCTGTGTTCTATGTCCTATGGTCTATGTCACTTGGTTGTCCCTCTGAGGCTCTGTTGGAATTCCTATGCATAACCTCTTGTTTCCATCTCTTCATGGGGAACCTGCCATTCCTCCACTCCTGGGCTGAGTCGTTGCCAGCGCTCACAGTGACAGAGTTTGCCATTCCTGTGTACTTGGGTCCAGTTCTGCCAGTGACTACCATGACAGGAAGCATGCTGCTGACTAAGGGTACACAATAGTGAAGAATATACCGTCAGACCGAGAGCATTTTTCAAGGCTTACGATGGTGATCATTTGAATATTTGTCTATTCAGAGGATAGCAGTTCAACACAGGCTAGATGGACAAAAGGGCCTGTTTCTACACTGTAGTGCTCTATGGCTCGATGACTCTAAATATATGCAGTTTTTGATGGAGGCACTGATCTCAAAGGTAATTTTTACTGTTGGCTGGAAGTAAACATTAATAAATTGAGTGAATAATATGTCTCCAACCTCTGGGTCTAAATGGTTTGCAGGCTGTTAAGGTCTTTCTAGATTTTGATTGTAATTTTACTGAATGAGTTCATGATGTGATTGAAGACCCTGTTCCAAATGTTTACTTTGACGTAGCTCCCTCCAGTGAAAGCATTTACACAGAAGCTCAAAGGATGCTTGACACTGAGTCACATAAGCAGCTTTTAGGACAGGTGACCAAGTTGGTTGCTTTTTTTTTGGAGCAATTTAAAAAAAAAACAACTGTAGGAACTCAGTGGATCAGGCAACATCAGTGAAGGCAAAGGGATGTTTAAGATTCAGGGTCGAGACCCTCCATCAGGACTGAGAGTGTAGAAGGAAGGTAGCCAGTCTACAGAGGTGAGGCGGAGGCTGGTTGGCAATAGGAGAAACCCGCGTCCAGGACATCTTTCAGGAGCAATGCCTCAAAAATGTGGCATCCGTCATGAAAGACCCCCATCACCCAGGACATGCCTTCTTCTCCTTACTACCATCAGGGAGGAGGTACGGGGACCTGATGGCACACACTCAGGGATTTAGGAACAGCTTTCTCCCCTCTGCAATCCAATTTCTGAATGGACGTTGAACCCATGAACACTACCATACTATTTTTTTCTTTTTATATATATATAATTTAGCTTCTATTATAGTTTATTATTATAGTTTCTATTATTATGTACTGCACTGTACTGCTGCCACATAACAACAAGTTTTGTGACATATTTCAGTGACGTTACAGCTGATTCTGATTCTGATATGGGGGTTGAGGATGGACGGGCTGAGCCAAGTGAGCAGGTTGGAGATCGAGGCTAATGGGCAATGAATGGAAACAGGTCAAGGGGGGAAGAAACATAGATGAGGGAGGGATAAGCTGAGAAAGAAGAAACCCAGAAGAATAGGTGCCTGGATGATCGGCCGATAGAATGGAAAGGGTGAACAAAGAGAAAGAGTATTTAGCGGACCAATGAAAATGAGAACGAATCTTTGGAGGAGTGGGTAACAGACACAAAATGCCAGAGGAACAAACAGACAATGTTTTGGGTGGAGACCATTCATCAGGACTGGAAAGGAAAGGGGAAGAAGTCTGAATAAGAATAATAACAAAATCATCTGAAATCGGTAAATTCAATATTTAGAATATTTCTGGTTTCTACATACCACACTCATGTGTATGAATTTTCCGCAGAACACTTCCAATAAATGAGTCATAGAGTTACAGTCATACAGCATGGGAATCATCCATCCCACCCAAGACACCCATCTAACCTCTTAAATCTACTCCTCATCTTTCTTCCCCAATTCCTGTTGAAGAATTTTGGCTCGATACTTCGACTGTACTCTTTTCCATAGATGCTACCTGGCCTGCTGAGTTCCTCCAGCATTTTGTGTGTCTGGCATCCATCTAAGCTAGTCCTGTTTGGCCCATAGCTCTATAAACCTATTGTATCCGTATCCCTGTCCAGGTGTCATTTAAATATTGCTTACGTACCTGTCTCAACCTCTTCTTCTGTTCCATATACAGAGCATCTTCTGGGCGAAAGCATTTTCTCCTCAGCTTCCTATTAAATATTTGCTCTCTGACCCTAAGGTTATCTCTTTTAGTTCTTGATTCCCCAACTCTGGGAGAAAGACTGAGCGCGTTCAGAAACATCAGTGAGCAAACCTTCCAATGGTCAATAAACTGTAACCAACTTTAGCGACCAGACCTAAGGGAGATAGCCTCAAGATTTGGAGGAATGAATTTAGGACGGAGATGAGGAAGAGCTGAATTTCCCAGAGGGTAGTGAATTTGTGGAATTCTCTGCCCAGGGAAGCAGTAGAGGCTTCCTCATTACATATTTGATGCCCTTCGTTGGTTGGGGGTGACCATGGATGTTGTGTCCCAGCCATCTATGTGATATGCAAGTCAATACACAAGCCAGGGCAGTACCATATGGAGAGCAAGTGGTTGCCCATGCAGCAGACTTCCCCTCTCCATGCAGCTGATGAATCCAAAGGAACAGCAGAGACTGATACAGTTTAGCATCAGTGGCATCACAGGATTTGCCAGTCATTGTCAAACTCAACGTAGGACTGTCTTCAGGACTCCAGCTCCAGATTTGTCCTTCTAAGTTTACTCCTGAAGCCTTCACAAAGCAGCGAAAGTTAGAGATCAGAGTTCTTCTTGTCCTAGGTGAGTTGCTAACCACAGCTGATAAGCCCCATCTGTCCAAAATAACCGGTTTTATATTTAATGTGGAACCATTTCTACTGACAGAAGGGGCAAAGGCAGGTTAGTGGTATTAAATATATTTAAGACCAAATTAGGTAGATTTTTGCATAGCAGAACAATTAAGAGATGGGTAAAAGGGAGGTAGGTGAAACTGAGTCTAATGTCAGTCAGCTATGATTTTATTAAGGACAGAACAGGCTCAAATGACCAGACTCTCTTTTGTTTTTGATTCCAGTTTGACTTCTGGGAAATCACTTTGCTCAAGTAATCCAGCAGAGGTAAACAGAAAAAAATGCTGAAAATACTCTTCAGGTTCAGCAGGACCTACACAAAACCTTTACATATCACTCCAGTTTTCCATCATCCCTGTTTGTCTTGTGTCATTGTAAAACATCGGCTAAGTTGGATCCTTTTAAGATTCAAGATTCAGGTTTATTTATCACATGTACATTGAAACATACTGTAATGTATGGATCGATTTCTCAGTGCAACGACTCCCTTTAGCACTAATTATTGAGTATTAACTGCACATCGATTTGTTGCTCTCTCTTCAAAGTTAATACTCACATTAGCATCTCCTCCGAGTGTGTGCCTTGACTTATTTGATATGTAGTTGTACAGACACAACAAATTGGCGATGAACACGAACATGAATGTCAGTGAATACCTCCAAATACACTGACAGCTATGAGGTGAATGAATTCAGAGGACGGGAGAGAGACAGCGAGAGGAAAGAGTGAACTGAAGAGAATGAGGTCATGGATGCTAGAAAAGGTCACATGGGTAACACTGAACAATACACAGTGAAAGACGTACAACTAGCTAAACTGAAGTAAAAATAACATAATGGTGGCCTTAGTTGGGAAAGTTGACAAATTTGATAGTGTTAATGAGAACTGGGAATCATATATAAAGAGAACAGGCATCAGCAGCCCAAATGACCAGAGACTGTCACAGCTGCTTAATGCTGATCAGAGGGTGTTTGAGAGGGGTAGTCGTAAATGCATGAAGGCCAGAAATGAAAGGGTGAAGCAGCAACAGAAAGATTCCATAAAGTGTGTCCATTTTCTTACACACTACACCCTAAAGTGGATGCTGAACTTAAGAGCTTGGAGGCAGCTGGCGTTCTCTCCGAGGATGAGTGGAGCGATTGGGCCATGACCATTGTCTGGTGATAAAGAAAGGGAAGGCCACCTGCTCGCGTATGCGGGTACTTCGAAGTGAGCGTCAACCCTGTGCTGTGTACTGTGCAGAATCCTCTCCCACAATTTCTTTTCATCTTTGCAAGCAGAGAGAGGGTTTCATAGATTGACTTGTTAGAAGTCTATTTGCAAATAGAGACTGACGAGTCAAGAAGGAAGTTCCTCTATAATCACCTCATCTTTGGTGTCGCATCAGATCCAGCAATTTGGCAGAGAGCAATGGACCAAATGCTCCAAGATATCCCAGGAACACAATATTTATCTTGATGACATCATAGTGACTGGCAAGAATGATGAAGAGCACCTCCAGAACCTTGGTAAAGTGCTGACCAGGCTGAGTGAGTATGGTCTGTGTGCAAACAGAAACAAATGTCAATTTTTCAAGAATCAAATCTCATATTGTACACATGTTATTGACAAGCATAGCTTACAGAAGTCACAAGAGAGTATTGAAGCAGTGCTGCAGGTATCCAAACCAGAAAATGTGTCACAACTCGGGTTATACTTGGGCTTTGTAAACTACGACCACCGGTTTCTCCCAAACATTGCTGCAGTGCTGCACCCATTGAACACACTATTGCAGATAGGAGCAAAGTGGGAGTGGACAGAAAGATGTGAAAGAACATTCAAGGAAACAAATAACATCAGATCCTAACGTCCAATTGCATTTGCTTCAAGTTCACTGACAAGCGGAGAATGCAACTACGCACAGATCGACCAAAGTCTAGTCTATTAAGGGGAATAAAGTTCCATCACTACCTCTACAGACAAAAGTTTACTCTAGTGACAGACCACCAGCCCCTTGTGTCCATTTTCAAAATCCCAGTGATGTCTGCTATCTGGTTGTGACATTGGGCACTTTTCCTAGGAGCTCACTCTTATGCAATAGAGTTCAAGGGTACCAAACAACACAGCAACACTGAGGGGTTGTCACATCTTCCACTGTTGGCAACTGAAGAAGGAAGGTGTTCATTCTGTGATCCGGCAGAGGTGTTCCACACAGAACCATCTGCCAGTAACTAATTCAGAAATACAAAGAGAAACAAGGAAAAAGCCTGCATTGTGAAAAGTCTATATCATCATGCAAGAATAGCCGACATGGCAATCCTATGTTTCTGGAGTTCTCAGTGAGCCGACACCCACTGTCCGTGTGTCAAAGAACCCTGATGTGTGGTTCTCATGTTGTGGCTCCCTCTAAACTGTGCACCAGAGTGTTAGAGTATCTGCATGAAGGGCACCTGGGTACAGTCAAGGAGAAGAGTCTTAAAACGGAGCTACATGGCCGGGAATAGATGGACAGATTGAAAACTTGACCAAAATCTGTTCCGGATGCCACAAAGGTCAAAATTCACCCCCAAAGGCACTGTTGCACCCATGGGAGTGGCCACCTTCACTTTGGCAAAGAGTACATATTGCCTTTGCTGGGTCATTCATGGACTCCATGTTTCTGATTGCTGTGGATGCTGATTTAAGTGGCCTGAGATCATACCAGTGAAGCCAACTACCTCAGAAAAGACTGTTTCCGCTCTGAGGACTATCAGCCACAACTGACCACAATACACGTCCGAAGAGTTCAGAATATTCCTGAAGAAAAATGGCATCAAACATTTCAAGCCAGCTCCTCTCCACTGAGCAACGAATGGGTTAGCTGAAAGGTTTATCCAAACCTTCAAGAAGTCCATTAAAGCCATGGACAAGGAGAATATTTCTATACAGCACAAGGTGGACAACTTCCTTTTTGTATATTGGAACTCTGTTCATACGATGATAAATCAAACACCTGTAATGCTGTTCATGAGCAGGAATCTGAGATCTCACGTAGACCTCCTGAACCCAGATCAATAGAGGGAAGTGTGGAATAAACAGTTCAGTCAGTCGCCAAGTAAATCACCAAGGAGCTTCAAAGTTGGACAAGAGGTGCTAGCGCATAATTACCGAGAAGACAAGTGGATACCTGGTAAGATAGCTTCAAGAACTGGTCCCTGATGTACACAGTGGATGTTGGAGATCATATGTGGAGACATCATGCAGACCAGATACTGCATGCTCAGCTGTAGAACACACCAGATTTGACTACATTCAACAAGATGGACACATTAGACCCTGTAGACTTGCCTCTCAGTTATGATCATGTCACTAACAGCAGCATGACACCTGCAACAGAGAAAGTTGTCTTTGACAAGACACCGGCCAAACCTGATGCCCCTCCATAGGTCCAAAGGTGCTACCCTGAAAGAAACAGAGCAGCATCCAGAAGACTGAATCTTTAGTCATAGTCATACCTTATTGATCCCGAGGGAAATTGGTTTTCGTTACAGTTGCACCATAAATAATTAAATAATAATATGTAAATTTGCAGGAAATAAGCCTAGGACCAGCCTATTGGCTCAGGGTGCCTGATCCTCCAAGGGAGGAGTTGTAAAGTTTGATGGCCGCAGGCAGGAATGACTTCCTATGACGCTCTGTGTTGCATCTCGGCGGAATGAGTCTCTGGCTGAATGTACTCCTGTGCCCACCCAGTACATTATGTAGTGGATGGGAGACATTGTCCAAGATGGCATGCAACTTGGACAGCATCCTCTTTTCAGACACCACCGGCAGAGAGTCCAGTTCCATCCCCACAACATCACTGGCCTTACGAATGAGTTTGTTGATTCTGTTGGTGTCTGCTACCCTCAGCCTGCTGCCCCAGCACACAACAGCAAACATGATCGCACTGGCCACCAGAGACTCGTAGAACATCCTCAGCATCATCCGGCAGATGTTAAAGGACCTCAGTCTTTAGCACAGCAAAGTTAGTATGGACTGTTATTTAAAAAGAGAAAAATCAAGAAAACACTGTTATTGTGAAAGCATGTTTATTTGAATATGGTTTATTAAAGGGAAATTTAATGTTTTGTTCTATATGCAGTTTTATGTCACATTAATCTAAAGGGTGAAGAAGTGTAATATATGGATCTATTTCTTTTAGCACATTGACTTCCCTTAGCACCAATTACTGACTGATAACTCATGCATGGGCATTGATTTGTTGCTCCCTCTGCAAAGTGAATACACACGTTAACTCCTCCTGCGAGTGTGTGCCTTTATTTATTTGATATGTAGTTATACAGAACAATACATGCAGTGAAGTGCATCATTTACAGGTGCAAGAGTCATCACACATTCTGGCACCAACACAGCATGCCCACAACGTTTGGCAGAACACAAAACACAGCGAAACAGAACACAACAAGCAACAAAACAACTACAGCAAAACAAGTCCCTGTTCTTTCTTCCCACCTATACGCATATACAGACCTCTAACCGCAAGACAGGCCGGATTATTTAGCCTCCGGCCTCCAGTTCCATTGACATGACCCCAAAAACTAGGTCTCGAACTCTGATCTCAAGGCTAGAACTAGGGCCATAGCTTCAAGATTCGGGGGAGTAAATTTAGGACGAAGATGAGGAGGAACTGCTTTTCCAAGAGGGTGGTGAATCTGTGGAATTCTCTACTCCATGAAGCAGTGGAGGCTACCTCAGTAAATATATTTAATATGAGGTTGGATAGATTTTTGCATAGTAGGGGAATTAAGAGTTATGGGGAAAAGGCAGGTAGGTGGAGATGAGTCCATGGCCAGATCAGCCATGATCTTATTGAATGGCAGAGCAGGCTCGATGGGCCAGATAGCCGACTCCTGCTCCTATTTCTTATGTTCTTATATTCTCCCAGATTCACAAAGCCAGGGTGCTATCGAACTTCATTCCTCCTTCCTGGTTCAGACCTGGAGAGGACTGAAATACAAAACAGAAGCAGTTAGAGTCATAGAGTATACACAGCATGAAAACAGTCCTTTCGGCTCAACTTGTCCATGCTGATTAAGGTTCCTCCTTAGTTATACCCTTTTATACATTTGGCCCATACCTCTCTATACCATTCCTATCCATAATTCGCCTGAAAGTCTTTTAAATATAAAAACATTAAAATCTTAAAAAGCCCAAAGATGAGGCAGGACGGTAGTATAGTGGTTAGAACAGTTGCTTTACAGTGCTGGGAAGCAGAGTTCAGTTCCCACCGCTGTCTGTATGCTCTCCCCTTTACCACATAGGTTTCCTCTGGGTGCTCCAGATTCCTCCCACAGTCCAAACGCATTTGGGTTAGAGTTACTATGTTGTAGGTATGCTGTGTCGGTACATAGAAACATAGAAACATAGAAAATAGGTGCAGGAGTAGGCCATTCGGCCCTTCGAGCCTGCACCGCCACTTATTATGATCATGGCTGATCATCCAACTCAGAACCCCGCCCCAGCCTTCCCTCCATACCCCCTGACCCCGTAGCCACAAGGGCCATATCTAACTCCCACTTAAATATAGCCAATGAACTGGCCTCAACAGTTTTCCTGTGGCAGAGAATTCCACAGATTCACCACTCTCTGTGTGAAGAAGTTTTTCCTAATCTCGGTCCTAAAAGGCTTCCCCTCTATCCTCAAACTGTGACCCCTCGTTCTGGAAGCATAATGACATCTGAGGACCATCTCCAGCACAATCCTCGCTGATTTGATTTGACACAAATGACGCATTTCACTGCTTGTTTCACTGTTTTGATGTACATGTGACAAATAAAGCCATTTTGTTTAATTTAGATCCATTGCAGGATATCAGACAAGATATTGACTTCCTTCTATCAGTCCAATACAGTGCAGCAAGACAGACTGACAAGCGAGCCTTGCAGATGAACCAGGAAGGAGAAAGAATCATAGAGTCATAGAAACAGGCCCTTTGGCCCATCTAGCCCTTGCTGAGCTATTAATCTGCCTTGTCCTATTGATCTGCACCTGGATTTCTATTAAATGTTGAAATTGAACTAATATCTACCACTTTTGCTGGCAGTTCTTTCCACTCTCACGATCCACTGAGTGAAGAAGATCCCCCCTCACGTTCTCCTTAAACATTTCACCTTTCAGCTTTAACCCTTGACCTCTAGTTTTAATCTCACACAACCTCAATGGAAAAAGCCTGCTTGCATTTACCCTTTCTATACCCCTGTGTCCTCTATCAAATCTCCCCTCGTTCTTCTATGTCCTGGGGAATAAATTCCTAATCTATTCAATCTTTCCCTATAACTCAGATCCTCAAATCCTGGCAAAATCCTTTTCAATTTTCTCTGCACTCTTCCAACCTTATTGACATCTTTCCTGTAGATTACCAAAACTGCACGCAATTCAGTGGAGGAGGAGAAGATGGCAGCGCAACGCAGCGCGCGCGGCCTCTCCAGTGATGAATATCTGTAATCTGTCAAGATATGTCAAGTAGGATGCCGTGCACAATTCTGATTTGATGGAAACGGACGTGAGATCACTGAGGAACATCTGGTGAAACTTCTGAAATGCTCGCTTCACTGCCGCTGCTACTGTGAGATCCGAAATCTTCAGAGGGGAAGGCCCCGAATCCTTAGCTTTGCCTGTTCCTTGGCGGCCGGGGCAGGGATCGAAGCACTCGGGAGAGCTGGTGCTTGGCGCTCGGTGTCGGAGGGCTGGTCGGAGGCTCGAAGTTTTCGGATGGGCTCAAAGTCAGACTGTGGTCGGGTGCTTCCACGATGCTGCATCGGCAAGTTTGCGGCGCTGGAAGCTCATGGCAGGGAGAGTTTCTTCCTTCTACCATCTGCACGAGACATTGGGGCTATCAGGACTTTGAGTCATTTTTTTACCGTGCCCATGGTCTGCTCTTATCAAATTACGGTATTGCTTTGTACTGTTGTAACTATATGTTATAATTATGTGGTTTTCGTAAGTTTTAATCTTGGTCTGTCTTGTGTTTCTGTGATATCATACTGGAGGAATATTGTATCATTTTTTAATGCATGCATTTCTAAATGACAATAAACGAGGACCGAGTGTCCTCATAATCTAATCTAATTCTCCAAATTAGGCCTCACCAATGTCTTATACAACTTCAACATAACATCCCAACTACCGCACTAAAAACTTTGAATTATGAAGGCCAATGTGGCAAAAGCTTTCTTTATGACCCTATTTACCTGTGACGCCACTTTCAAGAAATTATGGATCTCTATTCCCAGATCCTTCTGTTCTACCACACCGTGTAAGTCCTATCCTGATTTGTCCTCCCAGATTGCAACACCTTACATTTGTCTGCATTAAATTGAACTGGATCTGTGCCTGTGGTCTAGATTGATTGACACAGCACTGAACTGATTGACTCAGTGGTTGTGGCCACAGCCATTAGGTTCTGGACTGGCTTTAGTCACCCATATAGCTCATGGCTGTGGATACATTTTTGGGGACTCTGCAGTTTGATGTGTACTGTTTTGTGTATTATTTGTTTGATTTTTGCTGTTTCTGTGATTTGTTCCTTTTTTTGTACATCTGATGGTCTTGCGTGAGTGTTTTCTTTAAGTGGGTTCTATGACGTTTCTTTCTTTTGTGGCTGTCTGCAAGAAGACGAACATCAAGGTTGAATACTGTATACATACTTTGATAATAAATGAACTTCGAACTTTTAAATTCTATCTGACATTTTTCAGCCCATTTTCTCAGCTGATCCAGATCCTGCTGTAGACCTTGAAAGTCTTTCTCGCTTGTCCACTAGTTGACTTTCTACTTCAGCAAGAACAACAAGAAAGAGGAAAGAACTGAGGGCAAAAGGGAGTTGGAACAAGGGCTATGCTGTGTAATGATGCCAAACAAATATGGATACAGAGAGACTCCTATGCTCCGTATAAAAAGTCCCAGTCTCTCCTTGTAACCTAAGCCCTTAACATCCTGGTAAAAATCATTTTTGCTCTCTCCATTTTAATGACATCCTTCCTACAGCAGGGCAACCAGAACTTTACACAGACCCTGAAGACCTAAATTCAATAATTCAGGAACTGCTTCACCCCCTCCACCATAAGACTTCTGAACCATCCATTATCCCCTTGAACACTACCTTATTATTCCTTAATTTTGCGCTATTCTTTATTTATTGCGAATTCTAGTAATTTTTTTGTCTTTACGATGTACTGCTGCCATAAAACAAACCCAATGATAATAAAGCAGCTTCTGATTCAGATTCAGTGACGGCAAGTGAGCCAAACCTCACCAGCCTGTCTACCTGTGTCGCCACAGTGCATCATCGAAACAGAATCATGCTTTCTTCTCGCTGCTGCCATCAGCAAGGAGGTACAGGACTCACACCACCAGTTTCAGGAACAGTTACTACCCCTCAACCATCAGGATCTTCAACCAAGGGAGATAACATCACTCAACTTCACTTGCCCCATCATTGAAACATTTCCACAGACAGTGGACTCACTTCGAAGAACTCATATTTTTGATACTAATAGCTTATTATTTATTGTTTTTTTTAATTTCTTTTTTTTTCTTTCTTTTTGTACTTGCAAACTTTGTTGTTTTTTCATATTGGTTGTTGCTTGTCCTTTTGGGTGATGCCTTTCATTGATTCTATTTTGTTTCTTGTATTTATATTTATATTTTATTTTATTGAGATATAGTACAGAGTAGGGCCTGTCCGCCCCTTTGAGCTGCACTGCCCAGCAATCCATGGTTTAACCTGAGCTAATCGGGGGTCAATCGATAATGACCAATTAATCTACTAACCACTAGGTCTTTGGACTGTGGGAGGAAACCGGAGCACCCAGAGGAAACCCACACAGTCACAAGAAGGACTTACAAACTTCTTACAGACAGTGTCGGAATTGAACTCTGACACTCCTCGCTATAACAGAGTTGTGCTAACCATCACGTGGAGAACATACAACCTTCTCGCGGACAGCGTTGGGAATTAAACCCAGCTGGCTAGTACTGTAAAGTGTGCTAATCATTGCACTACCTTGCCACTCCTGTGAATGCCCGCAAGAAAATGAATCTCAGGGTTGTATATGGTGACATGTATGTACTTTCATAATAAATTCACTTTGAACTTTGAATTGGAATCAGATTTATTTTCTCTTAGTTGTTTTATGGCAGCAATACAATAATTTCTGAACCAATAATTATGTGCCTGAACCAGTCAGGCTTCAAACCAATCATAACTCCAAGGAGATTGATGGCGGATCTTTTGATAACAGTGATGCTACTTAATGTCAAGATTCAGTGGTCAGACTGGGAATGAATATGGTCTGGTACTTCTGAGGCACCATTACATCGTATCTATACAGCAGCCCTTACACAATTGCATGGAGTTAAATGTAAATGAAAATGTGTGGGCACGTGGCTAGGTGGTTAAGGCATTGGACTAGCGAACTGAAGGTTGTGAGTTCGAGCCCCAGCCAAGGCAACATGTTGTGTCCTTGAGCAAGGCACTTAATCACACATTGCTCTGCGACGACACTGGTGCCAAGCTGTGTGGGTCCTTGGACAAAATTGGTGTTGTGGAGAGGGGAGACTTGCAGCATGGGCAACTGTCAATCTTCCATACAACCTTACCCAGGCCTGCACCCTGGAGAGTGAAGACTTTCCAGGCGTAGATCCATGGTCTCGCAAGACTAACGGATGCCTTTACTTTAAATGTAACCCAAGAGAGTCGATGGCCGATTTGATGTCATCAGTTTTATGTATTGTCCAAAATGAACAATAAGCTCAGGAATATTTCATCTGCCAACCCATTGATAATGATGCCTGATACAGTGTAATGTTTCAGCATCACTGCATAGCAGTTAATATAATGCTATTACACCACCAGCTGTAAGATCAGAGTTCAATTCCCACCATTGTCTGTAAGGAGCTTTCTCCTTCTCCCTGTGACTGTGTGGGTTTCTTCAGGAAGCTTCGGTTTCCTGCCATAATCCAAAGACGTATGGGTTAGGGGTACCGAGTTTTGGATGTGATATGTTGCCCCAGCACAATCCTTGCTGATTTCATTTGTTGCAAATGATGCATGTCACTGTATGTTTCTATGTTTCAAACACGTGACAAACAAAACAGTCTTTCTTTCTCTTTGCTTTCTCAATGTTTCAACAGAAATAAACTTGTTCTTGATAGAAATGTGCAATTAGACTCATCAAATAAGCCTGAGGTTCTATTGCCACTTTCTTAACATGGGCTCCAAACGTTGTCTTTAATAAATACAGCAACAATCTGTTTAAAGGGACTTTGGGGGAATGCATTGGTATTCCAGTGCTTGGAGCATATCCAGAAAATCAGGATGTTTCCGAGACAATTGAAAGACCAAGTCTCAGAGCAAATACCCAGTCTTCCGAAAACTACCCTTCAAATGATTTCAAATTAAACCCACACTAGAATACCAGATGGAGAGAGCTGTTCAGAAAGAGGATAATGTATTTCTATATTTAAGCCTCTGGCCACTGTTTGTAACTGTTAGACGACAGTATGCTCCAATTTTATGAGCCCAGGGTAGCATTATGTAACAATTGTGTTCTATACCTCTGTCACTTAAGATTGCTCTCAACAAGGTTAGACTATTAATGACAACTGCCACGGGCAGCTTTATTTTCATTCCAAAGAATTTTATATCATTCTACTCTTTTCAATACAGTTGTCAATCCAGTGCATATCAGGTAATCCCCTGGTGGAAACAAATATTAATATATAGAAGTACTTACAGAAATATTATATGCACTTGTTTCTTAGTTCTCTGAGCCAGAATGAATGCACTCGTGCCTTTAGCACTTGGCTTTCCTTGTGCTTTGTTTTACTGGTTTTATTTGAGATCAGACTGTGATAGATAGCCCTTTAGATTATAGAACCTATTTAAATATAGTGAGATGTCTCATATGACTACAGCCACAAGGTTTCTCCATAGGTTCAATCACCGTGAGAATACTTTAAGCTTTGAATGGGTGACCTGATACGAGATGTCATTTCTGCTCTGAAAATCCAATTATTCTTTTCTTTTTTCTTCTTTCACTTATTGCCTTGGGGTTATTCATCCTCAAGATGTTGGTCGATCTCAGCCAAGCTTGTTACAGGGTTGATCCAAACTTGACCTCCCTGAGGAGAGCTAGAGATTGTTGCAACAGAGCAGCAGGAAGGGAGATAGAGAGAGTGCAGGAGTCATTGAGAAGGAAGTTGCTGGACTGAAGAGCTTCAGTTATAATGAGAGACTGGATAACCTGGGCCTTTTTTCCTTGAAGCAAAGAAGACTGAGGAGTGACCTTATAGAGTGGGAGTTTCCAAACTGGGGTCCTACTCAACGATATTGGTCCATGGCATAACAAAGGTTTGGAACCCATAGAGGCTAATGGAATCATGAGGGACTAAGATAAGGCGGATAGTCATAGTCTTTTTCCCAGAGTAGAGAATTCGAAAATCTGAGGGAAATGGTATTAGGTGAGATGCAAGAGATTTGAAGGAGATCTGAAGGGCAAATTCTTCATGCAGAGGATGGTGGCATGTGGAAATTTGTCATGGAAGTATGTATAAACTTTGCTATCGCATCTGCTTCCACCACCACCTTTGAGAATGAGATCCAGATAGCTGGAACTTTATGTTAAAAAATTACCTCACAAACTTTTAAAACTTTTCTTCCTCTAATCATAAATCTATCCCCTCAAGTATTTGACATTTCCACCCTGAGGAAAAAGACGTTATCTCTCCTATCTAAAGATCTCACAACTTTATATATTTATACATTATTACATTTTTGTCATTCTCACCTGGCAGGAAATCATCAGTCAATCTTCACCATCAAGGGTCATAGTGCTGAAATTTACTCCTAACAATAGGTCTTCCAGGAGGTAAGTATAAAACATACTTGGAGTCATAGAGAGATACAGCACAGAAATGCCCTCTGATCTCATTCATGGAACTTCAAATTCCTCGGTGTTAGCATTTTGGAGGAACTGTCCTGCCCAACATGTAAATGCAATTACAAAGAAAGCATGGCAGCACCTCTACTTCCTTAGGAGTTCGTGAAAATTCGGTATGACATCTAAAATTTTGACAGACTTCTATAGATTGTAGTGGAGAGTTTGCCGAATGGCTGCTTCACAGCCTGGTATGGAAACACCAATGCCTTGAAAGGGAAATCCTCCAGAAAGCAAAAGGATACAACGCAGTTCATCATGGGCATTAAGTTCTTTGGATTTACTGTGTATGCCTGCAAAAAAATAAATCTCAGGGTTGTATATGGTGACATATATGTACTTTGATAATAAATTTACTTTGAACTTTAAATGTTGATTCTTTTCAAGACATTCCAGATTCTACCACCTGCTTACCCATTTAAGGTCATTTAGAGTGGCCTGAGACACTGACAGTTCCTCTCATCTCCCCCTCCCTCCACATCTGCATGGGTGCTGCTCAGCTCAGCCTGCTGAGCTCCTCCAGCAGTCTGTTCATTGTCTCAGCCTATCCAGCTATGCACATTAGGGATGTGGAATGAACTAGAATACAGTTCCAGCCAACAGTTAAGATATCCCAAAGACCATTAAGCAATGAGGTGATGCCCTCCGTTGAGTTCGACCATGGATGTTGTGTTCTAGCTGTCTACGTGATACCCTGTATCACAGTGGAAGAGGTAACGGGCTGAAGAAGGAGCAATCTAACAGGAGGGGAGAATAAACCATGGAAAAAAGTGAAGATGGAGGGGAACCAGAGGGAGGAGATGAGCAAGTGAGGGAAAGAGAGGGGGTGAAGGTGGAACCAGAATAGAGAGTGGAAGAAGAGAGAAGAGCGAGGGATGAGAAATTACTGGAAGTTAGAGAAATCAATGTTCAATTTCTGTTAACTACAATATTTATTCACTTCAACAGACTACAGATGATTAGGTGGCATATTTCAGCTCATAACAGTAGCACCTCACATATCCAGTAGCCCCAGTTCAAATCTGACCTTTAGTGTTGTCCCTGTTTTTTCACACATTGGATGTTTGATGGTCTTTGTTGTGTGTGCCTTTTTGTGGATTCTATTGTGTTTCTTTATTTAATGGCAGCCTACAATGAATCTCAAGGTCGTACATGGTAAGCATACTTTGATAATAAATTTGCTTTCAACTTTGAACTTTGAGTGTGTATTTCTCTCTAATGGATTGTTTTTTAGTCAGAGGCTGAGGGGAGACCTGATATATTTTTTTAATTATGAAAGGCAATAGATAGAGTAGACAGCCAGAATGTTTTCCAAACATAGTCATGTCACATTAGAGGGTGGGGGGTGGAGTTTAAAGCAAATGTGTGGGGCAATTTTTTTTTACACAGAGGGTGATGGGTGCTATGAACACACTATCAGAGGCTGTTGTAGAAACAGATACAATTGTGGTGTTCAACAGACTTTTAGAAAAGCACGTGATTTGAGGTAATAGAGGGATTACGAATCAAATGCAGACGGAAGAGATTGGATTAATTTGGCATCATGCTTGGCACAAACCAGTGGGCCGAAGGACCTGTCCTGAACTGTACTCTTCCACGTTCTGCATTTCCCATGACTGCATGGGGTTTCCCCTCGGATGACCTGGCTTCCTCACACATCCCAGGAACATGGTGACTGATCAGTGTGAATTGCCCCTAATGTGGGCAACTAATAGGAAAATGACAGGAATAGGTTATAAAGGAAACTGGTGGAAGCATGCAATTGCTCTGTGAGATAGTTTAAACTCAAAGGGTCAAATGGCCTCTGATGCCACTTGGAACTGTGAAATACAGAGTGGAATTTCCTGCATTATTTTGTATATCAAAAACTGGAGTATATCAAAAAATAGAGGGCTTCGGTTGAAGATAAGATTGAGGACAAATATGAAAAAATCTGCAAGTGCCGGAAATCCAAAGCAACACAGACAAAATGCTGGAGGAACTCAGCAGGTCAGTCAGCATCTACGGAAAAGAGTAAACAGTTGATGTTTTGGCCCAAGACCCTTCATCGGGACTGAGATCAGAGTGAGGATAGTTAAAGGTTTGTGGAAAGAGTTTATTTTACAAAGATAGTGGTAGATATCTGGAACCCGGTATCAAAGGAGGAGGTGGAAACAGAAACTACCACTATATTTAACAGGAATTTACACAGACATTTAAACAGGCAGGTCAAATCATTACGCTGATCAAATCATACAGATCAAATCATTACACTGTACATTGAGGTAGAATAAGGTAAAACAACAACAATGCGGAATAAAGTGTAAAAGCAACTGTTTTTGAGCAATTTGATCGGGATGGTCGATGAGGTCTGGGAGCTTTAGCAAAGAATGTTTTTCCCTGTGGCCTGCAGTGGGCTAGCGGCGTGATGCTGAACTGGACGAAGCTGAATACTTCTGGACTCCTGGTTTGATGTCTAATAGTCTATGTATTGTATGTTTGCATTGTGGCACTCACGCAGTTCGTACTTTTTGGGCATTGGGTGTTTGATGCTTCTTGAACGGGTTCCATGGTGTTTTGTTGTTTTGTGGCTGTGTGCAGGAGGTTAAATCTCAGAGCTGTATTCTGTATACAGACTTTGATGATAAATGCACTTTGAATCTTTGAAAAGGTGCGGTGCAGGTAAACAATAAAGTATAAGATCATAACGAGGTAGATTGTGAGCCCAAGAGTCCATGTTATCAAACAAAAGGTTCATTGAAGAGTCTGACAATCAGTGGGATAGAAGCTGTTCTTGTGCCGGGTGGTTTATGCTTTCAGCCTTTTGTATCTTCTGCTCAATGGGAGAGGAAGGAAGGGAGAATGTTTGGCGTTGGTGGGATCTATGATAATGCTGGCTGCTTTACCAAGGCAGTGAGAAGTAACAGGTTCAGACAGAGGGAAGGCTTGTTCCTATGACGTGCTGAGCTGTGCCCACAACTCTCTGTGGTCACGTGCAGAGCAGTTTCCATATCAAGTCATTCCATATCCAGCCAGAATGATTTCTGTGATACATTGATAAAGATTGGTGAGAGTTGACGGGAGAATGCCGAATTTCTTTATCCTACTGAGAGAGTAGAGGTGCTGGTGAGCTTTTTGGGGATTAATATCATCATCATCATCACTATGAACCATGCTGTATGACGTGGGTGATCGTGGTCTTTCCATGACCATAGTTGTCCTTGGCAAATTTTTCAACAGAAGTGGTTTGCCTTTGCCTTCTTCTGGGCAGTGTCTTTACAAGATGTGTGAACCTAGCTTTATCAATACTCTTCAGAGATCGTCTGCCTGGCATCAGTGGTCGCATAACCAGGACTTGTGATATACACCAGCTGCTCATATGGCTTCATGCCACCCCTTATTGGGGAACAAAGTGGGTGCTACACCTTGCCCAAGGTTGACCTGCAGGCTAGTGGAGGGAAGGAGTGCCTTCCACCTCCTTTGGTGAAGACATATCTCCACCCTGTCACCTTTAGTGTATAAGCATGTCAACATGGGCATGGTAGACTGAAGCACCCTCCCCTTTGCTTTAAAATTCTATCAGAGGGTATAAAGGTGCTTAGTTTAATGTCTTAGGTAGAAGATATGACTTTCAACAGTATGGCGCCACGTAAACGCTCCACCGGCTGGTTAAACCCAACTTTGAGCTCAGTTCACCCAAATGGAATCTCATCCTAAAGTTCAAGTAAGTTCACTGTCAAAGTACATATATATCACCACATACAGCTCTGAAATTCATTTTCTTGTGGACATTCAGTGTAAATATGAAAATCACTATAGAATCAATGAAAGATTGCCCCCAATAGGATGGACAAACAGTCAATGTGCAAAAGATGACAAATCATGCAAATACAAATAGAAAAAAAGGAATAATAATAATAATAATAATAATAATAATAATAACATCACAAAGTCAATACACAATAGCATTAAACAATTGGGGCTACACAGTAATATTTATATAAATCTCCAGAAAGCCACATTACTAAACACCCACTAGAATAGTACAAAAGTTCCTAGCAATTGGGAAATGAGTGTGCTTGGCCATGTCCATACCTCAGGTTTTACCAGCTTGAGCTGGGAGAAAACAAAAATACAACAATAAGAATAATAATAAAGAAGCAATACTTATTGAGAACATGCAACGAAACGTCCTTGGAAGTGAATCCATAGGTTGTGGGAACAGTTCAGTGGTGGGGTAAGTGAAGTTGAGTGAAGTTATCCCCTTTGGTTCAAGAGCCTGATGGTTGAGGGATAATAACTGTTCCTGACCCTGGTGTTGTGGGTCCTGAGGCTCCTGTACCTTCATCCAAGCATGGCGCAATACACGTGTGTCAGTAGTCAGCTAGAACTGAGGACACAGCTGAAGAGTGGGATTGAGGACAATGATGAATGGCATCACAAGGAAGAAATAAAGTGTGGCACATATGGAAATTTACTTTGGAAAGAGGGGAAAGTCTAATCTTATGCTATTTCAAGTGCTTGTGGCCTCCAAGGTTTGGCATCCTTCCAAATGTAACATTAGAGGGCTTGAAGATTAGGACTACAAATGTTCAATATGAAGTATAGTTTAGAGGATTTTTGAAGGAAGAAAGATTTGAAGTTGTGTGATTGTAACCAGTGAATAGCATCTGTTGTCATATATTTTTGAAGGAACTCAGCTCTCCTTTTCCAAATGAGCTCCAGGAAGGTTAACAGCGACAGAGAATAAGCAGCTGAGCATTACTCCATTGTAATCGCACTCCCAGCTGGTGCTGTTAGTTTTCTTTAGAGGAAGCTCCCCAGCCAGTTAAACATCGCAAGTAGACTTTAATATCCAGCAGCTAATTCTTATTTTGGAACATTAGACAATGATTGCCTAACGCCTGTGTTATCTAACTTGATTGCTTTTACACACAATAGACTCGTACACACTTTTCCTACTTCTCTGAGGACTGTGCCCTTGTCACGCGGAGATGCTTGTGAGATTCCGAGATCCCAAGAGTGATGCCAGTTTGAGCAGAGCTCCTGGTAAGATTACCCATGGCATTTAAGTGCAGGGGGGAGGTTTCAGGAAAAGAGCGATCCAACCAAGACCTTAATGGTGGAGCTGGCAGAGCTGATGACACATCACAACTACAGAGAAGGAGGAGGAAGGTGGCAGCAGTAAAGAATGCCCAGTCATTTGGACTGTGGTCCTGATCTATCAAGGATTGTGTACATCAGCCTCCCCACATTAAGCAAAATCACACACAAGTGTTCTCCATTAAGGGAAAAACTCCTTGGGAGAACATTATACTCGACACAAGCGATTGCACTACTACTATGCCAAGCGAGTAGAAAATTCCTTGCAAATTGACACTTACAACATAGAAGGAGGCCATTCAGCCCCTTGTTTTCATGTTAACCAAACATTGACTGTAGATTAATCTGACTTCTGATCTCTGTTCCATCAGTTTACGATGCATTGGGAAGTGAGCTGAACCAGGTGATCGCAGTTTCACAAGGAGGACATTTTAGGAATAGTGATCATAACTCCATGGGTGATGGTGTGGAGATACATTTCTACCAAAGGAGCGTTCTTCCCTCCGCTAGCCTGCAGGTTATCCTTGAGCAAACTGTAGCACCTACTTGGGGCCCAATCCAGGGTCACATAAAGCCATGGCAGCAGGCCGTGGATGGTTGTATCAGCAGTTGGTGCATATCTCAAGTCCTGATTATATGACCAGGTAGACAATCTCTGAAGAGTATTGATAATGGCTGGGGTCACCCCTCTTGTAAAAATACTGCCTAGAAGAAGGCGATGGCAAACCATTTCTGTGCAAAGAATTGCCAAGAACAATTCTGATCAAAGAGCATGATCACCCGCATCATTCAAAATGGCACCCAATACTCATCATGATCATAACGCCACAGGTTTTCATATAGTTATGAATAAAGATAAGGTTTGAGGGAAAGTGGTTCCTTAAGGTTGTTAAGTGCTCCCAATGTGATGACTCTCAAATAGGCTCTGTCAAACAAGTCCAGCTCCTTACCTTCACATGTGGCTTTGTCATGGTCCGGATCGGGATCCCTTTAAATTTACCTTGTTTATGTTACAATCAGGACCGTTGATTCCCTGTTTTCCCGTGTCCCTCAACTTTGTTGATTAGAGGCAATTAACACTCGGCTGAACCGGTAGTTTATAGTCTCCGGCTTTCAGCCGTTCAGCGCGGAAGCGCCTGTAAAGTCATCAAAGGCACGGTGTGCCGATGTCATCTGGCCGGAGCAAGCCTAGTCTCTGCCGAAGCGAGTGCCGGTAGTTTGCCCTTCCTCACCGGAGCAACCCTGTCCAGTTACCTCGCCAAAGCGAGCCTGCAAAGTTTCCTCACCGAGGTGGGTCCGTCAGTTAACCCGCCGGAGGGAATCAAGAACCGCTGTCTACTGTTCCTGGGCAGAGTCGAGAGCTCGCCACTACCCGGAGTTTCCAAGTCAAGTCCTGGCTCCGGGGGCATTCAAGTTCCAAGTCAAGTCCTGGCTCCGGGGGCATTCAAGTTCCAAGTCAAGTCCTGGTCCTGGCGGCATTCAAGCACTAAGTCAAGTCCTGGTCCTGGCGGCACTCAAGCACCATGTCAAGTCCTGTCCCTGGTGGCACTCAAGCACCATGTCAAGTTCTGGCCCTGGCGGCACTCAAGCACCAAGTCAAGTCCTGGTCCTAGCGGCACTCAAGTACCATGTCAAGTCCTGTCCCTGGTGGCACTCAAGCACCATGTCAAGTTCTGGCACTGGCAGCACTCAAGCACCAAGTCAAGTCCTGTCCCTAGCAGCACTCAAGCACCATGTCAAGTTCTGGCCCTGGCGGCACTAAAGCACCAAGTCAAGCCCTGGCCCTGGTAGCACTCAAGCACTAAGTCAAGTCCTATCCCTGGCGGCTTCCCAGTTCTGAGTCAAGTCCTGGCCCTGGCGGTCTGTGATTCCTGTCCTATCCCCTTGTCTGAATCCCTTCGGCGCCCCTCTCACCTCTAGCCCTGATATGCAGCCCCCGCCTGCACTTTGGTCTATTTCTATCACCATAGGAATTGTCTGGTGTTCATTCGTGTTGGTCTTGTCTTGTCTTGTCCTCGCCTCCGTGGAGTAGGTCAGGCCATCTTGCCGTTGCCCCGCGGAGGGTCATGAGTCCCGACCCTATGTCCTGCACCCAAGGAGGGGTCCCGGCTCTCTATTCTGTGTGTGAGTCCCGGCCCTATGTCCTGTACCCAAGGATGGGTCCCGGCTCGCTGTTCTGTGTATGTGTCCATGGTTCTACGTACCTGCTCTCACGAGACCGAGGCTCTGTATTCCCATGTTCCTCCTCTCCCTAGCCCATGTCATGTCCATGCCTGGTTCTGGGGTCCGAGCCCGAGGCAAGACCCAGGTACTGGGTCCTTGCCCAGTCTCGGGCTCAGAGTCCATACCCTAGCCTCTTCATGTCTCCGCTAGTTCTGGGAGCCAATTCCGAGTCCTAGCCCAGACCCTTGGTCCCAGCCTAGTCGTAGTCCTCAGTCCTTGTCCAGTTCGCTACTCCTGCTCCTGCCTAGCTCTCCTGATATCGAACAGTAAACTAAATTTAATTAACCTCACAAGATGTGTCTTGCATTTGGGTCCACTCTTGCCCCCAACGCACCCCCCAGTGTGACAGGCTTAGCTACTAAGCCCTGTGGAACAGTTTCTACAGACAGGAGAAGGGGCAAAGGTGGGTTACTGGCACCTTAAAACCAATTGCTTTGTTCAGATGGGGCTGGCCAGCTGTGCTTGACAGCTCAATTAGGAGAAGAAAAAGTCTGTTCTAAAATCTTCACTGCCTTGCAGCTATACTCACTCATGGGAAAGGCTTTGGGAGCAAACCCTCTGGAAAAATCCAGAGCAGGAGTTCCCTAGGCAATCCTACACTGAGTTCAGCACTGACTGGTATGTCCTGCAGTACCACTAGTGCCAAACTGTATTGGTCTCTGCCATTCCTTTGGATTCATCAACGGAGTGGTGAGAGGGAACATGCCACATGGGCAACATCTTGCTCTCCATATTGTTCTGCGCTGACTTGCATACTGCCCTGCTTTTCATGTAGACAGCCGGGACACAACATGCATGGTCAACCCCAACCAACGTGGGGCCTCAAGTGTGGGAAAGTGCAAAACTAGGGGAAGGGAGATTGCAACAGGGTTAGGCAGGTGCTGGGGAGAGTAGCTAGGGAGTGATACCAAGTCCACATCTGACATGTGGAAGTCAGTGAAAGGTCAGCCCTCCAAACCCCTCCATCCATGCACTTATCTCTTCAATGTTGCAGTCCATCACTTCTGCTCAAAGTTCAGGGCCAAAATGTTCCTGTGAAATAATCTGTCAGTGGAAGTGGTAGATGTGGTTTTGATGTATCATTTAAGAGAAGTTTGGATAAGTACATAGATAGGATGTGTATAGACGGCTATGGTTTTGGTGCAGGGTTGATAGGAATAGGCAGAATAACAGTTTGCCATGGACATGATGGGATGATTTCTGTGCTCTATGACTATGACTCTTTGTGGAAAACAAGGTTTGGGAATCTTGGATTACAAGAGATGTGGTAAATTTAGTCAAGAAAGGAAACATACTGTATTTAAGGTATAGGAAGCTGAAACTGGAGAGGGCCTTTGAGGAATATAAACAAACAGGAAAGAATGTGGAATCAGGAAAGCTAAAAGGGGCAATGAATGTCCTTTGTGAGTCAGGTTAAGGAGAAAACTAGGGCATTTTATGCAAAGGGGTGAATTTGTGTGTAGAGTCAGGGGAATGGAGGAGACTATTCACCAAGAAGAACGATGTGGTTGATATTGAGATCAGGATGAGATATGCTAATAGTCTAGAGAATGTTGTTATCAAGAAGGAGATGGTATTGAGGTTCTTCAAAGATCTTTAAGATGGATATCTCCACCTAGTGGGATTTATCCCAGAGTACCTGAGAGAGGCAAGAAAGGAAAGTGTTGTGGCCGGAACAGAAATCTTTATATCTCCTTTAGTCATTTGTGAGATCCCAGAAGACTGAGGGACAACCAATGTTGTTCCTATGTTTCAGAAGGGTAACAGGAACAATCAAAGAAATTATAAGCCAGTGAGACTTGTATTAATGGTAGGGAAATTACTGGAGAATATTGTGAGGGACAAGGATTTTGAAAAGTATGGACTTCTTAGGAGCAGTTGGCGTGGCTTTGTGTGGGCAAAGTCTTCTGCCACATATTTGCTTTTCTTTTTTTTTGAGGATGTGACAAAGATTTTTGGTTAAGGTTGGGTAATTGATGTTGTATATTGCACATGAATTTCAGTAAATCATTTGACAAGGTCCCACATGGTAGCCTGATCCAGTAGTTGAAGCCAATGGGATACTTTGAGATTTGGTAGATTGGTTTCAAAATTGGCTTGGTCATAGAAGTCAGAGGGTATTAGTGGAAGGGAAGGGTATTATTCTGATGGGATGTCTGTGACCTGTGCTGTTTTGCAGGGATCAGTACTGGGATCTCTGTTGTTGGTGACATTTATAAATCATGTGGGCTGATTGGTAAGTTTGTAGATGATATGAAAATTGGAGAGTTCCAAATAGTCAGGAAGATTGTCAATGATACAGGAGGAAAAGGGGATAACTGGAAACATGGCAGAGAAATAGAAGATAGAGTTTAATCCAGACAAATATAAGGTGTTGCGCACTAATATACAGAAAGATCTTGGGGTGCAAGTCCATAGCTCCCTGAAAGTGTCAACAGAAGTTGACTGAGTAGTGAAGAGGTGTACAACACACTTACCTTCATTAGTTGGGGCATGGAGTATAGAAGTTGGCAAGTCATATTGCAGATGTATAAATAATCTGTGAGGCTACATTTAGAGTTATGTCAAATTTAGAGTATCGTGTGCAGCTCTGGTTAGTGCATTACAGGAAGGATGTGAAGGCTTTAGAGCAGGGTGCGGAAGAAGTTCACCAGAAAAGGCACTCCCAAATTTCTAGAGATGTACAATAGAGAGCATTCTAACTGGTCATGTCACTGTCTGGTATGGAGTCACCAATACACAGGATTGGAAAACGTTGCAGAATTGTTGTAAACTCAGCCAACTCCACCATGGGCACCAGCCCCCACACTATTGAAGATATCTTCAAAATGCAATGCTTCAAAAAGACGGCACCCATCTTTAAAAGACCCTCAATACCTAGGACATGCCCTCTTCTCATTACCAACATCAGAGAGGAGCCTGAAATCACACACTCAGAGTTTTAGGAACAACTTTTTACCCACTGTCATCAGATTTCTGAATGGTCCATAAATGCATGAACTCTACCTCACTGTTTTTGCACTTTTTGTGTAGTAATTTACTTTATACTCTATACTTTATACTTTATTGTCGCCAAACAATTGGTACTAGAACGTACAATCATCACAGCGATATTTGATTCTGTGCTACACATTCCCTAGATTACAAATATTAAATATTAAAACTATTAAAAATAGTTAAAATTAGTAAATATTAAAAATTTAAATTATAAGTCATAAATAGAAAATAGAAAAATGGAAAGCAAGGTAGTGCAAAAAAACCAAAAGGCAGATCCGGATATTTAGAGGGTACGGCCCAGATCTGGGTCAGGATCCGTTCAGCAGTCTTATCACAGTTGGAAAGAAGCTGTTCCCAAATCTGGCTGTACAAGTCTTCAAGCTCCTGAACCTTCTCCCGGAGGGAAGAGGGATGAAAAGTCTGTTGGCTGGGTGGGTCATGTCCTTGATTACCCTGGCAGCACTGCTCCGACAGCATGCGGTGTAAAGTGAGTCCAAGGACGGAAGATTGGTTTGTGTGATGTGCTGCACCGTGTTCATGATCTTCTGCAGCTTCTTCCGGTCTTGGACAGGACATCTTCCATACCAGGTTGTGATGCACTCTAGAAGAATGCTTTCTACGGTGCATCTATAAAATTAGTGAGGGTTTTAGGGGACAGGCCAAATTTCTTTAGTTTTCTCAGGAAGTAAAGGCGCTGGTGGGCCTTCTTGGCAGTGGACTCTGCTTGGTTGGACCAAGTCAGGTCATTTGTGATATTGACCCCAAGGAACTTAAAGCTTTATAGTATATTTTATAAATTTTACAGCATATGTAATAGATATTAAACCTGATTCTGATTCCAGGATGTTACCTGGTGATGCCTGGATTGGAGAGCATTAACCAATGGATGGACAAACATATTGCTTCCTCTGGAACACAGGAGTCTAAGGAATCATCTGAACAAGTGGTGTACAATTATGAAAGGCATAGATAGGAAAGATAGCCAGGGTATTACCAGGGACGAAATCATTATAAGAGGGGAGTAGAGATTAAAGGAGATTAGTGAGGAAAGTTTTCATTGTTAACGGAAACATTGGGCCAAGGGTGCTGGTGGATGGAGGTACGATAGCAGAGTAAGCAGCGGGTACATGGTTATGCATGGAATGGAGGGAAGAACAGTACTGTGCGAAAGTCTCAGGCACATTTATATATATAGCTAGAGTGCCTGAGACTTTTACACAGTACTGTATTTGTCAACGTGGAGCAGTGAGTTTGTAAATCTGGTGGGAGCAAAGGATGTTGGGAACGGCGAGGGTCGTGCATTACGAGAAGGGTATGGGGCGGGTGGCAGAGAAAGAGTGCCAGGGACAGGGGGATGATGGGAGTGCAAACATATCTAGCCCTGAAACACCAGGAAAGGATATTTCATTCCAAACAGTTGGCTTATTGATCATTACAGAATGTCTCTCTGGTGCTTCCCGCTCCCTCCTTCTCCCTTCTTCTTTTCCCAACAGCCTCAGAATAGAGATCATCCTTTTAAAATGAAGTTGAGGAGGAATTTCTTTAGCCAGAGAGTGGTGTAACTGTGGAATTCTTTGCTACAGGCAGCTTTGGAGGCCAAATCTGTATGTATATTTAAGGCAGAGGATCAGAGGGTAAAGGGTTATGGGGAGAAGGCAGGAGATGGGGCAGAGAGGAAAACTACATCAGCCACAAAGAAATGGTGGAGCAGACTTAGAACCATAGAACCATAGAAACTACAGCACAGAAACAGGCCTTTTGGCCCTTCTTGGCTGTGCCGAACCATTGTCTGCCTAGTCCCACTGACCTGCACACGGACCATGTCCCTCCATACACCTCCCATCCATGTATCTGTCCAAATTATTCTTAAATGTTAAAAAAGAATCTGCATTTACCACCTTGTCTGGCAGCTCATTCCATACTCCCACCACTCTCTGTGTAAAGAAGCCTCCACTAATGTTCCCCTTAAACTTTTCCCCCCTCACCCTTAACCCATGTCCTCTGGTTTTTTTTCTCCCCTTGCCTCAGTGGAAAAAGCCTGCTTGCATTCACTCTATCTATACCCATCATAATGTTATATATCTCTATCAAATCTCCCCTCATTCTTCTACGCTCCAGGGAATAAAGTCCTAACCTATTCAACCTTTCTCTGTAACTGAGTTTCTCAAATCCCGGCAACTTCCTTGTAAACCTTCTCTGCACTCTTTCAACCTTATTTATATCCTTCCTGTAATTTGGTGACCAAAACTGAACACAATACTCCAGATTCGGCCTCATCAATGCCTTATGCAACCTCATCATGGGCCTAATGACCTAATTTGGCTCCTTTACATTATGGTCCTATGATTCCCCTCTCTTTGCACCCTTCCCACTCTCAGTTCACAATAGAGACCCACATCAGAATCAGGTTTATCATCACTCACATGTCATGAATGTTGTTTTTTGTGTTGTGGCTGCAGTACAGTGTGATACCTTAAAATTACATCAGTACTGTGCAAAAATCTTAGGTAGCCTAGCTAGACACAGTATACAGTATGTGCCTAAAACTTTTGCACAGTACTGTAGACCATGTGGATTTAGTTTACTTTGGCATCGTAGGCCAAAAGACCTGTTCCTATGCTGTACCAGTCTATGTTCTACTAAAGCAGGGATTCCCAACCTCTTTATGACATGGACAAATACCATTAAGCAAGCAGTCCGTGGATACCAGGTTGGGAACCACTGTATTAAGGAATGTCTTCTCCAAGAATTAGTCATAGTCATAGTCACACTTTATTGATCCTGGGGGAAATTGGATTTTCGTTACAGTTGCTCCATAAATAATAAATAGTAATAAAACCATAAATAGTTAAATAGCAATATGTAAATTATGCCAGTAAATTATGAAATAAGTCCAGGACCAGCATATTGGCTCAGGGTGTCTGACCCTCCAAGGGAGGAGTTGTAAAGTTTGATGGCCACAGGTAGGAATGACTTCCTATGACGCTCTGTGTTGCATCTCGGTGGAATGAGTCTCTGGCTGAATGTACTCCTGTGCCCACCCAGTACTTTATGTAGTGGATGGGAGACATTGTCCAAGATGGCATGCAACTTGGACAGCATCCTCTTTTCAGACCCCACCATCAGAGAGTCCAGTTCCATCCCCACAACATCACTGGCCTTACGAATGAGTTTGTTGATTCTGTTGGTGTCTGCTACCCTCAGCCTGCTGCTCCAGCACACAACAGCAAACATGATAGCACTGGCCACCACAGACTCGTAGAACAATTATCACTTTGTCATGGTGGTGCGGCTTCTGAGCTCCTGCAATCCTGAGAGCGATGTTGTCTGGAGTTTAGTCACCTGGTGCTTAGCTCCTGGTGGGGTCACCCATGGTGGTAAGGTCAAGGGGAAGTTTCCAGAGAAAGAGCGATCCAGAAAAGACCTCAGTGGTGGAGCTGGGGGAAGATGATGACAAATCGCAATGGCAGTGAAGGTGGAGGAAGGTCCCCAATTGTCTTGTACTCCATGCCACTAGACCCTGATTCTGACCTGTAAAAGATGGTGTGGTGGCGGCCCATGCATCAGCCTCCCACGTTATACAAAGTCACACACAGGCATTGTCCACTCAGAGAATCCACCCTTAAGTCCCACAGCAATCAGTGAGTGGAGAAGGAGACAGGATTGTGAAGCCTGGCATTAGAATATGCAAATCCCAGATTGGCCTCTACAGCCGCTTGAGGACCAATCAATAGTCAAGCCGTTAGGAGAGCATCATACTCCACACTCAAATTGATTTGCACTATCGAAGGAAAGTGGTCATCTCTATTTATTCTCTCGCAGCTTCCCATAATGTTCACTTCGACTAAGTCCCTCCCTTTTAATTTATTGTTCTTTCTTTGGCAATACAACATAGAATAGGCCCTTCTGACCCTTCGAGCCACGCACCCCTAGCAACCCCTGACAAACACAATTAACCCCAAACTAATCACAGGACAGTTTACAGTGACCAATTCACCTACCTGGTACATCTTTGGACTGTGGGAGGAAAGTGAAGCACCCAGGGAAAACCCACGCATTCCACGGGGAGGGCATACAGAGACTCCTTACAGAACGGCACTGGAATTGATCACCAAACTCCAGAATGCTCTGAACATCACCGTGACATGCTAACTGCTATGCTACAACGGCGCCCCGTTCCAACAAAAGAGAAAGCACGTGCAACTTTGGTCAGACATACCCATACATTTAATTCTCCTCATAAATCTTCCCTTCACTCTTTCCTTCCTGTCCTGTGGTGACCAGAACTGTACACGATATCCTAGTACTGTGCACACCCTAACAAGTGTTTTATACATTTCCGGTATACTTTGCCTGCTTTCACATTCTACACCATTGATCCAAAGTTCAAAGTAAATTTATTATCAAAGTACGCATACGTCACATTGATCCTAGCCTGAGATTTATTTTCTTGCAGGCATTTACAGAATTGATATGTCATGGCTAACACAATTGGGCAGCGGAGTTCAGAGTTCAATTCCCATGTGACCTGTAAGGAATATGGACATTCCTCCCTGTGAACACATGAGTTTCCACCGGGTGCTCCGGTTTCCTCCCACAATCCAAAGATGTACAGGTTAGTAGCTTAACTGGTCATTGTAAGTTGTCCTGCGATTAGGCCGGGGTTAAAGAGGTGGGTCGCTGGGCTGCTCAGTTCATCCGGTCGGAAGGGCCTGTTCCACACTGTGTCTCTAACTAAATAAAAATCAATCAATCAAAGCCTACACAGAAACGAAGAGTGGTAAGCAACCTGGGTGCAAAAGACAAACTGTGTATTCACTAATAATAATAATAGCTAGATAAACAAACAAACAAATAAATACACACATACATACTGAGCATATGAGTTATAGAGCCTTTGAAAGTGAGTCTGTAGAATGTGGAATCAGTAATCCGTTCAGTGCTGTGGTGATTTTTTCTGCTCCTTACAGTGAAAACCATCAAGACTTTCAACTTATTGAAAAAAAAATTGCTTTCCTCTCCGGCGTATTAATGAAATGTATTAATTTACCATCTCTTTTACCAAATGCCCACCTTTACAAATGCTCCTGTGTTCCCTTCATCGAGGACGTGCATGAGATCTCTTTTCAGGTTAACGCATACCTGACACTGATAGCTTTGAACCAAGTGCAATGTAGAAATGTATCAGAGACCCTCAGGCCTTTCGTGTCTTTCAATGAGACAGTGTTTGACCTGTAACCTAACTCCAACCACCTGCCTTAGCTCAATATCTTCTTTATACCCCAAGCAAACAAAAGATTAAGCAAGCATCTATTGTATTTTCTGTAAGAAAAGTTTCCACACAATAGTATAAGGGTGTAAATTGGTAAATCGTTCTATAATTGTCACATACACTCAGTGGCCACTTTATTAGGTACCTTATGTACCTAATAAAGTGGCCCCTGGATGTTTGCTCATGATCTTCTGCTGCTGTTGCCTATCCACTACAAGATTTGATGAACAATGCATTCAGCTTGAACCAGTCTGGCCATTCTCTTCTAACCTCGCTCAGTAAAAAGGCATTTCACTCCTAGAACTCCCACTCACTGGATATTTTTTGTTTCTCACACTATTCTCTGTTAACTCTAGAGACTGTTGTGCATGAAAATCCCAGGAGATCGGCAGTATCTGAGATACTCAAACTACCCCATCTGGCACCAACGATCATTCCACTTAGATCACATTTCTTCCCCATTCTGCAGTTTGGTCTGAACAACAACTGAACCTCTTGACCATATCTGCATACTTTTATGCATTAGGTTGCTGCTACATGATTGGCTGATTAGATATTTGTGTTAATGAGCAGGCGTACCTAATAAAGTGGCCACTGAGTCTACACCAAGGTGCGGGGCAAAGTTTTTTGTTGCCTGCCTTCCATACAGATTATTTAATCAATGCAGTGTTTTGAGGTAGTACAGGGGGAAACAGAATAGAGAATAATGCGTTGTGTTACAGAGAAAGTACAGGCCAGACAGACAATAAAATGCAAGGCCATGATGAGCCTATTTTATCCATCGAAGGGACTCCTCAAGAGTCTTACAACAGCAGAACAGAGTTTTTCTTTGATGCTGGTGGTCTTTGCTCTCAAACTCTTGCATCTTCTGTCCATGGAGCGGTGGGAGAAGAGAAAATGTCCTGTGGGTGTCAGGTCTTTGATAATATTGGCTGTTTCACTGAGGCAGGGGAAGTGGGAGAAGGATGGAAGGTTTTTTTTTCATGGTGTGCTAAGCTGGGTCTACAACTCTTCCAACTTCCGATAATTTCTCCTCGCCCTCCTTCTTCCCCTTTCCATACACCATTCATATTCCCTTTTCCCCCTTCTTCTTTCCTTCTTCACTCCTCTCCTATCAGATTCCTTCTTCTTCAGCCCTTTACATTTTCCTCCTATCACCTTGCAGCTTCTTACTTCATCTTCCTTCGCTCACCCACTCACCTTTCATCCCCTCTCACCTGGCCTTACTTATCACCTTCCAGTTTGTAGTCCATCCCCTTCTTCCACCTTCTTATTCTGGCTTTCTCCTCCTTCTTTTCCAGTCCCAATGAAGGTTCTCGGCCTGAAACATTGACTGTTTATTCCCCTTCATTGGTGCTGCCTGACCTGCTGAGTTCCTCCAGCACTTTGCGTGTGTTACTCTTAATTCAGTTAAGTCCAAGTTACTGTGTTTTGGGAAGACAAAGTTTCACTTTCTTTGCAATATTTATAAATGTTTTTTGTAACTTACACATTTTTACATCTTTGCACACTACTGCTGTTGCAAAGCAACAAAATTCATGTCACATGTCAGTGATAATAAATCTGATTCTGAATCTATTTTCTCTGGAGTGACAGGAGAATTGGTAGAAGTTTATAAAATCATGGCATGCATCGGAACACACACAGAGTGCTGGAGGAGCTCAGCAGGTCAGAGCAGCATCTATGGAGGGGAATAAAAGTCGAGATGCTTCATCAGGTCTGGATAGAAAGAAGGAAGAAGCCAGAATAAGAAGGTGGGGAGGTAGGTGGTGGGGGAGGAGTACAATCTGACAGGTCATAGGTGATGGAGAAGGTGGATGGGTGGGGGAGGAATGGAGTAAGAAGCTGGGAAGTGATAGGTGGAAGAAGTGAAGGGCTGAAGAAGAAGGAATCTGATAGATTAGATTACATTATGAGGACAATCAGTCCTCGTTTATTGTCATTTAGAAATGCATGCATTAAAAATGTTCCTCCAGAATGATATCACAAGAAAACACAGGACAAACCAACACTAAAACTGACAAAACCACATAATTATAACATATAGTTACAACAGTGCAAAGCAATACCATAATTTGATAAAGAGCAGACCATGGGCACAGTAAAAAAAAGTCTCAAAGTCTCGATAGTCTCATCATCTCACGCAGACGGCAGAAGGGAGAAACTCTCCCTGCCATGAACCTCCAAGCGCCGCAAACTTGCCGATGCAGCACCATTGGAAGCACTCGACCACAGCGGACTCTGAGTCTGTCAGAAAACTTCGAGCCTCCGACCAGCCCTTCGACACAGCCTCTGCGAGCACCATCCTCTGCCAAGTGCTTCGACCCCGCCCCGGCCGCCGAGCAACAAGCAAAACCGAGGGCTCGGGGCCTTCCCCTCCGGAGATTCTGGATCACACAGTAGCAGCAGTAGCAACGAAGCAGGCATTTCAGAAGTTTCACCAGATATTCCTCCATGCTCTCACATCCACCTCCATAAAATCAGGATTGTGCATGGCACCCTACTTGACAAATAATAGACATCACCACCGGAGTGGCCGCTGTGAGCTGCGTTGCACGGCCATCTTCTCCTCCCTCCTAAGGGCAGGAGAGGACAGTGGGGTTTATAAAAAGCACAGACAGAGTTAACAGCAGGTACCTTTCTCCTAGAGTTGAAATGTCTATTACTAGAGGACATGCATTTAAGATGGGGGGGCAATGGTCAAAGAAGATGTGTCTGGCAGGGTTTTTACACAAAGAATGCTGGTTGCCCAGATCGCGCTGCCAGGAATGCTGCTGAAGGCAGATATGATAGTAACATTAAGAGCCTCTTTAACAAGCACATGAATGTACAGAGAATGGTGGGAGCAGGGACTTTTTTAATAGGCTATTAATTACTACTTTAATTAGTTTAGGGTGGTACAGTAGTGTAACAGTTAGCGAAACACTATTGCAGGACCAGCTGTAAGCTTTGGTTTCAGTTCCCCCGCTGATCATAAGAAGTTTATATGTTCTCCCTGTGACCACGTGAGTTTCCTTCGGGTGTTCCAGTGACCTCCACTTTCCAAAGACATAGGGGTGACGGTAAGTGAGTTGTGGTCAACACTTACTGGCTGTCCCCGCATAATCCTCATCGATTTGATTTGATGCAAAATGGCACATTTTACTGTATGTTCAGATGTACATGTGATAAATAGAAGTCATTTTTAATTTGACACAACTTTGTAGGACAATGCGTCTGTACCTGTTCTGTACTGTTCAATGTGCTACATTCTACCATCCAACAGTTCATTGTCCTCAGCCCAGCTAACCTCACGTGCTTTTTCAAAGACCATTTTTCTCCAAATGAAGGCCAGAACTGAGAACAATACATCTGGAATCTGTGGCCTGCAGCCATCAGGCTCCTGGACTGGCTGCACTCACCTCAGCACCGAACTGGCTTCACGGCTCTGGGCTCACTCTCGGAAACTCTGTGGTTCATGTTCTGTGAATTATTTGTTTACTTTTTATAGTTTGCACCATTTGTTCTTGTTTTGCACGTTGGATGATTCACGGCCCCTGTGTGGGTTTTCTCGTGGTTTCTATTGTGTGTCTTTGTTTTGTGGGTGCCTGCAAGGTGCTGAGTCTCAGTGTTGTACATAGTATACATACTTTGACAATCAACATACTTCGAACTTTGAACTCCTTCGCAGATGATAATATCCAAGCATGGACTGAGAAGTGGCAAGTAACACCCATGTCACAGAAGTGCAACCCTCTGTGGAGAATTGTGTGTACAGTTTTGGTCACCTTGCAAAAGGAAAGAAATCCTTAAACATGTTAAAATGTCATTAAGCTAGAAAGACTGCAGAAAATTACTAAGGAACCCATGAACTACCTCACTACTAGTTTATTTTTGCTATTTTGCACTTAACTATTTAATAGACATATATATATACTTAAATGTAACTGTTTTTTCTCTATCCTTATATAAGTTAACAGATCTCAGAACAATTAAATCTGATTCTGAAATTCTCTTCCTGGTACTCCAGGAAGTGAGTTATATGGAGAAGTTGGACAAGCTAGGACATTTTACCTTGGAGTGTAGAAGTCTGAGAGATGACCTTTTTGAGTGTACAAAATTATGAGGGCCATAAAAAGGTTGAATGGACTCTCTTTTTCCCAGAATTGGGGAAATCAAAAACTAAAGGGCTTAAGTTGAGAGGAATAAAATTTAACAAGAGTTTAAGGGTCAAATTTTACACAGAGAGCGTGGTTGAAGCAAGTACAATAGCAATGTTCTTTCTTTCTTTCTTTTCTTTTTAAATCTTTTTATTGTTACATTATACAGGAAAAATAACATGAGTACATTGAAGTAACAACACTTACAATGTCTCAAAAAAGACATTATCTTAAAGATTGAAAAAAAAATTTTTGTGATAACAAAAAAATCCTACAAAGCAGAAAAGTGAGAAAAAAAAACCATTAACATAGAAACATAGAAAATAGGTGCAGGAGTAGGCCATTCGGCCCTTCGAGCCTGCACCGCCATTTATTATGATCATGGCTGATCATCCAACTCAGAACCCTGTACCAGCCTTCCCTCCATACCCCCTGATCCCCGTAGCCACAAGGGCCATATCTAACTCCCTCTTAAATATAGCCAATGAACTGGCCTCAACTGTTTCCTGTGGCAGAGAATTCCACAGATTCACCACTCTCTGCATGAAGAAGTTTTTCCTAATCTCAGTCCTAAAAGGCTTCCCCCTTATCCTCAAACTGTGACCCCTCATTCTGGACTTCCCCAACATCGGGAACAATCTTCCTGCATCTAGCCTGTCCAATCCCTTTAGGATTTTATACGTTCAATCAGATCCCCCCTCAATCTTCTAAATTCCAATGAGTATAAGCCCAGTTCATCCAGTCTTTCTTTCATCATATGAAAGTCCTGCCATCCCAGGAATCAATCTGGTGAACCTTCTTTGTACTCCTTCTATGGCAAGGATGTCTTTCCTCAGATTAGGGGACCAAAACTGCACACAATTATGTGTACAACCCTGGAGTCATACGTCATACAAAAAGCTTCTAAAAGTAAACATCAAACCACCAGCTAGAAAAGAAAATATACTAAAAAATTTACAATTAGATCGTGGAAAAATTATATCAATTAACTCAAATGATAATAGCGAACAAGTGAGCCCCATCTTTTCTCAAAATCAAATAAAGGTTCAAAGGTTCAGCTTCTGATTTTCTCCAAACTAAGACATAGCATCACTTGAGAGAACCATTGTGACAAAGTGGGAGCTGATGTATCCTTCAACTTCAACAAAATGGCCCTCCTAGCTATCAATGTAACAAGTGCAATAACATGTTGGTCAGACACAGAAATACCATGAATATTTTGAGGAATTATTCCAAAAGGCACAGTTAATTTATTAGGTTGTAAATTAATTTTAAGTGCTTTAGAAATGGTTGAAAAAACCAACTTCCAGAACTGTTCCAATACAGAACAAGACCAAAACATGTGTGTCAGTGTAGCTATCTCAGTTTTACATCTATCAGAATGACTATCAACATTAGAAAAGATTTTAGAAAGTCTCTCCTTTGTCAAATGATAACGATGTACAATTTTAAATTGAATCAATAAATGGCTAGCACAAATTGAAGAAGAGTTAACCAACTTCAAAATCCGCATCCAATCCTCCATCATAAAAGTCAAATTAAGTTCCTTTTCCCAATCCTGTTTAATCTTAGATAAAGGAGACTTATCACATTGTAATAATAAATTATAAATTCTTCCAAAACAACCTTTAATCAAAGGATTCATACTCATAATAGTATCTAACAGGTCATTTGGACAGGTACATGGATAAGAAAGGTTCAGAAGGTTATTGGCCTAAAGCAGACTAACAGGATCAGCTTGGATGGGCATCTTGACTGGTGTGGACAAGTAGGCCAAAGGACCTATTTCTGTACTGTAGACGTCAATGACTCGAACACTATGGGAACAACATCTGCAACAGACAATTTCACAGACGGCACATTAGCGTAGTGGTTAGCATAATGCTTTATAGCGCCAGTGATCAGCAATCAGGGTTCAATTTATGCCGCTATTTGTGAGGAATTTGTACGTTCTCATAGAAACTTAGAAACGTAGAAAATAGGTGCAGGAGTAGGCCATTCGGCCCTTCGAGACTGCCCCGCCATTCAGTATGATCATGGCTGATCATCCAACTCAGAACCCTGTACCTGCCTTCCCTCCATTCCCCCTGATCCCTTTAGCCACAAGGGTCATATCTAACTCCCTCTTAAATATAGCCAATGAACTGGCCTCAACTGTTTCCTGTGGCAGAGAATTCCACAGATTCACCACTCTCTGTGTGAAGAAGTTTTTCCTAATCTCGGTCCTAAAAGGCTTCCCCTTTATCCTCAAACTCGTTCTAGACTTCCCCAACATCGGGAACAATCTTCCCCATTCTCCCCATGATCATGTGGTTTTCCTCCAAGTGATCCAAATTCCTCCCACACTCCAAAGACGTACAGGTTAGTAAGGTTTAGTAAGTTGTGGTCATGCACTGAAAGTCTGGCAACACGTACAGGCACCCCTGGCACATCCTCAGTCTACAAAAACATTGCATTTCACTGTTTGTTTTGGTCTTTCGATATGCATGTGACAAATAAGGCTAATCTTTAAATCTTTAACAGTTTTAGAAAGTCCATCGCTACCTTGCTTTCAGGGGTAAATATGTTTGGGCATTTTATTGCAGAATGCCCACACCCCCGCTCAAGTGGTGGTTGTGGGCTCAATTTCAACATTTGAGAGAAATTTGGATAGGTACATGGATGAGAAGGATATGGATGTCTATGGTGCTGGTGCAGGTCGATGGAACTGAGCAGATTAATTGTTTGGCATGGACTAGAAGGGCTGAAGGATCTGTTTCTGGGCTGTAGAATTCTTTGACTCTAAGACTCTATCCTGTAGATACATAAAATATTCCACTTCCTTCCACATTAAATGCATTGATCTGTTTTCCTTCTCTTTAATTTCTAATATATTAACCAGGTCAGGAGTTCCCCTTTAATTCCAGGAGTTTTCATTTTAACTTACAAGTGATTATGTGAATGCCTTTGCAAGTTCATTTAAATTAAATCCATAGATATTCCCCAGACAACTTTAGTTACATTCTCCAAAAAAATCAATTTTGTTACGCTTGACCTGTTCTATTCTAATCCATGTTGGCTCCCTCTAATCAGTTCAAATTTCTTCTAAGTGCTCAGTCATTGTGTCCCTAATTTTAGATTCCATTAAATGTCCCATAACAAACTTTAGAATAACAGGCCAGTAATTTCCTGGTTTACTGTCACCTTTCTTTAATAATTAAGTTACCATTTGCAATGATCTAATCAAAAGGGGCAAATCTGAACTGGAGGACTTTAGGAACATTATGGTTAAAATATCTGCAATTTCCTCAGCTGCTTCCTTTTCAGTCCTTGGGGTAAAACACCACCAAGTTACAGGGATTTGTTGGTCTTTAATGTCATTTTAACTTTTTTAAACTGTCTTCTCACCGGCATTCACTTTAGTGAATGCAACCTCCGATTTATTATTAATTTCCCTAGTTGGTCAGGTATATTATTCCCTTCCTGTCTTGTGAAAACTGCCACAAAGTAATTACTCAGTGTCTACCATTTCCTTATTTTCATTTGCAGTATAATTCCCATCTATTTTGAAACAATCTGTGTTATGCCTTTACTAATATAATGGTAAACTTCGACATCGCCAGGAAACTTCTGGTTCACGAGCTGATTTGGCAGCCCAGTGATAGGGTCAGATAGACACTTCTCAGGGAGAAAAAGTTCAAAGCACATTTATTGTCAAAGTATACAACCCTGAGATTCATTTTCTTACAGGCATACTCAATAAATCCAATAACCATAATAGAATCAATGAAAGGCCACATCCAACAGGGCGGACAGCCAGTGTGCAAAAGACAATAAACTGCACAGATACAAAAATAAATAATAATAATAATAATAATAATAATAATAATAATAATAAATGAGCTGAGAAAGAAATAAAAATAATTAGTAAATAAGCAGTAAATATCAAGAACATGAGATGAAAGTGAGTCCATAGGTTGTGGGAATAGTTCATGATAGGGCAAGTGAAGTTAACTCCTTTGGTTTAAGAGACTAATGGTTGAGGAATAATAACTGTTCCTGAACTTAGTGGTGAGAGCCCTGAGGCTCCCACAACAAGAAGAGAGCTTGAACTGGGTGGTGCAGGATGCTGCTTTTCTGTAACAACACTCTGTGTAGATGTGCTGAATGGTGGAGAGGGCGTAACCTGCACTGGACTAGGCCATATTCACTACTTTTTGTAAGATTTTGCATTCAAGGCCATTGCTGTGATGCAGTCAGTCAATATACTCTCCACTATACATCTATACAAGTTTGTCAAAGTTTTAGATGTCATGCCAAATCTTCACAAACTCCTCAGGAAGCAAAAGTGCTGCTGTACTTTCTTCAAAAAGGCACTAAAATGCTGAGCTGAGGACAGGTTCTCTGAAATGATAACACCGAGGAATTTAAAGTTGCTGAACCTCAAGAAGTCACATGGAAAGAAATTCAGGTGAGCATTCGTAGCAATAGACATATCAGTTATTTTTCGGCGGGCGGAGAAGATGGCGGCGTGACGCGGCTCGCAGCGGCCACTCCGGTGGTGATGTCTGTTATCTGTCATGTAGGGTGCCGTGCACAATCCTGATTTGATGGAGACGCACGTGAGACCACGGAGGAACATCTGGTGAAACTTCTGAAATGCCTGCTTCGCTGCTGCTGCTACATTGTGATCCAGAATCTCTGGAGGAGAAGGTCCCGAGTCCTTGGCTTTGTTTGTTGCTCGGTGGCCGGGGCGGGGTCGAAGCGCTTGGCAGTGGATGGTGCTCGGTGTCGGAGGTTCGAAGTTTTCGGACGGACTCAGAGTCCGCTGCGGTCGGGTGCTTCCAATGCATCGGCAAGTTTGCGGCGCTTGGAGGTTCATGGCGGGGAGAGTTTCTCCCTTCTACCGTCTGCGTGAGATGATGAGGCTATTGGAATTTTGAGACCTTTTTTTACCGTGCCCATGGTCTGCTCTTTATCAAATTACGGTATTGCTTTGCACTGTTGTAACTATATGTTATAATTATACGGTTTTATCAGTTTTAGTCTTGGTTTGTCTTGTGTTCCTTATGATATCATTCTGGAGGAACATTGTATCATTTTTTAATGCTTGCATTTCTAAATGACAATAAACGAGGACTGAGTGTCCTCATAATCTAATCTAATCAGAATAGATCAACAGGTCACAGCACTGTTGTACATCCACATGGCAAGATCTTTTCCCTTCCATTCTGAACCTGGAATGGGAAATGGTTTATTATTGTCACATGTACTGAGATACGGTGAAAAGCTTGTCTTGCATATTGTTCATACAGATCAAAACATAGATTGGCATGGTAGCATAACAATTAGCATAATGCTTTAAAGTCTGTAAGGAGTTAGTGTATTTTCTACTTCACAATGTGGGTTTTCTCTGGGTGCTCTACTTTCTCCTACATTCCAAAGATGTAGGTTAACAAGTTGTGGGCATACTGTGTTGACACCAGAAATATAATGACACTTGTGGAATGCCCCAGCAGATCCTTGGACCGTGTTGGTTTTGATGCCAACAACGTATTCACTGTAGGTTTCAATGTACATATGAAAAATTAAAATAATCTTGATCTTACACAGAAAATCTTGCCTTGCGTGCCATTCATAAAGATTCATGAATTACAGCACGGCATTGAGGTAGAAGAGGGGAAAACAAGAACAGAATGCAGAATGAAGTGTTACAGTTACAGAGAAAGTGCAGTGCAGGCAGACAATGAGATGCAAGATCAGAGTGAGATAGATTGTGATGTCAAGCGTCCATTTTGTCAGCAAGTTCATGACACCTGAAAAGTTTTAGGTTGATACCAGATCCCAGGATGAATACCAGTGATGCAGGGTGGGACTTTTGCCTTGTCTGAAGTGCCTATTTTTTATCAGAAGCACAATCAGGTTTAATGTCACCAGTAAATGTCATGGAATTTGTTGTTATGCGACAGCAGTACATTGAAATACATAATAATAAAAATTGTGAATTACACAATTGTGAATGTATATATACTTATATGCAAACTCCCCTCTCCACGCAACTGATTAGCTAAAGGAATGGCAGTTTGGTACCAGCTGCATTGCAGGAGTTGCCAGTTAGTGTAGAATTCATATAAGTAGAGCAAACAAGTAATGAGGTAGTGTTCATGGGTTCAATATCCATTCAGAAATCTGATGACATAGGGGAAGGAGCTGTTCCTGAATTGTTGTGTGTGTGTGTGTGTGTGTGTGTGTGTTTAGGATCCTGCACCTCCTCCCTGATGGTAGCAATGTGAAAAGGGCATGTCCTGGTTAATGGGGGTCCTTAATGATGGATGCCGCTTTAAAGGTATCCATCATTAAGGACCCCATCATCTTAAGGCTATAAAAATGAGATATCCCTTTGGGTTTGGGAGCAAAGTTCAGAATGAGGCCTGCCTGTTTTTTTTATTGGACATAAACAATCCCAGTCCACAATTTAGAACAGCAAAATGGACATTCTTGCATCACAACCAACTTCAATACTTTAATCAACATCAAAGCGACCAAATGGTCGCTTTCCCCAAGGCTCATACAGTGAACTCGTTGCACAGAATTTAGTCATCGCTCTTGTTTACATAACAACACTGACCACACCGAGAAAGATTGGATGTGCTCAGGACATGAATCACATCACATGATAGGCAAGGGCTGACCGTTCTGTTCAACAGCCAGAAGTCGTTGCTCCCTGCAAGAATAACAGCTGAAATTCATTCTTGCTTTTGTCCCTCTTTACAAGTGTGTTTTGACATTCATTGGATTCCATCAGGTGCCTGGAATGTTAATCAAATGCTATGGCAATTAATCTTTGCAAAGGCTTTGTGTTTTAATGATAGGGTTTAACAAATCTAAATTTGGAATAGGCTAGTATTTGTGTTTCCTTACTCATACAAATTCCTCAAATGTTTCATAATCCATGAAACAGTCCAAATGGAAACAAAATTCAAAATTTAAGATTGTTTAAGGTTATTTCCAGTACATAAGTGTAAAGGAGAACTAAATAATTACTACTCTGGATCCAATACAGCACAAAAGACACAATAAAGAACATAATAATAAAAAAACACAATAAATATAAATGCATAAGAGAGTTTATATACATAGATTGATTCTATGTCCATAAAGTGACACTAGGCTGTATATAAGGGTGACTCAGACAGGAAATGATAAACTAGTGGAGCTGGGTTAGTGGATGGAGGCATTGATCAAACTTACTGCTTGATGAAAGTAACTATTATTGCGTCTGGTGGTCCTGGTGTGAATGGTACGTAGCCACCTCTCTGAAGGGAATGGGGCAAACAGTCCATGAGCAGGGTGTGTGGGATCCTTCATGAAATTACTGGCTTTTTTCTGGTAGCCTTCTGTATACAAAAAGGGGGTGGGGGCAAATCATTGCTTTGCTTCTGCTTGTGCATGGGAGGAGGAACTGGGGGGGCATTGGTGTTCCAGCATTTAACTGTCATTCATTCTTTGGGGCACTCCTCTGTTTTCAGGAATGTTTGTGAAGAAAAAGAATTTCAGTATGTATATGGTCTACATTTCTCTGATGTTAAATGTACCTGTGGATACTTATTGATATTAGAAACATAGAAAATAGGTGCAGGAGTAGGCCATTCGGCCCTTCGAGCCTGCACCGCCATTTAGTATGATCATGGCTGATCATCCAACTCAGAACCCCGCCCCAGCCTTCCCTCCATACCCCCTGACTCCTGTAGCCACAAGGGCCATATCTAACTCCCTCTTAAACATAGCCAATGAACTGGCCTCAACTGTTTCCTGTGGCAGAGAATTCCACAGATTCACCACTCTCTGTGTGAAGAAGTTTTTCCTAATCTCGGTCCTAAATGGCTTCCCCTCTATCCTCAAACTGTGACCCCTCGTTCTGGACTTCCCCAACATCGGGAACAATCTTCCTGCATCTAGCCTGTCCAATCCCTTTAGGATCTTATACGTTTCAATCAGATCCCCCCTCAATCTTCTAAATTCCAACGAGTACAAGCCCAGTTCATCCAGTCTTTCTTCATATGAAAGTCCTGCCATCCCAGGAATCAATCTGGTGAACCTTCTTTGTACTCCCTCTATGGCAAAGATGTCTTTCCTCAGATTAGGGGACCAAAACTGCACACAATACTCCAGGTGTGGTCTCACCAAGGCCTTGTACAACTGCAGTAGTACCTCTCTGCTCCTGTACTCGAATCCTCTCGCTATAAATGCCAGCATACCATTCGCCTTTTTCACCGCCTGCTGTACCTGCATGCCCACTTTCAATGACTGGTGTATAATGACACCCAGGTCTCGTTGCACCTCCCCTTTTCCTAATCGGCCACCATTCAGATAATAATCTGTTTTCCTATTTTTGCCACCAAAGTGGATAACTTCACATTTATCCACATTAAATTGCATCTGCCATGAGTTTGCCCACTCACCCAACCTATCCAAGTCACTCTGCATCCTCTCAGCATCCTCCTCACTGCTAACACTGCCACCCAGCTTCGTGTCATCCGCAAACTTGGAGATGCTGCATTTAATTCCCTCATCCAAGTCATTAATATATATTGTAAACAACTGGGGTCCCAGCACTGAGCCTTGCGGTACCCCACTAGTCACCGCCTGCCATTCTGAAAAGGTCCCGTTTATTCCCACTCTTTGCTTCCTGGCTGCTAACCAATTCTCCACCCACACCAATACCTTACCCCCAATACCGTGTGCTTTAAGTTTGCACACTAATCTCCTATGTGAGACCTTGTCAAAAGCCTTTTGAAAATCCAAATATACCACATCCACTGGTTCTCCCCTATCCACTCTACTAGTTCCATCCTCAAAAAATTCTATGAGATTCGTCAGACATGATTTTCCTTTCACAAATCCATGCTGACTTTGTCTGATCATTTCACCGCTTTCCAAATGTGCTGTTATCACATCCTTGATAACTGACTCCAGCAGTTTCCCCACCACCGACGTTAGGCTAACCGGTCTATAATTCCCCGGTTTCTCTCTCCCTCCTTTTTTAAAAAGTGGGATTACATTAGCCACCCTCCAATCCTCAGGAACTAGTCCAGAATCTAACGAGTTTTGAAAAATTATCACTAATGCATCCACTATTTCTTGGGCTACTTCCTTAAGCACTCTAGGATGCAGACCATCTGGCCCTGGGGATTTATCTGCCTTCAATCCCTTCAATTTACCTAACACCACTTCCCTACTAACATGTATTTCACTCAGTTCCTCCATCTCACTGGACCCTCTGTCCCTTACTATTTCTGGAAGATTATTTATGTCCTCCTTAGTGAAGACAGAACCAAAGTAATTATTCAATTGGTCTGCCATGTCCTTGCTCCCCATAATCAATTCATCTGTTTCTGTCTGCAGGGGACCTACATTTCTCTTTACCAGTCTTTTCCTTTTTACATATCTATAAAAGCTTTTACAGTCCGTTTTTACGTTCCCCACCACTTTTCTCTCATAATCTTTTTTCCCTTTCCTAATTAAGCCCTTTGTCCTCCTCTGCTGAACTCTGAATTTCTCCCAGTCCTCAGGTGAGCCACTTTCTCTGGCTAATTTGTATGCTACTTCTTTGGAATTGATACTATCCCTAATTTCTCTTGTCAGCCACGGGTGCACTACCTTCCTTGATTTATTCTTTTGCCTAACTGGGATGAACAATTGTTGTAGTTCATCCATGCAACCTTTAAATGCTTGCCATTGCATATCCACCGTCAATCCTTTAAGTGTCATTTGCCAGTCTATCTCAGCTAATTCACGTCTCATACCTTCAAAGTTACCCCTCTTTAAGTTCAGAACCTTTGTTTCTGAATTAACTATGTCACTCTCCATCTTAATGAAGAATTCCACCATATTATGGTCACTCTTACCCAAGGGGCCTCTCACGACAAGATCGCTAATTAACCCTTCCTCATTGCTCAAAACCCAGTCCAGAATAGCCTGCTCTCTAGTTGGTTCCTCGACATGTTGGTTCAAAAAACCATCCCGCATACATTCCAAGAAATCCTCTTCGCCAGCACCTTTACCAATTTGGTTCACCCAGTCTACATGTAGATTGAAGTCACCCATTATAACTGCTGTTCCTTTATTGCACACATTTCTAATTTCCTGTTTAATACCATCTCCGACCTCACTACTACTGTTAGGTGGCCTGTACACAACTCCCACCAGCGTCTTCTTCCCCTTAGTGTTACGCAGCTCTACCCATATCGATTCCACATCTTCCCGGCTTATGTCCTTCCTTTCTATTGCGTTAATCTCTTCTTTAACCAGCAACGCCACCCCACCTCCCCTTCCTTCATGTCTATCCCTCCTGAATATTGAATATCCCTGAACGTTGAGCTCCCATCCCTGGTCACCCTGGAGCCATGTCTCTGTGATCCCAACTATATCATAATCATTAATAACAATCTGCACTTTCAATTCATCCACCTTATTACGAATGCTCCTTGCATTGACACATAAAGCCTTCAAGCGCTCTTTTACAACTCTCTTAGCCCTTATACAATTATGTTGAAAAGTGGCCCTTTTTAATGCTTGCCCTGGATTTGTCGGCCTGCCACTTTTACTTTTCTCCTTTGTACTTTTTGCTTCTACCCTCACTTTACACCCCTCTGTCTCTCTGCACTGGTTCCCATCCCTCTGTTGTGAACTAACCTCCTCACGCCTAGCCTCTTTAATTTGATTCCCACCCCCCAACCATTCTAGTTTAAAGTCACCTCAGTAGCCCCCGCTAATCTCCCCGCCAGGATATTGGTCCCCCTAGGATTCAAGTGTAACCCGTCCTTTTTGTACAGGTCACGCCTGCGCCAAAAGAGGTCCCAATGATCCAAAAACTTGAATCCCTGCCCCCTGCTCTAATCCCTCTGCATATTGATGCAGAGTTGAAACATTTTGACAAAAGGTTCAACCACTCCAAAGTAGAAACATGTTGATTAGTTCAGAGGCCTAACGATCTTTCCTCTCTGGCCTGAATATTAATTTAATTTGCTATCTATCATTCTTCATGCACGGACTTTACGAAATCAAAAACACCAACAATTCATGGCATGAAAATCAAAACAAAAATCAGCAATACTGCCAATCCACAGTAAAGGTAGGCAATTTGGTTGGCACTGACAAGTTGGGCCGAAGGGCCTGTATCTGTACTGTGCAATGCTATGATTCTATGACTCCAATAGCAAAGAATGCTACACATGTCCAGCAGGTCAAAGCAGCATCTGTGGAGTGAGAACCAGACAATGTTTCTGGTTTGGGGCCATTCGTCGGAACTGGGAGTATAAGTAAAATCAGATAGCTTTCAGTAGGCTAGGGATGTTTAGGAACAAGACTTGAGTTTAACTGGGTTAATGGGGGACCAGGGCAAACCCATTATGCTGTTTTTAATTCTTACTTCCTCACTTACTTACGCCCATCTCCTGTACTGGGTTATAGGCTGCCAACAGCAGCTCACAAGAATCTTCTGCCCGGGGTCTATCTTTCAAGTTGTGTCCAGGTCTCGCCCAAGATAAGATGCTTCCTCTCCCAGGGATGATGTCTTTGGAGCTTCGGTTGACATTTCAGTAGCTCTGGGTTTTATGGGATGGGGTTGCCAGCCCCCATGCCCAACCCTCATTCTTTCTCAGCTGAACTTGGGATAATCCAAGGCAGGGCTTTAGTTTGTAAAACGTGTTGCTATATTCTTTGATTGTGCTCCAAGATACCTACAGAGAACAATATGAGTGACAGACATTGCCATTTTAACATGCTGCTGAGACTATAACCAACAAATATAGGCAATCTTCTATCTGTCATTCAAAGAAATCAAAGCAGATACAATCATTCCTTCACAAGTACAGTGCCTGGGAGATCATCCTGACTAATGGCATGCGAGAAGCCACCAGACACGGCAACAGCCAATCAGACAGATTAGGAGAATGGACAAAGAAGTGGCAGACGGAATATAGTGTAGAGAAGTGTGTGGTCATGCACCTTGGTAGCAGGACTAAAGGAGCAGATACTTTTCTAGATGGAGAGAAAATTCAAAAATGCGAGCTGCAAAGGGACTTTGGAGTCGTTGTGTAGGATTCCCCAAAGGTTAACTTGCAGCTTGAGTCAGTGGTGAGGAAGGCAAATGCAATGTTAGCATTAATTTCAAGAGAACTAGAATATAAAAACATTGTGTAATGCTGAGGCTTTATAAGCCACTTGGATGACTGTGAGCAGTTCTGAGTTCCTTATCAGATTCAAAATCACTTCATTGCTAGTGTGTGAAACATACCAGAAATGATTGTGGTTGGGTGTCAAGCATAAAACACAGGACAACACCATAACAGGCAACACAGTAGCAATCAACGATTTATAATAGTCTGCATTGCTTTCTTTTTGCCAAAATGTATTATCATATATTTACCAAAACTGTATTCCATCCGCTACTTTTTTGCCCATTCTTCTAATTTGTCCAACTCCTACTCAATCGCATTGCTTCCTCAGCACTACCTACCCCTCCACCTATCTTTGTATCACCTGCAAACTTTGCCACAAAGCCATCAATTACATTATCCAAATCATTGACAAACAATGTGAAGGATAGTGATCACTAGATATCGGTATGGTTCTGGAGGTCTGGAAAATTGCAAATGTCCCTCTGCTCTTCAAGAAAAAAGGGAGGAAGTACAAAGGAAATTATAGGCCAGTGGGAAGATGTTGGAACCAATTGTTTAGGATATGGTTACAGGGTACTTTGAGGCATAGCCAAAGTCAGCATGGTTTCCTTAAGGGAAAATCTTGCCTGACAAATCTGTTGGAATTATTTGAGGAAATAACAAGTAGGATAGACGAAGGAGAATTGGTGGATATTGTGTATTTGGATTTTCAGAAGGCCTTTGGCAAAATACCACACATGAAGCTGCTATATGTCACAGCAGTAGCGTGCAAAAGAGCATCTCTGAATGCACAACACATCAAACCTTGAAGTGGATGGGTTACAGAGGTAGACATCTGCAAACATACACTCAGTGGGCATTTTATTAGTTACAAGAGGTTCCCAACAATGTGGCCACTGACTGTCTGTCCATTGAATGAATAGAGAAAAAAGTTCCTGCCGTCCCATATGTTGGCGAGCACAGAATTTAAAGATAATAAGGAAAAGCATCTAGAGTTGTCGGAAGAAAGGTCAAATCAGAAAACCACAGGCAAGCCACAAATTGCAGAATTACAATGCTTCTGTGTAATAACAGAGGCTGTGTTTGAGTAGGAAATACCTATGCTGCCATAACCTTTTTTATTTCTAAGCTCTGCTCCTTTGGTGGACACACCCTGGGGTAGGGGTTTTGGTAAAAAAAAACACTTCCAGCCTGAAGGCTGTAATCATATGTATGTAGGAGCTGAGCATTCCAGCAGTGCCAGTGGAGTTCACAGGCAGTGTTATTATCCAGAGTTCCTTCTTAAGAACACTAAAACCCATTTATGTTTTCTCCTTACAACTCTTTGAGGGCAGCACATGCATTTAGCGGTTGACATAACGCTATGAGCTGTAGCAGGATCAGTTGAGTTGAATAGGATGTTTCCCTAAGGCTTTGTCTACTGGTGGGTCTTCACCCACTGCCCAATGTGCCGGCTGCTGACTAGCAGTTTCTAGAGCTCAAGATCCTGCCCCCTTCACCATTTGCTGATCGCCACAGGACTTAATCTGGGAGGTCAGGGGGAATTCCCATAATGGAGAATGCCAGTGCACGTCTGTCTAACATGAAGAGGCTGATACATAGGCAACCGCCACTCTTCCCTGACAGATCAAGGTCAGGGTGCAGTGGCATGGAGTGCAAGACATATGGGGACCCTTCACTGATGTAGCTCTCCTCCGCCTTCACTGTCGTTGTGATGTATGATTATCTTCCACCAGCTTCACCGTTGAAGTGTTGGTTAAATCACTTTTGTCTGGAACCACCTTCTGGGCCTTACTAGTAGGTGACCCTACCAATAGCTCTGCACAGATGGTTAAAGTCCAGACAGCACCACTCTCTGGATCTCAGGAATTCTCAGTCATCGCCACCACCTCAAGGTGATGATCCTTGGAAAAGATAATGCTATAACAGCAGCAGCGACCTGGGTTCAATTCTGCCACAGTCTGTAAGCATCTTGTTTCACCTACCACCTGCACCTTGTATCTCTTCCCTTCCTCCCACCATTTTATTCTGGCTTCTTCCCCCTTCCTTTCTGGTTGGTATGAAAGGTTTCACCTCAAAGAGAAAAAGAAAGATGAGAGTTGATATCGGACCGCTGGGAAAGGATGCTGGAGAGGTAGTAATGGGCGACAATGAAATAGCAGATGAACTGAATAAGAATTTTATATCAGTCTTCACTGTGGGTGATACTAGCAGTTCCAGGTGTCAGGGGTCATGAAGTATGTAAAGTTACCATAACTAGACAGGAGGTTCTTGGAAAACTGAAAGGCCTGAACATAGATAAGTTACCCAGACCAGATGATGTACATCCTAGAGTTCTGAAAGAGGTGGCTGAAGAGATCATGGAGTTATTAGTAATGACCTTTCAAGAGTCACTAGATTCTGGAATGGTTCGGGAAGACTGGAAAATTGAAAATCTCATTCCACTCTTCAAGAAGGGAGAGAGGCAGAAGAAAGGAAACTAGAGACCAGTTAGTCTGATCTCAGTGTTTGGGAAGATGTTGGAGTTAATTATTAAGGATGAGATCTCAGGATACTTGGAGGTACATGACAAAATAGGCCATAGTCAGCATGGTTTCCTCAAGGGAAAATCTTGCCTGACAAATCTGTTGGAATTCTTTGAAGAAACAACAGGCAGGATAGACAAAGGAGAATTGGTTGATTTGTTTACTTAAGTTTTCAGGTGTCCATTGGCAAAGTTCCAGACATGAGGCTGCTTAACAAGCAGATGCATCAGAAGAATTCCCACACAGGTCAGGTGAAGAGCTTTATAAAAGAGAGTGACCACCTAGTGGAGCGCTCATCATGGGAGCAGTCGTCATCCGAGTGGTCTGTGTCAGAGTCGTATGCCTTTGGCTCAACAGGGCTTCAGCGATAATTAACTCTTAAGAGAATAGGGGGTATGTCTGCAGAGCCAGTGTTCTGTTCTGAGGGTCAGCTGTGGGCTTTCTGGGAGACCACCAGCTTCCCTAATTACCACATCTGCACCAGGTGCATCGAGATGCAGCTCTTTAGAGACTGTGTTAGGGAACTGGAGATGCAGATCAATGATCTTCAGCTTGTTAGGGAAAGTGAAGCAGTGATAGACAGGAACCCCAAGGCTACAGGAGACAGATAAATGGATGACTGTTAAGAGAGGGAAGGGAGAATGTCAGATAGTGGAGAGCACCCCTGTGGTCATCCTCTCCAACAATAAGTATTCCATTTTGAGTACTGTTGGGGAGGACAACCTCCCTGTAGGAAGCAACAGCGGCTGTGCCTCTGGCACTGAGTCTGGCCCTGAGGCTCAGAAGGGGAGGAAACTGAAGAGGCAGCGGTAATAGGGGACTCTATACTTAGGTGGACAAATAGGCGATTCTGTGGATGCGAGAAAGAAACACAGGTGGTGGTTTGTCTCCCAGGTGCCAGGGTCCACGACGTTTCTGAACGTGTTCACAATATCCTGAAAAGGGAGGGTGAGCAGCCAGAGTTTGTGGTACTTATTGGTACCAATGACATAGGTAGAAAAAGGATGAGGTCCTGAAAACAGAATACAGGGAATTAGGAAGGAAGCTGAGAAGCGGAACCTCAAGGGTAATAATTTCAGGATTGCTATCTGTGCCACGCAACAGTGAGGATAGGAATATAATGAGTTGGCAGGTAAATGCATGTCTGAAGAATTGGATCAGGGTAGGGATTCAGATTTCTGGATAATTGGGACCTCTTCTGGGGCAGGTGTGACCATATAAAAGGGACAGATTGCACTTGAATCTGAGGTGGACCAGTATCCTAGAACTGTTGGGAGTGCTTTAAACTAATATGGCAGGGGGGTGAGAACCAGCAAGATAAAGTTGAGAATGAGCCAGCAGGTTTACCAGTAGATGATGTAATGTGTAATATGAATGTATTGAAGGACAAGCCAATGATTGGGTACAACTGCAGACAGAGCAAAGAATTAAGTTCTACCATATAGGCAAAATTCATAAGGGAGAAGATGGCAGAACTGAAGGTGCTGTACTTAAATACACATAGCATTCGAAATAAGGTGGACGAACTTGTGGCGCAATTAGTATGACATTGTGGGCATCACTGAGTCATGGCTGGAAGAAGAACATAGTTGGGAGCTTAACATCAAAGGATATACTTTGTATCGAAAGGACAGGCAGGAAGGCATAGGTTGTGGTGTGGCTTTATTGGTAAGAGATGGAATTACATCTTTACAAAGAGGTGACATAAGGTCAACAATGTCAAATCTTAGTGAGTGAATTTAAGAAACCGCAAGAGTAAAAAAAAATGGGAATCATATACAGGCATCCAAATAGTAGCCAAGATGTGGGGTTGAAATTGCAAAGGGAGTTGGAAAGGACGTGTAATAACGGTAATGTCACAAATGTAATGGGGGACTTCAATATGCAAGGAGATTGGGAAAATCAGATGCGATTGCAAGAAAGGGAATTTGTTGAATGCCTACTAGATGGCTTTTTAGAGCAGTTTGTGCTTGAGCCCATTCAGGGAAAGGCTATCTCAGATTAGGTGTTGTGTAGTAACCCAGATCTTATTAAGGAGCTAAATGTTAAGGAAGCCTTAGGAGACAGTGGTCATAATATGATTGAATTCATATTGTAATTTGAGAGGGAGAAGTATAAGTCACATGTATCAGTATCGCAATGGAGTAAAGGGAATTACAGAGGCATGAGAGAGGAGCTCTCCCAGGTGGATTGGAGAACGTTACTGACAGGTATGAGAACAGAACAGAAATGGCTGAAATTTCTGGGAGTAGTTCACAAGGCGCAGGTTAGGTATGTCCCATAGAGAGAGAAGTTCACAAATGGCAGGGCTAGGCAACCATGGGTGACAAGAGAAGTTAAGAACTGCATAACAATCAAGGAATGGGCAAATAGGTAGCAAAAGTGAGTAGGAAGTTGGATGATGGGAAGCTTCTAAAATCCAACAAAAGCAACTAAAAAAGCCACAAGAAGGGAAAAGATGAAATATGAGGGCATACAAACCAATAATATAAAGCAGGATGCTAAAAGTTTTCAGTTCTATAAAAAGTAAAAGGGAGATGAGAGTTGATACTGGACAACTGGAAAATGATGCTGGTGAGAAACAAAGAAATGGCAGATGAACTTAATGGGTACTTTGCTTTAGTATTTACTGTGGAAGACACTAGCAGTGTGCCAGAGATCCATGAATGTCAGGGAGCAGGACTCAGTGCCATTGTTATTCGAAAGGAAAAAATGCTAGGCAAACTCAAAGGTCTTAAGGTGGATAAGTCACCTGGACCAGACAGACTACATCCCAGAGTCCTGAGAGAGGTTACTGAATAGAAAATAGATGCATTGGCCATGATCTTTCAAGATTCACTTGATTCTTGAAAATGACTGGAAAATTGCAAATGTCACTCCACTCTTTAAGAAGGGAGGAAGACAAAAGCGAGGAAGTTATAGGCCAGTTAGCCTAACCTCACTGGTTGGGAGAGTATTGGAATCTATTTTTAAGGATGAGGTTTCAGGGTACTTGGAGACTAATGATAAAATAAGTCAAAGTCAGCATGGTTTCTGTGAAGGGAAATCCTACCTAACAAATCAGTTAGAATTCTTTGAGGAAGTAACAAGCAGGGTGGACAAAGGAGAGGCAGTGGATGTCATTTACTTGGATTTTCAGAAGGCATATGATATGGTGCCTTACAAAAGGCTGCTTTACAAATTTAAATCCTATGGCATTGCAGGAAAGATACTGGCATGGATCGAGGAATGGCTGACAGGCAGGAGGCAGTCAGTGGGAATAAAAGGGGTCTTTCTGGTTGGCTGACAGTGACTAGTGGTGTTCCTCAGTAGTCAGTGTTGGACCATTACTTTTCCCATTGTTTGGCAATGACTTAGATAGTGGAATTGATAGCTTCGTGGCAAAGTGATGGAATATACGATGTTAGATGCAACAGGTAGGTAGTGCAGAGGAATCAATGCGATTGCAGCAGGACTTAGACAAATTAGAAGAATGAACAAAAAAAAATGGCAGATGGAATACATTCACAAGCAAGAGAAAATCTGCTGATGCTGGAAATCCAAGCAACACCTGCATAATGCTGGAGGGACTCAGAAGGCCAGGCAGTATCTATGGAAAAAAGTAAAGTCGACATTCCGGGCTGAAACTCTTCGGCAGATGGAATACAGTGTTGGGAAATGTGTAATAATAATGCATTTTGGTAAAAGGAACAATAGAGCAAATGGAGAGAAGGTTTAAAAATCAGAGGTGCAAAAGGACTCAGGAGAGTTAGAGAACACAGAGGTAAGGAGGAATTTTTCCAGCCAGAGAGTGGTGAATCTGTGGAATACTCTACTCCAAACTGCAGCGGAGGCCATGTCCATGGGTACATCCAGAGCAGAAGTTGATAGATTCCTGATTGGTCGGGGCATCAAAGGGTATGATGAGAGGGCAGGTGTATGGGGTTGAATGGGATCCAGGATCAGCCATGACAAAAGGACAGAGTGGACTTGGTGGGATGAATGGCCTAATTCTGCTCTTATATCTTACAGTCTTATGGTCTCTAGTCTTACACAAGTAATTCTACCATAGATAACATACTGACTGATTGGCAGGAGACAAAGAGTGGGAATAAAGGGAGTCTTTTCTTGTTGGCTGCCAGTGACTAGTGGTGGTACACAGGGCTCTGTCTTAGGACCAATTCTTTTATCTTATATGTCAATGGTTAGGATGATGGAATTGATGGTTTTGATATGATATGAAGATAGGTGGAGGGGCAGGTAGTTTACAGGAAGTAGAGAGGCCACAGTAGGAATTAGATTAGGAGAATGAGCAAGGAAATGGCAGATGGAATACACTGTCGGGAAGTGCATAGTCATGCACTTTGGTTGAAGAAATTAAAGTGTTGACTATTTTCTCATTGGAGAGAAAAATACAAAAATCTGAGGGTGCAAAGAAACTTGGGATTCCTTGTGCAGGACTTCCTAACTGTTAATTTGCAGCTTGAGTCTGTGGTGAGGAAGCATTCATTTCAAGGAGACTAGAATATAAAAGCAAGGATGTAATGAAGATACTTTATAAAACACTGATGAGGCCTCACTTAGAGTATGGTGAGCAATTTTGGGTCCCTTATCTTGGAAAGAATGTGCTGAAACTGGAGACGGTTCAATGGAGGCTCTCAAAAATGGTTCCAGGATTGAAAGGCTTCTCATATGAAGAGCGTTTGATGGCTCTGGGCCTGTATTTACCAGAATTCATAAGATTGAGGGTTGACCTCGTTGAAACCTATCGAATGGTAAAAGGCTTTGATAGAGTAGATGCGGAGAGGACATTTCCTATGGTGGGAGAGTCTTAGACCAGAGGACTCGGCCTCAGAATAGAGGGATGTCCTTTTAGAACCGAGGTGATGAGGAATTTCATCAGAGAGTGGTGAATCTGTGGTATTCTTTACCACAGGTAGCTGTGGAGGCCAAGTCTCTATGTATATTTAAGGCAGAGGTTGACATGTTTTTGATTTGTCAGGGCATAAAAGGATATGGGTGCTGAGAGGAAAATTGGATCAGCCATGATGAATTAGTGCAGCAGACTCAATGGACCAAATGGCCTAATTCTGCTCCAATATCTTATGGTCGAAAACGTCGACTGTTTGTTCCTTTCCATAGGCACTGCGTGACCCACTGAGTTCCTGCAGCGTTCTGCGTGTGTTGCTCGGGTTAGCAGTTTATTTGGTCACATGGGTGTAACAACGAGATCTAGGTGTTCTTGTACATCAGTCACTGAAAGCAAGCATGCAAGTACAGCAGGCAGTGAAGAAAGCTAATGGCATGCTGGCCTTCATAACAAGGGGAATTGAGTATAAGAGCAAAGAGGTCCTTCTGCAGCTGTACAGGGCCCTGGTGAGACCACACCTGGAGTACTGTGTGCAGTTTTGGTCTCCAAATTTGAGGAAGGGCACTCTTGCTATTGAGGGAGTGCAGCGTAGGTACACAAGGTTAACTCCCGGGACGGCAGGACTGTCATATGTCGAAAGATTGGAGCGACTGGGCTTATATACTCTGGAATTTAGAAGGCTGAGAGGGGATCTTATTGAAACCTATAAGATTATTAAGGGATTGGACACGCTGGAGACAGGAAGCATGTTCCCACTGATGGGTGAGTCCAGAACCAGAGGCCACAGTTTAAGAATAAGGGGTAGGCCATTTAGAACGGAGTTGAGGAAAAACTTTTTCACCCAGAGAGTGGTGGATATATGGAATGCTCTGCCCCAGAAGGCTGTGGAGGCCAAGTCTCTGGATGCTTTCAAGAAAGAGATGGATAGAGCTCTTAAAGATAGCGGAATCAAAGGTTATGGGGATAAGGCAGGAACTGAATGCTGATTGTGGATGATCAGCCATGATCACAGTGAATGGCGGTACTGGTTCAAAGGGCCAAATGGCCTACTCCTGCACCTATTGTCTATTATTGTACAGTGTGGTCTTGTTGGGATGGAAGGACTGTCACTGCACTGTATTTCCTTAAATTAAAAATAAAGTAAATAACTCTTGCTCGAAGATAAAGTCTCTGTGCAAACAGAAAGTTGTGTTATTTTTGAGGAAGAAATATACATTTCAACAAATTTGTGAATTTAAAATATCTTCACCCCAAACTTCAAGATCTCAGATTTTAAAGTAAATGTTATTATCAAAATACACATATTTAACTCTGTGCAATCCTAAGATTCATTTTCTTGCAGACATTCTCAATAAATCCACGACAGGATAATGACCATAACAGAACCAGTGAAAGATCAACTTGTGCATTCAACCAGTGTGAAAGGAAAACAAGCTATGCAAAAATAAAAAGATATAAATAAAAGTAATAAATAAATAAGCAATAAATATTGTGAACATAAGATGAAGAGTCCTTGAAAGTGGGTCTGTAGGCTGTGGGAACATTCAGTGTTGAGATGTGTGAAGATGAGTGAAGTTATCCCCATTGGTTTAAGAGTCTGATGGTTGAGCGATAGTAACTATTCCTGAATCTGGCGATGTGAGTCCAGAGGCTCCTGGTGGGGACAGTGAGTAGAGAGCATGATCTGGGTGGTGGGGGTCCCTGATGATGGATTCTGCTTTCCTGCGACAATGTTCCATGTCAATGTACTCAGTGATGGGGAGGGCTTTACCTGTGATGGATTGGATCGTATCTACTACTTTTAGTAGGATTTTCCATTCAAGAGCAATGGTGTTTGCACTCCAGGCTCTGATGCAGCTAGTCGATATGCTCTCCAGCAGTTCGACAGAGTTCTAGATGACATGCTGAATCTTCGCAAAATCCTAAGCAAGTCAAGGCGCCTGCTCTACTTGCAGATTGCACAGAAAAAAAATCCACGTTCAGAAACTAAATTAAACATCAATGTCATGCAAGAATTAAACATCAATCTTCTGCTCCCCACTTTCTCACTAGCTCAGTTAAAATAAACAGATTAGTATAGTGGGGACAGGAAATTGATGCAAGCTTACCACAGACATGAAGAATTTCAACCCTTGCTTTTCCCACAGTGAGAAGGCATTGGTATTTTCTCTCCCACGATTCACAGATCACTATTTCTGCCCAGTTATTTAATCATCTGTGGAGCTGCAGATACATAGAATCCCCACCCACTGATTTGATTCTTTTTAAAGTTCTAATCTTCCATTGATATTCTGTGCCCAACTTCAGCACACCAAGGTGATTCATGTCTCTTTGTTTCGACATAATATGATGCAGATCATGTGCAACATATATCCACAAATTAGAAACACACGAGATTCTGCAGATGATGGAAACCCAGGGCAACATGCACAAAATGCTGGAGGAACTCTGCAGGTCAGGCAGCATCTATGAAGAGGAACAAACTGTCAAAGTTTCAGGCCGAGACCCTTCTTCAGGACTAGAAAGGAAGGGGGAAGAAGCCAGAATAAGAGGGTGAAGGAGGGAAAGGAATACAAACTGGCAGATAATAGGTGAGACCAAGTGAAAGAGAAGGTGAGTGAGGGAGGGGAACTGATTGAAATGTTGGAGTGGGGGGTGGAATAGAGGAATAGTTTTGGGCCTGTACTCACTGGAATTTAGACTAGTGCAGAGGGATCTCTTTGAAACCTAACAAATGTTCAAAAGACTAGATAAGGTGGATGTGGAGAGGGTGTTTCCTTTGGTGGGGATATACAGAACTAGCGGGCACAGACACAGAATTCAGGGGCAACCATTTAGAACAAAGGTAAGAAGGAATTTTTTAGCAAAGAGTAGTGAACCTGTGGAATGCTCTGCCACAGACTGCGGTGGAGACCAAGTCTATGTGTATATTTAAAGCAGACGTTGATTGTTTCCTGGTAAGTCAGGGTATCAAAGGATATGGAGAGAAGGCAGGTATATGGGGTTGAGTGGGATCCGGGATCAGTCATGTTGGATTGGTGGAGCAAACTTGATGGGCTGAATGGCCAAATTCTGCTTCTGTGTCTTATGGCCCTAGGAATAAAGACAAGAGATTCTGCAGATGCTGGAAACCTTCTGCAAAACAGTCAAATGGCTGGTGGAACTCAACAGAACAGGCAGCCTCTATGAATGGGAAATTGAGGAGAGGAGAAGAAGGGTAACGGAAGCCAGAATAGCACAGAGAGGGAGGGAATGGAGTGCAAGCTGGCAGGTGATAGGTGAGACCAGGTGAGCGGAAAGGCAGGTAGATGGGGAGTGAGGTATGAAGATGCATAGTCAAGTTGGATGGTCAGTCTTTTTCCCAGGGTAGATGGGGGTCTAAATTTAGTGCAATATATTAAGATAAAACTATTTATCATGAAGGAAATTATAGTTGAAAGGTTGCTCAGTCAGAAATATATACTTTAAAATATAAAATGTAAACATTGAATATGAAAAAAATACAAAATGTGCATGAAAAAGTAATAGTGCAAAATACAGATGTGCAATGAAAGCCATATACTTATATATTTAAGGAGAAGGGGTTGTAAGATCTTATAGCCCCAGGGAGAAAGGACTTCCTGTGGCATTCAGTGGTGCACCTCAATCAAATCAGTCTATTATGAAAGATGCTCCTCTGTTTGTCCAGTATGTCATGGAGGGGGTGAGAGGGATTGTCCATAATGTTCTGTGGCTTCAGTGGCACCCTCCCCTCAGACACAACCACCAAGGAATCCAGTCCCACCCCCAGAACACAACCAGTCTTCCTGACGGCCTTATCGTTCTTGGCATGAGCTGCTCTCACCTCGTTGCCCCAGCTGACTACAACGTAGAACAGAATGCCAGCCACCACGGAGATGTAGAACACCTGCAGCATAGCACTGCAGACAATGAATGACAGGAGCCTCCTCAGGAAGCACATTCGGCTCTGTCCCTTCTTGTACAGTGGCTCTATGCTTTTTAATCCAGTCCAGGGGAGTTCCCAGGTATTTGCAGTCCCAGGTGACTTCCACATCCATTCCCTTGATGGAGATGAGAATGCAGGGTGTTTTCACCTTCCTGGAGTCCACCACCAGCTCCTTTGTCTTAGTGACGTTGAGCTTCATGTGATTCAGCCCACACCACTCAACAAAGTTACCCATCACTCTCCTGTACTCAGCCTCTTGACCCTGGCTGACACAGCCCACAACAGCCGAAAACTTCTGCAGACGGCAGGACTCCGAGCTGTGTCTGAAGTCTGAGGTGTAGACGGTGAACAGGAAGTGGGACAGGACAGTTCCCTGAGGTGCTGCTGTGTGTCTCTAACCACAGTGTCTGCTACACAGCTCTGCAACCTCACATACTGTGGTGACTGGACAGGCAGTCTGTAATCCAGGACTCTAGTGGAGCATCCACCTGCATCATGAACTTACTCACTAGTAAATGAGGTCGAATGGAGTTAAAAATCACCGGAGAAATCAAAGAATATGATTCTCACAGTACTGCCTGGCTCATCCAGATGGGTGTAAGCCAGTTGAAGCAGGAAGATAATGGCGTCCTTGACTCCAATATATGGTTGATAAGCAAACTGCAGGGGGTCCAGTGATGGATTCACGATAGTCCTGCGATGCGTCAGGACCAGCCTTTCTAATGATTTCATAACATTGGATGGCTAGATACCAGTACTTCTGGTAAGATGACAGCATGTTTGAACGTAGAAGCCTCTTGGGGGCCAACCAAAGGTGCCCATTTCTTTCTCAAATGGACTCTCTAAACTATGGGTGGAGCAGGTCTACTGCATCAGTGGTCCGCTCGGTGTCAAAGGAGCCAGAGGATGAGTTGGAGAAGGAGAAGCCAATTAATGGGCTGGAGAAAGAGAAGGCAGTGGACAGTCTGGAGAAGGAGAAGCTAGCGGACGGGCCAGAGGAGAGGGAGAAGCCAGCGTACAGGCTGGAGAGGGTTCAAAGGAATTGACCTGGGTGCAGACCGTGTTGCTGCCTGGTACTTGAAGGCATTGGAGTTGGGGTGTGAACACAGTGTGCTGCGTAACTGTTAATGACTGTCTTGGATGTTTCTGTTGCAATTGCAAGACCCTGTTGTGCATTGTTAATGTAAAATACTGTAGGCCTGTTTCCCTTGTTTGGTGGTGAGACAGGTGACGAGGCAACAGTGTGGCCTCGGTTTTAGCAGGGACTAGGTCTCGAGCAGTGGACATGCCTGCTGCGGCAGTCCAGGTGAGAAGACGCCAGAGGCAGTGTAGAATGGCATCCGTACTTCGTTGGGGGCTGGCCTCTCCCATTGGTGCTGCCCTCCAGTGTTCAACCAATGGAATGATAAGCTGAATTGCTGGGATCTGTACCATCAATTTGTGTGTTGCTCAGGGTCTTGAACTATACATGTGTTTTCTTGCATAATGATGTGTATTTTTTCTCTCTCTGGCTCGCTATTTTGAATTTATGTAATGCACTTTCGCCCCAGAACAACACTGTCTTATTCGACTGTATCCATGTATAATTTGAATGATAATTAAAGCAAATAAAAGCTCATTAAAGCAAATATCTAATCAGCCAATCATGTGACAGCAGCTCAATGCATAAAAGCATGCAGACATGGTCAAGAGGTTCAGTTGTTGTTCAGACCAAACATCAGAATGGAGAAGAAATGTGATCTAAGTGGCTTTGACTGTGGGATGATTGTTAGCGCCTGAAACAGTGTCAGAAACTACTGGTCTCCTGGGATTTTCACATATAACAGTCTTTAGAATTTGCAGAGAATGGTGCAAGAAACAAAAAAGAAATCCAGTGAAGGCAGTTTTGTGAGTGATAATGCCTTGTTAATGAGAGAGGTCAAAGGAGAATGGCCAGACTAGTTCAAACTGACAGGAAGGTGGCAGTAACTCAAATAACCACACATTTCAACAGAAGAGCATTTCTGAACGCATGGCATGTCGAACCTTAAAGTGGATGGACTACAGCAGCAGAAGACCATAAACATGCACTCTGTGGCCACTTTATTAAGTACAGGAGGTAACAAATAAATTGACTACTGTATATGTCTCTCTGTGACTCTTGTTCTGTCCCTGCAGCCCTGACAAACCAAAACAAGATATAAAAATACTTCGCCAACAGCTCATCAGTAATGTGACTTATAGGCAGACAAGCAACAGAAATCTCTTTGTTCTCTCATCCCACACACATTTTTCAGCTCCTTTACTTAAAGGCACAGATTCTTTTGAGGTAGCCAGTTTAAAGCCCACTAGGTCAATTCAAAAGCTGTGAACCTTAGCAGAATATTAGACTGTGGCAGCTATCACGTTTACCCATTTCAGTTCACCACAAACAACATATCTGTCCACTACCCTCTCTCCTATTGAAAACTAACTTGTATCGTTCTTTCCCAGCCCTGATAATAAGGGGGCTGACCCTAAATCTTGTCTCTTTCTCTTTCCACAGATACTGCCAGATCTGCTGAGATTTTCCAGTATCTGCAGGGTTTGATGTGATTTTTCCACTTAACCCAAATATCTACTCAGTCTTTAGGAACCCAGAAGAAGGAGGTGGCCAAGGAAGGAGGCACAGTAGCCTATCAGTCAGTGTAACACTATTATAGCAACAGCCACCCAAGCTCAATACCCACCGCTGTCTGTAAGGAGTCTGTACAAACATTTTCCCCGTGACTGTGTGGGTTTCCTCTGGGAGCCCCAGTTTTCTCCCACGTTCCAATGACGTATGGATTAGTATGCTAATTGGCAGCATGGGCTCATGCCACACTTGCCTAATCCACACTGACACAATGCTGCGTCTTGATACCATCTAACCATCTTGGTAACCAATTTTAAATACATTTGTCAATCAAAAATAGATTAAGCCCAGTTTTCAAGATTCAAAGTACATTTATTATCAAGGAATGCACAAGTGTTAGTTCTCTCCTATACTCAGCTGTCTTTGGTGGAAAGTGCTTCTGATTGCCAGTTATATTTTGTGTGAAGCAATTCTTCCCAAGTAATTATGCTCTATTTTAAGAATGTGCCCCTCTCTGCAGACCTTTCTAACAAATCGGAGGAAATATTTTCTCTCTATCCATCAGAATAAAGGAAAGTACTGCATTTATGTAAAACCCTATGAGATTTCACCTGTGTGATCTTGTCTCTGTTTCCAGTGTGCCCTTATAGAGAGTAGGCAGCAGGAATTAAGAAATTAATATTCTTATGAGGAGAAGTTATGCAGATGTGGACTATTGTCCCTTGAGTTTAGAAGGATGAGAGGTGATCTCACTGAAACATAATGAATCTTAAGAGATTTTACAGGGCAAACGCAGGAGTGATGTTTCCACTGACTGGAATATCTAAAACCAGCAGCCAATTTCTCAATTTCAGACAGTTACAAGAAGGCGTACAACAGCAAAATAGATCAGCTGGTTGAGTGGTGTCGCAGCAAAAATCTTGCACTCAACATAGAATGAATTGTGAACTTCAGAAAGGGTAAAACAAGAGAACACATACTAGTTCTCATAGAGGTATCAGAAGTGGCTGTCATCCTGGACGCAACATATTGAAGCAGTTACAAAGAATGCACGACAGCCGCTATATTTCACTAGGAGGTTGAGGAGATTTGGTACGTCACCAAAGACACTTGCAAATTTCTACAGATGTACCATGGAAAGCATTCTAACTGGCTGCATCACCATCTGGTATTGGGGGGGGGGGGACTTCATAGGATTAAAAAAAGCTGCAGAAAGTTGTAAACTCAGTCAGCTCCGTCATCCCAGCACCCAGGACTTCTTCAAGGAGCAATGCCTCAAAAATTAAGGGCCCCCATCACTCAGGTCATTCTACCATCAGGGAGGAGGTACAGGGGACTGAAGACACCTACTTAATGGTCGAGGGATAGCTTCTTCCCCTCTGCTATCTGATTCCTGTATAGACATTGAACCCATGAATAAACCCTCTATATTTTCTCTCTTTGTATTAATTATTTAACATTTTAAATGTATACTGTATATATACTTTCTGTAATTTACAGTTTTTACTATTATATATTGCAATGTACCTGCTGCTGCATAACAATGAGTTTCATGACATATGCCAGTGATATTAAACCTGGTTTTGATTCTTATTCTACATACAGGGTTTGCCATTCTGGACCAAGATAAGAAGACATTTCTCCATCAGGTGGTGAATCTTTGAAATGCCCTTCTCAAGAGGGCTGTGGGAAACTGAGGAGGCACCTGTCAGATGTGTACAAAATTACAGGAGGCACAGATAGGAAGCATTTCTCCATAGTGGAGCTACCTAAACTAGAGAACTTATTTTCAGGATAAAGATAAGAGGTTCAGAGAAGTTCTAAGGAAGAAATTTTCCACCTAGATGGTAGTTGGAATTTGGAATGTACATTGTGGGCGCTGGAGGAAGTGCCTCTTGCAATGTATAGGAAGTATCTACAGGGACACTTGAATCTAAGGTATAGAAGACAATGAACCAAGAGGCACGAAGCTCAGAAAAATAGAGGCTATGCGTAACCTTAGGTGATTTCTAAGGTAAGGACATGTTCGGCATAGCATTGTGGGCCAAAGGGCCTGTGTTGTGCTGTAGGTTTTTTCTGTTTCTATGTTTCTAAGTGCTGGTAAATGGGATTAGAATAGTTAGGTGATATGGACATGATGGGCTGAAGTTGCTTGATTGTATGCCTCCACTGTCTCAATGGCTCGTAGACACAACGTTCGCTTTGGAAATCCTTTCCTCATCTTACCATCTCTGCTTTTTCTCTTTAAGATGTCTCTTAAAGCCAACCTTTCATTATGCCTACACCTCTCTCCATAACCCTTCTGTGGCTTTGAATCATTACAGTAGAGGATTCAAAGAATTGTAATTTATTTTTATTTATTTAGAGATGCAGTGTGGAACAGGCCCTTCTGGCTCAATAAGCACTGTTGCCCAGCAACCCCCCTATTTAGACAATAGACAATAGGTGCAGGAGTAGGCCATTCAGCCCTTTGAGCCTGCACCATTAAAACTATATAAAACTAGCCTAATCACAGGATCATTTACAATGACCAGCAACGACAATTTACAGTTAACCTACTAATCAGTAGATCTTTGGACTGTGAGGATGCCAGAGCACCCAGAAGAAATACATGCAGTCATGGGGAGAACCTATAAAATCCCTTCGGAGGGCGCCGGAATTGAACTCTGAAATCCGATGCCATGAGCTGTAAAAGCATCACACTAACCTTTACACCACCAGGGCACCCAAATACAGCAGAGAATATAGAAACACAAAAGATTCTGCAAATGCTGGACATCCAGAGCAACAGACTGTCATAAGGCGGTGGCTGGGAAGGGACCCAAGTGCAAGACACAGACACTGAAGTACTAGGGACAGGACTAGGATACAGGGTAAGGGCAAGGACATGGACACAAAAACCGGGAACCCGGAACAGGACTGGACAAGAGAGCTAGGAGCCCGGGCTTGGACTCCGAGCCAGAGACTGGACAAGGACCCAGTACCTGGGTCTTGCCTCTGGCTCAGACCCCGGAACTAGGCAAGGACGAGGCTTGGCAGGCAGGCAGAACGAGGCTGGAGTCTTCAGGCTTGAGGCTAGAGGCGAGGCTTGGCTGGAGTCTTCAGGCTTGAGGCTAGGCAGGAGGCTGGAGTCTAGGCAGGCTCCTCCTGGGCAGGGCGCGGATCACCACCCGACAGAGGCATGGGACAGGAAGGGACAGAACCAACCACAGGTAACGGCAATGCGGCCTGGCTTACTGACGGAGGCAGGGGACAGGAAGGCACAAAACCAAATGCAGGTAACAGCAAGACAGCCTGGCTTACCAGACGGATGCAAGGGACAGGAAGGGAGCTAGGTACGGGGTGGCTCCAGGACAAGACAGCACGACAAGGCAAGGCAAGGCTTCAGGCAATGCAAGGCAAGACAGAACTTCAGGCGAGGCGAGAGTTACTGGTAAGGCAAGGCAGGTCCTCAGGTATTGCAAGGTGAAACAAGAACTTCAAGGCGAGGCGAGAGTTACCGGCAAGGCTTCAGGCAAGGAAACAGAAGGCAGAGGAAGGGATACAAGGAGTAAGGACAAAAGCAATCCAGCAGCCACGCCCTGGTCTCTGAAGGTATTTATGCAGCCAGCCCCAACGAGCATCAGCTGGCTCAATTAGAGCTCAACAAGAACAGAATCAGGGGAGACAGGAAAACTTGGAGCAAGGGTCAATGGACCGGACCGTGAACCGGAATATGGACTTCACGGACTGGACCATGACACAGACACAGAATGCACAACTTCCTCCACACAAAATTCCTGATGAAGGGTGTCATCCCAAAACATCAGCAGGTTATTCTTTTCCATAGATGCTGCCTGACCTGCTGAGTTCCTTCAGCATTTTGTGTGTGTTTGAGGGAATATAGGAGCAAATTTATTGGATGTGCCATTGAGTTCAAGAGCGAACAGCCAGGTATGTCAATCTTTGTTCTCTTTAATCCGTGGTCTCTTGTTCCCTGTTAAATTTAATTAGCAGCAAAGACCCAATATTAAATCCTGGCCTGTGTCTGTGCACAGCAGCTCTCTACAGTAATCCATTGATCTGTGAAGCTGTGAGTGAATTCTTAAGCAAAGTCTTTTGGATGTTTAAGTCACTCAGGAAATGTTTATTCAGTGATGAAAGCCCTGAGGAAATTAGCTTCCTTGAAGTCACTGAGGTGAATTGATTAAAGCTATGAAAGGAAATAACTCCCTTCCAGCATAAGTCTTCACTGAACTAAGAACTGAATACAAATAAATGCAGATTGAAAAACCAATGAATAGTGTTGTGGAGTCCAGTGAACGGGAAAGTCCACGTTGGACACATTAAAAATCAGCTCAAGAAGCTAGCTCCATGGTTTTAGCAAATGAATGGTCTCGCTGGAATAAATAGGAAAATATTGGTTACGAGATCCTTAATCAGAATCTGAGTCAAATAGCAGAAACGTCACAAACTTGATGTAGTAAAAATATTTTTACTCAGTGAGTTGCTTTGACCTGCTCTGCAATAGAAAGGAGAAGGGTGCAGTTTTAATATTGACTTCCAAAATTAAATTTGGGCAGCAGGGTGGAGATACGTCTCTATCAAAGAATGTGTAAAGCTCTCCTTCCCTCCGCTAGCCTACAAGTCACCCTTGGGTAACGTGCAATATCTGCTCAGCACCTCGATCAGGGTCAGGTGAAGCTATGGGAGCAGGTGGTGGATGGTCATATGAGCAACTGGAGCATATCACAAGTCCTGGTTATGCGATCACAGGCAACCAATCTGAAGAGTGCTGATAATGGCTGGGGACACCCATCTTGTAAAGACACTGCCCTGAAGAAGGCATTGGCAAACCACTTCTGCAGAAAAATTTGCCTGGAACAATCATGGTCATGAGATAGTGATCGCCCATGTCATATGACACAGCACAGAATGATGGTAATAATAACACTAATCCCAATAAAGCTCACCAACACCTCTACTTTCTCAGAAAGTTAAAGAAATTTGGCATGTCCCCATCAACTTACCAATTTTATATCAATACATCATAGAAAGCATCCTGACTGGAAGTGTAATGATTTGGTACGGAAACTGCTCTGCACATGACCAGAGATTTGTGCATCATAGGAGCGAGCCTCCCCTCTGTCTATACTTCCCACAGTCTCCGTAAAGCAGCCAGCATTATCAAAACCCCACCACCCCCATATACCCCCATCTCTTCCATCCTCACCCATTGAGCAGAAGATACAAAGGCCTGAAGCACGAACCGCTAGGAACCAAGAGCAGCTTCTATCCCACTGGCAAACCACTTCTGTAGACAATTTTGCCAAGAACAATCACAGTCATGAGGCCATGATCACTTACGTCTTATGACACGGCGCAGAACAAAGAAAAATTAAATTGGACACCAGTTTGAAAATGAAACTATCTTAGAGTTAAGAAAATAAAAAGAACTGTGTCATCTTCATTCAGGTGGCCAGGGAGAGCAGAAGGTGTCAAGCACCCTCCATCTGTACTGTAGGAGTTTTCTGGATACAACTATCTGACAGTGATATCTTTCAGCCCGATTTTCAAAGAATCCTTTTGGGTCAGCTCACAGTTACACTGGGAATAGCAGACAAAATCTGCATGGCTGCTCTGGTTTTGGTTTATGTATCACACATACATCGAAATATACAGTGAATGCGTCATTTTGCATTAACAACCAAGACAACCTAAAGATGTGCTGGGGGCAGCCCACAAGTGTTGCCACACATTCCGGAAAATACATATAATAGCATGACCACAATGCTCAGCAGAACAACAATCACAACAACAACAGCAGCAAAACAAGTCTCTTTCTCATCCTCCAACCACCCACCCACTCACACATACTGAAAGGCCTCCAACCCCCGGACAGGACAGATTGTCAGGGAACCGGTAAATAAATTCAGCCTCTCTTTCATTCCTCACCTCACCCTTCCTTAGGCTACTCTCCATCAACCCTACCCTCCCATCACTCACCCTATCACCCCCCCAACCCAGCGTCTTCAAAAGTATCACTACCTTATACCCCTCCATCCATCATCTACCCCATACACTAACCACATCCCCTACTTCTCTTCAGCTCCCCACCTGACCCCTACCCACACAATCAACCACCCTACTGTCAATCACCATATTCCCCATGCCCTTATCACCCAAAGCATCACTACCCCACCTATCTCCCAACCATCTCCCACCCAACAACCTTTCAGCTCTCCGTCCCCCCTACAACCCCACCTCCCATTCTTCCATCTCTCACCCCCAACTCCCATCCATCACGACATCTTCTATCCTACCATTTCCCACCCTTCCATTTCCTTCCACCCTCCATCACCCACCACCAGCAACACCAAAAACCTCCCATCCTTCCATCTCCCACCCATCACCTCACACCTCCTATCCTACAATCTGCTACCCCTCAATCTCTCACTCAACAGCTCACACTTCTCCATCTCTCACCCATCACCTCACACCTCTATAACCCAACCAACACCTCCACTGCTCCATCTCCCATCCACCATCTACCATCTCTCCATCTCTGACCATTCATCTCACACCCACCACTTACAACACCCATTATCTCCCACCTCCTATTCCACCACATCTCTTACCTCTCCATCTCTCACCCTCCCACCTACCCCAAACTCACTGTACTCTCGACAGGAAAGTGAATTTTATTTCCATCTCCAGCTCTGCTAAAAGCTTTCCTTCATTACCAAAAGTTTGTACATTCCAATTAACAAGCTGAGCTAAAGGGATCTTTGATTAATTTACTTCAAAATGTTCCTGTTTAACATCAGCTGCTGAATTTCTGCCCGGAAGGGAAGACAACATTTATTTTAAAAGGAATTCCAAAAAGGCAGTGTAATAATCTTCTAAAATCATTGGATTAAGATGTGGGATTTCCTTCCCCATTGCCAGTTTAGTTTGCTGGATGCACCCAGTCAATGATGTAAACTTAAGAGAAATGGGGATTAGTGCACAGAACAAGTTCAGAAGGTATGTGGAATGTGAGGCTATTTGCTCTTCAGGGTTCTTCCACCATGAGTAAGATTGTGAACTCAGGTCTGGATTCAGATTTAGGTTTATTTATCACAAGTACATCAAAATGAAATGGAATGTGTCCTTTCCATTAACAACCGACACACCCAAGGATGTGCTGGGGGCAGCTGGGATCAGAACTTAAGATAAAGATAAGATTTAAAGATTAGCTTTATTTGTCACATATATATATATCTATTAAAACATACAGTGAAATGTGTCATTTGTGTCAACAACCAACACTGTGCGAGGATGTGCTGGGGGCAGCCCATATGTGTGGCTACGCTTCTGGCGCCAACACAGTAGGCTCACAACTCACCGTAACTCTAACCGTACATCTTTGAGTGTTGGAGGAAACTGGAGTAACAGGAGGAAATCCAAGTGGTTAAGCTCAAACTCCTTACACACAAGGCCGAGAACTAGGGCGTGATGGTATGGTAGCAGTTAGCGCAATGTTATTACAACTTGTGGCATCAGAGTTCGAAGTTCAATTCTGGCATCCTCTGTGAGGAGTTTGTACATTCTCCCTGTGACCACATGGGTTTCCTCTTGGTGCTCCAGCTCCTCCCACAGTGCAGGACATTCTGGTTAAATAGTCCTGTGACTAGACTAGGTTTAAATAGATAGGGTGCTGCATGGTGCATCACATTTGGGCTAGGAGGGCAGGTTCCATGTTGTATTTCTAAATAAATTTTAAAAATTAATAAATAAATTGAACCCTGCGTGCTGATCACTTTGTAAAGCAATGCACCAGCCGCTAATCTACCCTACCACCCTCTGGACAATTGTACCTGGCCTCTCAACTCTATACTGACCATTAAGATCCCTTTACATTAATTTTATGCTAATCACATTTTACTCTTTCTCCACTCCCATCAATTCCGCTGAGCGGCACACACTAGGCCAGTAGGGCCAGTATACAGTGGTCAATTCACCTACCAACCTGACATCACAGTCAGAGTCAAGTTAACTTTACTATCACTGATATATGTTGCGGAATTTGTTGTTTTGCATCAGCTGTAGCATGTAATACATAAAATTAGATTAGATTAGATTATGAAGACACACAGTCCTCTTTTATTGTCATTTAGTAATGCATGCATTAAGAAATGATACAATATTTCCTCCGGTGTGATATCACAAAACACAGGACAGACCAAGACTGAAAAAAATAACAAAACCACATAATTATAACATATAGTTACAACAGTGCAACAATACCATAACTTGATGAAGAACAGTCCATGAGCAGAGTAAAACGTTCAAGGTCTCTCAAATGTCCCACATCTCATGCAGACGGGAGAAGGAAGAAAAACTCTCCCTGCCATGCCCGACCACAGTCCGACTCTGAGTCATCCGAAAACTTCGAGCCTCCAATCAGCTCTCCGACACCAAGTACTGAGCGCCATCTCTGTCCGAACAATTCAACCTCAATCTCGGTCGCCAACAGCAGGCAAAGCCGGGGATTTTGAGGCCTTCCCTCTGGAAGCTTCCCGACCGCGCAGTAACAACAGCAGCGAACTGGCGTTTCAGAAATTTCTCCAGATGTTCCTCTGTGCTTTCCCGTCTGTTTCCATCAAATCAGAATTGTCCACGGCCCCTATTTAACGGATACGATATCATTTTTCACTGGAGGGCTGCTAAAATATACTATAAATTACAAAAAGATATATAAAAATAAACAAGTAGTACCAAAAGAGAGCAAAAATAGTGAGGTAGTGTTAATGGGTTCATGGACCATGCAGGAATCTGATGGTGGAGGGGTGTGAGTGTGTCTTCAGGCTCCTGTTACTCTTCCCTGATGGTAACAATGAGAAGAGGCCACGCCCTGGATGCTGAGCGATCTTAATGACAGAGGCCGCCTTCATGAGGTGTCACCTCTTGAAGCTGCCCTCAGACCTGGGGAGATGAGTGCCGATGTGGAGTGGGCTGAGTTTACATCCTAAGGACCTGGGAGGTCACCGCACCACCCAAAAATAAAATCCACATGGTCACAGGGAGAATGTGCAAACTCTACTGAGACAGCACTGGAGAGCAGGATTGAAAATAGGTCGCTGGACCTGTAAGGCAGCGCCTTTACCAGCTGCATCACTGTGATTCCACTCTCTCAGTACTGATGATTACCAGGTGGGGGAACTGTGAGGCTTTGATAATATTGCATAATCTGGTCAGAAAGTTCATAAAAATATTAAACTGCATTAACAAAAAATCCAAACATGCCAGCTGTCCAGACTGTGGGATTCTTTGCAACTCCCACGAGTCCCCAAGACAACTCTGACTCCTTTCAAGGAGTGACCCATGACATCACTATGCTATTACCAGCAATACTGATCATAGAACACTGCAGCACAGTAAAAGCCCTTTGGCCTATGATATTCTGCTGATTTTATAACCTATTCAAACATCAGTCTAACTGTTCCCTCTGGCATAGCCCTCCATGTTTTGTATTATCCGTGTGCCTATTCTCTTAAATGCCCCTACTGCATCTGCCTCTATTTACAAACACCACTACCCCACTCCCCACCCCCAACAGGGAGTTCCATGCACCCACCACTCTCCATGTAAAGATCTTGCCTCTGAAATACCCCCTCTATACTTTCCTCCAGTCATCTTAAAATGATACCCTCTCGTATAAGCCATTTCCACCCTGGGAAAAACTCTCTGGCTGTCCACTCGATCTGTGCCTTTAATCATCTTGTGTGGCCTCTGTCGGTCGTGGTCGACCATGGGTACTGCACCTCTGGTAGTCACTGATGCTATAAAGCGTAGCCGGAGTGGCCTCTCCAGGGCGCAAGCCAGGGCAGAGTTGATATGGAGATCCGTCCAAGCAGTGGGACTCCCCTCTCCGTGCTGATGACAGGTCCAAAGGAACGACGAAAGTCAATGCAGTTTGGTGCCAGCAGCATCACAGGAGTTGCTATGCCAGTGCTGGGTACAGCAGTCAGCCGCCTTCGGGACTCTGACTCCGGATTTTTCCTTGGAGTTTACTCCCAAAGCCTTTCCCATGAGCGGGAATAGCCGCAAGGCAGCGGAGGTTTGAAATCGGAGTTTCTCTTCTCCTAGATGAGCTACCACCTGTGGTTAACGTGCCCCATCTGCCCAGAGCAACTGGTTTTAAGGCGCCAGTGGCCCGCCTTTTCCCCTTCTCCTGTCAGTGAGAACAGCTCCGCTGGGCATAAGAACTATGCCACACGTGAAGGCCAGGAGGTGGACTTGGTTGTCAGAGGCTGTTTGAGATGCACGCCATGAAGAGCATTTGTTTAGCAGTGGGAACTCGTCCCCACTACCACCCTTCGGCTATGACTACCTTTGGAGCCAACATCTTGTACACGTCTATCAAGTCACCTCTCATTCTCCTTCACTCCAAAGAGAAAGGCCCTAGCTCACTCAATCTATCTTCAGGACAGCTTCCTGGTAATTCCCTTTTGTACCCTCTCTAAAACTTCCACATCCTTCCTATAGTGAGGTGACCAGAAACGAACACAATATTCCAAGTGTTGTCTAACCAAGGTTTGAGACAGCTGAAATGTTAACCAGTGGCTTTTGAACTCAATCTCCTGACTCTGGGTGAATGGGAACAAGTGGGGCTGTCATTCAGGAGGACTGGGAATCAATGACCTCACAATATCCACTTCAGCTTTGACATTTTGAAGTTTTGAAGGAGCCAGACATTAAGAGTTCCCTATTTCAGCTTTACTGTCTTTCTGTTATCATTCTTGAATACTCTAGTGATGAGTTAAGCTTCACATAAACTGGCCCAGAAAGGCTTGGGTGAGGGATGTGAAGCAGAGGCTGCAGCAACAAGAGAAGTAGAAGCAGGATTGGGTGATTTAGCCCTTTGACTCTGCTCTGCCATTCATACTGCACACTGCAGTCACACGACATGCAAACAGGCCCTTTGGCCCAACTAGTCCATGCTCAACAAGATGTCCTATCTGTCCACATTTGACCCACATCATCAAAAACTTTTCTATTCAAGTATCTTGTAATTGTTGTTAACATACCTGACTCAACAACTTCATATTCCAGTTCATTCCAGATATCACCTCTGAGGTGAAAAAGTTGTCCCTCAAGATCATACTAAACCCTTTTGTTTTCACCTCAAACATGTGCCTTTCAGTTCTTGATACCCCAACCCTGGGAACAAGTTATATGGCAGTGTCGCAGTTAACGTAACGCTGGAATATTAATTCTCTCTGCTGCCTAAGTGTTGTTTTGGGGCTTTTCCAGAATTTGTTATTTTTTACTTCAGATTTGCAGCTTTTGCATTAATTTAGTTTGTGAAGCATAACCACCAATGCACTACAGCTCCTCACCCCTCCCATCTGCTCCTCCTGGAGTTGATTTCAGAGCGTTAGTACCAAGAAATTGCTATCGTCTGCACATCTTCTTTATTCAGGGGATCAACTTCTGCTGGCTTGGCTATCTTTTCTCCTGAACCAAAAAACCATAGAACTATTAAGATTCATAGAGTCGTACAACAGGGAAGTATAGTACTGTGCAACAAGTCTTCAGCACGTATATATAACCAGGGTGCTTAAGACTTTCGCAAAGTACTGTAGTAATTTTAGGTACTACTTCCACAAAAAAAAACAAATTTCATGACATACGTGAGTGATGATAAACCTGATTCTGATATGGGTCTCTATTGTGGACTGAGAGTGGGAAGGGGGCAGGGAGAGGGGAATCATGGTTGGGAAAAGAAGAAGGGGAAGTGGAGAGAGCGGGAAGCACCAGAGAGACATTCTGTAATGACCAATAAACCAATTGTTTGGAATCAGAAGACCATGACTGGTGTCTCACGGGGTTTGGGTGTGTCTGAACACGAGCCACCTCCCCCACCCCTGCCACCTGTCCCACACCCCTCCCACGGTGCTCCACTCTCACCATTCCCAACATACTTTGCTCCCTCCAGATGTACAAGATTGCTCTCCACTCCATGTTGACAAATACAGCCCTGTGCAAAAGTCTTAGGCACATGCAGTATACGTAGCTAGAGTGCCTAAGACTTTTGCACAATACTGTAGATTCTTTGGCCCAAATCAGCTATTGTGAGCTTATTCCATTTGCCTGCATTTGGGTCACACCCCTCTAATTCTTTCCTATCCATGAATTTACTTAAATGTCTTAAATATTGTAACATCCCCATTTACTACTTCTCCTGGCAATTTATTTCACAAACGCACCACTCTCCTCATGAAAATGTTGCCCCTCGGCTCATCTTTAAATCTTTCTCTTCACACCTTAAACTGATATCCTCTGGTTTTAGCCTCCCCTGCCCTGGGAGAAATACTGTGAACAGTCATCTTATTTATGCTCCTCGTGATTTTATAAACCTCTTTAATGTCTCTCCTCAGCCTCCTTCACTGCAGGTAAGCAATCCCAGCCCATCACCTCTCTCCTTACAACTCTAGCCATCCACTTAAATATGACTACAGATTGGCCAGTCTGAGTAATAAGGCCAACTTTCCTTCTCTGAAGCATATTAACGATCCTGAGAGTTTTATTTGACAGTCTATCCATTTTACAATTACCAATAGTAAGTTGGTCTTTTTTAAAAAGAGTTCCAGTTTTAATTAGCTACTGAATTTGAATCCTCTGCATCCCACGGTGATATTTGAATTTACATCACCAATGCAATTATCCAGCCAGCTAGAAATTCATCCCGTAATTTAACCATTGTGTCACCTTTCTGCTCTTAAAACTCAAGGTTGATCAAATCAATGGCAAACAGAAATGAGTGGTTTCTGTTGTTCTCTTGCTCACATGGGTGTTCTACACCCAGGGTGGAAATTCAGATGATTTTGTCAACACTTGGAACAGTTCACATGGGGAATGTCAGTAGAAAGTTCTGGCCCTCTTATTATAAGACCATAAGACATAGGAGTAGAATTAGGCCATTTGGCACTCCACCATGTGATCATGGCTGATCCATTTCCCTCTCACCTCCAATCTCCAGCCTTCTCTCCGTATCCCTTATGCCCTGACCAATCAAGAATCTACCAACCTCTGCCTTAAATATACATAAAGACTGTGGCAGCAACTTCCACTGATTCACCAACCTCTGCCTAAAGAAAGTCCTACTCACCTCCGTCCTAAAAGGATGTTCCTCTGTTCTGAGGTTGTGCCCTCTGGTCCTAGACTCCACCACCATAGGAAACATACTCCCCACATCCACTTTATTAAAGCAACACATACAAAATGTTGGAGGAACTCAGCAGGTCAAGCAGCATCTGGGAAAAAAGACTACTTTAGATTATGAGAACACTCAGTCCTCTTTTATTGTCATTTAGAAATGCATACATGCATTAAGAAATGATACAATGCTTCTCCGGAGTGATATCACAGAAAACAGGACAGACCAAAGACTAACACTGACAGAACCACATAATTATAACATATAGTTACAGCAGTGCAAAGCAATACCATAATTTGATGAAGAACAAACCATGGGCATGGTAAAAATAGTTTCAAAGTCCCCGAGTCGATCGACTCCCAAGTCCCCAATAGCGGCGGCAAAAGGGAGAAACTCCCTGCCATAAACCTCCAGGCACCGTCAAATTGCCGATACCTTGGAAGCAGCTGGCCAAAGCCGACACAGAGTCCGTCCATCCGAAAACTTCAAGCCTCCGACCAGCCCCTCCGATACAGCCTCCCGAGCGCCATCCTCTGCCGAGTGCCTTTGACCTCCCCCGGCCGCTAAAACAAGTAAAGTCGAGGATTCGGGACCTTCTGCTCCGGAGATTCCGGTTAGCACACAGTAGCAACGGCAGCGAAGCGGGCACTTCAGAAGTTTTCCAAATGTTCCTCCGTACTCTCCCATACGGTCGATTTTTTGGGCTGAAAGGTCAACTGTACTCAATTTTAAGATGCTGCCTGGCCTGCTGAGTTCGTCCTGCATTTTGTGTGTGTTACTTGGATTTCCAGTATCCGCAGATTTTCTCTTGTTTGTCACTTTATTAAGGCCATTCAATATTCAATATGTTTCAAAGTGATCCCCCTTCATTTTTCTAAATTCCAGCAAGTACAGGCCCAGAGCCATCAAATGTTCCTCACATGATAAGCCTTTCATTCCGGAATAATCTTGTGACCCTCCTTCGAACCTTCTTCAATATCAGCACATCCTTTCTAAGATAAGGAGCCAAAACTGCTCACAATACTCCAAGTGAGACCTCATCAGGGCTTTATAAAGCCTCAGCATTACAACCATGCTTTTATATTCTACTCCTCTCGAAATGAATGCTAACATTGCATTTGCCTTCCTCGCCTCCGACTCAACCTGCAAGTTGACTTTCAGGGAATCCTACACAAGGACTCACAAGTCCATTTGCACCTCGGATTTTTGAACTTTCCCTCCATTTAGAAAATTGGCTATGCTTTAATTTCTTCTGGCAAAGTGCATGACCATACATTTCCTGTCATGTATTTAATATTTCAAGTAATATTTTAGTTAGCTTATTTATATATTGGTTGATTAAGCATTCTTATTTACTTAAATAAAATTATGGTTATATGCAAAAATACATTAATTACATATGTCATTACACTACCAGATAATACATGTGCGTCTCGCTTAACCTAGAAGTTACAGCCATATTTTTGGACTCCCGTCGTCATTTGAATTAATTTATTGTTTTGAAGTTACAAAACATAACACTTCCCGACACTATTCCATCTGCCACTTTTTTGTCCATTCTCTTAATCTGTCGAAGTCCTTCTGCAGCCTCCCTGCTTCCTCAACACAACATATCCCTCCATCTGTCTTCATATTGTCTGCAAACTTGGCCACAAGGCCATAAATTCTGTCATCCAAATCATTGACATACAACACAAAGAGGTCCCAATACAGGCCCCCGTGGAACACCACCAGTCACCAGTAGCCAATCAGAAAAGGCTTCCTTTATTCCCACTCTGCCTCCTGCCAATCAGCCACTGCTTTATCCCTGCTAGAATCTTTCCTGTAATACCACGGTACGCAGACTCATGTGTGACACCTTGTGTAAGTCCTTCTGAGAATCCAAATAAACAACGTTCACTGATTCACCTTTGTCTATCCTGCTTGCATTTTCCTCAGAGGATTCCAACAGATTTGTCTGGCAAAATTTTCCCTTGAGGAAACCATGCTGACTATGGCCTATTTTAGAAAACATAGAAACATAGAAAATAGTGCAGGAGTAGGCCATTCGGCCCTTCGAGCCTGCACCGCCATTTATTATGATCATGGCTGATCATCCAACTCAGAACCCCGCCCCAGCCTTCCCTCCATACCCCCTGACCCCTGTAGCCACAAGGGCCATATCTAACTCCCTCTTAAACATAGCCAATGAACTGGCCTCAACAGATTGCTGTGGCAGAGAATTCCACAGATTCACCACTCTCTGTGTGAAGAAGTTTTTCCTAATCTTGGTCCTAAAAGGCTTCCCCTCTATCCTCAAACTGTGACCCCTCGTTCTGGACTTCCCCAACATCGGGAACAATTTTCCTGCATCTAGCCTGTTCAATCCCTTTAGGATCTTATACGTTTCAATCAGATCCCCCCTCAATCTTCTAAATTCCAATGAGTATAAGCCTAGTTCATCCAGTCTTTCATCATATGAAAGTCCTGCCATCCCAGGAATCAATCTGGTGAACCTTCTTTGTACTCCCTCTATGGCAAGGATGTCTTTCCTCAGATTAGGGGACCAAAACTGCACACAATACTCCAGGTGTGGTCTCACCAAGGCCTTGTACAACTGCAGTAGTACCTCCCTGCTCCTGTGCTCGAATCCTCTCGCTATAAATGCCAGCATACCGTTCGCCTTTTTCACCGCCTGCTGTACCTGCATGCCCACTTTCAATGATTGGTGTATAATGACACCCAGGTCTCGTTGCACCTCCCCTTTTCCTAATCGGCCACCATTCAGATAATAATCTGTTTTCCTATTTTTGCCACCAAAGTAGATAACTTCACATTTATCCACATTAAATTGCATCTGCCATGAGTTTGCCCACTCACCCAACCTATCCAAGTCACCCTGCATCCTCTTAGCATCCACCTCACTGCTAACACTGCCGCCAAGCTTCGTGTCATCCGCAAACTTGGAGGTGTTGCATTTAATTCCCTCATCCAAATCATTAATATATATTGTAAACAACTGGGGTCCCAGCACTGAGCCTTGCGGTACCCCACTAGTCACCGCCTGCCATTCTGAAAAGGTCCCGTTTATTCCCACTCTTTGCTTCCTGTCTGCTAACCAATTCTCCACCCACACCAATACCTTACCCCCAATACCATGTGCTTTAAGTTTGCACACTAATCTCCTATGTTGGACCTTGTCAAAAGCCTTTTGAAAATCCAAATATACCACATCCACTGGTTCTCCCCTATCCACTCTACTAGTTACATCCTCAAAAAATTCTATGAGATTCGTCAGACATGATTTTCCTTTCACAAATCCATGCTGACTTTGTCCGATCATTTCTCCGCTTTCCAAATGTGCTGTTATCACATCCTTGATAACTGACTCCAGCAGTTTCCCCACCACCGACGTTAGGCTAACCAGTCTATAATTCCCCGGTTTCTCTCTCCCTCCTTTTTTAAAAATTGGGGTTACATTAGCCACCCTCCAATCCTCAGGAACTAGTCCAGAATCTAACGAGTTTTGAAAAATTATCACTAATGCATCCACTATTTCTTGGGCTACTTCCTTAAGCACTCTAGGATACAGACCATCTGGCCCTGGGGATTTATCTGCCTTCAATCCCTTCAATTTACCTAACACCACTTCCCTACTAACATGTATTTCACTCAGTTCCTCCATCTCACTGGACCCTCTGTCCCTTACTATTTCTGGAAGATTATTTATGTCCTCCTTAGTGAAGACAGAACCAAAGTAATTATTCAATTGGTCTTCCATGTCCTTGCTCCCCATAATCAATTCACCTGTTTCTGTCTGCAGGGGACCTACATTTCTCTTTACCAGTCTTTTCCTTTTTACATATCTATAAAAGCTTTTACAGTCTGTTTTTATGTTCTCTGCCAGTTTTCTCTCATAATCTTTTTTCCCCTTCCTAATTAAGCCCTTTGTCCTCCTCTGCTGAACTCTGAATTCCTCCCAGTCCTCAGGTGAGCCACTTTCTCTGGCTAATTTGTATGCTACTTCTTTGGAATTGATACTATCCCTAATTTCTCTTGTCAGCCACGGGTGCACTACTTTCCTTGATTTATTCTTTTGCCAAACTGGGATGAACAATTGTTGTAGTTCATCCATGCAACCTATAAATGCTTGCCATTGCATATCCACCGTCAATCCTTTAAGTGTCATTTGCCAGTCTATCTTAGCTAATTCACGTCTCATACCTTCAAAGTTCCCCTTCTTTAAGTTCAGAACCTTTGTTTCTGAATTAACTATGTCACTCTCCATCTTAATGAAGAAGTCGACCATATTATGGTCACTCTTACCCAAGGGGCCTCTCATGACAAGATCGCTAATTAACCCTTCCTCATTGCTCAAAACCCAGTCCAGAATAGCCTGCTCTCTAGTTGGTTCCTCGACATGTTGGTTCAAAAAACCATCCCGCATACATTCCAAGAAATCCTCTTCGCCAGCACCTTTACCAATTTGGTTCACCCAGCCTACATGTAGATTGAAGTCACCCATTATAACTGCTGTTCCTTTATTGCACACATTTCTAATTTCCTGTTTAATACCATCTTTGACCTCACTACTACTGTTAGGTGGCCTGTACACAACTCCCACCAGCGTCTTCTGCCCCTTAGTGTTATGCAGCTCTACCCATATCGATTCCACATCTTCCCGGCTTATGTCCTTCCTTTCTATTGCGTTAATCTCTTCTTTAACCAGCAACGCCACCCCACCTCCCCTTTCTTCATGTCTATCCCTCCTGAATATTGAATATCCCTGAACGTTGAGCTCCCATCCCTGGTCACCCTGGAGCCATGTCTCTGTGATCCCAACTATATCATAATCATTAATAACAATCTGCACTTTCAATTCATCCACCTTATTATGAATGCTCCTTGCATTGACACATAAAGCCTTCAGGCGCTCTTTTACAACTCTCTTAGCCCTTGTACAATTATGTTGAAAAGTGGCCCTTTTTAATGCTTGCCCTGGATTTGTCGGCCTGCCACTTTTACTTTTCTCCTTTGTACTTTTTGCTTCTACGCTCACTTTACACCCTTCTGTCTCTCTGCACTGGTTCCCATCCCTCTGTTGTGAACTAACCTCCTCTCGCCTGGCCTCTTTAATTTGATTCCCACCCCCCAACCATTCTAGTTTAAAGTCACCTCAGTAGCCCCTGCTAATCTCCCTGCCAGGATATTGGTCCCCCTAGGATTCAAGTGTAACCCGTCCTTTTTGTACAGGTCACGCCTGCGCCAAAAGAGGTCCCAATGATCCAAAAACTTGAATCCCTGCCCCCTGCTCCAATCCCTCAGCCACGCATTTATCCTCCACCTCATCGCATTCCTACTCTCACTGTCACGTGGCACAGGCAGTAATCCCGAGATTACTACCTTTGTGGTCCTTTTTCTCAACTCCCTACCTAGCTCCCTATATTCTCCTTTCAGGACCTCATCCCTTTTCCTACCTATGTCATTGGTACCTATATGTACCACGACCTCTGGATCCTCACCCTCCCACTTCAGGATATCTTGGACACAATCGGAAATATCCCGGACCCTGGCACCAGGGAGGCAAACTACCATCTGGGTCTCTGGACTGCGTCCACAGAATCGCCTATCTGACCCCCTTACTATCGAGTCCCCTATCACAACCGCCCTCCTCTTCCTTGCCCTACCCTTCTGAGCTACAGGGCCAGACTCTGTGCCGGAGGCACGGCCACTGTCGCTTCCCCCGGGTAAGCTGTCCCCCCCAACAGTACTCAAACAGGAGTACCTGTTGTTAAGGGGCACAGCCACTGGGGTACTCCCCATCACCTGCCTTTTCCCCTTCCCCCTCCTAACCGTGACCCACTTGTCTGCCTCCCGTGGCCCCGGCGTGACCACCTGCCTTCCACTCCTCTCTATCACCTCCTCGCTCTCCCTGACCAGACGAAGGTCATCGAGCTGCAGCTCCAGTTCTGTAACACGGTCCCTTAGAAGCTGCATCTCGATGCACTTGGCGCAGATGTAGACGTCCGGGAGGCTTGGAGACTCCAGGGCCTCCCACATCCGACACCGAGAACAGCAAACTGCCCTCACAGTCATAATGCCCCTCTCCTCAAATAGCAACAGAAAATGAATGTCAAACCTTCCTCGCCTCGCCCGCTTCCGCCTAAGCCCGGTGAGCTGAAGCCCTTAAGTCTTCACTCTGCTCCCGGCTCACTCCGCTGCCCGCAAACTACGCTGCCCGCTCTATGAGGCTTTATCACGTTCTTTCAAGTACCCTGAAACATCATCCTTAACAATCAACTCCAACATTTTCCAGCCACTGAGGTAAGGCCAACTGGCCTATAATTTCCTTCTGCCTCCCTCCCTTCTTGAAGAGTGGAGTGACATATGCAATTTTTTCTGTTTTCCAGAACCATTCCAGAATTTAGTGATTCTCAAACAATCATTATAATTCCTCAACTACCCCTTTCAGAACCCTGGGATGCAGTCCATCTGGGCCAGGTGACTTATTGGATCTACCTTCAGACCTTTCAGCTACCCAAGCGCCTTCTCCCTAGTAATAGCAATTGCACTCGCAACTGACCCCTGACACACTTAAACTTCCAGTATTCTGCTAGTGTCCACCACAGTGAAGAATGAAGCAAAATACTTATTCAGTACGTTGGCCATTTCCCTGTACCCCATTGTTATCCCTCCAGCATCATTTACCAGTGGCCCAGTATCTATTCTCACCATGGTTCTCATCATTATTATCTAAAAGAGAGAAGTCTATCTGATATTCAAAGATCAAAGATTAGTTTCACTTGTTATAGTATTGTGCAAAAGTCTTGGGCATGTGTATTTCGTCAAGGTACCTAAGACTTTTGCACAGTGATTTTATGTATTGCACTGTACTACTGCCACAAAAAAGGAAACAAATTTCATAACATACATGAATGATGATAAACCTGATTCTGATCTGGGTCTCCCTTGTGGACTGAGAGTGGGAAGGGGGCAGAGGGGAATCATGTTTGGGGAAAAGGAGAAAGGAAGGAGTGGGAAGCACTGGAGAGACATTCTGTAATGACCAACAAACCAATTGTTTGGAATCAAATGACTTTGCCTGGTGTCTCAGGGCGGGGTGTGTCTGCAACCACACCAACCACACAGTCCTCGCCCCTGGCACTCGTTCTCTGCCATCTGTCCCAGATATCCCCAAACGTCCACCCTCCACATTCCACCCTTGCCAATTTCAACATCCATTTCTCCCACTAGATTTACAAATCTCTACTGATGAATGACAATAAACTTGATTCTTGAATGTACATCAAAGCATCAAACACACAATAAGTTACTCCATTTGTGTCAATGACCAACACAATCTGAGGATGTGCTAACAGTAATCCGCAAGTGTCGCCATGCTTCTGACGTCAACATAGCAAGCCCACAACTTAATCTCCTTAACCCATATGTCTTTGCAAAGTGGGAGGAAACCAGAGCACCTGGAAGGATCCCATGGGATCTCAGGGAGAATATACAAGCTCCTTACAAACTGCAACTTGAACTGAATCCCGATCCTGACTGCTGGCACTAGAAAACATTGCGACAGCCGCTACGTTACCAAATGCCTTTCATTGGAGGTGCCCCATGTACATAACAAGGAACCATTGCTGTAAAAGAAATGTAATGTTTTACTGCTGCACTGCCTGTGACCTCAGGGATTCCTGAAAAGCCTTAAATCCCATAAAGTCTATAACAATAAATTCAGTGCTCTTTACCACTTTCAGAATCAGAATCAGGTTTAATATCACTGACATACATAGTGAAAGCTGTTGACTTATGGCAGCAGTGCAGTGCAATATTAAAAAGATATTAATTATTTTAAGAAATAGATACAAAATATAAATTAAATATACTCAGTTTATTAGGTACGCCTGTAAACCAGCTCGTTAATGCAAATATCCAATCATGTGGCAGCAACTCAATGCATAAAAGCACGCAAGCATGGTCAAGAGGTTCAGTTGTTGTTCAGACCAAACATCAGAATTGGGAAGAAATCTGATCTAAGTGACACTGACCGTTGAATGATTGCTGGTGCTAAGTGGTGTGGTTTGAATATCTCAGAAATTGTTGATCTCCTGGGATTTTCACACACACAAGTTTACAGAGAATGGTGTGAAAACAAAAAAAAACATCCAGTCATCAACAGCTCTGTGGACAAAAATGCTTTGTTAATGAGAGAGGTCAGAGGAGAATGGCCAGACTGGTTCAAGCTGACAGGAAAGCAACAGTAACCCACATAGTTACATATTACAACAGTGGTGTTTAGGAGAACATCTCTGAGTGCACAACACGTTGAACTTGAAGTGCATGGGCTACAGCAGCAAAAGACCATGTGCTCACACTGAGTGGCCACTTTATTAATACAGTTGGGACCGAGTGTACAATAAAAAAATAAATTAAATAAGTTGTGCAAAAGAGAGAAAAGGTAAAGGCATTTAGATATTGGTATAAATAACAGCCTTGTCAGTGACAGCATCCTGTAAGTTCTACATAAAAATATATCTTTTTTAGACAAGGCGATCCCAATCATAATCTGCTGTGTAAGATATTTGCTATGTTTCCATATATCCTCTTTCCAGTCACCTGGATTCTATCTGCTGTAGTTTATATCCCTCTCCACACTCATACAGTAGTTGTGGTTGTTTCTTTTTCAGACTTTGCGTGGGTCTGTCTTGGCTCTTACACATTCCTTATAAATGCTTGGTTAAGTAATACTGCCTCGCAGCATAAACCTCTTTCTGTGTCAAAGCAAGATTAGATGTTACATGAGCCAAACAGCTCATCACATCACATTATATTTTATGCTCCTGTTTTTGGAAGTGAATTAGAACATAGAACATTCCAGCACATGATGTTGTGCCAACCACTTAACCTGCTCTAAGATCAATCTAACCCTTCCCTTCTACATAGCCCGACACCTTTCTATCATTGATGTGATCTTAAATGCCCATATTGCATTAGTCTCTACCACCATCCCTATTCTACACACACACACCACTCTGTAAAAAACTTAAATCTAACATCATCCCTCTACTTTCCTCCAAACACCTTAAAGTTATATCCGCTCATACTAGTCATTTCTGCCTTGGAGAACAGAGTCTCTGGCTGTCCACTCAATCGATGTCTCTTATCATTTTGTACACCTCTATCAAATCACCTTTCGTCCACCTGTACTCCAAAGGGAAAAGCCCAAGCTCGCTCAACCTATCCTCATAAGACAACTGATGCCAATTAATAGCACTTGGATAACAAGAGAAAATATCCAAGCCGATGTCACGAGAATCCTCTCAATTTTCTAACTCTAATAGAAATGGAAATGTTATTAGAAGTTGGTGTTGGTGAGGTGGGCAAAGCACCAACATTGGACTCTATCACATAAGTGCAATTACAGCAGCACCTCTACTTCCCCTGGAGCTTACGAAGATTCTGCATGACATCTAAAACATCGACAAACTTCTACGGATGTGTGGTGGAGAGTATATTGGCTGCATCACGACCTAGTATGGAAATACCAATGCCCTTGAATGGAAAATCCTACAAAAGTAGTGGATACATCCCAGTCCATCACAGGTAAAGCCCTCCCTGCCGTTGAGCACATCTACCTGTCATGGAAAGCAGCATCCATCATCAGGGACCCACATCACCCAGGACGTGCTCTCTTCTCACTGCTGCCTTCAGGAAGAAGGTACTGGCACCTCAAGACTCACACCACCAGGTTCCAGAACAGTCATCCCTCAGTCATCAGGCTCTTGAACCAAATGGGATAGCTTCAATCAGCTTCACTTTCTCCATCATTGAAATGTTCCCACAACCAATAGACTCACTTTGTGGACTCTTTTTATTAATTCCTTACTTTTACATTTTCACAGTTTTTTGCCTTTTGCACATTGTTTGAAGGCTCAACCAATGTGTGGTCCTTCATTGATTCTGTTATGGTTATTATTCTTTGGATTTATTGAGAATGCTGAAAAGAAAAATGAATTTCTGGATTGTATATGGTGACAGATACGTATGTTCTTTGATAATAAATTTACTTTGAATTTTGAGCTTTGAACTTCATCAGTTCCAATGTTGGTTTACACAATTAGTTTTTTTCCACAGAATGAATTCAAACATCTAGCAGCATGGGAAATGACTCACCATTTTTTAACAGATGCATCACAGCTTGGTACGACAACTTATCTGCCCAAGACCGCAAGAAATTGCTAAAAGCTGTGGATGTAGTGCAGTCCATTACTCAAACCAGCCTCCCCTCCATTGTCTCTGCCTACACACTCACCAATGCTAAATTTACTTCAAAGGGTGATGAGAGTGTGGAGTGACTTGCCAGTGGAAGTGGTGGATGCAGGTTCAATTTCAACATTTAAGAGCAGTTTGGATAAGTACATGGATGGGACGGGTGTGGAGGACCATGGTCCAAGTGCAGGTTGAAGGAACCAGGCCGAATAATAGTTCAGCGTGGACTAGGTGGGTCAAAAGTCCTGTTTCCGTGCTATGAGCCTCTAGGACTCTCTGACATTACACCTCCCGCTACCACAGGAAAGCAGCCAGCATAATCATGGATCCATCCCACCATAGTCATTTTCTCTTCTCCCACCTCCCATCAGGCACAAGGTATAGAAGATGGAGAACAAGTACCACCAGGCCAAGGGCAGTTTCTATCCTATTACTACAAGATCACTGACTAAACTTGGAACATAGAAACATAGAGCATACTAAACCTACAGCATATCACAGGTCCTTCGGCCCACAATGTTGTGCCGACCATGTAACCTACTCTAGAAGCTGTCTAGAATTGCCCTACTGCATGGTGGCATCCGTTAGTCTCGCGAGACCATGGATCTGCGCCTGGAAGGTCTTGCTTCAGTCTGTGTTAGAGCAGCATCTGTTGTGGCTGTAGAGGCCCACACGGGAGTGACAGTCTCGGCTGCATTGACTGCACTTGAAGGCGCTGTCCTCCAGTGTTGTCTTGGTGCTGTTTTTCCGACGAGTGCGCTTTTCTTCAGCAGCAAACCTCAACTTCTCTTCTCCTCTTTTTAGACCTCTGCGTAGTTCCAGCCTCCAGTGAGAGCGATCGCTTGCGATGTCCTCCCACCTCTTGACATTTATTTTCAGTGACTTCATGTCTCTCTTGCAAACATCTTTGAAACAAAGATGGGGCCATCCTTGTGCTCTCTTGCCGGAGGTCAGTTCCCCGTACAGCAGGTCTTTCGGGATCCTCCCATCTGACATGCGGTGTGCGTGGGCCAGCCAACGGAGACGGCGTTGTTGGAGCAGGGTGAAGAGGCTGGGTACCTGGGCGCGGGCCAGGACCTCATCGTTGGTGACTTGGTCATTCCACGTGATGTCCAGGATGTGTCTCAGGCTGCGAAGGTGGAAGGCGTTGAGACGTCACTCTTGTCTGTAGTAGAGGCTCCAGGTCTCGCTGCCGTAAAGCAGTGTGCTGAGGACGCAGGCCCTGTAGACTGCAGCTTTGGTGTGCGTCATCAGCTTTCTGTTCTCCCAGACTCTCTTTGTCAGCCTGGTGAATGTTGAGGCTGCTTGTCGAACCGTCAGTTGAACTCGGGGTCTAGGGAGAGGCTGTCCATGATGGAGGAGCCAAGGTATGTAAACTCGTGAACTATCTCCAGTTCGTTGTTGTTGATGGTAATGGCAGGGGGGGTGCTCAACACCTTGGCCCAACACGTTGGTTCGGGTAGGTGGAGCTCGTCAGCCTGAGATGGCAGTCCATCTAAGAGAGGGAAACTCTGATTTCAAACCTACTGCATAGCCCTCTATTTTTCTAAGCTTCACGTACCTATCTAAGAGTCTCTTAAAAGGCCCCATTTTATCCGCCTCTACCACCTTCACTGGCAGTGCATTCTATGCACCCATCACTCGCTGTGTGAAAAACTTACCCCTGACATCCCCTCTGTACCTACCTTCAAGCACCTTAAACTATGTCCCCTTGTATTAGCTATTTCAGCTCTGAGAAAAAGCCTCTGGTTATCCACATGATCACTGCTTCTCATCATCTTATATACCTCTGTCAGGTCACCTCTCATCCTCCGTCACTTTAAGAAGAAAAGACCAAGTTCACTCAACCTATTCTCATAAGACACACTCTCCAATCCAGACTTCTCATAGATTTATGATTTCTTAATCTACTTCCTCATGGCCATTGCAATTTATTTGTCTAATTGCTCTGATTTTCTCTGTAACACTATATCCTGCATTGTCTTTCCTTTCAGTACTACCTAAATGTATGGAAGGATCTGTCTGAATGGCATGCAAACAAAAGCTTTTTACAGTATAAAGATTATTAAGATAAAGATCAGCTTTGTTTGTCTTCATTCCTCTGCCTCGATCACTTGAAAATTTGTCTTGAAAATGGATGTCTTGAAAATTTTCAACGGTTCTTGTTTCAGTCGCAGCAAGCAGCTGAGAAGGAGTGAAGAAATCGGGTAGAAAAAGTCATTTTTTTTTAAACACTGCTCGGGGAGAAGGGTCTGCACTGCACAGGCGCGTGACATAGCGCGCCAAGGTTTAAAAAGCAGACCACCATATACAGCGGCCATCGTTGTAGCGGCCATCGTCGGAGTGGACTGAGTCAGAGTGGGACAGCTTTGGCTCAAACAGACTTCGGCGAGAACAGGCAGAGGCCAGGGTAGGTTCCGGTAAGTTTTTTGTTCAGATTGTTTAGTGCAGTGAGAATGCCAGGCAGGATGTTGGAATGCTCCTCTTGCAGGATGTGGGAAGTCAGGGAGCCCTCCGGTGTCCCTGACAACGATACCTGCAAGAAGTGCATCCAGCTGCAGCTCCTGACAAACCGCGTTAGGGAACTGGAGCAGGAGCTGGATGACCTGCGGATCATTCGGGAAAATGAGGAGATTATAGATCGTAGCTACAGGGAAGTAGTTACGCCAAAGGAGCAGAAGACAGGAAATTGGGTCACTGTCAGGCGAGGGAAGAGGAAAGGGCAGGCAGAGCAGGGTTCCCCTGTGGCCATTCCCCTCAACAACAAGTATACCGCATTGGATACTGTTGGGGGGGATGACTTACCTGGGACTAGCTGCAGTAGCCGGATCTCTGGCACTGAGTCTGGCTCTGCAGTGTAGAAGGGAGGGGGGAAAGAGGAGAGCGGTAGTGCTAGGGGACTCGATAGTTAGAGGTGCAGATAGAAGGTTCTGTGAGCGTGACAGAGAATCCAGGATGGTTTGTTGCCTCCCAGGTGCCAGGGTCAAGGATGTCTCTGATCGATTGCATGACATTCTGAAATAGGAGGGTGACCAGCCAGATGTCGTGATGCACATCGGTACCAATGACATAGCAAGGAAGAGTGAAGAGGTCCTGGACAGCGAGTATAGAGAGCTTGGTAGGAAGTTGAAAAGCAGGACCTCAAGGGTGGTAATCTCAGGATTGCTACCTGTGCTAGGTGCCAGTGAGGGTAGGAATAGGATGCTCTGGAGGAGGAACAAGTGGCTGAGGAACTGGTGTAGGGGGCAGGGTTTCAGATTTCAGGATCATTGGGACCTCTTCTGGGGCAGGTGTGACCTGTACAAGAGAGACGGGTTACACTTGAACCACAGGGGGACCAATATCCTTTCAGGGAGGTTTGTTAGTGCCATTGGGGAGGCTTTAAACTAGATTTGCAGAGGGATGGGAACCAGAGTGCCAGAGCTGACAGTGTGGCTGGAGTGAAAATAAATGATGTTGAAAGTTTAAGCAAATCCGCTGATAGAAAGGTTGTGAGTGGTGGTAAAAATCTTCTGAGGTGTATATATTTCAATGCTAGGAGTATTGCGGGGAAGGCGGATGAGTTGAGGGCGTGGATTGACACGTGGAATTATGATGTTGTAGCAATTAGTGAAACTTGGCTACAGGAGGGGCAGGACTGGCAGCTTAATATTCCAGGGTTCTGATGTTTCAGATGTGATCGAGGCAGAGGAATGAAAGGTGGGAGAGTAGCATTGCTTGTTAGGGAAAATATTACAGCAGTACTCAGGCAGGACAGATTAGAGGGCTTGTCTACTGAGTCCTTATGGGTGAAGCTGGGAAACAGGAAAGGTATAGCCACATTAGTGGGATTGTATTACAGACCACCCAATAGTCAACGAGACTTGGAAGAGCAAATCTGCAGAGAGATAGCAGGCAACATAAAGTTGTGGTGGTAGGGGATTTTAATTTTCCATACATTGATTGGGACTCCCATACTGTTAGGGGTCTAGATGGTTTAGAGTTTGTAAAATGTGTTCAGGAAAGTTTTCTAAATCAATATATAGAGGGACCAACTAGAGGGGATGCAATATTGGATCTCCTGTTGGGTAAAGAATTAGGGCAAGTGACAGAAGTCTGTGTAGGGGAGCACTTTGGTTCCAGTGATCATAACACCATTAGTTTCAATTTGATCATGGACAAGGATAGATCTGGTCCTAAGGTTGAGGTTCTGAACTGTAAGAAGGCCAAATTTGAAGAAATGAGAAAGGATCTAAAAAGCGTGGATTGGGACAGGTTGTTCTCTGGCAAAGATGTGATTCGTAGGTGGGAAGCCTTCAAAGGGGAAATTTTGAGAGTGCAGAGTTTGTATGTTCCTGTCAGGATTAAAGGCAAATTGAATAGGAATAAGGAGTAAGGTTCTCAAGGGATATTGCAACTCTGATAAAGAAGAAGAGGGAGTTGTATGAAATGTGTAGGAAACAGGGGGTAAATCAGGTGCTTGAGGAGTATAAGAAGTGCAAGAAAATACTTAAGAAAGAAATCAGGAGGGCTAAAAGAAGACATTAGGTTGCTTTGGCAGTCAAAGTGATGGATAATCCAAAGAGCTTTTACAAGTATATTAAGAGCAAAAGGATTGTAAGGGATAAAATTGGTCCTCTTGAAGATCAGAGTGGTCGGCTTTGTGCGGAAATGGGGGAGATCTTAAATAGGTTTTTTGCGTCTGTATTTACTAAGGAAGCTGGCATGAAATCTATGGAATGGAGGGAATCAAGTAGTGAGACCATGGAAACTGTACAGGTTGAAAAGGAGGAGGTGCTTGCTGTCTTGAGGAAAATTAAAGTGGATAAATCCCCGGGACCTGACAGAGTGTTCCCTCGGACCTTGAAGGAGACTAGTGTTGAAATTGCGGGGGCCCTGGCAGAAATATTTAAAATGTCGCTGTCTACGGGTGAAGTGCCGGAGGATTGGAGAGTGGCTCATGTTGTTCCGTTGTTTAAAAAAGGATCGAAAAGTAATCCGGGAAATTATAGGCCAGTGAGTTTAACGTCAGTAGTAGGCAAGTTATTGGAGGGAGTACTAAGAGACAGAATCTACAAGCATTTGGATAGACAGGGGCTTATTAGGGAGAGTCAACATGGCTTTGTGCGTGGTAGGTCATGTTTGACCAATTTGTTGGAGTTTTTCGAGGAGGTTACCAGGAAAGTGGATGAAGGGAAGGCAGTGGATATTGTCTGCATGGACTTCAGTAAGGCCTTTGATAAGGTCCCGCATGGGAGGTTAGTTAGGAAAATTCAGTCGCTAGGTATACATGGAGAGGTGGTAAATTGGATTAGACATTGGCTCGATGGAAGAAGCCAGAGAGTGGTGGTAGAGAATTGCGTCTCTGAGTGGAGGCCTGTGACTAGTGGTGTGCCACAGGGATCAGTGCTGGGTCCATTGTTATTTGTCATCTATATCAATGATCTGGATGATAATGTGGTAAATTGGATCAGCAAGTTTGCTGATGATACAAAGATTGGAGGTGTAGTAGACAGTGAGGAAGGTTTTCAGAGCCTGCAGAGGGACTTGGACCAGCTGGAAAAATGGGCTGAAAAATGGCAGATGGAGTTTAATACTGACAAGTGTGAGGTATTGCACGTTGGAAGGACAAACCAACGTAGAACATACAGGGTTAATGGTAAGGCACTGAGGAGTGCAGTGGAACAGAGGGATCTGGGAATACAGATACAAAATTCCCTAAAAGTGTCGTCACAGGTAGATAGGGTCGTAAAGAGAGCTTTTGGTACATTGGCCTTTATTAATCGAAGTATTGAGTATAAGAGCTGGAATGCTATGATAAGGTTGTATAAGGCATTGGTGAGGCCGAATCTGGAGTATTGTGTTCAGTTTTGGTCACCAAATTACAGGAAGGATATAAGTAAGGTTGAAAGAGTGCAGAGAAGGTTTACAAGGATGTTGCCAGGACTTGAGAAACTCAGTTACAGAGAAAGGTTGAATAGGTTAGGACTTTATTCCCTGGAGCATAGAAGAATGAGGGGAGATTTGATAGAGGTATATAAAATTATGATGGGTATAGATAGAGTGAATGCAAGCAGGCTTTTTCCACTGAGGCAAGGGGAGAAAAAAACCAGAGGACATGGGTTAAGGGTGAGGGGGGAAAAGTTTAAAGGGAACATTAGGGGGGACTTCTTCAGACAGAGAGTGGTGGGAGTATGGAATGAGCTGCCAGACGAGGTGGTAAATGTGGGTTCTTTTGTAACATTTAAGAATAAATTGGACAGATACATGGATGGGAGGTGTATGGAGGGATATGGTCCGTGTGCAGGTCAGTGGGACTAGGCAGAAAATGGTTCGGCACAGCCAAGAAGGGCCAAAGGGCCTGTTTCTGTGCTGTAGTTTCTATGGTTCTATGGTTTCTATTGTATACCTTGAAATATCAAAACATACAGTGAAATGCATCATTGGTGTCAAAAACCAACACGGTCCGAGGATGTGATGGTGGCAGCCCAAAACTGTCGCCATGCCTTTGGCGCCAACATAGGATGCCCACAACTTACTAACCCTAACCCATTCAGGTACATCTTTGGAATGTGAGAGGAAACTGGAGCACCTGGAAGAAACCCACCTGTCCATATCCCTCCATCTTCCTTACATCCATGTACCTGTCCAACACTCACAACACGCCGGAGGAACTCAGCAGGTCGGGCAGCATTCGTGGAAATGATCAGTCAGCGTTTCGGGAGTTCCAGCGTGTTGTGAGTGTTGCTTTGACCCCAGCATCGGCAGAGTATTTTGTGTTCATGTACCTATCCGAATGTCTCTTCAAAACCTCTAACATATTTGCCTCTACCACCAGACCAGGCAGCACATTCCAGACATTCACCACTCTTTGAGTAAAAAACTTAACCCTCACATCCCACTTGAACCTACCCCACCTCAACTTGAATGCATGCCCTCTGGTATTAGATATTTCAATCTGGGACACAAATGCTCCCTATCAACTCTATCTATGCCTCTCATAGCCTTAAATCTCTATCAAATCTCCCCTCAGCCTCTGCCGCTCCAGAGGAAACGACCAAAGATTATCTGGCCACACATGATAACGCATTCCCTCTAAACTAGGCAACAACCTGGTAAACCTCTCCTGCACCCTCTCCAAAGCCTCCACTGAGGCATGCAAGCCTCCAAACCATGACAAGGTTGTAGTCCTCTTGCAGGAGTGGATAAGTAACTTGTTAGTAAATCTAGACTCCTGAAATAACTATCTGGAGATCCGAGTTCAAATCCCACAAGCACTGTGGAATTTACGTTCTGAAACTTGGAACACTTGTTTATTTGTTTATTTATTTATTTGTTTGTTGAGAGTCAACGCGGAAAAGGCCTTCTGGCTCAAAGAGCCGCATGGCCCAGCAACCCGCAATTTAACCCTCTCCTATTCACAGGACAATTTACAAAGACCAATCAACCTATGTCTGTGTTTGGACTGTGAGAGGAAACCGGAACACCTAGAGGAAACACAGGCAGTCACGGGGAGAACATACAAACTCCTTAAAGAGAGCGGTGGGAAATAAAACCAGGTTGCTGATACTGTAAAGCATTGTGCTAACCACGATGCTACCTTGTTAGCCTGAGTAACGATGATGTAATTGATGTTAAAACCCATCTGATTCACACTAGGACATTAATGCCATTCAAAGAAGGTAAATTTGCCATGCTTCCTCTGTCTGGTGTATATATGATTCCAACAGCTAGCTGTTAGGTCTTTCATTTGTACATGGCCTCCTTAAGGGCAATCAAGGATGGAGAATGAATCTTAACTTTGCAATGATATCTAGATCCTGACAAATGAATAGAAAGCAATGTCTCATGAGAGAAAAACCTTAAATGATGACAACGCCTGCACAGATACTTGAGTGTGGAAACCAAAAACCGCAGATACAGGAAATCTGAAGAAAAACATAAACTGTTGGACAAAGAAGACAGAATGTCTAACATGGGAGGAGTTTTTGATTGTATTGGCTGCTTTACTCAGGCAGCAACAGGTATAGACAGAGTTCATGGAGGAGAGTCTATTCTTCATGATGTGTTAATGTGAGGATTGATCGGGACATGCCAAATTTCATTAGCCTCCGGAGGAAATAGAGGTGCCAGTGTGATGAGTCTAACCCAACAGGAGAAAGGACGAGGAACTGAGATCAGCTATGATCTTTTTGACTTGTGGAGCAGGCTCTTGGGGATAAATAGTTATTTCTTCCTCCTATTCTTTATTTTCTTTTAATCTTAAAACCTAATATTGGTTATCAAATGACAACCAATATAAAGCTTTACTGAAAAAAACTCACCACACTCTAGCTGGCAGGGTTTCTGTATTACAATTTTCTGGCAAATCAGGGTGGACAAATCCCCAGGGTCTGACAAGGTGTTCCCTTTGACTCTGTGGGAGACAAGTGAAGAAATTGCAAGAGCCATAGCAGAGATATTTAAATCACCGTTAGCAACAGGAGAGGTGCCAGAGGATTGGAGGAGAGCTAATGTTGTTCCATTGTTTAAGAAAGGCTCTAAGAACGCATCAAGAAATTATAGATCAGCCAGCCTGACATCACATCACTATTGAGAAAGTTTTTGGAAGGCATTCCATGAGACTGGATATGTGAATATTTGGGTAGAGACGAATTAATTAGAGATAGCCAATGTGGCTTTGTGCATGGTAGGTCACGTTCAAAGGTTTAAAGGTACAATTTAATGTCAGGGAAATGAATACAATTTACATCCTGAAATGCTTTTTCTTCGCAACTATCCACCAAAACAGAGGAGTGCCCCAACGAATGAACAACAGTTAAATGTTAGAACCCCAAAGTCACCTACAGCTGCCCCCTTCCGCGCGTAAGCGGCAATGAGCAACAATCCCTCCTCCCCCCACCGGCAAAAAGAAGCAAGCATCAGCACCTCCACCAGGCACTCAAGCATGAGAAAAGCAATATCAAAGAAACAGAAGCAACACACATCAAAGTTGCTGGTGAACGCAGCAGGCCAGGCAGCATCTCTAGGAAGAGGTACAGTCCACGTTTCAGGCCGAGACCCTTCGTCAGGACTAACTGAAAGAAGAGCTAGTAAGAGATTTGAAAGTGGGAGGGGGAGGGGGAAATCCAAAATGATAGGAGAAGACAGGAGGGGGAGGGATGGAGCCAAGAGCTGGACAGGTGATTGGCAAAAGGGATATGAGAGGATCATGGGACGGGAGGCCTAGGGAGAAAGTAAAGGGGAGGGGGGGAAAAAACCAGAGGATGGGCAAGGGGAATAGGCCAAGAGCTGGACAGTTCCTACCTTCTCCTATCATTTCAGATCTCCCCCTCCCCCTCCCACTTTCAAATCTCTTACTAGCTCTTCTTTCAATTAGTCCTGACGAAGGGTCTCGGCCTGAAAAGTTGACCGTATCTCTTCCTGGAGATGCTGCCCGGCCTGCTGCGTTCACCAGCAACTTTGATGTATGTTGCTTGAATTTCCAGCATCTGCAGAATTTCTCCTGTTTGGGGTTTTAAAATCAAAGAAACAGACTTGCAGTTACCCCAAAGGCTTCACGTTTCACCCAGTATTCGACATACTGCAGGTTCTCTCTCTCCCTAATAAGGGAGAATGAGGTGTCTCCATTTTCCCAGTGAGCAGGGAGACATAACAAGCAACTCGCTGGTTTACGATGTTAAAAGTCCGTTACGTTGCTTTTTTCAAGCTCTGTACCTGAAGATCGTGAAGACTCCGTAACTCCAGGCACACTGCAGATATCCTGACTCCCCCGACGACACACGATCTCCTGTCATGACATCAACCCTTGATCTGCCCGTCTCCAGAGCCCCAAGATTCTAGGCTTCCAAATTCGAGCCGGACTCTTCGGCCGAGCCTTTGGCGTGCCAAACAACAGCCAGTTATGGAACCCTGAGAGCGGGTCCCATTCCCGCAAAGAACCGTAGTCAGCGTGTAACTGCAGGTCAGGGTCTTCAAAAGAACTCTAAAGGGAAAATAGAGATATTAAAGATGGAAATAGAGTTGTTTCCGAAGATGCAAGCAGAGGAGTCGCCGTGAGGTGCTATTAACCCTCTTGAGCTCCGCCCTCTAACCAATTAAGATTGCCTAACCAATCTTCTAGAGATTTTCGAGGATGTTACTAGGAAAGATGATGAAGGCATAGGGATGGATGCTGTCTCCATGGACTTCAGCAAGGCATTTGATAAGGACCCGCAGTGGTCATGAAAGTTCAGTCACTTAGCATTCAAGATGAGGTAGTAAATTGGATTAGATATTGGCTTTGTGGGAGAAGCCAGAGAGTGGTGTCAAATGGTTGCTTTTCTGACCAGAGGCCTGTGACTAGTGGAGTGCCATCGGGATTGGTGCTGGGTCTATTGTTGTTTGTCATCTATGTAACACTCAGCTATATTGGCTCATATATGTCTAGGGGAAATCCCACCCAGCACCTGCCTCAACGCTTCCCATGGAGTCGGTTGCTGTAACACTGCTGCCCGAATTAATCCCAAACATCAATTATCAGCCAGCACACCCGTACGTTTTACCAAGTACACTTTATAGATATTACTAAGTCTATGAAATTAATATAAATTCGATACAGAAAAAGAAGTAATGGAAAAAAAAGAGGCGCCAGACTTATCGAAGTCCAAGTTCTTCGCGTGCAACCGTTGGAGCTCATCAATTCCTGACGACCACCCGGATCCTGTCGACTCACGGCTCGGGGCCACCCGGAGTGATCGACCGGAGCCTTTCTGCACGTCCACCGTCCTCCCCGTCTCTCCACCGACTCCCCGCCAAAACCCCGTTCCCAGTGATATGAGACAGCATTATCATCCGAAAACAAAGCGATAACATGAATACCCATTGGTTAATAGCACCCTGCTGTCTGTACTAACCCAAGCAAATGCCTAGCTAGAGACTCTCTCAGCATTTAACATAACATAGAAGCATTCCCCAGTATAGCATAACAAAGAAGCCGTTTTAAATTTAACATACAAAAAAAAAGACCCCGTACATCTATATCAACAATCTGGGTGATAATGTAGTTAACTGGATCAACAAATTTGTGGACAACACCAAGATTGGGGGGTTGTAATGGACAGTGCAAAAGGCTTGCAGAGGGATCTGCATTAGCTGGGAAAATGGGCTGAAAAATGGCAGATGGAATTTAATGCAGACAAGTGCAAGATGTTGCACTTTGGGAGGACCCACCAAGGTAGATCTTACACAATGGTCATTCGGGCACTGAGGAATGAGGTAGAACAAACAAGTCTGGGAATACAGGTACATAATTAGATAGGGTCATAAAGAAAGCTTCTGGTACATTAATAGGCATCCATTAGTCTCGCGAGAGCATAGGTTTGTGCTTTGGAAGGTTTCCAGGGTGCAGGCCTGGGCAAGGTTGTATGGAAGTCCGGCAGTTGGCCATGCTGCAAGTCTCCCCTCTCCACACCACTGATGTTGTCCAAGGGAAGGGCACTAGGGCCGATACAGCTGGCACCGGTGTCGTCGCAGAGCAATGTGTGGTTAAGTGCCTTGCTCAAGGACACAACATGCTGCCTCAGCTGAGAGCTCGAACTCGCGACCTTCAGATCACTAGACCGATGCCTTAATCACTTGGCCACGCGCCAACACCTTCTGACACATTGGCCTTCATAGATCAGAACATTGAGTACAGGAGTTGGGATGTTATGTTGAAGTGGTAAAAGACATTGGTGAGGCCTAATTTGGAGTATTGTGTGCAATTTTGGTTAACCACCTTCAGAAAAGATTTAAATAAATTTGAAAGAGTACAGAGAAAATTTACAGGGATGATGCCGAGACTGAGGGACCTGAGTGACAAGGAAAGATTGGATAAGATAGAACTTTATTCCCTAGAACATAGAAAATTGAAGGGAGATTTAACAGTGTTATGAGGGGTATAGATAGTGTAAATGCAAGGACTGAGTTTGGGTGGGACTACAACTAAAGGTGATGGGTTAAGGGTGAAAGGTGAAATGTTTAAGGGGAACAGGAGGGGAAACTCCTTCATTCAGAGAGTGGTGAGAGTGTGGTATGAGCTGCCAGCACAAGTGGTGGATGCGATTTCAATTTCAACATTCAAAAAATGTTTGGATAGGTATATGGATAGGAGGGGTATGGAGGGCCATGGTCCGGGTGCAGGTCAATGGGGCTAAGCAGTTTGAATGGTTCAGCATAGACTGGATGGGCTGAAGGATCATTTTCCATGCTGTAGTTTCCTATGACTCTGACCATGGTGTTGTTTGCAATTAACCGAATTGCTTCACACATCAGCTGCTGTGAACACATTTATCATTCTTTAAGTACCTGCTTACGCACCTTAACCACTGTTAGTCTGGGCAGTCTTCCATGCTGCTTTAGTGTTGCTTGGGGTTTTTACACCTCCCCAGCGATGGTTTGAAAGCCTGCATTCAATGTGGAGATCAAGCATCTGTCGAGGTTTTAATTCTATAATGACAGCAAATCTTCTGTTTATTCCTGGCCTAGTGTCAGAATGGCTGAGGGATGAGGTAATCATGTGAACCCCCTTCCCCACCTACCTCCCTGACATGCTTCGTTGACACACACCTCACTGACTAAACTTCTGTCACAATATTGCTGCTGGGTGTTTTCTTACGATGAGAAGGAGTTTATACTTCTGCCATGACAGGTTCTGATTTATTTTTGTTTACACACTTGAATTGCTCACAGCCTTGAATGGGAGAGAAATTGGAGCGTTTTTTATATCAGCCACCCAGTATTGCTACTCTAGCAGAGGTATTGTATTCAGATTTAAATTTATTTATCACATTTACAACAGAAACAGGGTGAGATACATTGTTTGTGTTAGCGCCCGAGGATGTGTTGGGGGCAGCCTGTAAGTGGGGCCACACAATCCAATGCCCACAATGCTCAGCAGACAACGCAGAACACAATGAGCAACAAAACAACAGCAGCAAAACAACCTACCACCCACTCACTCTAACCCCAGGACTGGCCGTATTCTTTAGTCTCCAGACCCCAGTGGACTTGGACTCTCTGGCATTGGGCTTTCGACTACCCCAGCAGACTCACGGGGATTCCCAGCCTCGGGACTCTGGCCAGAGGGCCTCAGCTTCCGGATATCTGATTTGACCCTTGGGCCTCAATCCTCTTTATGATATTTTCAATACAAATCCAAAATGACCTGGGTTTGTAATTCAAATATCTGCATGGTTCGTCCAGGTTAATAACACAATACGACCTTACCCTCATCGTACACAACTTGAATTATTCATAGAGTCATAGAAAAGTACAGCACAGAAACAGGACTTCTGTTCCATCTAGTCCATGCTGAACCATTTAAGCTGCCTACTCCCATTAACCTGCACTAGGACTATTGTCCTCCATATCCTAACCATCCAAACATCGCTTAAACATTGAAATCCAGCTTGCATTCACCACTTGTGCTGGCAGCTTGTTCCACACTCTCACTACCCTCTGAGTGAAGAAGTTTCCCTTCATGTGCCCTTAAACCTTTCACCTTTCACCCTTAACCCATGACCTTCAGTTGTAATCCCACCCAACCTCAGTGGAAAAAGCCTGCTTGAATTTATCCTATCTATACCTCTCATAATTTTGTATACCTCTATCAAATATTCCCTCATACTTCTAAATTCTAAGGAATAAAGTCACAACCTGTTCAATCTTTCCTTATAACTCACGCCTTCCAGATCCAACAACATCCATGTAAATTTTCTCCATAATAGTAGTTTCTAACTAACTAGTAGTTTTCTTGTAAATTTTCACCTCAGTACACTACTAGCTCAATGCATTGAATTGATCTGTATGAATGGTATTCATGACTAATTTTTCACTGTATTTCAGTAAATGTGACAATAATAACCCAAATTAACCACTTTAGTTGTCGTACTCAAGCATAAATGCCTCACTATTTCAGAGTGTCTGGATTGGTAACTGACCAACACAGTGCACAACTCATAGATCCTACAGCAACACACAAAAAGGGGGCAACACGGTCGAGTAATGGGTAGGGTAATGTTTTCCAGTGCCAGCAATCACAACTGGGATTCAGTTACCACCACTGTTTGTAAGGAGTTTGTATGTTCTCCCTGTGACCCAGTGGGATTCTTTCCACAATTCAAAGGTGTACAGTTAGTATTATATTTTGTAACTCTGAAACATTAAACTAATTCAACAGAAGACACGAGACTTCAGAATCAGGTTCAATATCACAAACATATGTCGTGAAATATGTTAACTTTGCGGCAGTGGTACAATGCAATTCATAATAATAGAGATTGAAAAGAAAAGAACTGTGAATTACATAGAAACAGAGAAAACCTACAGCACAATGCAGGCCCTTCCGCCCACAATGCTGTGCCAAACATGTCCTTACTTAAGAAGTTACCTCTGGTTACCCACAGCCCTCTATTTTTCTAAGCTCCATGTACCTATCCAGGAGTCTCTTAAAAGATCCTATTGTATCCGCCTCCACCACCGTTGCCAGCAGCCCATTCCACACACTCACCACTCTCTGCGTAAAAAAAATTACCCCTGACATCTCCTCTGTACCTACTTCAAAGCACCTTAAAAATGTATCCTCTCATCTTAGTCATTTCAGCCCTGGGAAAAAGCCTCTGACTATCCACATGATCAATGCCTCTCATCATCTTTTACACCTCTATCAGGTCACCTCTCATCCTCCATCGATCCAAGGAGAAAAGGCCGAGTTCACTCAACCTATTCTCATAAGGCATGCTCCCCAATCCAGGCAACATCTTCGTAAATCTCCTCTACACCCTTTTGTATAGTTTCCACATGCTTCCTGTAGTGAGGTGACCAGAATTGAGCACAGTACTCCAAGTGCGGTCTGATCAGGGCCCGATATAGCTGCAACATTATCTCTCAGCTCTTAAACTCAATCCCACAGTTGATGAAGGCCAATGCTCTGTGTGCCTTCTTAACCACAGAGTCAACCTGTGCTTTGAGTGTCCTATATAACAGTAGTGTGTGTATATATATATATATATATATATATATATATATATATATATATAATAGTTGAATTAAATAACTAATGCAAAAATAGAAATTAAAGTATATGTATATATATACCCCATAACAAATTATTTAGACTGTAGATAATAGACAATAGACAATAGGTGCAGGAGTAGGCCATTCGGCCCTTCGAACCAGCACCGCCATTCACTGTGATCATGGCTGATCATCCACAATCAGTATCCAGTTCCTGCCTTATCCCATTATTTAAAAGAACAAGAATGCTTAATTAAACAATATATGTGTAGATTACTCTAATCTTACTGAAATATTAAATACCCTGCAGTTAGGATGAGTGATTTGTGGGAACACTTTGTTGGCTCTGGAAGCATGGTGACACTGCGGGCTGCCCCCAGCACATGTTCGTACTGTGTTGATTGTTTACACGATATGTTTCAATGTACACGTGATAAATAAAGCTAATCATCTTATTATTATTTCATCTTCTTCCTTCGATATGATAGGGGCACTCAGACGTCTCTCAGAGAGAATCATGAATGTGCAGAGGATGGAGATACACGGCTCATGAGCAGGCAGAAGAGACTTTGTTTGATTCAGCATCATGTTCTGCACAATCATTGCGGTGCCAGGGGCCTGTTCCTGTGCTGTACTCTTCGATGTTCTGTGTTCCACGTTTACTCTGGTGAAGGCATCAGGAACAGTAAAGGTAACTCGTTAATTCCCGGGATGGCGGGACTGTCATATGTCGAAAGATTGGAGGGACTGGGCTCGTATACTCTGGAATTTAGAAGGATGAGAGGGGATCTTATTGGAACATATAAGATTATTAAGGGATTCGACACGCTGGAGGCAGGAAGCTTGTTCCCGCTGATGGGTGAGTCCAGAACTAGAGGCAACAGTTTAAGAATAAGGGATAGGCCATATAGAACGGAGTTGAGGAAAATCTTTTTCACCCAGAGGGTGGTGGATATATGGAATTCTCTGCCCCAGAAGGCTGTGGAGGCCAAGTCTCTGGATGCTTTCAAGAAAGAGATGGATAGAGCTCTTAAAGATTGCGGAATCAAAGGTTATGGGGATAAGGCAGGAACTGGATACTGAGTGTGGATGATCAGCCATGATCACAGTGAATGGCGGTACTGGTTCGAAGGGCCGAATGGCCTGCTCCTGCACCTATTGTCTGTTGTTGCTGCTGTTGCCATACAGCATTTTCCAGCCTGAGCTCTGAAACGTCCACCAGCCCTCACCACCGGATCCCACACCATCAGGTTCAGGAACAGTTATTCCCCTACAACCATCAGGATGCTGAAACAGTCTGGATAACCTTACTCACCACAACACGGAACTGATTCCACAACTTACAAATTCACCTTCGATGATTCTACAACTCATTTTCTCAGTATTATTTATTACTTAATAATTTGTTACTTTTTGGGGTTTTTTTGTATTTAAAGTTTGTCTTCTTTTACACAGGCTGTTTGTCAGTCTTTGTTTATATAAAGTTTTCATAAATTCTATTAACCATATAACCATATAACAATTACATCACGGAAACAAGCCTTCTTGGCCCTTCTAGTCCATGCTGAACTCTTACTCTCACCTAGTCCCACCGACCTGCACTCAGCCCATAACCCTCCATTCTTTTCCTGTCCATATAGCTGTCCAGTTTAACTTTAAACAACAACATCGAACCTGCCTCAACCACTTCTGCTGGAAGCTCGTTCCACGCAATCACCACTCTCACGTTACCCCTAAACTTTTGCCCTTTAACTCTCAACTCCTGTCCTCTTGTTTGAATCTCCCCCATTCTCAATGGAAAAAGCCTATCCACATCAACTCTATCTATTCCCCTCATAATTTTAAATACCTCTATCAAGTCCCCCCTCAACCTTCTACGCTCCAAAGAATAAAGACCCAACTTGTTCAACTTATTTTATTTCTTTATTTTCCTGTAAATGTCTGCAAGAAAATGGATCTCAAGAAGTATGCAGTAATATAAGCATTCTTTGATTAATAAATTTATTTTGAACTTTGACTTTCACTTTGACAACTTTAATTCTAACATCAATCCCTTCACATTTTCCAGTGTTTGTGCTTTCATTTCCTTCGTCAGTTTGCAATGCTTGGAACTGAATTTTCAAAATAACCTAGGCAGTTGGTATCAGCTTTCACAGTTCAGTTGACTTGTCACATTAATCCTGGTAAGCATCTTACCCATGCTGTTTCTAACTCTTTGCCAGCTTGTTCTCTTTTGAAGCCACAAAGCCCAGAAGTGCGCCTAGCTTTCAGAAAATGGTATTGAGGCCCTCCGTTGGTCAGGGTTTACCATGGATGTTGCGGCCTAACTGTCTACATGATACGTTACCCCAAAGCAACTGGTTTTAAGGCGCTTTTGGCCCTTTCCTGTCAGTAGAAACAGTCCCACTGGGCTTAGTAGCTAACCACACGAGAAGGCCAGGAACTGGACTAGGTTGTCAGAGGATATTTGAGATGGACGTCATTGGGAGCATCTAATGTGGGCGCTTATCCCCGTTACTTCCCCCAGCTACTGTATGACAAGCTTAAGGATTCGAACATGGTATAAGCCAGCCTCCTAAGCTGCCTGCTGTTTCTGATTGTACTCTCTATGAGTGATGTACGGTACCGCGCATAGTCTCTGTTTCCTCCCCACTGCACTCCAGCCAGCTGCCATTGCCTTATCTGGGGAGTGATAGAGAAAGTACACTTAGTGGCCACTTTATCAGGTACACCTGTACCCTGATCGTTAATGCAAATATCTAATCAGCCTATCAAGTGGCAGCAACTCAATGTATAAAAGCATGCAGACGTGGTCAAGAGGTTCAGTTGCTGCTCAAATTGAGGAAGACATGTGACCTCAGTGACTTTGACCATGGAATGATTGTTGGGGCCAGGTGGAGTGGCTTAAAGATCTCAGAAACTGCTGATCTTCACGCACAACAGTCTCTAGAGCGAAAAGCAAAAAATATCATCTAGTGAGCGGCAGTTCTGTGGGTAAAAATGCCTTTTAATAGCAGGTCAGAGGAGAATGGACAGACTGGTTCAAGCAGACAGGAAGGTGTCAGTAACTCAAATAACTGTGTACTAAAACAGTGGTGTGCAGAAGAGCATCTCTGAACTTACAACACATCGAACTTTGAAGTGGACGGGCTACAGCAACAGAAGTCCGTGAACATACACTCGGTAGCTACTTTATTAGGTACGGGAGGTATCTAATAAAGTGGATGCTGAGTGTGCACCCTCCCAGATAGTTATCATAAAAATCCTAGCTGAATCCTTCCAACGTATCCACATGTGCAAATTGCCCGGCAAGTGAAAATGGACAATTGTCTGGGATGGGAAACCAAGACAAGTTTTACATCCGCTTACTTAATTACTGCCCATTATGTTGCTGATGTTGAGAGTAGCAATGAAGATCCTCCATCTCTGTCTGTCCCCTTGTATTGGTGATGTTCAGGACTTCCTTCACTGAGCCGGTATCTTCCTCACTGTTTCCACTGCTGTCAGCCATGCATGTCCTGGGTGGGAGATGCAGGAATACCATTGCATGCAGAGGTAGAAGGATTCTCCATTGCTGTTTCTGTAACAGTTTTGTTTGACCCATCAGGGGATGCTAGCCCTGATCTGACCCCGCCGAACATGGAGGACTGGTGAACCACTATTAGCCTGGCCTCTACCCTTCTATCTGTTTGGCATGGGTGACCCTACCAAGAGCCAAAGCATACAGCCCTGACTCCAGCCTGCATAGCTCTCCGAGTCATTGAGGCACACAAGTCTCCAAACCACAACAAGGTTGTGGTCTTCTTGGAGGCTTACATCCTCAATTCGCAGGAACACCGACACAGTTGTCACATTTCAGTCAGTGCTTCTAATGCCTGTGGAACTATGTTGAGTCTTTTCAGAAATAAAACCAATCCATTTCTGCTGGAGACCAGCAGTATCACCACAGAAAAGGCTGGTGAATCCACAGGAATGTAATAAGGAATAACACTAACAAACACACACAAAAGTGCGTCAGGGTAATGTAGTGGTTAGTGAGATGTTATTACAGACCAGGATGTTGGAGATCAGAGTTCAATTCTGACACCTTCTGTAAGGAGTTTGTACGTTCTCCCCGTGATCACGTGGGTTTCCTCCCACGGTCCAAAGATGTACCGGTTGGTAGGTTAATTGGTCACTGTAAATTGTCCTGTGATTAGGCTTGTGTTAAGTTGCTGGACTGCTGGGCGGGGCAGCTCATTGGGCCTGAAGGGCCTGTTCCATGCTGAATCTCTAAATAAATAAAATATAACAAAATGCTGGAGGAACTCAGCAGGTCAGGCAGCATCTACGGAGGACTGAATAGTCGACTCAGGCTGTGACCCTTCACCGGGACTGGACAGGAAGCGGGAAGGAGCCGGAATATGAAAGTTCAGGGAGAGGAAAGAGTATAAGCTGACAAGTTGTGTTTCTGTTGTGTCTAACTCTAATTGTTTCCAACCTGGTGGCATGATCATCAATTTCTCTAATCTCTGATAATTTCTCCCCCCTCTCCACTTCTCTCTTTTGTAATTCTCCATTCTGGTTCCCTTTTCACACCCTTCTCTTCTCCTCACCCACCCATCACCTCCCTCTGGTGCCCTTCCTCCTTCCCTTTCTTCCATGGTTGCTGTCCTCTCCAGTTAGATTCCTTCTTCAGCTCTTTACCTTTTCCACTATCCCCTCCCAGCTCTTCACTTCATCCTCCCTTCCCTCACCTGGTTTCAATGATCACCAACCAGCTTGTCCTGCGTTACTCTGCAAAGCATGATGGGAATGCTAGGCTGGTGCCAAGTGTTTGTGGACTGCCTCCAGCACGTCAGCCATTCAAAACATTCTAATTACATTTATTATCAAAGTGTGTATACAGTATACAACCCTGAGGTTCGTCTTCCCACAGACAGCCACCAAACAAAGAAACCCATTCAAAGCTAACATCAAACACCCAACACACAAAAATATTGCGCAAACTGCACAAAAAAATACAAAATGTGACAGGGTCATTGAAGCAGACTAGGAATGTTCATTTCAGTTCATTTCAGCTTGAATTATGATTATTATGATTATGAAGACATGCAGTCCCCTTTTATTGTCATTTAGTAATGCATGCATTAGGAAATGTTACATTATTTCCTCTGGTGTGACATCACAAAACACAGGACAAACCAAGACTGAAAAAACTAACAAAACCACATAATTATAACATATAATTACGAACAGTGTAACAATACCATAACTTGGTGAAGAAGTTTGTGAGCACAGTAAAGTTCAAAGTTTCTCAAATGTCCCACATCTCACGCAGACGGGAGAAGGAAGAAAAACTCTCCCTGCCATGCTGACCACAATCCGACTCTGAGTCATCCGAAAACTTCGAGCTCTGATCAGCTCTCCGACACCGAGTACGAGCGCCATCTCTGTCCAACCGATTCGACCTCAACCTCTGTCACCAACAGCAGGCAAGGCCGGGGATTTTGAGGCCTACCCTCAGAAAGATTCCCGACCACATAGTAATGACAGCAGCGGACGGGCGTTTCAGAAATTTCTCCAGATGTTCCTCTGTGCTTTCACATCCATTCTCCATCAAATCAGAATTGTCCACGGCCCCTATTTAACAGATACGACATCATTTTTCAACAGAGAGCTGCACACACGCAGGTGTGCTGCCATCTTCTCCTCCCATCCGTGTGTTGACTGCAGGCCACAGAGGCAGTCTGCCTCATTCAAAATTGCACAAAATTGCAACGAGAAAAGGAGTAACCAGAAAGCAGAAACACATCATAACATGAACTGTAGAGTCCAACCGCATCAATTAAACCTTGCCCAATACCCAAGACTCCGGCACCATCCTCCAGCAACATCGAGTGAGAGGAGCGAGAGACCGGTCAAGCACAGGCACCTTCTTCCCGGAGCAGCAAGCAACTCCTTGGGTGTGTTGGGTGCAGCATTTCACTGCACATTGCAACGCACATGTGATAAATGAATCTGAATCCGAACCTGTCTGACACTGGACTAACCAATGTGGACCAATAAGCACAATGCTGGAGGAATGACGCACGGACAAATGGAGGGCAGGTATCAGGTCGAGAGAGGTGAACAGGAGAGCCGGTGGGGAATAGTTGGATGCGGGTGAGGAAGGGTGGCAGGCTGATAGAGGAGGGGAGAGTGGAAATACTGACAGAGGGTAGGAGGTGAGAGGTGGAGGCAACAAAAGACTGTGGATGAGCGGATCTGACAGGAGAGGACAGTGGACCATGGAACCAAGTGAGAGAGGTGGGGAGGGCAGATGGGAGTAGCAGAGGAAGGATTACTAATAAATGAACATAGAACACTACAGCACAGTACAGGCCCTTCAGCCCACAATGTTGTGCCAACCCTTTAACCTACTCCAAGATCAATCAAACCCTTCCTTCCTACATGGCCTCCATTTTTCTATCATCCATCTACAAGTTTCATAAATGCCCCTAATGATTCTGACTCTATCACCACCCCTGGTAGTGCATTCCATGCACTCATCAGTCTCTGTGTACAAAATTTATCTCTGACATCCCCCCTTATACTTCCTTACAATCACCTTAAGGTTATGCCCCCCGCCCCCCCCCAGTTTTGGCCATTTCCGTACTGGGAATATGTCCCTGTCTATCCACGCAATCTATCCCTCTTATTACCTTGTACAGCTCTTTCGTGTCACCCCTATCCCCCTCCGCCCCAGAGAGAAAAGCCTCAGCTTGTTCAACCTTTCATCATAAGACATGCATAACTGCTTCCTTAATTTAGAGGTAATTCAGGGAAGAATCTCTCAATAATATCCACAACTAAGGATCAAACAGAGAAACAAAAACATGGAGCGGGGATAAGGGCAGGGGTGAAATTATCAAACATTTCTGAACACACAACAGCTTTGAAGTATAAGAGATCTTTTTGTCACTACTGATGTGAAGGAACTTTCTGATGGAAGGAACAGAAAGTGCTTGTATTACTTTAGTGTTATTACCCAGTTTTGATGTGAATGTGGAGAACCCCACATAGAGCCGAGAACCAGCCCTTCAGCCCACAATATTGTCCTGATCCAATTAAATTAGTAATCAAATGACCAACTAAACTAATCCCTTCTCCCTACACAATGTTCTTATCCTTTCATTTCCCTCACATTCATGTGCCTATCTAAACACCTCTTGAAAGTCTCTAATGTATCTACCTCTACCACCATTCCAGGCACCCACCCCTCTTTGTGCAAAAAAACTTGCCTCTCACATCTCTTTTGAACTTACCCCTTCTTACTGTAAATGCATGCATGCATAAAAAATGAACAATTCCAGCAGGTGCAACAATATACTGTATGTCATACTGATGACGGGCAATAATTCTTACATTCAGGCTGTTATTTCTTTAAGGATCATATTACGTGACTAACTGCTTACAGTTGGAACAATGTTTAGAGAAAGTCCCAGAAAGAAAGCCTTTAATAAAATGGGCACCTTGCCTGGTGTTCCTGGTGTTTCTTTCTTCTCCCTTTTCCCATCGGCTAGAAGACACATACGCCTGAAAGCACATACCACCAAGCTCAAGGACAGCTTTGACCCTGTTGTTATAAGACCATTGAACAGTGCCGGTCCAATAAGATGGACTCTCGTCCTTACAATCTATCTCGTTATGGCCTTTTATCATAGGTTCTGCTTGCACTGCATTTCCTCTGTCACTGTAACACCTCATTCTTCGTGGAGGAGCTCGAGGCAAATAACATCTTAACATGTTAACAAGACAAAGGAGATGGTTATTGACTTCAGGAAGATTTGCATCATTGATATCTCTCTTCACATCAGTGGTACAGCAGTAGAAGCTACGAGCAGTTTCAGGTTCCTGGAAGTGCATATCTCGCACAACCTCTCATGGTCCCAGAATGCATCCTAGAGTGTCAGGAAAGCTCACCAACACCTCTACTTTCTGACAGGGCTGAAGAGAGCTGCACTACGCACATCAATACTCACGTCACTCTACAGATGGACAGCAGAGAGCATCTTTGTACTGTGATCTGCACCACAGCTGGGTGTGGAAATTGCACTGTGATGGACAGGAAGGCTCTACAACAGGTAGTCAAAACTGTCCAATGCATCAGTAGCGCCAACCTACCTGCCATCAAGGACGTATACACAGAAAGGTGCTGGAAAAAGGATCCCACCCACCCTGTTAACGGACTGTTTGCCCCACTCCCATCGGCATCAGGGAAGAGGCTATGAAGCATCCACACCAGGACCAACAGACCCAAAAATATTTATTTCTCTCAAGCTACCAGGCTGATCAACACTTCCACCACCAAGCAACAGGTGATCAACATGGTAGACTTTCAACTTCCTTAGGAGTTCGCGAAGATTCGGCATGTCATCTAAAATTTTGACAAACTTCTCTAGATGTGTGCTGGAGAGTATATTGACTGGTTGCAATAAGACCTGGTATGGAAATATCAATATTCTTGGACAGCAAATCCTACAAAAAGTAGTGGACATGGCCCAGTATGTCAGGGGTAATGCCCTCTTCAGTACTGAGCTCTCTTTGGCTGTGTCCTGAATCCTGGCTCGCTGCTGAGACCATGTGTATTGGGCCATGCATGGAAGGAGGTACAGGAGCATCTGGACCCACACCCCCAGGTTCAGGATCTGTTATTACCCCTCAGCTACAGGTTCTTGAACAGAGCAGATAACTTTGCTCACAGAAATGTTCCCACAACCTATGTACTCACTTTCAAGGACTCTTCATCTCGTTCTTGATATTTATTCATTAATTATTTATCATTGAATTTTATTTTGTGTTTGTAGTTTGTTGTTTTTTGCATAATGGTTGTTTGTCTGTCCTGTTGTAAGCAGTTTTTAATAGATTCTGTTGTGTTTCTTAGGTTTACTGTGTATGCTCACAAGGAAGCAAATCTCAGGGTTGTATATGGTGACATCCATGTGCTTTTATAATAAATTCACTCTGAACTTTGAACTTTAACCCACCCTATCACACTTCTAACTACCACTACTTTATCATTTATTGTCTGTCACCTTATGTAAAGGTACTCATGTGTAATGAAATGATTTGTATAAATAGTATGTACAACAAAATTTCATTTTCCTGTACATGGTATGTGTAACAATAATAAACCAATTTCAAAGTTCAAATTTCAAATTATATTTATTATCAGAGTATACAACCTTGAGATTCGTCTCCTTCCAAAAATAGAAACCCGATAGAATGCATTAAAAAAAAACCAAACAACCAACATACGAAAAAAAAAGAACAAATGACATCCCACCCTGCAAAAACTCATTTCAGGGAGGAGGCACCCCTGCCCCCCCGCAACCCCATATCCACCCCCCAGTCGACCTCCAAGGGTGTATGTAATACCTTGCTTAGTGATTGTGTCTAATCTGTAAACCAAGTTGGGTATATGCAGAAAATGTGACATTAAAATATGTACTTATATTATGTTATATTATCATGGAGTCATTTTTTTTTATTCTATTACAACTTTAAGCAAGTCTACAGGGAGTTTTGCCTCATCACGTAGGACATCAATAGAGTGGCTCCTTAGCAGCGAGCCAGCTAGTTTAAATAACGTTAGCTATGCTAATGAACGAATGATGACTGTTAAACTCACCTCAACATGTCTTTTACATTTTAACCCACCATGGGCAATAGAAAAGTCACTGTTGCAAACAGTGCAGCGAGCAACACTGTCATTATTTTTGAGGTCGACTGTAAAGCCCGCCCACAGAGAAAACTGATAGGTCTACTTAGCACAAAGAGAGAACAATCAGGATGCTCCCTCTCGCCCTCGCTCTCCCTCTCCCTCTGAAAAAAATCGATTTCCGGGATATTGTATATAATTTGCGGGCGTCAGGATGCTGCCATCAATATGTGGGAGACTCCTGGAACTTCCGGGAGAGGTGGGATGTCTGCAAACAAGGAAGTGGGTTCACCGCCATGAAGCCAGTCATTACTGCAGCCGGTCCAGGAGACTGTTAGTTGCAGGCCAAAGCCTCAGTCCAGTGTGGGAATGAGTAAAGCTCATCAAGCAGGCCAGCTGAGTGCCCCTCACCTCAGGCCCCAACACCCTAAGCTTTTTAATCTGGCCTGGCGCTTAAATCCGACAAACATCGGCTTGTTCCTTGCTCTCAGACCCGGGCCGTGCTGCTTCAATAAGCTCTCTGGCTCGGGCCCCAAGAACACAAATTTATGTATATTTGAGTGAGCACACTGCAAATGGATTTCGTGGGTAGTTTTGCATCAGTGACTGCAAATAACACAGTGGCAATGGGAAGATACAGACTAAGTTGAGCCATCCCATTCTCATCACCAGTATGGTACATAATCAATTACAGTAGTTCAATTTATGGCCTGGACACGAATGAAAAGAACAAGTTGGTGCAAATAATTAATATTATAAGGTTAATCTCACAATTGTTGGCAGGGTTAACAATCAGAATCAGAATCAGGTTTATGATCACTGACATATGTTGCAAAATTTGTCATTTAGCGGCAGCAGTAGAATGCAAGACAAAAAAATTATCTTGTTACAAGGAGCTTAAAAAAAAATTAGTGCTAAAAGAGAGCAAATACTGAAATAGTGTTCCTGAGTTGATGAACTATTCACTATTCAGAAATCTGATGACAGAGGGGAAGAAGTTGTTCCTAAAATGTTGTACTGTGTAAAAGTCTTAGGCACCCTAGATTTTTTACATGGTTTCAGATGGTATAGCCTCCACAGAGCCTTGATATCACCATCATCAAAGATGGCTGGGATTACCTGGAGAGAGAGAAGCAAGCAAGACAGCCAAAGTCTGCAGAAGACCTGTGGCAAGATGCTTGGAACAATCTACCAGCCGATTTCCTTATAAAACTGCGCGACAGTGTACCTAAAAGAATTGATGCAGTTTTAAAGGCACAGGGTGGTCACACCAAATAATGATTTGATAGAGTTATCTACTGTTTACTTTGTAGTAATGTTTTTGATATTTAGAAAGTTTTCATTGCATTATTTTTGAAAGCAGCTTCGCTTTACAGAATGTTTTTATATTTGCCTAAGACTTTTACACGGTATTATACTCCTGTACCTAGTGTCTCTTTAACTACATTTAATCAGTCTATATTTATAAGCTAATCTCATGTAGATACAGCCACACTCAAATAGTTATTTGTAAGGTTATAAGATTGCTTTTATATTGATATTTATTGTGTTTTTTAAACTGAGTTCTTTATGCTTTTTGTGCTTTTTTATGCTGCATCATATCCGAAGTAACAATCATTTCATTCTCCTTTACACTCATGTTCTGAATAATGACAATAAATAATCTTGAATCTTGAATTATAGATTTGTTCTGAAAAGACTAAGTTTGTAACTTAGGTGCATTGCAGACTGCAAGCTGAGAGATAAATTCTTATATCTTCTTATATCGTTCACCTCTTGACTAAATTTCTCAATCTCATTTTGAATGAGCATGCAGGATAGACACAGCGCTAGAAAAGACCTCGAACAATGCAAAGGGATTTTGACCAGCACAGCAAGATTCAAGATTGTGCATTGTCATGCTTCAGTACACAAGTGTAAAGGAGAATGAAATGATTGTTACTTCTGGTCCAATGCTGCATATAAAACATAATAAGTATAAAGAACACAATAAAACAATAAATATAAATACATAAAATTAGCTTATATTCAGTATTGTGCAAAAGTCTTAGGCACAAATATATATATACATATGGGCATGGTGAGCAAAGGTGAGCATTAATTGACGATATCCATGTGAATTCGCTTATGCTTGTAGGCGGATCTAGAATATCGGTAATTTGACATGTTTTACATGTGGATGCTTTAGATTTCCACGAGTGAAGAAATCGATGCTGGGGAGCGTGGCTTATACAAAGTTCCTCACTATCCAAGTAGGTCAGTCTTCCTGTAATTTAACTACCAGGCAATATCTTGTAAAAGTTGTGCCAAAGTGTACCTTTTGTCTTGCTTTATTGTATCAGGACTGATTGTGAATGTAACCGCGTAACGTGAATGTTTAGTCTCTGTTCGGAAGTTCAGCACGTGTGTGAACGTCTTAGATTAGATGTATTCGCTTACATTTTTCGCTGTTATGTATAAAATGCAGGGTGGGTGGGATTCTCATGTTGTTTGTATTGTGTTCCTTCAGGATTGCCACTACTGTATTTGTACCGTATTAGTTCTGGTATTTTTTATACTGCTTACGCAATTCTGTCCATACACGAGGGTGTGGATCGAAAGTTAAACTGAGATTTTAACGGCAAGAACTGGTTGTAAATTCATTCGTTTTGTTTCGCGACCCTCTTCTGGCACTTAAACATTTAAAACAGATAAAGGAATTAAAACCTGAAAAAGTATTTGTTGTCCTGAGTGTGTTCTTTTCCCCAGGCTACTATAGATATATATATATATATATATAGAGAGAGAGAGAGAGAGAGAGAGAGAGAGAGAGAGAGAGAGAGGAAGAGAGAGATGGGATGCCTAAGACTTTTGCACAGTATTGTATTTGTTAAAGTGGAGAGTGAACTTGTAATTCCATCAGGAGCAAAGGATATTGGGAATGGCAAGGGTAGAGCACCTCCGGGTGCGTGGGACAGGTGGCAGAGAAGGAGGGCTGGGGCAGGGGTGGTGGTACAGAGACACCCAGACCTGAGACACCAGTCAAAGTCATTTGATTCCAAACAATTGGTTTATTGATCATTACAGAATGTCTCTCTGGTGCTTCCCACTTCCTCCCCTCTCCCTGCCCCCTTCCCACTCTCAGTCCACAGTAGAGACCTGTATCAGAATCAGGTTGATCATCACTCAATCACTCATGTGTCATGAATTTCTTTTTGAAAGTTACTACAGTGCTGTAAGAAAGTCTTAGGCACTCTAATTATTTATATATAGCCATATAACCATATAACAATTACAGCATGGAAACAGGCCATCTCAGCCCTTCTAGTCCGTGCCAAACTCTTACTCTCACCTAGACCCACCGACCTGCACTCAACCCATAGCCCTCCATTCCTTTCCTGTCTATATATCTGTCCAATTTAACTTTAAATGACAACATCGAACCTGCCTCAACCACTTCTGCTGGAAGCTCGTTCCACACAGCTACCACTCTCTGAGTAAAGAAGTTCCCCCTCATGTTACCCCTTAACTTTTGCCCTTTAACTCTCAACTCATGTCCTCTTGTTTGAATCTCCCCCACTCTCAATGGAAAAAGCCTATCCACGTCAACTCTATCTATCTCCCTCATAATTTTAATTACTTCTGTCAAGTCCCCCATCAACCTTCTATGCTCCAAAGAATAAAGACCCAACTTGTTCAACCTTTCTCTGTAACTTAGCAGATGAAACCCAGGTAACATTCTAGTAAATCTTCTCTGTACTCTCTCAATTTTGTTGACATCTTTCCTATAATTCGGTGACCAGAACTGTACACAATACTCCAAATTTGGCCTTACCAATGCCTTGTACAATTTCAACATTACATCCCAACTCCTATGCTCTGATTTATAAAGGCCAGCATACCAAAAGCTTTCTTCACCACCCTATCCACATGAGATTCCACCTTCAGGGAACTATGCACCATTATTCCTAGATCACTCTGTTCTACTGCATTCTTCAATGCCCTACCATTTACCATGTATGTCCTATTTTGATTAGTCCTACCAAAATGTAGCACCTCACATTTATCAGCATTAAACTCCATCTGTCTATATGTCTAAGACTTTTGCACAATAATGTACATAGACTGACTGTACGTACATAGACTGATTGTATGTACTTAAGAGACACCAGGGACAGGAGCATCTATACATAAGGTGACTGACAGAAAATGATAAATTAGTGGTGATGGGGTGAGTGGTGGCGTGGGTGTGCGTTAGTGGATGGTGACATTAATCAGACAGATAGCTTGGGAGAAGTAACTATCTCTGAGACTGGGTGGTCGAAACCAATTACTTCCTCCAAGCAAGTTAATGTAGAATCAAAATATGGATCAGCGGTAGGAGAATTGTTGGGAACTCCAGCGAGCGCCAGCAATGCAAATAACAATTCTAGTGGAAAAAAAACTTGGTTTCATTGCCATGTGAATTACTCAGCTCAAGCCTGTCGGCTTAGAAAGTGGTTAAGCAAGTGGGGAAGGTTGGCAAATGGAGTGTTCTGTGAGAAAATGTGAGGTTATCCGCTATGCAAGCATGAAAAAGTGAACAATTATTTCAATAAAATGAGGAAAACTGCAAAACTCAAAGGCTTAACTTCAATAGAAGGAGCAGCCCATTTACAACAGAGATACGTGGAGAGATAACCCTTTGCACACAGTTATACCACACTTACATTCTCACAGGGGATATAGAGCTGGAAGGGAGAGTGTGGCAGCATGAGGTTCAAGGCCACACAAAGCACTGGAGGAACTCAGTAAATTAGACAGAATTTGTGAAGGGAAGTAGACAGTGGATATTTCCTGATGAGGTCGTTCATCTAGACTGGAAGTAAAACAGTCGCTGTTTCAAATTGAGACCCATCATCTGTTGTCTAAATCTATGTTCTTGTGTTGCTCTTAGGAACAAGTTTTTAATTGAACGTAACATACACAAAATGCTGGAGGAACTCAGCCCATCAGGCACCATCTATGGAAAAGAGTGAACAATTGAAGCCTCTTTCCGCTCCCCCACCTTTTAAATCAGGCATCCTCCTACCACTCCCCCTTCCCCTCTGTTCTGAAGAAGGGTCTCGGTCTAAAACATTGACTGTTTACTCTTTTCCATAGCTCCTGCTGACCTGCTGAGTTCCACCTGCTTTTTGTGCATGTTGCTTTGCATTTCCAGCATTTGAAGATTTTCTCGTGTTTGTAAGTTTTTAATCAGAATCAGAATCAGGTTTAATATCACTGGCATACGTCGTGAAATTTGTTGGCTCTGCAGTAGCAGTACATGTAATAAATCATTATAGAGATAAAAAACTGAATTACAGTAAGTGTATATAAATATTAAGTAGCTAAATAAATGTGTACTGCAAAGATGGAAATAAAAAGGTAGCGAGGAAGTGTTCGTGGGTTGAATATCCATTCGGAAATCGGACAGCAGAGGGGAAGAAGCTGTTCCTATAAATGACTATAAACTCAACTTGATTACCCTCCTGAGACGTGCCTTGTGGATGACGCAAGGGCCTTGGGATATTGGGGGGTGGGGGGTGGGACTAAACTACTTGCACATCCTCTGATGTGTTTCTGAATGCTGATCCATTTGAGTTCCTCAAAGACAGGACAAGCTCATGTGGGCTTGGTTGTATCAATGACATTAAATATAAAGAGCAGGTGATTATACTGTCTCTGACTGGAGATGGTCTTTGGCACACCTCTGTCCATGCCTACATTAATACTCAGTAGAAAGCATTCAAACAAGCTGCGTCACTGCATGGTACGGAAACTGCACGGCAGCAGACAGGAAGATTCTTCAACCGGTAGTCAAAATTGCCCAATACATCACTGGTATCTGCCTTCAAGGACACATAGTATGTACAGAAAGGTGCCAGAAAATGGCTAGCAACATCATAAAGGATCCTACCCACCCTGATCATGGACTGTTTGTCCCACTCTCATCAGCGAAGAGGATATGAAGCATCCACGCCAGGACCACCGGACTCAAAAACAATTACCTTCTCTGAGCTGTAAGGCTGATAAACACCTCCACCAACTGGTCCATCCCACCACACCCCCAACCACCACTACTTTATCATTTGTCACGTTGTGTACAAAGACACTCCTGTGCTTGGCATCGCTTTATGGACATACAATCAATATATATGAACTACCTTAAGTATTTATATTTATTGTAGTTTTTTTATTATTGTGTCCTTTATCTTATTGCGTTTTTTTGTGTTGCATTGGATCTGAAGTAACGATTAATTTGTTTTCCTTCACACTTGTGTACTGGAAATGACGTTAAACATTCTTGAATCTTGTATCCTGAATAAATAACCACAGACCATCAAGAAACTCCTTTCTCAAAGTTCAAAGTTCAAACTAAATTTATTATCAAAGCACACATATGTTGCCGTGTACTACGTTGACAGTCATTTTCTTGCTGACATTCACAGAACAAAAAATTGTGATAGAATCAATGAAAAACACATAAATAACGACTGACAAGCAACCAATGTGCAAAAGAAGTAAATAAATAATGCTGGGAACATGAGTTGTCGAGTCCTTAAAAGTGAGTCCATAGTTTGTGGAATCAGTTCAGAGCTGAGGTGAGTGAAGTTATCCGCACTGGTTCAGAAAGCTGATGGTTGAAGGGTAATTATTGATCCTGAACCTGGTGGTGTGGGAGCTAAGACTCTTGTACCTCCTGCCTGATGCAGCAGCAAGAAGAGAGCGTAGCCTGGATGGTGGGGGTCCTCGATAATGGATGCTGCTTTCTTATGACAGTACTCGTTGTGCATGTGCTCGGTGGTGGGAGGACTTTTCCTGTGATGGACTCAGCTGTATCCACCATATTTACACATCCAGAGAATCACATTGCAGCTGATAAATTCAGACTTTACCTGTTATTTCCTGGATCCAGCTGCAAGGAAAGTCTGCCCTTCAAAGTTTGAAAGAGATAAGATTTAATGAGGATTTGAGGGGCATCTTTTTTTTTAAAGCAGGAGATTATATGTACTATGTGGAATGAGCTGCCGGAGAAAAGGGTTGAGGCAAGTACAATAACAATATTTAAAGACATTTGGCCAGGTGAATGGATAGGAAAGGTTCAGAAGGTTATAGACCAAATGCAGACAAACAGGAGTAGATTGAATGGACATCTTGGCTGGTGTGGTCAAGTTGGGCCAAAGGGCCCGTTTCGGTACAGTAGATGTAATTGACTCAAACACTATGTCAACAACTTCAGCCAGACAATAACACGGTTGGCATGGTAGCGTAGTGGTTGGCATGATGCTTTACAGCACCTGTAATCAGCAATGGAGGTTCAGTTCATGCCGCTTTCTATAAGGAGTTTGTACATTCTCCCCATCACCACAGGGGTTTCTTCTCTGTTATTAGAATTGCCTGTTGAGTCTCACTTGTATGACAGCAGGTGATGTTCATATGCTATATCGCTTCAGCAGAGTGTCATTATCGTGGGGCAGATAGCAGTGCACTGACTTGCTTGGGCACTTAACTCCCAGTGGAGCATAGGCCATCGATGAGCTCCTGTCTCCATTGTACTCAGAGGTCGATGGTAAGGTTGGAGTTCATCAACACATCTGCAACCTATTGCATCCACTGTACAGGAGATTGGCCTACACAGCTTCACCAGAGTCCCGTTGGCCGGCCTTACCTGTTTCCACCCCTCAGGATTGGGACGTAGGGTTAGACTCTGAGAGGCAGTTATTCACGTTGCGGTTAGCATAATGGTTTACGGTGCCAGCAGTCGGAAGATCGGGTCAGAACATGTGCCGCTGCCTGTAAGGAGTTTGTTCATTCCTTGTGGGTTTCCTCTGGGTTCCACAGTTTTCTTCTCACATTCCAAAGACATACAGATTTGTAATTGGCCACATGGGTGTAATTGGGCAGCGTAGGCTTGTTGGTTCAGAAAGGCCTGTTACCATGTTGTAATGCTCTCAATCTAAATAAAGACCCCAAAAAAACTGGTACAGACAACAAAAGTGTGCTTTTGTTAACTGCCTCTATAATGTGAAGATAACTGAGGTGTTGATAGAAGGACTGAACAACAGCAAACCTTGCTGTCAAAATAAACAGCCATCTCTAGTGTAAATATTTCTTTTGATTCGGCTTCGATAACCTGGCAGGGAAATTCAATTCGTGTTGGCGTTTATGTTCTATTTCCTTTCTAGATTTCCATAATTTTGTTCTTATTTCCGAACTGTTCACTCAAACTAGGAGATTAGCTGCAGCTTTGAAGAATTTGATTCTTATTAGGTTGATAACTGAGGACAATGTACACAAGGTAATTTAATTCTGATGCCCTTTCCTTTTGTATAAGACTAATGTGGTAATAATAATGATAGTAATGACATTTGGACAGCGTTGTTATTATAATCGCAAGAAGAGAACTACTCAACCAATTTGATCTCCTCTTCCCAGTGAATGTTAACCCATTAACAGCATCAGGGGAGTTTTGTGTGCTAGCTTCAATCCCTCCTCCAACAGCAGCAAGTCCCAGTCTACATCTGGAAGAGGATATCTTCAAAAGGCAATATCTCAAAAAGGTGGCATCCATCATTAAGGACCCTCAACATCCCTCTTCTCGTTACCACCATCAGGGAAAAGGCGCACGCTCAGCATTTCAGGAACAGCTTATTCCCCTCTGCCATCAGGTTTCTGAACATCCTTGAAGCCATGAACACTACCTCACTATTTTTGCACAGGAGATTCTGCAGATGCTGGAAATCCAGAGTAACACTCACAAAATGTGGGGAGAACTCAGCAGGACAGGAAGCATCTATGGAGAGGAATAAACTGTCGATGTTTCAGGCTGAGACCATTCTTCAGAACAGTTATTTTTCAATATATATTTCTTATTGCAACCTATTGTCTACTTTATGTATTGCACTGTACTGCTGCCACAAAACAACAAATTTCACCACATGTGTCAGTGGTAATAAATCCGATTCTGATTGTGATACTCCCCATCCAGAATGCCAGAGCCTTTTGATAATCCTTGTCACAACTGAGGAGCATAAATGAGCATTTTCCACCGGTCTGGATGGGCTCAGGCTTCAACAACACTCGATGATCCAGGACAGAGCGGTCCACTCCAGCTGTATTCCTAAAGGCTTTGCGAGCAAGAGAGGTGCTGCATTTCCGGGAATCTTCAGATGCAAAGGTTGCTGGAGCAAGGGTGGCGGTGAGAACTGGAAGAGAGTGGAGAGCAGAGGATGCAGTGGAAGAAGCTGAGGCGCGACTGTGCCATAAAGTGCTGGTGGGGGCAGTCGCTAAGGGAAGAGTTGGACTTGGAAGCCTGGAAGTCCCCCATTTTGACAAAGTACAAGGGAAAGAGTGATGAGAACTGGTCCAGAATGAAGTTCAGGGCAGCTGTGGAGGAGGAGAGGACCAGCAGAGCAGTGGCAATGAAACAGCAAGGAGCCTGGACCAAATGGGAGCAGGTAATCGAGCGAAAGATCACGTAGAACGATCTCTGGAGGTTGGATCCACACCCCATCAAGTTCCTTATCCAGGCTGTTTATGACATCCTTCCTAGCCCATCCAACCTGCACTGCTGGGGCCTTGCAGAACGACCAGCTTGCCCCCTCTGTGAGAAGACCGGTACGCTAGAGCACATTCTGAGCTGCTGCCCCAGAGCTCTTGCTGATGGCCGTTATTGTTGACGGCATGACCAGGTCCTCCGGATAATTGCTGAGACAATCGGCAGCACCCTTAACATCTGATGGAAAACAAGTCCAGTCAAGAATACCATCTGCTTTGTCAACGAAGGGGAAAGACCAACAGAACACCTGAAAGTAACCGGGTTGCTTTTCACTGCACAGGACTGGAAGCTAAAAGCAGACCTGGGAAAACAGCTGCAGTTTCCTCCCCACATCACAGAGACTACACTGCGGCCCAACATTGTGTTGTGGTCCAACTCATCGAAGCACGTTCTTCTGCTTGAGCTTACTGTGCCGTGGGAGGAACACATGGAGGAGACCTACGAGCAGAAAAGAGCCAAGTATGAAGATCTGAAGAACAACTGCCAAAGAAGAGACTGGAGAGCAAAGTGTTGGCCCATGGAGGTCAGGTGTGGTGGCTTTGCAGGACAGTCAATTTGCAAAGTATACACTGCACTTGGAATCACAGGGGAGAGAGAGCCATTTCTTATACCACAGATGCAGCAGGGAAAGCATCAAGATGGCTCTGGATAAAGAGGGCAGATCGGTGTGTTGCTGCTAGGGCACAGGCCAGGGTCTGGTCAACCCCGGTCAGGTCGCCTGGGTGAGGGTGTATGATGTTGAAAGACCCAAAACACATAACGACCCCAGGTAATATCACTGATGATGTGCTCTAGATTAGCATCATGCAGATGTTACTGTAAGAGCCTCTCCCTCACCTGCTCAACATGACTACATGTTGCACCCTGCTGCTATCTGGTATGGCAACCACTCTGCCAAGGACCACGGGAAACTGGAGAGTTGTGAATGTATCCGAAACCAAAGCACAAACCAGCAAACTCTCCATGGACTCTGTGCACACTTCCTGCTGCCTCAGTAAAGATGCCACCATAAACAAAGTGCCCGCCCAGTCCAGTTATTCTCTCTTCTCCCTTTTCCCATTGGACAGAAGTTACAAAAGCTCAAGAAGACTCATGGACTTTAGAAACTTAATAAACCTACAGCGCAATACAGGCCCTTCAGCCCACAAAGTTGTGCCGAATATGACCCTACCTTAAAAATTACTAGACTTCCCCATAGCCCTCTACTTTTCTAAGCTCTATGTACCTATCCAATAGTCTCTTAAAAGACCCTATCCGCCTCCACCACCATTGCCGGCAGCCCATTCCACGCACTCACCACTCTCTGAGTAAAAAACTTACCCCTGTCATCTCCTCTGTACCTACTCCCCAGCACCTTAAACCTGTGTCCGCTTGTGGCAACCATTTCAGCCCTGGGAAAAAGCCTCTGACTATCCACACGATCAATGCCTCTCATCATCTTATACACCTCTATCAGGTCACCTCTCATCCTCTGTTGCTCCAAGGAGAAAAGTTCACTCAATCTGTTTTCATAAGGCATGCTCCTCAATCCTGGCAACATCCTTGTAAATCTCCTCTGCATCATTTCAATGGCTTCCACATCCTTCCTGTAGTGAGACGACCAGAACTGAGCACAGTACTCCAAGTGGGGTCTGACCAGGGTCCTATATAGCTGCAAAATTACCCCTCTGCTCCTAAATTCAATTCCATGATTGATGAAGGCCAATACACCATATGTCTTCTTAACCATAGCATCAACCTGCACAGCTGCTTTGAGTGTCCTAATGGACTCGAACCCCAAGATCCCTCTAATCCTCCACACTGCCAAAAGTCTTACCATTAATACTATATTCTGCCATCATATTTGACCTACCAAAATGAACCACTTCACACTTATCTGGGTTGAACTCCATCTGCCACTTCTCAGCCCAGTTTTGCATCCTATCAATGTCCCGCTGTAACCTCTGACAGCCCTCCACACTATCCACAACACCTCCAACCTTTGTGTCATCAGCAAACTTACTAACCCATCCCTCCACTTCCTCATCCAGGTCATTTATAAAAATCACAAAAGAGGAGGTGTCCCAGAACAGATCCCTGAGGCGCTCCACTGGTGACCAGCCTCCATGCAGAATATGACCCGTCTACAACCACTCTTTGCCTTCTGTGGGCAAGCTAGTTCTGAATCCACAAAGCAATGTCCCCTTGGATCCCATGCCTCCTTATTTTCTCAATAAGCCTTGCATGGGGTACCTTATCAAATGCCTTGCTGAAGTCCATATACACGACATCTACTGCTCTTCCTTCATCAATGTGTTCAGTCACATCCTCAAAAAATTCAATCAGGCTCGTAAGGCATGACCTGCCCTTGACATTGCCATGCTGACTATTCCTAATCATATTACACCTCTCCAAATGTCCATAAATTCTGAATGGATCTCTTATACAACAGTGATGAACTTTTGATCTCTCAATCTACCTTGTTACAGCCATTGTGCTTTGCCCCCTGCACTGCACGTTCTCTGTAACTGTAACACTTTATTCAATGGTTAAATGGTTCATTTTATATGAGAGAATGTATACAGTATACAACCTGAGATTGTTACTCTTCTCAGACATCCACAAAACAGAAAACAACCAAAGAATGAATGAATGAGAGAAACGTTAGAACCCCAAAGCCCCCTCCCCCATGCACAAGCTGCAACAAAAACAGCAACCCTCCCCCTCCCTTTCCTCCCACTTGCTCCCCAGCAAAAGTACTAATACCCCCCCCACCACACACCATGCAAGCAATAGCAAAGCACCCCCCCACCAGAGACCATGATCTAGAATCCATCAAAAATCAATTGCCCATCTCAACATTTCAATATCTCAGACAGGCTCTCTCTCTCACTAATGAGGGAGAAAGCGATATTGCTCCAGCGACAAATGAGAGCAGGAGACCAGCAGCTCACTGTTTTGACGTTACAATCTGCTGCCTTGCTCCCCGACTCGAGGATCGACAGGCGCTCAGTTGAGAGAGTGAGAGAGAGAGAGACTGAGTGAGAGAGAGAGTGAGAGAATGAGAAAGTGAGAGATTGAGAGAGAGTGAGTGATAGAGAGTGAGAAATTAACGAGAGAGAGTGAGAGATTGAGGGAGAGAGAGAGAGCACACATTCAGTGTTTATTTTGTTTTGTAATAGCTTTATGTAATTATGCTGGAGTCATCTGTCTATATGATTCACAAAAACATTTCACTGTATTTCAGTGCATGTGGCAATAACAAACTAAATACCAAATAACTAACAGCTACTCATCTCGGCTATTCGAACAAGATGTTCAAACCCGTGTTCCCACCACGAACCAGGACAAGTGTGGTAGATACATGGGAACATCACATCTTGCAGGCTCTGCTCCCAGTTACAAACCACACATATTGAAGTGCCTTCATCATCACCGAGTCCAAATCTGAAACATCCGTATATAACACTGAAGATGGTAATGAGTCAGGAAAATAGCTTACACCATGTTGGTAATGGGTCACCCACCACAGAACACAGGCCTTTTTATTTATCAATACAGAATGGAGTAGGCCCTAACACCGCCCGGCAACCCCAGTAAACCCTGAGCTAACCAGAGCAATTTATTTTACTTACTTGGGCCTTTAGCTTCCAAGTGGAGCATAGGCTATATCAATGGCCTCCGATCTCCCTCGTCCTCTGATGTCAACGAAATGGTTGGAGTTCATCAGCGCCTCTGCAGTCCATCGCATCCCCTGTACCACTCAGTGCACTGTTGAATAGCTTGATCTTATTTATTTCGCAATACAACTGGGAGTAGGCCCTTCTGGCCCTTCAAGCCACGTCACCCCAAAAACCCCACAACTCCAATTAATCCTAAGCTACTCACGGCATGATTTAAAATGAGTAATTAACTTACTCCGCAGTGCTTTAGAAACCAGAGAGTCCAGAGGAAACCCATACATTGCATGGTGAGGACATGCAGAGACTTCCTGTGGGCGCCGGGGATTCCTCCGAGTGCTCCGGTTTCCTCCTACAGTCCAAAGACAAACCAGGTGGTTAGGGTAGTTGGTCATTGTAAATTGCCCTGTGATTAGGCTAGGGTTAAATAGGTGGGTTGCTGGGCTACTCAGCTCATTGGGCCGGAAGGGCCTATTCCACGCTGTATCTTACCCAATTACCCACCATTCAGAACATTTACCATACACACTGCCTGGGCAGGGTGAAAAGCATTATCAGGGACACATCTCACCCTAACCATGAACTTTTTACTCTCCTCCCATCCGGTAGGCGCTACAGGAGCCTCCGCTCCCACACCAGCAGGCTCAGGAAGAGCTTCTTCCCTGAGGCTGTGACACTGCTGAACCTCTCATCACAGCGCTAAGCAGTATTGCATCTGTATTGTACTGTCTCAGTACTTCTATATTAGTGTGCTGTAGCACTTTTTTATTCGCAGTTATTTTGTAAATAACACTATTCTTTGCATTTCTGGTCAGATGCTAAATGTATTTCATTGGCTTTGTATCTGTACTCGGCACAATGACAATAAAGTTGAATCTAATGTAATCTAAGCAGATAAAAATACTATCCATTCTACTGTACCTACCCATCCCTCACACAATCAAAGATTTATTTCCTCTGTGTCTTCCTGAAGATCCATTCCCTCGCTCGCCTTTCTAACATCCATAGGCCTGGAAATAGTGTCTTTCATTCTATCATTCAGATCAATGAATGCTGTATACTGAATAGTTGTGGTCTCACCACCGGTCTCTGTGGTATCAATCCTCTACAATGGTTCCTCCACACCAGACGGTGATACAACCAGTGAGTTTCCTCCAGGTGCTCCAGTTTCCAAAGATGTACGGGTCATTAGGTTAATTGTTCGCATGGCTGTAATTGGGCAGTGAGGACTCGTTAGACCAGAAAGGTTTTTGTTACAGTGCTGTATCTCTAGATGAATTCAAAAATGATGGCCTTATTGTCTACCCGCCCTGCACTTTCTCTATAACTGAATCAGAATCAAAATAAACATCAGTGGCACATATCATGAAACTTGTTGTTTTGCTGCAGTAGTACATTTCAATATATAATAAAAAAAACTATAAATTAAAATAAATATACATATATTAAAAAAATTAAATTAAATATGTAGTGCAAAAATGGAGTAAAAAATAGTGACACACATCAAAGTTGCTGGTGAACGCAGCAGGCCAGGCAGCATCTCTAAGAAGAGGTACAGTCGATGTTTCGAGCCCAGACCCTTCGTCAGGGTTTGTTGTCCATTCAGAAATCTGATGGCAGAGGGGAAGAAGCTGTTCCTGAACTGTTGAGTGTGTGTCTTCAGGCTTCTGTACATCCTTCTTGACCTAAACTGTAACACCTTATTCTGCACTCTGTTATTCTACCTCAGTACACCGTTGTAATAAATTGATCTGCAAGACAAGGTTGTCAATTTATCTCGATACATGTGACTATAATACACCAATTTACCAAACACAGTTCACATCGTCCTTCAGTTCCTTGTTGATGAGTTGAACATCGCAACCAAATATTTTGTTGTCATTCGTGTTGCCTCAGACTCAGGCAGAGGTTGGGGCTTGCTCACGAGTTGAGTCTGAAATATTCCTCACTGTTGCCTTGCAGTCAATTCCAGGATCAATTACACTGTGGTTGAGAATCTTCATTTTCAAATGATAAACAGCTGAACAAAGCCTGGATTGTTCAAATCAGAAGCATTTGAAAATGATCATATTCTGTCAACTTTACATGAATCAACAAGTAATTTATCTGAACACCTTTCACAAGAAAAATGTACTTAAGTAAATGTGTAGCTATTAAATAAGTAGTTAGTTATTGTTTAATTTGCACCTTTAATTTATTGCTTCCTTATGACATTGAAGGTAGTCATTGAGTCCATCAAGTTTATGCTAGTACCGGTTGTTCCATTCCCCCACTTATTGCCTCTAAATTTCTGGCTCCTCTGCCACTTGTCTGCACACTTGGCAGTCAATGAATCAACCACCATATTTAGTTATTTATTTATTGAGCTACAGCGTCAAATAGACCCTTCCCACCCTTCGAGTCACATTGCCCAGCAACCACAGATTAAATCCTTGTGTAAACACAGGACAATTTTCAATGACCAATTGACCTACCAACCATTATGACTCTAGACTGTGGGTGGAAACCAGAACACCTGGGGGAAATCTCTGCAGTCGTATAAACTCCTTACAGGCAGCATCGGGAATTGAACTCAAGTCGTTGGTACTGTAAAGTGTTGTGCTAACCACTACACTACCATGCTGCCCATGTCTTTGGAGCACCTGGAGGAAACACACCAAATTAGAGGGAGAACTTGCAAACTCTACAGATGTTGTTCAACCTTATTCTCCTGTAACCATTAACCTCACTCACTAACAATGAAAATCAATAAAGAAGCACACCATGGAAATAAACTTTGTTCCCACCATCAATCACACATTTTTTATACCAGCACTACTCTAAGCCATTTTACTCTCCCTATTAATCATCAAAATCAGACCCCGAGAAGAACTTTTAATAATTTAGTGGCTTTCACAAACCCTTTCATAATATACATTCAGTGGCCACATTATCAGTTGCCTCCTGTACCTAATAAAGTGGCCACTATGTATATGTCTGTGGTCTTCTTTCAAAGTTCAACATTTTGTGCAATCAGACATGCCCTTCTGCATACTAGTGTTATAATGGGTGGATATTTGAGTTCCTGTTGCCATCCTGTCAGCTTGAACCAGTCTGGCCATTCTCCTCTGACCTCTCTCATTAATACGGTATTTTCCCCCGCAGAACTGCTGTTCACTGAATGTTTTCTTTTGCTTTTCAACTCATTGTCTGTAAACTCTTGAGACAGTTATGCATGAAAATCCCAGGAGATCTGCTGTTTCTGAGATAGTCAAACCACTTAGTCTGACACTAACAATCATTCCATGGTCAGTCACTTAGATCAGAACTTCTCCCCATTCTGATGTTTGGTTTGAACAACAACAGAATCTTTTGACCATGTCTGCATTCTTTCATGCATTGAGTTGCTGCCACATGGTTGGCTGATTAGATATTTGCATTAACAAGCAAGTGTACATAACAGAGTGGCCACTGAGGATACATTCAATCAGAGGCAGCTGCAGAGGTGGGTTTAAGAGATATTTAGATGGATAAATGGGTAAGAAAGGAGTTGAGTGCGATAGGCCAAGTGCAGGCAAAAGGGATGTGCTCAGGAAGGCAACATGGTCAGTATGGAAAAGTTGGGTTGTATAGCTCACTGACTCCATCAGGGTTGTTGGTGAAAATATCAGCAAAGTGATTTAAGAAGTTTCAAAATATAAGGCCCTTTTATTTCGCCTCTGACAAATTTAATATGTCATCTGGACACGTGCTATTTATACTTCTGTACTGTGGTTCAATACTCAGAGAGAATTCATTATCAAAGTACATATCTGTCACCCCATACTATCCTAAGATTCATTTTCTTGCGGGCATTCATGATGAATGCAAAGAAACTCAATAGTATCATGAGAAAGCACACAAAAGACAGGTAAGCAACAAATATGCAAAAGATGACAAACTGCAAATACAAAAGAAAATAAACAAACACAATAATATTAATCAATAAATAGCCAATAAATATTGAAAACATGAGATGAAGAGTCCTTGAAAGTGAGTTCATAGGCTGTGGGGACAGATCAGTTTTGGAGTGAGTGAAGTTATCCACTCTGGATCAAAAGCCTGATGGTTGAGGGGTAGTAACTCTTCCCGAACCTGGTGGTGTGAGTCCTGAGGCTCCTCTACCTCCTTCCTGATGGCAGCTGTGAGAAGAGAGCATAACCAGGATGGTGTGGTCCCTGATGATGGATGCTGCTTTGCTGTCCCAGAGCTCCATGAAGATGTGCTCAATGGTGGGGAGGACTTTACCCATGCACTCATGCATTTTGTACTTAAAGTCAAAGTAAATATATTATTAAAATATGTATATGTCAACATATACTATGCTGAGATTCATTCTCTTACCGGCATTTACGGGAGAATAAAGAAATACTATAGAATTTATGAAAAATTATAAATAAGCAAAGGCTGACAAAGAGCTAATGTGCAAAGCAAGACAAATTGTACAAGTAAATAATACTGAGAACATGAACAGGGTTCTTGAAAATGAGTCAATAGTTATAGGATCATACAGACTCACTTTCAAGACTTTGGAGTGGGAATTATACCAAGATAAAATGGGCACAGGAAGCAATCACCCACAGCAGCAGAGAAAGGGTTTTTTTTTTCCATTTCAAATCTGCATTGTCCTTATGTCATTACAGTTACCATTCAAATGTAATTCTTAATGGAAGACGAGCTGACAGTGCCAAAGAAAATCGCTGACCACTTCCTTTGCTGGTTGAGGTAGCAGAGAGGTCAGGACTCTGCACTGCCCATTGTTCTCTGCACGTAAAATGGTCAGATCCATTCTAGCCGGTGTGACACTGCTTACATCAAATGTTAAACCATCTCTCCCAAGAGAATGTTAAATGTTCTCATGGCAACATTTTGAAGCAGAACAGGGGAGTCTTCCCTGATGTTTTAGCCATTTATTTATCCTTCAATAAATATTGCTGAAAGACATTAGAATATGGAACCGTGCAGCACAGTACAGGCCCTTCAACCCACAATGAGGTGAGGCCAGTCCTGAGGGCAGCAGTGTCAGGCTTTGGCTCATAGGAGGATTCGACTCGAAAGAGGCGTCGGCTCTGGGTAAACTTCTTTTAAGGTTCTCTTTTTTCTCTCTCTTACTGTACCTAGTGTAGTAAATGGTTGTTGAGTTTTCTTCAAGCCAGTTGTTGGAGTCCTGGGAGACCCAGAGTCTTCCAGGCAATTACATCTCTGTTAAAGTGCATCAAGCTGCACTTGAAGACCCTGTTAGGGATCTAGGGCAGCAGATGGACGGTCTTCGTTTTGTACGGTAGAGTGAGGAGTTCATCGATCAGAGTTACAGGGAAGTCGTGACCCCGAAGTTGCAGAAGGCGAGTAGCTGGGTGACTGTCAGGAGAAATGGAAATGTGAACAGGCAGTTAGCACAGAGTACCCCTATGGCCATTCCCCTCAATAATAAGTATACCATTTTGGATACTGTTGTGTGGATGATCTCCCAGGGGAATGCCACGGAGACTGGGTTACTGGATCTGAGCATGGGTGCGTGGTGCAGAAGGGAAACAGGGAGAAGAGGGGAGCGATAGTGATAGGGGACTCAATAGTCATGGAAAAAGATAGGAAATTCTGTGGACATAAGTGGGACACCCGAATGGTATGCTGCCTCCCTAGTGCCAGAATCAGTGACGTCTAAGATTGCGTCCACAGCATACTGGAGAGGGAAGGAAAACACCTAGGTGTCTTGTACATATTGGTACCAATGACTAGGAAGGAAAAGCAAATCAGTCCTGAAAAGAAAATTTAGGGAGCTAGGTAGGATGCTGAGAACAGGACCTCCAGGGTAGTAATTTCTGGATTGTGACATGTACCACACACCAGTGAGGATAAAAGCAGGGTAATTTGGCTGATTAATGTGTGGCTGAGAAGTTGATGCAGGGGCACGGTTTCAGGTTCTTGGATCATTGGGATCTCTTCTGGGGGAGGTATGTCCTGTTCAAAAGGGACAGGTTGCACCTGAACCTGAGGGGGACCAACATTCCCACGGGCAGGTTTGTTAGAGCTGTGCGGGAGGGTTTAAACTAATTCGGCAGTGGGGTGGGAACTGGAATGAAGGGACTCAGGATAGGATGGATGGTAAAAATGCAACGATATCGTGCAGTCAGACGGTCAGGAAGGGCAGGCAGATGATAGGACAAAATTGCAGCCAGCAGGGTGAGTATCAGTGTGTTAAAGATGCAGAATCAAAAAGGGTAGCAAATACAGTACTCAGAGTGTTACATAATGCACAGAGTATAAGGTGGATGATCTTGTTGCACTATTACAGATTGTCAGGTATGATGTTGTGGCCATCACTGAATCGTGGCTTTTTTTAAATTTATTCATTTACGGGATGTGGGCATCGCCAGCTCAGCCAGCATTTAGTGCCCATCCCTTGTTGCCCTTGAGAAGATGGTGAGGATCTGCCTTCTGGAACTGCTGCAGTCCCTGAGGTGTAGGTACACCTGCAGTGCTCTTAGGGAAGCAATTCCATGATTTTCACCCAGCGACCACAAAGGAAAAGCGATACGTTTTCGGGTCAGGATGGTGAGTGACTTGGAGGGGGATTTCCAAGTGGTGGTGTTTCCAGGCTGAAGGATGGTTGTAGTGGGGAACTGAATATCCCAACTACAACCAGTTTGTTGTTGAGCCTACTGGATACTGAGCTATACTGGATTGGAGGTTGGGTAATGAACCAGAAGTAATCAGGGAGCTTAAGGTAAAAGAACGCTAAAGAGGCAGTGATCACAATATGTTTGAGTTGAAATTTGATAGGGAGAAAGTAAAGCCTGACACAGTAGTATTTCAGTGGAGTAAAGAAAATTACAGAGTGAGGTGTTGGCCAAAATAAATTGGAAGGAGCTGCTGACAGTGATGAGAGCAGAGCAGCAATGGTGTGAGTTCTGGGAAAATGAGGAAGGTGCAAGATAGATGTATTCCAAAAATGAAGAAATACTCAAATGGCAAAGTAGTCCAATTGTGGCTGACAAGGGAAGTCAAAGCTAATGTAAAAGCAAAAGAGAAGGCATAGCACAATGTAAAAGTTAGTAGTAATACAGAGGATTGAGAAGCTTTTAAAAACCTCCAGAGAGTATTTAAAATAATTATTAGGAGGGAAAAAATGAAATATGAAAGCAAGCTAGCAAACAATATCAAAATGGATGGTAAAAGCTTTTTCAAGTATGTAAAAAATAAGAGAGAAATTATAATGGATTGAGGACTGCTAGAAAATAAAGCAGGAGAAATAATAAAGGGGGCCAAAGAGACGCTAGCAGTGTGCCAGATGTTGAAAGGTGCAAGGGAAGAGAAGTGAGTGCAGTTACTATTACAAGGAAGAAGGTGTTCAAAAAACTGAAAGCCCTAAGGATCACCCAGACCAGATGAACTGCACCTTAGTGTTCTGAAAGAGATAGCTTTAGAGATTGTGGAGGCATTAGTAATGATCTTTCAAATATCATTGGATTCTGGCATGATGTCAAAGGACTGAAAAGGTGCAAATGTCACTCCACTCTTTAAGAAAGGAGGAAGGCAACAGAAAGGAAATTATAGACTTGTTAGCTTGACCTCAGTGGTTGGTAAGATGTTGAAGTTAATTGTGAAGGATGAAGTTATGGAGTCTTGTCCTATCTATCAGGACAAGATAGGACAAAGTCAGCATGGTTTCCTTAAGGGAAAAACTTGCTTGACAGACCTGTTGGAATTCTTTGAAGAGATTACAGTTAGGATAGATAAACAGGATGAAGTGGGTGTTGTATGTTTGGACTTTCAGAAAGCCTTTGCCAAGTTTCCACACATGACACTGCTTACCAAGGTAAGAGCCCATGGTATTACAGGAAAGTTACTGGCATGGTTGGAGCATTGGCTGATTGGTAGGAGGCAGCAAGTGGGAATAAAAGGATTCTTTTCTGGTTGGCTGCCCATGACTAGTGGTGCTCCAGTGGTTGCTGTTGGGACCGCTTCTTTTTATGCTGCATATCAATGAGTTAGATGATGAAATAGATGGCTTTGTTGCCAAGTTTGTAGATGATATGAAGAATGATGGAGTAGTGTTGATGAAGCAGGTAGGCTGCAGAAGGACTTAGACAGATTAGGAGAATGGGCAAAAAAGTGGCAAATGAAATACTGTATTGGAAAATGCATGGTCATGTTCTTCGGTAGTAGAAATAATGTGCAGACTACTTTCAAAACGGGGAGAAAATCCAAAAATCAGAGATGCAAAGGGACTTGGGAGTCCTTGTGCAGAACACCCTTAAGGTTAACTTGCAGGTAGAGTCAGTGGTGAAGAAGGGAAATGTGATGTTAGCATTCAATTCCAGAATACAAGAGCACGGATATGATGCAGAGGCTTTATACGCCACTGGTAAGGTCTCAGGTTGAGTGTTGTGAACAGTTCTAGGCTCCTCATCAAAGAAAAGATGTGCTGGCATTGGAGAGGGTTCAGAGGAGTTTCACAAGGATGATTTCAGGATTGAAAGGGTTATCATACGAGAAACATTTGATAGCTCTGGGTCTGTACGCTCTGGAATTTAGAAGGATGATGGGGGATCTCATGGAAAACTTTGCAATGTTCAAAGGCCTAGACAGAGTAGATGTGGAAAGGATGTTTCCCATTGTGGGAAGGTTAGGACAATAGGGCTCAGCCTCAGGATAGAGGGGTATCCATTTAAAAAAGGGATGCAGAGAAATTCCTTTATCAAGAGGGTGGTGAATTTGTGGAATTTATTACCACAGGCAGCTGTGGAGGCCAGGTCATTGGGTATATTTAAGGCAGAGCTTGATAAGTTCTTGATTGCACATGGCATCAAAGGTTACGGGGAGAAGGCCGGGGATTGGGGCTGAGGAGGTTAAAATAAGCATCAGTCAACATTGAATGGCGGAGCAGAAGGGATGGACCAAATTGCTTAACTCTACTCCAATATCTCATGGTGTTACGATCTAATGCTATGACATCCTTTTAATCTACTCCAAGACCAACCCTGCCCTTTCCTCCTACATAGTCCTTCATCTTTCTTTCATCCATGTGCCTGTCTAAGTATCTTAACTATCTCTAACGTATCTGCTTCTACCATCGCCCCACCACCCCTCCATACATTCCCTGCACCCAGATTTATCTCTGACATTTCCCCCATTACTTTCTTCCAATCACCTTAAAAGGAGGGAGTACATTCAGATTGGAGGATTGTGACTAGTGGTGTCCCACAAGGATCTGTTCTGGGACCTCTACTTTTCGTGATTTTTATTAATGACCTGGATGTGGGGGTAGAAGGGTGGGTTGGCAAGTTTGCGACGACACAAAGGTTGGTGGTGTTGTAGATAGTGTAGAGGATTGTCAAAGATTGCAGAGAGACATTGATAGGATGCAGAAGTGGGCTGAGAAGTGGCAGATGGGTTTCAACCCGGAGAACTGTGAGGTGGTACACTGTGGAAGGACAAACTCCAAGGCAGAGTACAAAGTAAATGGCAGGATACTTGGTAGTGTGGAGGAGCAAAGGGATCTGGGGGTACATGTCCACAGATCCTTGAAAGTTGCCTCACAGGTGGATAGGGTAGTTAAAAAAGCTTATGGGGTGTTAGCTTTCATAAGTCGAGGGATAGAGTTTAAGAGTCGCGATGTAATGATGCAGCTCTATAAAAAACTCTGGTTAGGCCACACTTGGAGTACTGTGTCCAGTTCTGGTCGCCTCACTATAGGAAGGATGTGGAAGCATTGGAAAGGGTACAGAGGAGATTTACCAGGATGTTGCCTGGTTTAGAGAGTATGCATTATGATCAGAGATTAAGGGAGCGAGGGCTGTACTCTTTGGAGAGAAGGAGGATGAGAGGAGACATGATAGAGGTGTACAAGATATTAAGAGGAATAGATAGAGTGGATAGCCAGCGCCTCTTCCCCAGGGCACCACTGCTCAATACAAGAGGACATGGCTTTAAGGTAAGGGGTGGGAAGTTCAAAGGGGATATTAGAGGAAGGTTTTTTACTCAGAGAGTGGTTGGTGCATGGAATGCACTTCCTGAGTCAGTGGTGGAGGCAGATACATTAGTGAAGTTTAAGAGATTATTAGACAGGTATATGGAGGAATTTAAGGTGGGGGCTTATATGGGAGGCAGGGTCTGAGGGTTGGCACAACATTGTGGGCCAAAGGGCCTGTACTGTGCTGTACTATTCTATGATCTATGTATGTTCTACGTTTAAAATAATGCCCTGGTATTAGTCGTTTCTGCCTTGGGAAAAAGTCTCTGACTACCCACTTAATCTATGCCTCTGATCACCTTGTGCAGCTCTATCAAGTCACTTCTCATTGTTTGGTCCTTATCTGCTACAAAGTTATGAGGGGTGTTGATAGAGTTAAGGCAAGGAGCAATTTTCCACTGAGGTTGGCCGAGACTGGAGCTGGAGGCCTTCGATTAATGATGAAAAGTGCAATATTGAAGGGGAACCTGAGGGGGTACTTTTTCATTCAGAGGGTGGTGTGAGTGTGAAACAAGCTGCCAGTGGAAGTGGTGGAAGTGGGTTTAATTTCAACACTTAAGAGTAATTTGGATAAATACATGGATGAGAAGCATATATCAGAATCAGAATCAGGCTTATTATCAACAGAATGTGACGTGTAATTTGACTCTGGTGCGGGTGCAGGTTGATCAGAGAAGACAGAATAACATTTCAGCATGGACTAGATGGGCAGAAAGGCCTGTTTGTGTGCTGTAGTGCTCTATGACACTGTCACTTTATTACCACAGTGTTGCTTGAGAGATCTTACAGATAGAGTTGCGCTCCATTTTTATCAGTTGGTCCAGATCCAACTACAAGCTTTGATAGTCTTCCTCGCTGTCCACTACACCCCCAATCTTGCTCCATCCTCAAATTTTCTGATCCAGTTTACCATGTTGTTGTCTAAATCGTTAATATCAATGTTAAACAACAACAAACAGACCCAGCACCAATCCCTGTGCTACACCACGAGTCACAGGCCTACCTCATCTTGAATGCCAAGTCATTGAACCTTCTTGACTAACTTCCCATGGAGCACTTTGTCAAAGGCCTTGCTAAAGTCCATGTAGACAACATCCACTGCCTTGCCTTCACCAACTTTTCTGCTAACTCCTTCAAAAAACTCCTTAAGATTGGTTAGATATGATCTATCATGCACAAAGCTATGCTGACTATCCCTAATCAGTCCCTGTTTATCTAAATACATATCCAATAACTTTCCCACTATTGATGTCAGGCTCACCAGCCTATATTTTCCTGGCTTATTCTTAGAGGCTTTCTGAAACAACAGAACAACATTAGCTATCCCTGGAGAACTGAATGATAGTAAGTGAGGAGGTGTAGGGGCAGGTGTAGAACTTGGTCTGTTTACAAGGATGAGTGCCAGGAGGGAGATCAGTGGGGACAGATGAATGGACAAGAGAGTCATGTAGGGAGCAATCCCTGTGGAATGCAGAAAGTGGGGGGGGGGGGCTGAGAGAAAGATATTCTTGATGGTGGGAAGAAGTTGGAGATGTTGGAGAATCACCTGTACCTGCCCCTACACCTCCTCGCTCACTACCATTCAGGACCCCAAATAGTCTTTCCAGGTGAGGAGGCATTTCATTTATGAATCTGTTGGGATTATCTGCGGTATCCAGTGCTCCCAGTGTGGTTCCCTGTATATCGGAGAGACTTGATGTAGACTGGGAGACCACTTCGCCAAGCACCAATGCTGCATCCGCCAGATAAAGTGGCAATCCATTTTAATTCCACTTCCCATTCCTATTCCAACACGTCAGTCGATAGCCTCTTCTACTGTTGCAATGAGGAGCAACACCTTATATTCCGACTGGCAAGCCTCCAACCAGATGGCATGAACATTGAATTCTCGAACATCCAGTAATGACCACCCCCCCCGCCCCACCACCAACCTTAACTCCTTACCAGCTTATCACCTCCCTCCCTGTAGAGCTCCTCCCCATTTTCTTTCTTCCATAACCTTCTGTCTGCTCCAATCAGATTCCCCCTTCTCCAGCATGTATCTCTTTCACTAATCAACTGCCCAGCTCTTTTCTTCACCCCTCCCCTTCCATCTGGTTTCAGCTATCACCGTGTGGTCCTTCCTCCTCCCCCTTCCCCCTAATTTCTTACTCCGACTCCTCATTTTTTTTTCTCCAGTCCTGCTCAAGGGTCTCAGCCCAAAATGTCAGCTGTGCTCTTTTCACAGATGCTGCCTGGCCTGCGGAGTTCCTCTGCTAAAACGTGCAAACCCTGCACAGACAGCAGACAAGGGCAGATTGAGTCCAGGTCCTTGGAGGTGTACCAGAGCAGTACCAACTGCTGCACCACCATGAGGGCAATTTCCCCCCAAGTCTGCAATAACAGAAGCGTTGCCCCAGTTAATTTTCGGAACAAATGTTCTGGTTACCACAGGTCATCCACGTTTCCATGGCACGTAATAAAATTGTATGGCAATGCTTCAATTCACAATGACTTAAGTATGAAGAATTCTCAGTGTATGGAAAACGATATTGCAGAAACCTCTGGAACATTTTATACCCAGTAAAGCTGTATTAGCGTGCTGGCAGTTACATCGTGCTATCAGAGACAGTAACCCATAGCAGCTGCCTCATACTAATCCCCTGTGGTAAGGTTGCCATAGCTACATAGCAACCTTTATTGTAGCTCTACAAATTCAGGACAGCCTTGTGGTCTTCCCTCTAATCTTTTTTTTTATTTTTCCTAACATATAAAGTAAACTGCAATCAGGAGTCTTTCAATCCAGGGCTGAGGTGTCTCCTGCAAGGACTGGAGGCCACAGCCTCAGAAGAGAAGGACGTCCCTTTAGAATGGAGATAAGGAGGAATTTCTTTTGCCAGATTGGCGGTGAATCTGCGGATTTCATTGCCACGATGTCCGTGGAGTTATTGGAAATAGTTAAAGCAGAGGTTGATTAGTTCTTGATTAGTCAGGGTGTCAAAGATTATGGGGAGAAGACAGTAGAGTGTATATCAGAGGGATAATAAATCAGCCATGCTGGAATGGTGGAGCAGACTTGATGGGCTGAATGGCTTAATTCTGCTTCTAGGTCTTAAGATCTTACAATGCTGATGCAACTCACATCCCGGGGAACAATGCAACTGCTCACACCAGCATCATCAAGATAGGACAAAACGACTCACACAAAATGCTGGAGGAACTCAGCAGGTCAGGCAGCATCTATGGAAATGAATAAACAGTCAATGTTTTGGGTCAAGACCCTTCTTCAGGACTGGCCGGGAACGTGACTGTTTATTCATTTCCATGGATTCTGCCTGACCTGCTGAGTTCCTCCAGTATTTTGTGTGTGCTGCTCTGGATTTCCAGCATCTGCAGATTTTCTCATGTCCATCTTTGTCAGTATAGTTTACACGTCCAGAAACGTAGAGCATTGCCTTGAAAGGAGCAGTGATACGAGAGTTAACCAATCTCAATTAGACCAGAGCGCAGCAGTTTATAAAACAGAGTCTAAGATTAGTAGGGATTAGTTTGAGGCAAACAGTGCAAATGCTCTTAAACTATGACTGGATTAACAGGGAGGAAAAAGGGACCAGAGAAATACGCTGATGAGTTTTAGTGGAGCGTGCACTTGAGGCTGCAAGAACAAAACAAACATCAGCAACAGGATTAGACCCTGTAGCCCTTGCAGCTTCCTGCACCATCCCGACTTGGCCTCAGCAGCATTCCCAAGTGCAACTCAACGCACGTGGAGTGCCACAGTAGCATAGCAATTTCCACGGCGCTGTTACAGCCTGGGGTGTCAGAGCTCAAATTTCAATTCTGACCTCGTCCGTAAGGACTTTGTACTCTCTCCCCACAAGGCATTCCTCTCAGTGCTCCAGTTTCCTCCCACGTTCCAAAGATGTACTGGTTCGTAAGTTAATTGATGTTGTAACTTGTCCTGTGATTAGGCTAAGGTTAAGACCGTAAGACCATGAGACATAGGTGCAGAATTAGGCAATTTGGCCCACCTAGTCTGCTTTGCCATTTCACCATGGCTGATCCAATTTTCCTCCCAGCCCCAATCTCCTGCCTTCTCCCCATATCCCTTCATGCCATGACCAATCAAGAATCTATCAACCTCTGCCTTAAATATACCTAAATATGCCTCCACAGCTGCCTGCGGGAAAGAATTCCACAGATTCACCACTCTCTGGCTAAAGAAACTCCTCCTCATCTCCGTCCTAAAAGGATACTCCTTTATTCTGAGGCTATGTCCTTCGACTCTCTCATCATAAAAAGCATCCTCTTCACATCCATTCTGTCAAGGCCTTTCACCATTTGATAGGTTTCAATGAGGTCACCCTTCATTTTTCTGAATTCCAGTGAATACAGGCCCAGAGCCTGTGATGAGCCTGTGGAATTGGGAAGCACAGAAAGAAGTAGAGAACAACTCACGTTTAAAGAGGTGAATAAATTTCCATTATCAACAGAGTGGAAGTATAGCATTGAAAGAGACCTGTACTAAATGGTGGGTCAGGCTGTAAGAGACCAAAGAGACTACTCCTGTTTCTATTTCTCTGCATTTCTCTGCAATCTCCATTCTACTGTAAGTTTATTGACCTTCTTCCACACAGAGGGTGGTAAGAGTAAGAAATGAGCAGCCAGAGGAAGTAGTAGAGCGGGGTTAAAGCCCAGAATTCAGAATCAGGTTTATTATCACTGATATATGTTGTGAAATTTGCTGTTTTGTGGAAACAGTACAATGCAATACCTAAAAGATAAATAGATACAAATTAAAAACTAGATTGACAGAGAGAGGAAGATAGGTAGATAGAAAGAGGAATGGAGAGAAAGATAGATAGATAGCGAGAGAGAACAAAATAGAAGTGGTGAGGTGGTATTCATGGGTTCATGGACCATTCAGAAAGATGAGGGCAGAGGGGAGGAAGCTGTTCCTAAAATGCTGGATGTGTGTCTTCAGGCCACTGTATCTTTTCCCTGATGGTAGAATTGAGAAGGGGGTGTAAAGGGGCCATGACCCCAGTGGTGAGGGCCCTTAATAGGATGCCATACTCTTGAGGTGGTGGCTTCTGAAGATGTCCTCAACCTTGAGCAGAATTATAACGCTTAAGTGACATTTTAACAGATACGTGGATAGGAAAGATGCTCAACCTGGGGTCTACGGACCCTTCTGTAAATGGCAAGGCTCCATGGCATTAAAAAGGTTAGGAACCCCTGGTTTAGAGGGATATGGGCCAAATGCAGTCAAAAGGGACTAGCTCATGATCATTCCTCTCCTACCAAGAAGCTGTTCCACCCTCTGCGTTCTTCCAACAGATTGCAAATTGCTTTTGTCAAACTCTTTGCTCTTCGCTACTGTTCTTCAAGGTATCAACCTTGAGGAAAGAAAAGATTAATTTCTGCTTTTCTGGCCTTTTTGTTATCTCTGTGCATTTGGCAGCCTTTGTATTTGGGCACTTTAAAGCCAAGAAAAATGTTCTGTAAATAAAGAGAAGGAAACAAATGTATCTGTTTGTATTACAGCCAGGCATTGTAGCATTCAGCAATCTGAAACACAGTGTTAAACTTCGCCATAAGAAATACAGGTTGTATTATATCTGGGGTTGATGCAGATCCAGCACGATGGTCAGCATGACTGTGATGGGCTGAAGGGCCTTTTTCTGTGCTGTGTGATTCTATGGTTATAACACTGGGGGGAGGGGTGGAATTGCAACATATTCTGCCCTCTGGAACAATGGGGAGAACCATGGTTCATCTCATAGAACTGTTGTCTCAAAGATGAACTGGGTTTGATCTTGACAGCTGATGGTATCGGCATGAAGTTCTGCCTGCAATCCTGTGGATTTCCCTCTCTCTGTGTACTCCAGGTTCCACCCTCATCCAATGTGCCTTGGCAGGTTAATTATCCACTGTAAATTGGCCTAGTTTGTAGACAAGTGGTAGAATCTGGGATGGGAAAGTGGGAAGAATACAAGTCAAAGAAAGATAAAGGCTAGCTTTATTTGTTACATGTATTTCAAAGCATATGGTGAAATGCACAATTTGTATCAATGATCAACACAGTCCAAGGATTGTGCTGGGGCGAGCCAGCAAGTGTAACCACTGCTACCAAAATTACTTGCCCACAACTTACTAACTCTAACGTGCGCATCTTTGGATAGCGGGGGAAACCCGAGCACCCAGAGGAAACCAATGCAGTCACGGTGGGGTGGGGGGGGTGGGGGGAAACGTGCAAACCCCTTACCGGAAGAAGTGGGAATCGAACTCTGATCGACAATTGCTGGCACTGTCAAGAGATTGTGCTAACCACTATGCTATAGTGCTGCCCTAGTTTAGGATGAGTGTAAGTGACTGGTTAATATGGGACCTTTCTTGTGCTATTTGACCATGATCCTTTGATATGACCTGTGCTTGGATGTAGGGAAAGTTCATTCATATAAAAATAATGCTATTTCCCACACACACTGCAGGTAATTGGATAAATCTCTTTTCAATCAAGCAACACACATGAAATACTGAGGAACTCAGCAGCCAGGCAGGAAATGAGTAAACGGTCAAAGTTTCAGGCTGAGACCCTCCATCTTGAATGTCCTGACGCTGCCTGGCCTGCTGAGTTCCCACAGCATTTTGTGTGTGTTGCTCAGATTTCCAGAATCTGCAGATTTGCTCTTGTTTGTCCATTGTATTTCTCCTGAATAACTGCTCAGCATTTTTAATTAGAAGTTGTTATATCATCCCTTCTTTAATAGATTAATGACTACACGGGTTACTAGGATGCTTAAGAAGGCATATGGCATGCTTGCCTTTATAAGTCGAGGCATTGAATTCAAAAATCAGCACGTTCTGTTGCAGCTTTATAAAACTCCAGTTAGGTCACGTCTGGAATATTGCGTATACTTCCGGTCGCTCCATTATAGGAAGGATGACAAGGCTTTGGAGAGGGCGCAGATGCTGCCTGAATTGGAGGGCATGTGCCGTAATGAGAGATTGTTTTCTCTTGAATGGTGGAGTCTGAGCGGTGATCTGATAGTGGTATATAAGATTATGAGTCATAGATGAGTAGACAGACAATTTCTTTTGCCAAGGGTGGCAATGTTTAACACCAGAGGCCACGCATTTGAAGTGAGAGGGATAAGTTGTGAGGGGCAAGTTCTTTTTTACCCAGAGAGTGGTGAGTGTCTGGAATGCCCTGCTTGGAGAGGCGGTAGAGGCAGATACGATAGGGACTTTTGAGAGATGCTAGGTATGTACGTGGTTGTGTGGAAAATGGAAGGACATGAGCAATGTGCAGGCAGAGGAGGCTAGTTTATTTGGCCACTTGATTACTAATTTAATTGGTTCAGTACAACATTATAAACTGAAGGGCTTGTTTCTGTGCTGTACTGTTCTATGTTCTGAAATGATTTTCGTTGGGCATTGCACTGTTCACAAAAGGCCCATGGAAGTTTAACACCAGCTGTAATACTTCAAGGACTTAGGAGTCCATTTATGGAACAGGCTTCCTGGTGAGAACTGGAAGTAATTAGTGTTGCTTCATTCAAATGCAAATTGGATAAACTTGTCTCAGAAAATATTTTAGAGAGATGTAGATGAGTAACTTGTGTCATGATATTTGGTAAGTACTGCTTGATTTGATCTCAGATTTGCATTTTCCCCAATGCCCTTCACCTCACGCAAATTTGTTATTGAACAACAGATGGAAACTGATTGGTAGGCTTGGTCAATGACTCAATTATTATATTGATAATGTCTAAAAGCCTTGGATAGGCTGTGGTGTTTTGGTTATATATTCCCTCAAATGTCTTATGCAATCGGACAAAAGAAGAGGCCAAAGGTCATGGAACACACCCAAAATGATCATTGGTTATCTGCACTGCATGACAGCGAATACTCCAAGAGGACCATCAGCCCCCAACATTGTCGTGATTTGAAGACTCTTGGTAAGGTCACCCCTGCCAAACAGTCAAAGAGTAGAGCCCAGACTAAGAGTTGTACATCGGCACTCCAGGTTCAGGGCCAATAACCCTGACTGGTAAAACAAAACTGCTGTGGAAACAGCAATGAAGAATCCTTCTACATCCAAGTGCGATGGTGTTCCTGAGTCTCCACCCAGAGCATGCATGACTGACAGTGGCAAAAACTGGGAGGAAGCTACGGACATGATGGAGGAAGCCCGGAGCACTACCAGAAAGGAGGAGCTTCATTGCTGCCTTAAACGCCAGTGGTGTAACGGAGTAGATAGATGACAGTGAGTGTCATATTCTGCTCCTAAAAACAAGACTGAGTTAGAGAACTCAGTGCACCCATTGAGGATGAGCTAGTACAGCAGTTATTGGTATTGGCATTAGTAATGGTTTGTTACAGTTACATGGTGGAAGATATAGTGAAAAGCTTGTCTTGCCTACTGTTCATACAGATCAGATCATCACACATGTATTGTGGTAGAACAAGGTAAATCAATAACAATACAGAATAAAATATAACAGTTACAGAGAAAGTGCAGTGCAGCTGAATGATTAAATGCACAATTATAACAAGGTGGCTTGTGAGGCCAAGTGTCCATCTTATCATACAAGACACCTGTCACGAGACTGATAACAGTGGGATAGAAACTGTCCTTGAGCCTGGTGGTGAAAGCCATGCTTTCAGGTTTTTGTGTCCTCTGATCAATGGGCACGTGGCCAAGTGGTTAAGGCATTCCACTAGCGATCTGAAGGTTGTGAGTTCGAGCCCCAGCCAAGGCAGCGTGTTGTGTCCTTGAGCAAGGCACTTAATCACACATTGCTCTGCGACGACACTGGTGCCAAGCTGTCTGGGTCCTAATGCCCTTCCCTTGGACAACATTGGTGTCATGGAGAGGGGAGACTTGCAGCATGGGCAACTGCTGGTCTTCCTTACAACCTTGCCCAGGCCTACGCCCTGGAAAGTGAAGACTTTCCAGGCGCAGATCCATGGTCTCGCAAGACTAATGGATGCCTTTAATTTGATCAATGGGGGGGGGGGCGGGGAACGAGAAGAAAGAATGTCCGGGATGGGTGGGGTCTTTGATTACACTGTTGGCTTTACTGAGGCAGTGAGAACTGTAGACAGAGTCCATAGAGAACATGTTGGTTTCCATGATGTTCTGACTTATGTCCACATAGCTATGCAGTTTCTTGTGGTCACATACAGAGCAGTTGCCACACCAAGCCTTATGCCACCTGATGGAATGCTTTCTACAGTGCATCGATATAAATTAGAAAGCATTGATGGGGACATTATAGATTTTATTTATTGATTTACAGCATGAGATAGCACCTTCTGGCCCATCAAACCATGTCACTAGGCAACCCTTGATTTAACCCTAATCATGGAACAATTTACAATGACCAATTAACCTATCGACCGGTACATCTTCGGACTGTGAGAGGAAACCAGAGCACCCGGAGGAAACCCATGTGATCATGGGGAGTACAAACTCCTCACAGACAACGGCGGGACTTGAACCTGGGCTGCTGGTACTGTAAAGCGTTGTGCTAACCTCGACGCTACTGTGTCATACCCTTTAGTCTCCTGACGAAGTGGAGGTGCTGATGAGTTTCCTTAGCTGTGACATTAATGTGGTTGGACCAGGATAAGTTACAGTATTGGTGATGTTCACTCATAGCAGCTGGAAACTCTCAACCGTCTTAGCGTGAATGAGGCTGAAACGTACGAGTTCGCCAGCTTCTCTCGTATCCAGTAGAGCTGGATGATAGGGGTCAGCACAGTAATGCAGCTCCTAGTGCTGCTTCCTCATGGGTTCGATTCCAGCCTCAGGTGCTGTCGGTGTGGAGCTTGTTCTCCTTTCCCTTCACAGGGTACTGAGAATTGATTGGTTAACTGACCTCTGTAGATTGTCCCTAGCCAGTGACCCAAGTTCAATTGCACCACCGTCCGTAAGGAGTTTGTATTTTCTGTCCATGACTCCCTGGGTTTCCTCCAAGTGCTCCAGATTCTTCCCACATTCCAGAGACATATAGGTTAGCAGGTTAATTGGTTACGTAGATGTAATTGGGTGGAGTGGGCTTGTTGGACCAGACGAGAACGTTACTGGGCTAAATAAATAAATGAAACTTGAAAATGAGTAATTACTGAATGAAACTACATCTAAATTGAAAGAGCCTGTGTACTAAGTATGTTAAACAGTATATAGTTAGAGAGATAAAGCACAAAAACAGGTGCTTCTCTCCACCAAGACAGCCCTGATCATCAATACATATTTACATTAATCTTACCCTAGACCATCATTCTCCCCGCATTCCCCTAGATTCTACCAATCAAGGGGGACAATTTACAATGGTCAAGTAATGTAACAGAATATTGGCTTGTTCACAGAAGACAGAGAATGGTTACAGATGGAGCATATTTTGCCTAAGCTTGGTGACCAGTGGTGGTCCACAGGGCTCTGTTCTGGGACCCTGCTCTTTGTGATTTTAATAAATGACTTGGATGATGAAGTGGAAGGTTGATGGAGTTGTGGATTGTGTAGAAGCTTATTGTAGGTTACAATGGGTCATTGACAAGATGCAGAGCTGGGCTGAGAAGTGGCAGATGGAGTTCAATCCAGAAAAGTATGAAGTGATACACTTGGGAAAATCGCATGTATAGGGTTAATTGCTTGATTCTTAACAGTGTGGGGGAACAGAGGGGATCTTGCAGTCTATTTTCATAGATCCCCTACACTAGTTGATACGATGGTTAAGAAAGGATATGAAGGTTGTCACAGTATTGAGTTCAAGAGCCACAAGATCCTGTTCAGACGACACTTGGAATATTTTGCTCAGTCACCTCATTATAGGAAGGTTGCAGCTTTAGAAAGTGTGTGGAGATTTACCTGGACGCTGCCTGGATTAGAGAACATGTATTATGAGGATACGTTGAGCGAGCTAGGACTTTTCTCTTTGGAACAAAGGAGATTGAGATGATGAAAGGTATTGATAAAGTTGACAGCTGGAAGCTTCTTTTCCCAGAGCATAAATGCCTAATAGAAAGGGATATACGTAATTTTAAGGTGATTGGTGGAAAGTATAGGGGGATGTCAGAGGTAGATAGTTTACTCAGAGACTGGTGGGTGTGTGAACGTGCTGCCAGTGGTGGTAGTAGAGGCAGATACATAAGGGAGTTAAAAGATTTAGATATATACGTAGATGAAAGAAAAATGGAGTTGCTATGTGGTGGGGAAAGGTTAATTTGATCTTAAAGTAGGTTAAAAGGTTGGCACAACATCATGGGCCAAAGGGCATGTATTGAGCTGTATTGCAAGTGTAGGCAAATGGTAGAATTTCACAGGAGTTCAAGGGAATGTTGGCAAAATAAAATGAGATTAGTGTAGAAGGTGTTTAATAACAAGTTGAAAGAGTGGCTAATAACAAGCCTATTTGCCTGATTTATCAAAGGTTCGAAGGTCCAATTTAATGTCAGAGAAATGTATACAACATACATCCTGAAACGCTTTTTTGTTGCAAACAACCATGAAAACAAAGGAGTGCCCCAAAGAATGAACGGCAGTTAAACGTAAGAACCCCAAAGCCCCCCCCAGCTCCCCTCCCTCCCACGCATAAGCAGCAGCAAGCGACAATCCCCCCCACCAGCAAAAAAGGCATCAGCACCCACCACCGAGCACTCCAACATGAGCAAAGCAACAGCAAAGACACAGACTTGCAGTTACTCCAAAGACTTTATCTTTCACCCAGCATTCGACATACCACAGGTTCTCTCTCCCTAATAAGGGAGAAGGAGATATCCGTTTTTTCCTCCAGCGATCGGGGAGACATAACAAACAACTTGCTGGTTTATGATGTTAAAAGTCGGTTACGTTGCCTTTTCTGAGCTCTGTTCCCAAAGATCCAGGGTCTTTGGGCACACAGCAATAGATTTTCCAACTCCCCCGACGACACACGAGTCTCCTATCCTGACACCGACCCTCGATGCGCCGGTCTCCAGAGCTCGGAGATCTTAGGCTTCCAAATTCAAGCCAGACTCTTAGGCCGAACCCTTGGTGTACCGAACAATGGCCAGTCCTGAAACCCTGAGAATAGGTCCCATTCCCACAAAGAACTGATGTCAGTGTATAACTCCAGGACAGGGTCTTCAAAAGAACCTTGAAAGGGAAAAATAAAGATATTAAAGATGAAAACAGAGCTATTTCCGAAGATGCAAACAGTGGAGTTACCAATTAGTGCCATCTTGACTTCGCTCTGCCTCTCTATATGATTCATGATCTAAAAAAGTGAATTCAAATCCAAATGACAAATAGAAATTTAATGAACCTATTTAAACAAAACTGTGATGAAGAATCAAATGCCATTAATGATGATCGTGAAACAAATGGATTGATGTAAAAATCAATTAGATCCACCGATGTTCATTAAGGAAGGAAGTGTGATTCCAGGCAGACCAAATGTGACTGGCTTTTAACTACTCTCTTACATGGCCCAGTAGGTTACTAAATTCAGAGGTTAAGTAGAGATTGATAATAACCATCGACCGTGTCAGTGACATCCACATTTCCTGAAGCAATTAACAATAAGTCACTTTCATCAGCTTTTTCTTCTCCATATAAAAAGAATCATTTAAAAGTTTTACTCTGAAAATTCTAAGAGGAGTGTTAATATCATGTAATCATTAAAGCTATAAGATACTTCCACAGAGAATATTAAGAACATCATCATCATTATTATGTGCTGTGTCATATGGCATGGACGATTACAGCCTATCCATGACTATGATTGTCCTTGGTAATTTCTTCTATAGATGTGGCTTGCCATAGCCTTCTTCTAGGCAGTGTCATTACGAGACGGGTGACCCCAGATATTATCAATACTCTTCAGTGGTTGTCTGTGATGTGCACCAGCTGCTCCAATGGCTTCTTGTGACCCTAATCAGAGGTAAGTAGGTGCTACACCTTGCCCAAGGGTGAACTGAATTGAATTGACTTTAATACTTACATCCTTCATATACATGAGGAGTAAAAATATTCAAGTTACGTCTCTGTCTAAATGTGCAATGTGCAATTTATAGTAATTTATAATAAGTAGTGTGTACAACTGGATAGTCAATATAACATGGAAATACAGTTGTGTCAGCATGAATTAAGCAGTCTGATGGCCTGGTGGAAGAAGCTGTCCTGGAGCCTGTACAGATGGGTTGCCTGACAGGGAAAGGTTGAATAGGTTGGGACTCTCCTCACTGAGGTTTAGAAAAATGAGGTGCAATCTTGTTAAGAAATATCATATTCTTCAGAGACACCAGAGATGGCAGAAACTGTGGCTTTGTCTGACCCTGATCGAGGTGCTAACCAGGTGCTACACCTTGCCCAAAGGTGACCTGCAAGCTCGTGAAGGGAAGGATCACCTTGCACCTCCTTTGGTAGAGACGTATCTCCACCCATCATCTAAAGCACATGGTAAATTTAGCAAGGCCTGCTGGAGGGTCACAACAGGTCAGGCAGCATCTATGGAGGGCCATCTACATGCAAAATTTTGTGTCCATTACCTTCATCGGGATTGGGTCTCAATCCAAAACATCCACTGGTAATTTCCCTCCACAGATGCTGACTTACATTTTTTTTTGATTCTGCAGTCTTGCGTCTCCACGACAACACACTAAGACGTCCAGAGGAACTCAGCAGGTCAGACAGAATCATTAGAAAGTAATAAACAGTTAATGTTTCGGACCAATACCTTACTTCAGGACTGGAAAGGAAGGAGGAAGATGCCAGAATAAGAAGGTGAGGGGAGAGGAAGGAGGATAGTTAGAAGTTGATAGGTGAAGCCAGATGGTTGGGGAAAGTAAAGGGCTAGAGAGGAAGGAATCTGATCGGACAGAAATATGGATCATAGGAGAAAGTGAAGGAACAGAGAACCCAGGCAGAGGTGATAGGCAGATGAGAAGAGGTAAGAGGCCTGAGTGGCTAATAGAAGAAGGGAGGGAGAGGAATTTTTTTTACCGGAAGGTAAAATTGATATTCATACCATCAAGTTGGAGGCTACTCAAATGGAATATAAAGTGTTGCTCCTCCACCCTGAGGGTGGCCTCATCATGGCACAAGAGGAGGTCATGGATAGACATGTCAGAATGGGAATGGGGATTATAATTGAAATGTTTGGTCCCCGCAAAGTTCCACTTTTAGTGGATGAAGCGGAGGTGCTGGACGAAGTGGTCCCCCAATTTACGAGGGTTCTCACCAATGTACAGGAGGCTGCGTCGGAGCACTGGACACAATAGGCAACCCCAGAAGATTCACAGGTCAAGTGTTGCCTCACCTGGAAGGATTTTTTTGGGGCCCTGAATGGAGGTGAGGGAGGAGGTGAATGGCCTCTTGCAGGGATACGTGCTGGGGAGGGACGAATGGACAATGGAATTGCAGATCACTGTAGAAAGTAGAGAGAGGAAGGAGAGTAAAGATATGTTTGGTGGTAAGATCCCTTTGGAGATCGTAGAAGTTGCAAAGAATGTGTTGCCATTTTGCTATAAATGGCACAGGGTTTTGAATTTGGCAGATCTGGCGGTAAGGTAGTGTCATGGACAACGTAACTCTATTAAAGTGCCAGTGGCTTCGGTTTAATTCTGCCATTTTCTGTAAGGAATGTTTACATTCTTCCTGTGACCGTGTGGGTTTCCTCCAGATCCCTGAACATTCAATAGCCGCACACGTTAGTAGGTTAATTGGTCACATTGATGTATGTAAGCAGTGCAGACTCGTTGGGCTAGACGGGCCTGTTACAGTGCTGGATGGATGTTAGATGGGAAGATGGATAGATAGACATACTGTGTGTAAATATGAGCAATTATTGAATGGAACTATGTATAAATTGAAAGAGCCTGTTTGGAGTCAGATACAACATAGTTACATCTCCTTAAATCCATCAAGTGTGTCCTGACCATTGATACATATTTATATCAATTTTGCCCTCATCTATACTTCTCCTTATCATGTACTTAAATAGAAACATCGAAATCTACAGCACATTACAGGCCCTTCGGCCCACAATGTTGTGCTGACCATGTAACCTACTCTAGAAACTGCCTAGAATTTCCCTACCGCATAGCCCTCAATTTTTCTTAGCTTCATGTACCTATCTAAGATTCTCTTAAAAGACCTTTGCTGGCAGTGCATTCCACGCACCCACGACTCTTGAATGGAAAAACTTACCTCTGACATCCCCCTTGAACCTGCTACCAAAGACCTTAAAACTATGCCCCTTCATGTTAGCCCTGGGAAAAAGCCTCTGGCTATTCACACAATCAGTGCCTCTCATCATCTTATACACCTCTATGAGGTCACCTCTCAACCTCCGTCACTCCAAGGAGAAAAGGCCAACTTCACTCAATCTATTCTCATAAAGCATGCTCTCCAATCTAGGCAACATCCTTGTAAATCTCCTCTGCACTCTCTCCCTCTATAGTATCCACATCCTTCCTGTAATGAGGTGACCAGAACTGAGCACAGTACTAAGGTCTTATATAGCTGTAACATTACCTCATGGCACTTGAACTAAATCCCACAACTGTCGCCTCACCTGGCAGGGCTGTTTGGGGCCCTGAATGATAGTGAGGGAGGAGGTGTAGATGCAGATGTGGCACTTGTTCTCCTTGCAAGGATAAATACTTCTCCCGTGAACACGAGGAATTCTGCAGATGCTGGAAATTCAAGCAACACACATCCAAGTTGCTGGTGAATGCAGCAGGCCAGGCAGCATCTCTAGGAAGAGGTACAGTCGATCTTTTGGGCCGAGACCCTTCGTCAGGACTTACTGAAGGAAGAGCTAGTAAGAGATTTGAAGGTGGGAGGGGGAGGAGGAGATCCAAAATGATAGGAGAAGACAGGAGGGGGAGGGATGGAGCCAAGAGCTGGACAGGCAATTGGCAAAAGGGATATGAAAGGATCATGGGACAGGAGGCCCAAGGAAAAGGAAAGGGGGGGAACCCAGAGGATCGGCAAGGGGTATAGTCAGAGGGATAGAGGGAGAAAAAGGAGAGAGAGAGAAAGAATGTGTGTATATAAATAAATAACAGATGGGGTATGAGGGGGAGGTGGGGCATTAGTGGAAGTTAGAGAAGTCAATGTTCATGCCATCAGGTTGGAGGCTACCCAGACAGAATATAAGGTGTTGTTCCTCCAACCTGAGAGTGGCTTCATCTTTACAGTAGAGGAGGCCATGGATAGACATATCAGAATGAGAATGGGATGTGGAATTAAAATGTGTGGCCACTGGAAGATCCTGCTTTCTCTGGCGGACAGAGCGTAGGTGTTCAGCAAAGCGATCTCCCGGTCTGCGTCGGGTCTCGCCAATATATAGAAGGCCACATCGGGAGCACCGGACGCAGTATATCACCCCAGCCGACTCACAGGTGAAGTGTCGCCTCACCTGGAAGGACTGTCTGGGGCCCTGAATGGTGGTAAGGGAGGAAGTGTAAGGGCATGTGTAGCACTTCTTCTGCATACAAGGATAAGGGCCAGGGGGGAGATCAGTGAGGAGGGATCGGGGGTACGAATGGACAAGGGAGTCGCATAGGGAGCGATCCCTGTGGAAAGCAGAGGGGGGGGGAGGGAAAGATGTGCTAGTGGTGGGATCCCGTTGGAGGTGGCAGAAGTTACGGAGAATGATATGTTGGACCCGGAGGCTGGTGGGGTGGTAGGTGAGGACCAGGGGAGCCCTATTCCTAGTGGGGTGGCGGGAGGATGGAGTGAAAGCAGATGTACGTGAAATGGGGGAGATGCGTTTGAGAGCAGAGTTGATGGTGGAGGAAGGGAAGCCCCTTTCTTTAAAAAAGGAGGACATCTCCCTCATCCTGGAATGAAAAGCCTCATCCTGAGAGCAGATGCGGCGGAGACGGAGGAATTGCGAGAAGGGGATGGCATTTTTGCAAGAGACAGGGTGAGAAGAGGAATAGTCCAGATAGCTGTGAGAGTCAGTAGGCTAGTACTTCTCCCATTATCTTTCCACAGGATCAAAAAAATTCTGCCTACTCTGTCATGGGCTGAAATGAAACATTCCTAAATATGAAAAAAAAACTAAAAAGAATAGCAAACAGTAAATAACTCAATCAAACCAATGTTTGGTGTGATCACCTTTGCCTCTAAAACTGCACTGGGTATCTTAGGTACGCTGTTGTGCAGTTTGATAAGAAAGTCAGCTGTTAGGATGTTCCGAGCATCTTGGAGAACTTGCCACCATTCTGCAAACTTTGGCTGTCGCACTTGTTTCTGTCTCTCCAGGTAATCCCAGACAGCCTCGATGATGTTGAGATCAAGGCTCTGTGGAAGTCGAACCATCTGAAACAGTATAAAAAATTCTCGGAGTTTTGCACAGTACTATATATTATTACAGTAATTTATAGCAAATTCTTATGTCCTGTACCATACTGCTGCCACAAAGCTACAAATTTCATGAAATATGTCAGTGATAATAAACCTACTTCTATTTCTGAGATGAAAGTTAAAGACTTTGTGCACCACTGGTCATATGAAGCAATTATTATATTACAGAATCCCCATATGTCACAGATACTCTGACAAGGCACCAACACCGGGATTAATTCTGCACCGAATATATATTTTTAAATTCTCTATTGTTATGTTTAACCTTGAGCTGTTTGTGGTCTCGGTACATTGGCACTGATGGACTAAAATTTTTTAGCCAGAGGGTGGTCAATCTATGGAATTTGTTGCCACGGGTGGCAGTGGAGGCCAAGTCATTGGGTGTATTTAAGGCAGAGATTGATAGGTATCTGAGTAGCCAGGGCATCAAAGGTTATAGTGAGAAGGCGGGAAAGTAGGACTAAATGGGAGAATGGATCAGTGGTGGAACAGACTCGATGGGTCGAATGGCTGACTTCTGCTCCTTTGTCTAATGATCTTATGGTCTTATGGATCCAATTGAATTGGTTTGTGCTCAAGTCTATGTATTCTTGTATGCGTGCCCTGACAAGGCAAGAGTGTGTTTGTGTAGGTGTTGGTATGAGGGTGTGCGTGCGTGTCATGTCCTTGTAATTCAAGTATGATGGTCTGTGTGCATATGCCTATTTGAAGAGTGATACACCCAGCACTTCAGTGTGCAGTTGAGCAAATAAAATGGCAAAGAGCAAAACCTAATAAAGGAAGATCAGCCAGCAGTTGAAATGTTCCAGCTGGAACAGATTGTGTGACCCCCAAGAACTATAGTCAACAAATCTACCATATTCCCAAATCCCGTATTCCATTGCTTGATTACTCAGGAATGGCATTTTAATTTTTGAAATATGTTTTTGGCATTGTCGTCGGAATGTATGTGATGCATCATTCTATCCTCCTGACTATAATACTGAGTAAGTTGTTATTTGAGAACACTTTATTTCTGATTATTTGTGCTTAATAGAGGAGGGGGTTGTGCTGGTGCTGAAAAAACTCACCAACTGTAAGGAGCAAAACTCTTATCATCCAGTGTCAGTAATCTTTGTACCCAGAAGCTGAGGGTCAGCAACTTCACTTCCTTGGTGTTATTATTTCATATACGTTCTGGGATTAGCCAGTAAGTGCCATTTTTTTAAAAAAAGGCACCACAGTTCCTCTTCTATTTTTAGAAGTCTGCAAAGGTTCATCGTGTCATCTAAAACTTTGGCAAACTTCTATACAGTGTTGTGCAAAAGTCTCTAGGGTACCTGAGACTTATATATGATATTGTATTTGTCAATATGGACTGGAAAACAAGTTTGTAACTATGGCAGGGGCAAAGGATGTTGGAAATGGTGAGGGTGGAGTGCCATGAGAAGGGTGTGGGATAGGTGGCAGAGAAGACCCAAGGGAAAGAGGGTGATGCGGCCGCAGTCACACCCAGCCCTGAGACACGAGGCAAGGATATTTGATTCCAAACAATGTTGTTTTTGATCATTACAGATTGTCCTTCTGGTGCTTCCCACTCCCTCCTCTCTCCCTTCCCCTTTTCCCAACCACGATTCCACTCTCCCTGCCCCCTTCCCACTCTCAGTCCGCAATAGTGACCCATATCAGAATCAGGTTTATCATCATTCAATATGTCATGATTATTTTTCATGGCAGCAGTACAGTGCGATACATAAAATTGTTACAATACTGTGCAAAAATCTTAGGCACCTGATATATGTATGATGCGCGTGTGCACGTCGCAAGTGGTTAAGGCGTTCGTCTAGTGATCTGAAGGTCGCTAGTTCAAGCCTTGGCTGAGGCAGTGTGTTGTGTCCTTGAGCAAGGCACTTAACCACACATTGCTCTGTGACGACATCGTTGCCAAGCTGTATGGGTCCTAATCCCCTTCCCTTGGACAACATCGGTGGCGTGGAGAGGGGAGACTTGCAGCATGGGCAACTGCTGGTCCTTCATACAACCTTGCCCAGGCCTGCGCCCTGGAAACTTTCCAAGGCACAAATCTGTGGTCTCATGAGACTAACGGTTGCCTAGAAGTGTGTGTGTGTGTGTGTGTGTGTGTGTGTGTGTGTGTGTGTGTGTGTATCAGTGTGTGTGTGTATATATACAGAGAGGGAAAATTCTGATTTCAAACCTCCGCTGCCTTGCATCCATACCCACTCATGGGGAAGGCTTCTGGAGTAAACCCTGAGGACAAATCCGGAGCTGGAGTCCCTAAGGCAGTCCGACGTTGCCTTCAACCTTGTTCTGGCAACTCCTGCGACGACACTGGAGACAAGCCTTTCCCTTGGACAACATTGGTGTCATGGAGAGGGGAGACTTGCTGCATGGGCAACTGCCGGTCTTCTTTACAACCTTGCCCAGGCCTGCGCCCTGGAGAGGACTGAAGCAAGACTTTCCAGGCACAGATCCATGGTCTCACGAGACTAACGGATGCCACTATGGAAACACCAATGCTTAAGAATGGAAAACTTACAAAAAGTAGTGGATAGTGCCCAGTCCAATATAGGGAAAGCCCTCTCCACCATCAAAATCAGCTGCAAGCTACAAGGACTGCTGCCACAAGAGTGCAGCAGTGAATATCAAAGATCCCCACCATCCTGGCTATGGTCTCTTCTCACTACTACCATCGGGCAGGAGGAAGGAAAGGAACTGTCGATATTTCAGGTATAAACATTGGATCAGGGCCATTCTTACTTGATATGCAAGAGATAGTCATAGTCATGGTCATACTTTATTAACCCCGGGCAAAATTGGTTTTCGTTACAGTTGCTCCATAAGTAATAAATAATAATAGAACCATAAATAGTTAAATAGTAAATTATGCCAGTAAATTATGAAATAAGTCCAGGATCAGCCTATTGGCTCAGGATGTCTGACCCTCCAAGGGAGGGGTTGTAAAGTTTGATGGCCACAGGCAGGAATGACTTCCTATGACGCTCTGTGTTGCATCTCGGTGGAATGAGTCTCTGGCTGAATGTACTCCTGTGCCCAACCAGTACATTATGTAGTGGATGGGAGACATTGTCCAAGATGGCATGCGACTTGGACAGCATCCTCTTTTCAGACACCACTGTCAGAGAGTCCAGTTCCATCCCCACAACATCACTGGCCTTACGAATGAGTTTGTTGATTCTGTTGGTGTCTGCTACCCTCAGCCTGCTGCCCCAGCACACAACAGCAAACATGATAGCACTGGCCACCACAGACTCGTAGAACATCCTCAGCATCGTCCAGCAGATGTTAAAGGACCTCAGTCTCCTCAGAAAATAGAGATGACTCTGACCCTTCTTGTAGACAGCCTCAGTGTTCTTTGACCAGTCCAGTTTATTGTCAATTCGTATCCCCAGGTATTTGTAATCCTCCACCATGTCCACACTGACCCCCTGGATAGAAACAGGGGTCACCGGTACCTTAGCTCTCCTCAGGTCTACCACCAGCTCCTCAGTCTGGTACAGAGGTGAAGTCCAGACAAACAATGTGGTGTGAGATAGACCGTGAAGACAAGAACCCATCTTATTGTACCTGGATGGGAGGGGCGTGTAGGGCCCTCTTCCAGGTGTGGGTCAATGGGACAGGGCAGAATAACAGTCTGACATGGACTAGATGGGCCAAAGCAACTGCTTCCATGCTGTGGTGCTCCTGACTCAGTAATCTGAGATATGAGTCTGTGGCTGAAATCAATGTATCAATGATCATTTGATACTGCTAACTGAAGGAACTCAAACAATGAATGCTAATAAGCTAGTAGCAAGTTTGGGAAGTCACAATTCATTCAATATCATTGGAGTGCAAAGGGAAATTGAAGCAGATGGAAAGGTTGCAAAGGGGCAAAGGTAGAGTTTGTTTTGCTCAAGGTATGGGCCAATAAGGACATACTTGGAGAGCAAAAAATATCTGAACAGAATTTAGCCATAAACATTAAGAGGAGAAAAGCCTCCAGCAAATCTCAAATGGAATCCTTTAGGCGTTATACATAATTATATTTGAGATGTAAAGGTAAGATATTTTGCTTGGTTTTCAAGGATCAACTTTATTCGCCATATACGCTCAGATGCACCTGTACACCTGTTCATTAAAGGCCACACTTGGAGTACTGTGTCCAGTTCTGGTCGCCTCACTATAGGAAGGATGTGGAAGCATTGGAAAGGGTACAAAGGAGATTTACTAGGATGCTGCCTGGTTTAGAGAGTATGGATTATGATCAGAGATTAAGGGAGCTAGGGCTTTACTCTCTGGAGAGAAGGAGGATGAGAGGAGACATGATAGAGGTATACAAGATATTAAGAGGAATAGATAGAGTGGATAGCCAGCGCCTCTTCCCCAGGGCACCACTGCTCAATACAAGAGGACATGGCTTTAAGGTAAGGGGTGGGAAGTTCAAGGGGGATATTAGAGGAAGGTTTTTTACTCAGAGAGTGGTTGGTGCGTGGAATACACTGCCTGAGTCAGTGGTGGAGGCAGATACACTAGTGAAATTTAAGAGACTACTAGACAGGTATATGGAGGAATTTAAGGTGGAGGATTATATGGGAGGCAGGGTTTAAGGGTCGGCACAACATTGTGGGCCGAAGGGCCTGTACTGTGCTGTACTATTCTATGTTCTATTAATGTAAATATCTACTCAGCCAGGCATGCGTCAGCAACTCAATGCATAAAAGAATGCAGACACGGTCAAGAAGTTCAGTTATTCAAAGCAAACATCAGAATGGGGAAGAAATGTGATCTAAGTAGCTTTGACCACGGATTAATTGTTGGTGCTAGATAGGGTATTTTGAGTGTCTCAGAAACTGCTGATCTTCAGGTATCTTCATGTCTCTAGATTTTACAGAGAGTGGTGCGATAAATAAAAAACATCCAGTAAGCAGCAGTTCTGTGGGTGAAAATGCCTTGTTAATGAGAGAGGTCAGAGGAGAATGGCCAGACTGGTTCAAGCTGACAGGAAGGTGACAGTAACTCAAATATCGTGTTGCAACAGTTGTGTGCAGAAGAGCATCTCTGAATGCACAACATGTGAACTTTGAAGTGGTTGGGCTGCGGTAGCAGAAGATCAGAAACTTACACTCAGTGGCCATCTTATTAGGTACAGGAGGAACCTATAAAATGGCCACTGAATGTATGTACATTTTCCTGAATTAGAAATTTGTTGTGGTGTTTTGGTCAGGATATGACATACAACAAGAACAATGCCATTCAACAATTATATAAAAAATAAAGTTAAAGAATATAGTACAGCTATGGAATAAAATGTACATAAATACATAAATACCAGCTTAAATATCAGCTGTTTTGCATATTGGAATGGGCAATGTTCTGTTGTATCACATTCTAAGCAATCACTATCGTCCATTTATAGATAAAAACAATAGTTAATAACAAATTGATGTCTGTTAGAAAATGCAAGTTACAAAAAAAAACCTGTCAAGTTATGGCTGATAAAGAAATTTAATCATCTGGGCACCAGAGCATATCAAGGCAACTAAACCCAATGTTTGGACGAAGAGATAAGCACTGGGCCAAACTGGACAGATCAGGTGCAAGCTGAATCCAAGGTGGGATCCAAGCATCAGAGCGTACTGAGGTGATTGAACCTGTTGTTTGGACACGGAGTTAGGTGCTGGGCCAAATTGAAAAGGTCAGGGTGTTGGTCTGAGGCGAGGGATGGGCAAGTTCAGCTTTCTGCTCTGCGACATTTACTCAGCTCTGTACTAAACCTTGGGTCTCGGACTCTCTTTGTAGACTTCAGTTCAGAACACTATTTGCATGCAATTCTTGTTTGCATGATTTGATTTTTTTCCCCTCTCTCTGCACATTGGGTATTTGACGGACTTCTCTTATTATGGGCTTTATTAGGGTTTCTTTGTTTGGTGTCTGCCTGTTAAAGAGACAAATCTCAAGTTGTATAATCTATACATGCTCTGATAATAAATGCACCTTGAACTTTGAACTTTTCTTGAACATTACTCTGCAACCGGTAGTTAAAACTGATCAACACATCACCGGCAGCAGCCGACCTGCCATCAAGGTCATATACACAGAAAGGTGCAAGGAAAAGGCCAGCAATATCACAAGGGATCCCGCCCACCATTCTCATCAGAGAGGAGGCTACTTAACATCCATGTCAGACTCAAAAGCAGTTATTTCCTCAAGCTGTCAGGCTGATCAACACCTCCACCCCAGCACACTCCCCACCAAAACTACTTTAACATTTCCTGCCAGTCACCTTAAGTGCAGACATTCCTATGCTTTGCGTCACTCTATGTATGTACAATCAATATCTATATACTGTATAAGCTAATCTGATGTATTTATATTTATTGTGTTAAGGTTATTGTGTTCTTTGTGTTTATTGTGCTTTTTTTAATGTTGTATCAGATCCAGAGTAACAATCATTTTGTTCCCCTTTACACTTGGGTACTGAAAAAAGATGATTATAGACAATAGACAATAGACAATAGACAATGGGTGCAGAAGTAGACCATTCGGCCCTTCGAGCCTGCACCGCCATTCTGAGATCATGGCTGATCATCTACTATCAATACCCGGTTCCTGCCTTGTCCCCATAACCCTTGATTCCCCTATCCATAAGATACCTATCTAGCTCCTTCTTGAAAGCATCCAGAGAATTGGCCTCCATTGCCTTCTGAGGCAGCACGTTCCACACCTCCACAACTCTCTGGGAGAAGAAGTTCCTCCTCAACTCTGTCCTAAATGACCTACCCTTTATTCTTAAATCATGCCCTCTGGTACTGGACTCTCCCAGCATCTGGAACATATTTCCTGCCTCTATCTTGTCTAATCCCTTAATAATCTTATATGTCTCAATCAGATCCCCTCTCAATCTCCTTAATTCCAACGTGTACAAGCCCAGTCTCTCCAACCTCTCCGGACATCCCAGGAATTAACCTAGTGAACCTACGCTGCACCTCCTCCACAGCCAGTGAAAACAATCTTGAATCTCCCAAAACATTCTTTCTCAAGTTGCCACATTTTGCTGCAACTTATGATAAAGGTTATTGCCCACACAGATACCGTGTGGAGGGGAACACTCAACACAGATCAGTCATGTTCAGGATGGCATGGTAACAAAGTGATTAGCGGTCAATTTACAGCACCAGCGGTCACTGATCGGGGTTCAAACCCTGACTCTGTGTGTGAGGAGTTTGTACGTTCTATCAATGGCCTCGTGGGTTTCCTTGAGGTGCACTGGCTTCCTTCCATATTCGAAAGACATCGGGTTATAACAGGGTTAGTGAGCTATGGGCGTGCTACGATAGAGCCAGAAGCATGGCGACCCTTGCAGGCTGACCCCAGCACAGTCCTCGCTGATTTGATTTGATGCAAACAACTGCATTTCACTTTATGCTCTGATATTTCAATGTACTTGTGACAAATAAAGATAGTCTTTATCCTGTTTGTTGACTTGATGAGTTTGTGTCGAGGTTGCACTGTGGAAATCAAATGTTTCTTTGAATCTGTCATTTTCTTAGAAGTTTGGCTGAGCAACAAGGATTAGTCAAATAACTAATCTTGGCCAAGTTATACATCTCAGTATTACTGTCAAAGCAGGGATAAAACACCCCGCAAGGTGCACTCTCTGATAAACAGTGTTTATATTCTAGGCTTTATCCATGAGATTCCAGCCTTTCATCTTTATAACCTGTGCTTCTCTTTTTGGGGCTTTGTTCCCATCGTCCTCTCTGAACTCCTTCACCTTCTGACCTCCTGCTGAAAGGCTCCTCAATATGCTTTCTTGAACTGCACTCTGCCTCCTGTTTCTGTTTCCTTCTTCCTCTTGAATTAATCAATTGCCTTCCTTTTTCACGTGCACCCAGATGTTTTCTTTCAGATGAAAGGGAATTTAGAAATAGATATCGTTGCTGAGGTTTGGTTGGGTCGCCACTACCAACCCTGTAGATACAAAGAATAATCGCTGGAAGAAAATTTATACGGTACTGAGCAAAAATTTTAGGTACCCGGGCTATATATTTGCCCAAGACCTTTGCACAGAACCGTGTTTGTCAATGTGGAGTGGAGAGCAAGTTGTAAATCAGGCGGGAGCAAAGGATGTTGGGAATGTAAAGATGGAGCATCATGGGAGGGGTATACGACAGGTGGCCAAGAAGGAATGCCAGGAGCAGGGAGTGGCATGAGTGTGGACATACCCATCTCTGAGACACTAGGCAAGGTAATTCGAATCCAGGCAATTGGTTTATTGATCATTACAGAATGTCTCTCTGGTGCTTCCCACTCTTCCCCTTTGTCCACCCATGATTCCCCTCTCTCTGCCCCCTTCCCACTCTCAGTCTACAATAGAGAACCATATCAGATTCAGGTCTATCATTAACCACAAATGTTATGAAATGTGTTTTCATTTTTGTGGCAATAGTACAATTCTTACATTCAATTTTACTACAGTACTGTGCAAAACTCTGAGGCAACCTTGCTATACATATATGTGCCTAAGACTTTTGCACAGTATTCTATAACCTAACCTAATTCTATGATTGGAATGCTTCTGACAAGAGGCTCCTTTTTTCTTACCACTGAACTACACCACAGACTCTATGAAGCCAAATACCTGGATAGCAAAGCTATTGTGTCTGTACACAGCCTGACTGCAGTTCAAAAACACTATGTTCATAACTATTTTGTAAAAATTATTTAGCTGTATAAAGTCTGTTTCAGGGGCGCTTATCTGGACAAACTTCCTTTGTCGATATGTGGAGTTACTCTTGCTCCACACTGCAGGGTTTCAAGAGGAAGTTATTTTAGTACAAAGAAGTGGATCAAATCCAGTAGCAGCGGTTAAGTGATAAGCTGTTAAAACTCTCTGAACTAAGAGATAAATAAACTCTGCAAATTTAAGGATCTAGAGTTAAAAGCAGTGAATTTTCTTTAGCCAGAGTGTGGTGAAAATGTGGAATCCTTTGCCACAGACATCTGTGGAGGGTATATTTAAAATGAAGGTTGATAGATTATTCATTAATACGAGTGTCAAAGGTTACGAGGAGATGGCAGGAGAATAAGGATGTGAGGGATAATAAGTCAACCATGAAAAAATGGTTGAGAAGATTCGATGGGCTGAATGGACTACATTTGCTCTTATGTCTTATGGTCTATCAGTCAGGCCCAATTTCCAATGAAGACCAGCTTTGCCAGGGTTGTGGTATCACTCTCATCCCCATTCCATTGGAAGAGTCTATAGGGTGAACAGGAAACAATTCAAACTTTCTCTGTGTTCAGGCTTTTATTTGTTAACTAACAGCCCTGCTGACTTTTATTTTGAAATTCAGTTGGACCACAGCAGGAGGGCAGCCATTTTGTTTTTGGTAGAGTTTTTCAGTCAGACTGAAGTACATATGCGCAATCCTGTGTCACCTTTCTTCTGTTTGCACCATTAAAATCATCATCTTTTTATTTAAGTTCAACTCTCTGTGTGAATGCTGCCCAATAAAGCACCTGGAGCTTGGACATTATATGCTGACTCCTGGGTTCAACCGAGTGGAGCTTGGCTTCCTGCTTCACACATAAGGAGAGCAGTACAGTCTTTTCTGGGACCAATGTATCAAATTGTGAATGGAGTACTTTCCCCTCTCATCTTAATTGCTAGTATTAGAGGAAGATACTGCAGTACCAGTGTGGCAGTTTGGAGAAATCGCTCTACCAAAGGAGGTGTAAGGCGCTCCTTCTCTCTGCTAGCCTGCAGGTCACCCTTGGGCAAGGTGTAGCACCTGCTTAGCCCTCCGATCAAGATCATGCGAAGCCATGAGAGCAGGTGGTAGATGGTTGTATGAGCAGCTGGTGCATATCACAAGCTGGTTATGCGACTACTGATGCCATGCAGACAATCTCTGAAGAATATTGATAATGGCTGGGGTCACTCATCTTGTAAAGACACTGCCCAGAAGAAGGCAGTGGCAAACCACTTCTGTCGAAAAATTTGCCAAGAACAATCCTGGTCATGGATGACGAAGACAGTGAGTGTGGCAGCGGAGTGGGGAGCAGGGATCCTTCTCCACAAGATATGGTCCCTCGCTACTTCTCAGCTCAAGGACAGATGGAGGACCATGATCGCCCATGCCACACAACAATGCACATAATGGTGATGATGACTGCAGCGCCAGAATCATCCTGATGCGGATAATGGGCTCAGATGGGCAAGGCTTAGCATGTCCAAATGGTTTATCTGAATATATTCCAGGCATTAATTCAGTAACATAAGGAAATATACAGATGCTGGAAATCCAGGGCAACACACACAAAATGCTGAAGGAACTCAACAGGTCAGGCAGGTCTATGGAAAAGAGTAAACAATCAACATTTCGGTCTGAGATCCTTCTTCAGGATTGAGCGGGAAGGGGAGAGATGCTTGAATTAAAAGGTGGGGGCAGGGGAAAGGGGCTAGCTGGAAGGTGATAGGTGAAACCAGGTGGGAGGGAAAGATCGAGGGCTGGAGAAGAAAGAATCTGAGAGAAGAGGAGAATGGACAATAAGAGAAAGGAAAGGAAGAGGGGAGTAAGAGGTCAGAGTTGGGAATAGAGGCAGTGGGGGGAAATTTTGTTCACCCGAATGAGGTCAGGTTGCAAGGTGTGCAGATGGAATATAAGGTCTTGCTCCTCCACCCCGAGGGTGGACTCATCTTGGCACAAGAGGAGGCATGGATTGACACACCGGAAGTGGAATGGGAATCTGAATTAAAATGTTTGCTACCAGGAACTCCCACCTGTGGCAGATGCTGTGGAGGTGATCGAGGAAATCATCACTCGGTAAATCGTCACTGATTTGCTTCCAAAACATGATTCCATCCTCAAGACTATGCACCGGGAAGCACAATAGTGTAGTGGTTAGCGGAATGCTCTACACTGCCAGCAGTCTGGATTCAATTCCCTTTGCTGTCTGTAAGGGGGTTGTACATTCTCCCCATGATCCTGTGGTTTTCCTCTGGCTGCCTCAGATTTCTGCCATGTTCTAGCAACATATGTGTTAGAACATAGAACATAGAACATAGATTAGTACAGCACATTACAGGCCCTTCGGCCCACAATGTTGTGCTGACCCTCAAACCCTGCCTCCCATATAACCCCCCACCTTAAATTCCTCCATATACCTGTCTAGTAGTCTCTTAAACTTCACTAGTGTATCTGCCTCCACCACTGACTCAGGCAGTGCATTCCACACACCAACCACTCTCTGAGTAAAAAACCTTCCTCTAATATGCCCCTTGAACTTCCTACTCCTTACCTTAAAGCCATGTCCTCTTGTATTGAGCAATGGTGCCCTGGGGAAGAGGTGCTGGCTATCCACTCTATCTATTCCTCTTAATATCTTGTACACCTCTATCATGTCTCCTCTCATCCTCCTTCTCTCCAAAGAGTAAAGACCTACCTCCCTTAGTCTCTGATCATAAACCAGGCAGCATCCTGGTAAATCTCCTCTGTACCCTTTCCAATGCTTCCACATCCTTCCTATAGTGAGGCGACCAGAAATGGACACAGTACTCCAAGTGTGGCCTAACCAGAGTTTTATAGAGCTTCATCATTACATCGTGGCTCTTAAACTCTATCCCTCGACTTATGAAAGCTAACACGCAATAAGCTTTCTTAACTACCCTATCTACCTGTGAGGCAAGTTTCAGGGATCTGTGGACATGTACCCCGAGATCCCTCTGCTCCTCCACACTACCAAGTATCCTACCATTTACTTTGTACTCTGTCTTGGAGTTTGTCCTTCCAAAGTGTACTACCTCACACTTCTCTGGATTGAACCCCATCTGCCACTTCTCAGCCCACTTCTGCATCCTATCAATGTATCTTTGCAATCCTTTGACAATCCTCTAGACTATCTACAATACCACCAACCTTTGTGTCGTCTGCAATCTTGCCAACCCACCCTTCTACCCCCACATCCAGGTCGTTAATAAAAATCACGAAAAGTAGAGGTCCCAGAACCGATCCTTATGGGACACCACTAGTCACAACCCTCCAATCTGAATGTACTCCCTCCACCACGACCCTCTGCCTTCTGCAGGCAAGCCAATTCTGAATCTACCTGGCCAAACTCCCCTGGATCCCATGCCTTCTGACTTTCTGAATAAGCCTACCGTGTGGAACCTTGTCAAATGCCTTACTAAAATCCATGTAGATCACAGCCATGCACCAACTGCTCTCTGAGGCTGCTAAATTTAGGGCTACTAAATTGTGTAAGCATGGCAACACGGAGGACTGACCCCAGCACATCCATGGTCAGTTGGTCATTGACACAAAAGATGCAGTTCACTACATGTTTCAATGTACATGTGACAAATAAAGCTAATCTTAGTCTTCATCATCTATCAAATCTAATAAAACAGTCAGTTCCGCCTAATCTAATAATGCAGGCTCAGATCAGATAGTCATTTTTCAGTTCTTCCTCTGAATTCCACTGAAGAGACACAGTCCTTTTTTAAAATACATTATAAGACCATAGACACGAGAGCTGAATTAGGCTGTTTAGCCCATTGAGTCCTCTCCACCATTCCATCGTAACTGATTTATTACCCTTCTCAATCTCATTCTCCTAATCTTTGATGCCCTGGGTAATCAAGAAGCTATGAATCTTTAAGATGGGAGAGACACAGAAGACAGGAAGCTATTGGCCAGCTAGCCTAACTTCAGTGGTTGAGAAAATGTTGGAGTCCACTGTTAAGGATGAGGTTTTGAGGTATTTGGAGGTGTATGATAAAGAAATCCAAATTTAGCATGGTTTCCTTAAGGGGATATCTTGGACAAATCTGTTGAGATTCTCTGAGGAAATAACAGGCACGATAGACAAAAGTAAGTCATTGGATGTTGTTCCCTTGGATTTTCAGAAGGCCTTTGACAAGGTGCTGCATATGAGGCTGCTTAACAAGATAAGATCTGGATACTAACATGGAGAGAAGATTGGCCAATTATCAGGAGGCAAAGTCAGAATAAAGATGCTTTTTCTGGTTGGCAGGGGTCAGTATTATGACTGCTTCTTGTCATATTATACATCAATGGCATTTTGGATCTCCCACTCCCCCTCCCACTTTTAAATCTCTTACTAGCTCTTTCTTCAGTTAGTCCTGACGAAGGGTCTCGGCCTGAAACGTCGACTGTACCTCTTCCTAGAGATGCTGCCTGGCCTGCTGCATTCACCAGTAACTTTGATGTGTGTTGCTTGAATTTCCAGCGTCTGCAGAATTCCTCATGTTTGCGTTATATGTCAACGATTTGGATGATAAAAATGATGGCATTGTGGCCAAATTTAAGGATGCTGCAGAGATAGGTGGAGGGGCAGGTAGTGTTGAGGAAACAGAAAGTCTTAGAAGGACTTGAACAGATTGGGAGAAAGGGCAAAGAAATGCCAGATGGAATATAGTGTAGAAGGAACAAAGGCATAGACTATTTTCTAAATGGGGAGAAAATTCAAAAATCAGGTGCAAAGGGATTTGTGAGTTCTTGGATGGGATTCCCTAAATGCTAACTTGCTGGCTGAGATAGTGGTGAGAAAGGCAAACACAATCTGAACATTAAGTTTCAGAAGACTAGAATAGAAGAGCAAGGATGTGATGATGAGGCTTTTTAAGGCACTGGTCAGACTGCACTTGGAATATTGTGAGCAGTTATGGGCACCTAATGTAGCAAAGGATGTGCAGGCAATGGAGAGCGTCCAGAGGAGGTTCATGAAAATGATCCTGGGAGTGAAAGAGTTAGCATATGAGGAGTGTTTGATGGCTCTAGGCCTGTACTCACTGGAGTTTAGAAGAATGAGGGGGGATCTCACTGAAATCTATTGAATATTGAAAGGCCTACGTAGATAGAGTAGATGTGGAGAGAATGTTTCTTCCAGTGGATGAGTCTAGCACCGGAGGACACAGCCTCAAAACAGCGGGATATCCGTTTAGAACAGAGATGAGAAGGAATTTCTTCATCCAGAGAGTGCTGAATCTGTGGAATTCGTTTCCATGGACGGCTGTAGAGGCCAAGTCATTGAGTGCATTTAAAGCAGATGTTGATATGTTCTTGGCTATGCAGGAAGTCAAAGGTTACGTGGAGAAAGCAGGAGAATGGGGTTGAGGGAAATAATATATCAGCCATGATGGAATGACAGAGCAGTGTGGCCTAATTCTGTTCCTATGTCTTATGGTCTTATGGTCTAATCTCTGCTTTAAATATACGCAGTCACTTAGCCTCCACTGCTGTCCGGGGCAATGAGTTCAACAGATTCACCACCTTTTGGCTAAAGAAGATCCTCCTCATCTCTGGTCTAATGAGACATCCTTGTATTTTGAAGCTGTGCTCTCTGGTCTTTGACTCCCCCACTATAGAAAACATCCTCGCCACAATAGAGATAGAAAATCATAAGGAGCATAGATAGGGTGAATGAACAGTGATTTTCCACTAGGGAAAGATAATCAAAACCTAAGGGCGAATGAGGCGAGAGAGGCAAGAGTTAAAAGGGGCTCAGGGAGCAACTTCTTCACAGAGAGTGGTCAGTATATGAAACAGGCTGCCAGAGGAAGTGGCTGAGGCAGTTTCAATAACAACACTTGGACAGGTACGTGGATTGGAAAGGTTTAGAGCAGGGGTTCCCAAACTTTTTTATGCCATGGACCCCTACCATTAACTGAGGGGTCTGTGGACCCCAGGTTAGGAACCCCTGGTTTAGAGAGATCTGGGGCATACATGGGCAGGTGGGACTAGCTTAGATGGATGTCTTGGTCAGCATGGATGAGTTGGGCGGAAGAGACTGTTTCTCTATGATGCAAGAAAACACCAGAGGCCACTCTGCCCATAAAGCCTATTCCACCGTTCAGTGAGATCACAGCTCATCTTGCAGATGACCTCAACTCATCGTGTGCCAAAAAGCCATAACCCTCCATTCCTAATCTTACAACACTCTGTCTATTTTGCTTTGCACACTTCTATTAAGCAGCCTCCACAACTCTGGACCAGAGGATTCCAGAGATTCCCCTTCATCCCAGAGGTGAGAGGCATACAACAGATGGACTTACCCTGCAATCAAGCCGTGAGTTTATCCACTTACACTAGAAATGCCAGGCAATCCAAGACCAATCAATTACACTGTGGTAGTTCATTAACCACGCTGTGATCTACTCCCACATTCCAGCGACGGGATCTTTCCGCAGTTGGAAGAAGGTGTAACTCATTCCATCAAAAGGATGTGATAAAAGCTGTCAATGAACAGCTTGGGTGGTCAACGTTTGATAATACTATCTCATTGTTGAAATACAATCATTTCATTTTGTGCTAGATTCAAAAGTTGGATGGTAATGTTGCAGCATAAAACCCTAATGAGACCACACTTGGAGTATTGTGCTCAGTTCTGGTCACCTCGTTATAGAAAGGATGTGGAAGATTCAGAGAGGGCGCAGGGAAGATTTACCAGGATGCTTCCTGGATTAGAGAGCATGTCTTATGAGGATAGGTTGAGATAGATAGGGTTTTTCTCTTTGGAGAAAAGGAGGAGGAGAGTTGATTTGATAGAGGAGTACAAGATGATAAGAAGCATAGATCAAGTGAACAGCCAGAAACATTTTCCCCAGGGGGAATGGCTAGTGCACAGAATCATAATTTTAAGGTGATTGGTGTAAAGTATAGGGGATGTCAGAAATAATTTTTTTAAACAGAGAGTGGTGGATGCGTGGAATGCACTGCCTGGGCTGGTGATAGAGGCAGGTACATAAGTGACATTTAGGAAACTCTTAGATAGGCTCATGGATGATAGAAAAATGGAGGGCTATGTAGGAGAGAAAGGTTTAGTTTGATCTTACAGTAGATTAAAGGTCAGCATAATATCATGGGCTGAAGGGCCTGTACTGTGCTGTAGTGTTCTAAGTCTTTGTTCTATTTTTTTTTTATTGCTGGGACAATTGCACACTAGAATAGGAAGATTATATTTCTATTTCTCAGACATTGTTGAGACCACAGTTGCAGTACCGTGCATAATCTTAAGCATGAATGCTGATATGTTGGAAGCAATTCATTGACAATTTACTGAATTAATTCCAGGAATAAGCAAGTGTTCTTAAAGGAAAGTTGGACACGTTTGGCTTGCATCTGCTAGCGCTCAGAAGAATAAGGAGGGCATTAATGGATGTTCAATTGTTGACAAGTTGGATACAGAGAGGATGTATGTTTCTTCTTGAGGGAAAATATAGAACTAGGAGCTGCTGTTTGAAAATAAAGGTTTGTTCATTTAAAATAAACAAGATGTCCTCCCCAACCCCCAAAGAACGTCTTTAGAATTTAGAACTCAGTGCCCATCTGTTTTAATTCTACTTCCCATTCCTATTTCAGCATGTCAGTCCATGGCCTCCTCTACTGCCACAATGAGGGCACTCCCAAGACAGAGGAGCAACGTTTCTTATTCCGCCTGGGTAGCCTTCAACCTGACAGCATGAACATTGGTGTCTCTAACATCCGATCATTTCTTCCCCTTCCCCCTTCTCACTTTTCTCCATTCCCTACTCTGGTTCCCTTCTTACCATTTCTCTTCTCCTCACCTGCCCATTACCTTACTCTAGTGTCCTTTCTACTTCCTTTTCTCCTATGATCCACTCTCCTCTTCTTCCTTCTTCATTTATTCCTTCTTCAGCCCTTTTCCAATTCCACCTATCACTTCACACCTTCTTACATTATCCCCCCTCTCCCACTCACTGACACTCCCCCTCACCTGACCTCATCTATCACCCGCCAGCCCCCTCCTCCTACTTTCTAATTCTGACTTCTGCCACCTTCCTTTCCAGTCCTGATGAAGGGTCTCGGCTTGAAATGTCAACTGTTCATTCATTTCCATAGTTGCTGCCTGACTTGCTGAGTTCCTTCAGCATTTTGTGTATGTTGCTCTGGATTTCCAACATCTGTAGAATTTCTTACATTTATCTTTAGAATTCTTCCTCAAAAGGCAGTGGAAACGTCATAGAATATTTTAAAGTACTTTATAAGCAAAAGGGTGAAAGGTTACCATGGACAGTAAGAAATGTGGATTCAAAGTTGTAATTAGGTCATCTTGTTAAATTGTAGACCGGTCTTGAGGAACCAAGTAACCTACCCCTTCCACTAATTCATATGTTTGTTTGTTAGCCAAAAGGCAGGGTTAGAGATGGAAATTTTCATCTGCTGATCAACGGATCACACTCTGCATGATATAAACAATTACAGAGGATAATGGCAAGCCAAAGAGCAAAGTAAGGAGGTGCTTGCATTCCTACTAGATAAATTAATTTTATTTGTCACATGTACATCGAATAGTGACACTTTAACGTAGGGCACCACAGATGTACAGTGCTTAGTGTGATACTGTTACAGCCTGGGACATCGGTGATCGAAGTTCAGTTCTGATGCCGTCTACCAAGGGATTTGCACGATCTCCCTGCCTGGGTTTCCTCCAAATGCTACAGTTTCCTCCCACACTCCAAGGATGTACCGGTTATTAGGTTAATCGGATGTTGTAAATTGTCTGTGATTAGCCTGGTGTTAAATAGGTGGATTGCAGGGCTGTGTGGCTTCTTGGGGCAAAAGGGCCTGTTCTGTGCTGTATTGCTAAGTAATTAAATAAATTTTTTTAAAACCACCAAGGCTTACACTGAAATGTGTGGCTTGGTGTTAATTACCAGCACAGTTGAAGGATTTTCCTGGGGGCAGCCCACAAATGTCATCATGCTTCTGGTACCAACATAGCATGCTCACAGCTTACTAACCCTAACCCATATATGTTTGGAATGTGGAGGGAAACCGAAGCACCCAGAGGAAACCCACATGGTCACGGAGAGAACGCAAAACTCCTTACAGGCAGTGGCAGAAAAAGAACGCCAGTCGATGATGACTAGCGCCGCAAAGCAATTGCGCTAAACACTACGCGATGCAACCAATGGGTTGCTGCCCTGAAGAGAGATGCAAATGTACACGAAAGGGGAAAAACATACAGAAGGGTGGAATCTCAGCACTAAGGGGAAAAATGAGGTAATCCAAGGGTTACAATTACAGAAACATTAGCCTGTTGGTAGAAAACAGAGCAGTTGTGACATTGTCTTCGTTGCCAGCACTTCTGACCACAATTATGCCTGGAATGCCACTAAAGACCGGACAAGTTAGGAAAACAGTCAGGAAAGGAAAAACCTCGCTCTCTAATTACTTTATTTTTTTATCTGATAAATGTTAGAGAAGCAGATGGTTTGTGTTTAATATAAATAAATCTGAAATAGTGACAGAAGTGTGTTTAGAGCAGCTGTTTGCAGTGTTAGAGGGGGCTGGATAGGCCCTTAAGAAGATGAGAAATGTTTGGAAAGCAAAATGCTTCCCTGCTACCTGTCCTCCCTCTGCTCATCCTGGGATTTCCTTCAGTGGCAACTCTACTTCCAAGAAACTTCGACTCGCACTCCCACCAGAATATCGCTGGTGAAGGATTCTCATTCGAGTTGAATCAGGAAGGGATCAGTTCCAGTGTCCACCACTCAACCAGAGAGCTGGCCAGGAAAACTAGAGCAGTGGTTCTATTGGGTGCCACGGCAGCGTGGTGGCTAATACAACGCTATTGCTGCTCAAGGAGTTGGAATTTGGAGTCCAGTCCTGGCATCCTCTGTTAGGAGTCTGTACATGTGGGTTTTCTCCGAGAACTCGGATTTCATCCAACAGTCCAAGGACATCCTGGTTAGCAGGTCATTGTAAATTGTCTCGCGATTAGACTAAGGTTAAGTCGGGGATTGCTGGGCAATGAGGCTTGAAGGGTGGGAAGTGACCTTTAAAGTCTTTCTAACTAAATACATTTTTTTTTAAAAAAGCTTTTTGTGAGATTTAAAGATGTTGCCAGAACTGAAGGCCCTGAATTATCGGGTGAAATTGGCCAGTCTAGGTCGATAATCCTTGGAATATTTAAAATTATGAGAAATCTCGACAAGGTGGATAGTAGCAGTTTCTCCCCAAGGTAGGAGAGTCCAAAACTAGGGGTTATGGGTCACAGTGAGAGGGGACCCGAGGGCCGACTTTTCCACCCAGGGCTGGGGATTATATGGGAAGATTAGCAAGTCCTGGTGCCAAGGCCAAGAGTCAAAGTCCTCTTAATGGTGAGTCCTGGTGTTGATGCTGGAGGTCAAAGCCTGAAGGTCAAAAAGGCGAAGTCCGTGAGATCAGAGGTGGCGACCCAAAGTTTGAAACCCCCGGCTCAGCTTGTCCAGAGGTCCGATGCCTGCCAGTACAGGCCAGGGACAGAAGGCTCCATGCCCTGGGATTGCAGGCCAGTCTGTGGGAGAGTGGTGTGCTTTCCACTTACTTGTGCTGTTTGTGTTGTTCTGCTGAACTCTGTAGGCCTGCTACGCCACCACCGGAGCTCGTGACAACACTTACAGGCTGCCCTCAGCACATCCTTAGGTGTGTTGGTTGTCAACACAAATGACATATTTCACAGTATAGATTCATGCATGTATGATAATCAAAGCATTAATTCCAGAAACAGGCATTCTAGCAGACCTGGAACTTCCTGGCCTATAATTTCCAATACAAGTTCGATTTGAATTAGCTCTCCTGTCACGTACTGTAACGTCCGTTCACGAGCCCATGAAGTAGAAGCTGATCAATAAAATTCAGGGACTCTCAGTCAATGCACAACTGGCCCAGAAACAGGCAACCCCCTAGGGATCTTGACAGAACCTCTTTCCCAAATCAAATATGCAAAGGAGGCAAACTGTGAAATAGAACATTGAACGTGACAGCACAGCACAGGCCCTTCGACCCATGATGTTGCACCAAGCTCTTAAACTACTCTAAGATCAATCTACCCCTTCCCTCCTACATACACCTCCATTTTCCTATCATCCGTGTGTCTATCTAAGCGTTTCCCAAATGTCCGCAATGTATCTGCCTTACCACCACCCCTGGCAGCATGTTCCATGTACTCAACAATCTCTGTGTAAAAAAGTTTCCTCTGACATCCCTCACCATCCTTTCCTCTAATCACCTTAAAATTATGTCCCCTCACCTTAGCCATTTCCGCCCAGGGAGAAAGTCTCTGGCTGTCCACTGTGCCTATGTCCCTTGGCATCCTGTTCTCCTCTACTAAGTCACCTCTCTTTCTTCTTCATTCCAAAGAGAAAAGTTCCAGCTGGCTAAACCTATAAAACCTCTAATCCAGGCAGTATCCAGTAAACCTCAGCACCCTCTCTAAAGGGGGAGCGGTAGCATAGTGGTTAGCACAACGCTTTACAGTATAAGAAACTAGAGTTCAACTCTCACTGACCATGGGGGTTTCCTCCCGCAGACTAATTGCAAATTTATCCCGTGTTTAGGCTCGGATTAAACAGGGGGATTTCTGGGCACCATGGCTCAAAGGACCTATTCCGCGCAGTAACACACACAAAATGCTGGAGGAACTGAGCAGGCCAGGCAGTATCTATGGAAAATAGCACAGTCAATGTTTCAGGTCGACACCCGTCAGCAGGATTATACTGAAGGGTTCAGTCCTGCCAAAGGGTTTCGGCCCGAAACATTGACTGTACTTTTTTTCCCATAGATGCTGCCTGGCCTGCTGAGTTCCTCCATTTTTTTTGTGTGTGTTGCTTGGATTTCCAGCATCTGCAGACTTTCTCTTGTTTGCATTCCATGCTGTATTTAAATAAATAAAATAAAATACAGAATATTTCTCCCTGGTCACTGAAAGATCTCAGAGTTCTGTGCTGGGATGTTCCTCTGCTAGCAAACCAAAAAACAAATAGAATATGCACTTTGTACCAAGATCCAGTTTGGACAACCTCCACCCACATTCACAGCTGTGTTCAACCACAGCCCAATACCACCATGACAAGTCACTAGCAGGATGTACATTAACAAACCAACAAGTTCCATTACTTCTGGGATTAGGATAGAAACATAGAAACATAGAAAATAGGTGCAGGAGTAGGCCATTCGGCCCTCTGAGCCTGCACCGCCATTTATTATGATCATGGCTGATCATCCAACTCAGAACCCTGCACCAGCCTTCCCTCCATACCCCCTGATCCCCGTAGCCACAAGGGCCATACCTAACTCCCTCTTAAATATAGCCAATGAACTGGCCTCAACTGTTTCCTGTGGCAGAGAATTCCACAGATTCACCACTCTCTGTGTGAAGAAGTTTTTCCTAATCTCGGTCCTAAAAGGCTTCCCCTTTATCCTCAAACTGTGACCCCTCATTCTGGACTTCCCCAACATCGGGAACAATCTTCCTGCATCTAGCCTGTCCAATCCCTTTAGGATTTTATACGTTTCAATAAGATCCCCCCTCAATCTTCTAAATTCTAACGAGTACAAGCCCAGTTCATCCAGTCTTTCTTCATATGAAAGTCCTGCCATCCCAGGAATCAATCTGGTGAACCTTCTTTGTACTCCCTCTATGACAAGGATGTCTTTCCTCAGATTAGGGGACCAAAACTGCACACAATACTCCAGGTGTGGTCTCACCAAGGCCTTGTACAACTGCAGTAGTACCTCCCTGCTCCTGTACTCGAATCCTCTTGCTATGAATGCCAGCATACCATTCACCTTTTTCACCACCTGCTGTACCTGCATGCCCACTTTCAATGACTGGTGTATAATGACACCCAGGTCTCGTTGCACCTCCCCTTTTCCTAATCGGCCACCATTCAGATAATAATCTGTTTTCCTATTTTTGCCACCAAAGTGGATAACTTCACATTTATCCACATTAAATTGCATCTGCCATGAATTTGCCCACTCACCCAACCTATCCAAGTCACCCTGCATCCTCTTAGCATCCTCCTCACAGCTAACACTGCCGCCCAGCTTCGTGTCATCCGCAAACTTGGAGATGCTGCATTTAATTCCTTCATCCAAGTCATTAATATATATTGTAAACAACTGGGGTCCCAGCACTGAGCCTTGCAGTACCCCACTAGTCACTGCCTGCCATTCTGAAAAGGTCCCGTTTATTCCCACTCTTTGCTTCCTGTCTGCTAACCAACTCCCTATCCACATCAATACCTTACCCCCAATACCGTGTGCTTTAAGTTTGCACACTAATCTCCTGTGTGGGACCTTGTCAAAAGCCTTTTGAATATCCAAATATACCACATCCACTGGTTCTCCCCTATCCACTCTACTAGTTACATCCTCAAAAAATTCTATGAGATTCGTCAGACATGATTTTCCTTTCACAAATCCATGCTGACTTTGTCTGATGATTTCACTGCTTTCCAAATGTGCTGTTATCACATCTTTGATAACTGACTCCAGCAGTTTCCCCACCACCGACGTTAGGCTAACCGGTCTATAATTCCCCGGTTTCTCTCTCCCTCCTTTTTAAAAAAGTGGGGTTACATTAGCCACCCTCCAATCCTCAGGAACTAGTCCAGAATCTAACGAGTTTTGTAAAATTATCACTAATGCATCCACTATTTCTTGGGCTACTTCCTTCAGCACTCTGGGATGCAGACCATCTGGCCCTGGGGATTTATCTGCCTTCAATCCCTTCAATTTACCTAACACCACTTCCCTACTAACATGTATTTCGCTCAGTTCCTCCATCTCACTGGACCCTCTGTCCCCTACTATTTCTGGAAGATTATTTATGTCCTCCTTAGTGAAGACAGAACCAAAGTAATTATTCAATTGGTCTGCCATGTCCTTGCTCCCCATAATCAATTCACCTGTTTCTATCTGTAGGGGACCTACATTTGTCTTTACCAGTCTTTTCCTTTTTACATATCTATAAAAGCTTTTACAGTCAGTTTTTATGTTCCCTGCCAGTTTTCTCTCATAATCTTTTTTCTCCTTCCTAATTAAGCCCTTTGCCCTCCTCTGCTGAACTCTGAATTTCTCCCAGTCCTCAGGTGAGCTGCTTTTTCTGGCTAATTTGTATGCTTCTTCTTTGGAATTGATACTATCCCTAATTTCTCTTGTCGGCCACGGGTGCACTACCTTCCTTGAGTTATTCTTTTGCCAAACTGGGATGAACAATTGTTGTAGTTCATCCATGCAATCCTTAAATGCTTGCCATTGCATATCCACCGTCAATCCTTTAAGTGTCATTTGCCAGTCTATCTTAGCTAATTCACGTCTCATACCTTCAAAGTTACCCCTCTTTAAGTTCAGAACCTTTGTTTCTGAATTAACTATGTCACTCTCCATCTTAATGAAGAATTCCACCATATTATGGTCACTCTTGCCCAAGGGGCCTCTCACGACAAGATTGCTAAATAACCCTTCCTCATTGCTCAAAACCCAGTCTAGAATAGCCTGCTCTCTAGTTGGCTCCTCGACATGTTGGTTCAAAAAACCATCCCGCATACATTCCAAGAAATCATCTTCCTCAGCACCTTTACCAATTTGGTTCACCCAATCTACATGTAGATTGAAGTCACCCATTATAACTGCTGTTCCTTTATTGCACACATTTCTAATTTCCTGTTTAATACCATCCCCAACCTCACTACTACTGTTAGGTGGCATGTACACAACTCCCACCAGCATTTTCTGCCCCTTAGTGTTACGCAGCTCTACCCATATCGATTCCACATCTTCCCAGCTTATGTCCTTCCTTTCTATTGCGTTAATCTCATCTTTAACCAGCAACGCTACCCCACCTCCTTTTCTTTCATGTCTATCCCTCCTGAATATTGAATATCCCTGAACGTTGAGCTCCCATCCTTGGTCACCCTGGAGCCATGTCTTTGTGATCCCAACTATATCATAATCATTAATAACAATCTGCACTTTCAATTCATCCACCTTGTTACAAATGCTCCTTGCATTGACACACAACGCCTTCAGGCGCTCTTTTACAACTCTCTTAGCCCTTATACAATTATGTTGAAAAGTGGCCCTTTTTGATGCTTGCCCTGGATTTGTCGGCCTGCCACTTTTACTTTTCTCCTTTGTACTTTTTGCTTCTACCCTCACTTTACACCCCTCTGTCTCTCTGCACTGGTTCCCATCCCTCTGTTGTGAACTAACCTCCTCACGCCTAGCCTCTTTAATTTGATTCCCACCCCCCAACCATTCTAGTTTAAAGTCACCTCAGTAGCCCCCGCTAATCTCCCCGCCAGGATATTGGTCCCCCTAGGATTCAAGTGTAACCCGTCCGTTTTGTACAGGTCACGCCTGCGCCAAAAGAGGTCCCAATGATCCAAAAACTTGAATCCCTGCCTCCTGCTCCAATCCCTCAGCCACGCATTTATCCTCCACCTCATCGCATTCCTACTCTCACTGTAGCGTTGCACAGGCAGTAATCCCGAGATTACTACCTTTGCGGTCCTTTTTCTCAACTCCCTTCCTAGCTCCCTATATTCTCCTTTCAGGACCTCTTCCCTTTTCCTACCTATGTCATTGGTACCTATATGTACCACGACCTCTGGCTCCTCACCCTCCCACTTCAGGATATCTTGAACACGATCAGAAATATCCCGGACCCTGGCACCAGGGAGGCAAACTACCATCCGGGTCTCTGGACTGCGTCCACAGAATCGCCTATCTGACCCTCTTACTATCGAGTCCCCTATCACAACTGCCCTCCTCTTCCTTTCCCTACCCTTCTGAGCTACAGGGCCAGACTCTGTGCCGGAGGCACGGCCACTGTCGCTTCCCCTGGGTAAGCTGTCCCCCCCAACAGTACTTATACTTTGAATAAAACTGTATTTCCACCTAGATTACCCTTAAAGCAACTAAGAGTGTCAAAAGTTTCCAGAAGAAGGCAGGAGAATGGAGTTGAGAGGGTTGATACATCAGCTATAGTGGAATGGCGGAGCAGGTTTGATGGGCTGAGCTGCCTGATTTTGCACCTCTGTCTTACGGCTTATGGACTATATCTTTAATTCCAGCTTTAGTTACTTAACATTAAATTCCACACCTGCTGTGGTGGGATGTCTTCAAATCAATGATCTATGCCTCTGAATATTAGTTAAGGAGCTTAAATGCCATGTGATCTCATTCCTTTTGGACCCAACGAAGCTTCACTTGAGTCCAAATGTCAGATGAGATCACTGACATTTAGTCTGTTGGTTATGTCCATGAAAGAATCTTGATAAACACAAGAGATTCTGCTTTTGCTGGAAATTCAGAGCAACACACACAAAATGCTGGTCGAACTCAGCAGGTCAGGCAGCATTTATGAAAGGGAATAAATAGCCAACATATCGCATTAAGACCTTTCATCAAAATCTTGATATTTATGTTTGTGATGCTGAAAGTTTCTTTCATTGTAAGGTATGCAGTTTGAAGTGTTGGCTATGAAAAACTGTTTTCAGCTTTATAAACTGCTTTCCATATTATAAACACAAGAGATTCTGCAGATGCGAGAAATCCAGAGTGACAAACACAAATTCCTGGAGGAATACAGCAGGTCAGGCAGTATCTCCAGAGAGGAATAAACAGTTAATATTTAGGGCCAAGATATTTCTTCAGGACTGGAAAGGAAATGAGAAAAAGCCGGAATAAGAAAGTAAGGGGAGTGGAAAGAAGTATAAGCCAGAAGATGATGGATAAGACCAAGTGAGGGGGAAGGTACCTGAGTGAGGCGGGGGGGTGGAATGAAGAAACTGGGAGAGAATAGCTGGAAGAGGTGAAGGGCTGAAGAAGGAAGAGTCTGATAGGACAGGACAGTAGACCATGGACAAAAGGGAAGGAAGAGTGAGAGATGATGGACAGGTTGTGAAAAGAGAAGGTGTAAGTGAGGAGTTAGAATAGGGAATGAAGAGAGGAAGGGGAGAAGAAATGACCAGAAGCTAGAGAAATTGATGTTCATGCCATCAGGTTGGTTAGCACCAAACCTCAATAATTTACACTAAAGAAACTCCAACTTTTTATGCCAATCCCAGTTTTTATTCTCAAATCACCTCAACATGATGGCTACGATCTGAAGTGGAAGGTTAAATACTCTTTTTCGGGAAGGTGACGAATTCCAGTTTCCAATAACCCTGGTCCAGGATAACTAATACCATAACAGACAATGGGGTGCAGTCCAAACCAATAACATATAGCGGTCTTTTCTCTACTGTTTTACATCACTACTGCCTATAAACTTAAACTCTGTCCCACCTCCCCTTTCTCTCTTCTTCCATTCCCATTCCCTTCTCACCCTTCTCTTCTCTTCGCCTGCCCATCCCCTTTCTCTCATTCCACTCTTCTTTCCCTTTCTCCCACGGTTCACTCTCCTCTCCTATCAAATTCCTTCTTTTTCCACCATGTACCCCTTCTGCCTATCATCTTCCGGCTTCTTACTTTATCTCACCTGCCCTACCTACCTACCTTCCTCCTCAGCTGGTCTCACCTATCACCTGTCAACTTGTGCTCCTTCCCCTTCTACCAAGTTTATTCTGGCTTCTTCCCCCTTCCTTTCCAGTCCTGATGTGGAGAAGAGCCTTCCAGTAGTGGGAGAGTCCAGGACCAGAGGGCAAAGCCTCAGAATAGCACATTCCTTTAGAAAAGAGATGAGAATGAATTCCTTTAGCTAGAGGGTGGTGAATCTGTTAAATTTATTGCTACAGATTACAGATAGCCGTGTCTTATGGTCTTATGCTCTGAGGCCTCCATAGATACTGCCTGACATGCTGAGTTCCTCCAGCATTATATGTGTGCGGCACAAGATCACCGCCGTCTGCAGGATCTCTTGTCTAAAGCTTGAACCCCACTGTTTTGAAGGCAAGCTGAAGAATATATAGGTGGAATGATATCACAGGTTATTCAAGTGAATAAAATATATGCAGAAATCATTCGTCTGCCAATGATTCTACATAGTCACTTTCCAGCACATTGGAAAGTTATAAGGATATGTTCAATCATATAGTGTCTGATGTCCCAAAGTTCAAAATAAATTTATTATCAAAATATACATGCATCACCAGAACTGAGATTCATTTTCTTGCAGGCATTCACAGTAATTATAAAGAAACAAAATACAATGAATGAAAAACTGCACACGAACAAGGAAGGACAAATAACCAACGTACAAAGAAAGAAAACAATATAATAATAAATAAATAATAATTACTGACAACATGAGTTGTAGAGTTCTCGAGAGGGAGTCGACAGACTGTGAAGTCAGTTCAGAGTTGGTGAGAATTAAGTTATCCACTCTTGCTCAGGAGCCTGATGTTTGAGGGGTAGTTACTGTTCCTGAACCTGGTGCTATGGGGCTTAAGGTACCACAATCACAAAGACCAAAGCAAAACTGATCTAATTAATTATTCAGTGTAGGGAAGTGTATAGCCATGGACTTTAGTGGAAGGGATAAGTCCCTAGAATATTTTCTAAACAGGAGCAAATTCTGAAGTTGGGGGTGCAAGGGTACTTGAGAGCGCTCGTACAGGATTCCCTAAAGGTTAACTTGCATGTTGAGTTGGTGGTAAGGAAGGTAAATGCAATGTGAACAGTTCCAGAGGACGTGAATATAAAAGCAAGGATGCAATGCTCAGGTTTTAAGACATTGGTTAGACTGCATTTGGAGCATCATGAGCAGTTTTGGGATCCCTATCTAAGAAAGAATGTGCTGGCATTGTAGACGGTCCAAAGTGGGTTTTTAAGAATGATTTAGAAATGAAAGGTTAATGTATGAGTAACGTTTGAGGTTTGTACTCACTGGTGTTTAGATAAATGAGGGAGGATCTCATTGAAACCTACCAAATATTGAATGGCCTAGAAAGAGTAGACACGGAGGGGATGTTTTCAATAGTGGGAGAATATGGGAAAAAAAGGGCACAGATTCAGAATAGAAAGTCCTTTTAGAACAGAGATAAGGGGGAATTTCTTTAGCCAGAGGTGGTGAATCAATGGACTTCATGGCCACAGACAGCTGTGGAGGCCAAGTCATTGGGTTTATTTAAAGTAGAGGTTGATAAGGTCCTGATTAGCAAGCGTGTCAAAGGTTACAGGGAGATGGCAGGAGAACAGCGATGAGAGAGAAAATAAAACAATCATGTTCAAATAGCAGAGCAGACTCGATGGGCCGAATGGCTTAATTTTGCTCCTATGTCTTATGGTCTAAATCATTTTGTATATTCCAACTCGGTAGTGATTAGCACAATGTTATTACAGATCAGGGCATCGGAGTTCAGAGTTCAATTCCAACATCATCTGTAAGGAGTCTCAGTACGTCTTCCCCGTGGAATGCATGGGGTTTCTCCGGGTGCTCTGGTTTCCTCCCACAGTCCAAAGACATACCAGCTAGTAGGTTAACTGGTGATTGTCCCATACTGTCCCATGTTTAGGGTGGTTAAATCAAGGGCTTTCTGGGCGGTGCAGCCTAAAGAGCCAGAAGGGCCTATGGAGAACAAATGGGATGGAACAAATGTCACAATACAGACATTTTTTAATACATGGACAATTTGTACTCTGTGCAGACAGGCACTGAACCTATTGGACAGTAGAGGGAATATGTCTGCTGTATGACAGACTGAAACCTGCAGCACATAGCAGGAGCTCCAAACCTTTAAAGCCCTGCAAATAAATATTTTGAAGACAAAACTCAGACTTCACTCTTCATTGCCTCTTAATATTCAAGTTACGAAGACTTAATGCACAAGGACGAATAAACTCCCCACTTGACCATAAGTCTGAGTTACTCATTGTAATTCAGTTCTCCAACTCATTCCTTATTTGCCTTGTATTTGTCAAGCAACCATCTAATTACCCTTTTAAAGCTTTGAAATGTTTACAGAGAAATCTTTTCAGCTTCATACAGGCCCTTCCTGCTTTGTTTCAGTTCTCCCACAGTCTAGTGAGTTTTGCCAATATTACTAAATGCAGCATATAGTTATCTGTTGGCATGAATATACCTCAGCCTTGGAAAATAAATTCTCCACATTTTGCTCACTCAGGAGTTCAGATCCAATTCACTTGTTGACAGCCTTGACCAAGTCAGCGATTTTTTTTGCTTCTAGGTTTATGTAGAATTGAATGTTTTTCTGGTTCTATCATTATAACCAGCTCCAAATCAGAACTGTTGAATACACCGATAACACAAAGCACATGTCTATGTGCCTTCTAGTCCTTTGTTGAACTACAGAAACACATTATATTTTGCTGATGTGCTCCATTCGAACATGAACCGGGCCCATTACCTGAGGTTCGATCGACTTAAGCGCCGGGCCAAATTGGAAAGATTGAGTACAGGCTAAATCGAGCTGGCAGGGTCCAGGCCCCAGAGCATATCAAAGTGACAGAATCTGATGTTTGGATGACGATTTACGTGGCGGGCCAGATTGAAAAGGTCAGGGTGTTGGGACTCGAGCTCTACGCTCCGCGAGGTTTACTTGGCACTGCGGTGAACTAAGGGTCTGCGGCTGAACTCTCTTTGAGGACTTCAGTTCAAAATGCTATTTGCTTGCGTTTATTGTTTGCATGATTTTTTTTCCCTCTGCACATTGAATGTTTGATGGCCTTTTATGAGTTCTTTAGTTTTTTTTTATTTTGTGGCTGCCTGTAAGGAGGCAAATCTCAAGATTGCATAATGTTTACATATTTTGATAATAAATAAACTCAAAATGTACTTTGAACTTTGAACTTATTGAGATGGAGGGTTCTGATGCAAGGACTTGATCTGAAGTGTCAGCTACTCTTTTGCCTCCACAGATGCCGCTTGACCTTTTGAGGTCTTTCAGCAGCCTCTTAACGGACAATTGGTGCTGCCTGTAGTTTTCTGGGGAAATACATTTTCAAATGTCTCGTAGATCTACAACAGGATGTTTAGAAAGTGTTAGTGGGAATCCTGCAATGCATCTGTAACCAACACAAGCTGGCAATGGAGCAAATTCACCACCCATGGTTTTCAACCAGATGGAATGACTTCTTTTAATTGAGTCCTAAATTTCCAATATACAAAGCAGACAGTAAAAAAAGCCTGGTTTTATTTTTAAGTTCCACATATGCTGGTATGTTCTCTGTTTAAGACAGTCAAGCATGTTTTTATTACTACAGTGCTTTAACAGCTTGGAAACAGACACTTCAGCCCAACCTATTGTTGCCGACCAACCCTCCTAGCCAAACTAGTCCAATTGCATATTTGGCCAGTAGCTCTCTAACTCCTTCCTATTAATGTACCTATTTCTCTAACTTCCTACAACCACTCCACTCTGGTTTCCCTCCATTCTGGTGATCCTCTCACCCTTTTACCTCTCCCCCACCCTCATGACCTTCCCATCACTCTCTCTGGTTCCACACCTCCTCCCTTTGATCCTACTGCCCTCTCCTACCAGATTCCTCTTTCTTCATTCTCTCCTAATTTCTCACATTATCCCTCATGCTCCATCTACATGGTCTTACATATCACTTTGTACTCCTCTCCCTCTTTTTATTCTGGCTTCTGCTGCCTTCCTTTCTAGTCCTGATGAAGGGTCTTGGGCCTAAAAGTCTATTGTTGATTTCCTTCCAAAGATGCGCCCTGACTTAAACAGATTCTGCTAATGCTGAAAACATGGAGCAACAAACACAAATTCCTGACAGAACTCAGCAGGTCAGGCAGCTTCTATGGAAATGAATAAACAGTTGACATTTCATGTTGAGACCCTTCATCAGGACTGGAAAGAAAGGGCAAAGATATCAGAATAAGAAGTTGGGGGGAGGGGAAAGAGGGCAAGCTAGAAGGTGATATTTGAACCCAGGAAAGGGAGGAAAAGGGGACTTGGTGTGTTACTCAATATACCTGGCCAAGATTTGTTTACATGTCATTAATGTATCCATGCTGGAAGATCAGAGGAAATATCTAGACATTCATTCCCAGACCTTGGTGAAAGAATGACAAGCTTAAAGCAAAATGCATCTGTTTTACAGTCATACTTAGAATTTAATGAAGAGACACAGGCCATTCTGTCCAAATGGTTCATACTGGCATTTAGTCTCCCACAATGCTCCTCCCACCCCACTTCGTCCCATTCAGCCAATTCCCCTTTTTGCCACTGGAGTATGGGGGTGGGGGGTGGGAAGGTGCTTGTTTTGCTGCTGTTTGCTCCATGTTGACCGCATGTCGTTCTGCTGAACTTTGTAGGAGCATCGGCATTAGAACGTGCGATGACACTTGCGGGCTGCCCCCAGCACATCTTCACATTGCATTGGTTGTTAATGCAAAATGCCGCGATTCACCGCATGTACATGTGATGAATAAGTACCTTTCATTCAATCTCGCCCTTGTGCCCTTTCCTTGTAAAGCAACTCTGGTCACTTCAAAAACTCCAGAGGGCAGCAGAAACTTCTGGGTAAGGCTTTCACCCCCAAACTGAGGACCAGTTACCATCACTAGTTCGTGGCATTGAATTTGTCTTGTAGAATGTACAGCACAGTGCAGGCCCTTTTAATCTACTCTAGATCAATCTTACCCTTCCCTTCCACATAGTCATCTATTTTTAGGTCATCCATATACCTACCTAAGAGTTTCCAACGTCTCCAATGTTTATGCCTCAATCACCACCCTGGCAGGGTGTTTCCATGTACTCACTACTCTCTATGTGAAAAAACCTGTCTCTGATATCCCCATTATGTTCACTCTAATCACCTTCAAATTATGCCCTCGTATTAGCTACTTCAAAGCTCAAAGTTAAAAGTAAATTTATTATCAAAGTACATATATACAACCTGAGATTTATTTTCTTTGGGGATTTATTCAATAGATCTATATTAGAATAATAACCATAATAGAATTAATGAAAGACCGCAGCAACTTGGGCATTCTACCAGTGAGCAAAAGATAACTAATTGTGCAAATAGTAATAGAAAGAAATAATAGTAATAAATAAATAAGTGGGTGGAACTTAGGAGGACGATGGCACCTAACGGCGACTCCTCTGCTTGCATCTTCAGAAACAGCTCTATTTCCATCTTTAATATCTTTATTTTTCCCTTTCAGGGTTCTTTTGAAGACCCTGGCCTGGAGTTACACGCTGACTTCAGTTCTTTGTGGGAATGGGACCCGCTCTCAGGGTCTCATGGCTGACTGCTATTTGATATACAGGATTCGGCCTAGGAGACGAGTGTATCTTCAGGGTTCCGGGATTTTGTTGGTCTGGAGGTGGGCAGACTCGAGGACTGGTGTGTGGTGGGAGATGGAAGATTGAAAGCAGCAAGCTGGCTGCTGGCTGTGTGCCCAGAGACCCAAGTTCTTTGGGCACAGAGCTCGGAAAAAGCAACGCAACAGACTTTTAACATCGTAAATCAGCAAGTTGTTTGTTATATCTCCCCTCTCACTGTGAAACAGGGACACCTCTTTTTCCCTTATTAAGGAGAGAGAGAGAGAGAGCCTGTATTTTGTCGAATTACCTTGTAAACGAGTAGTCTTTGAGGTACTACAAGTCTTTGTCTTTGCTGATGCTTTGCTGCACTCTTGAGTGCTCGGTGGGATGGTGCTGAATCCTTTATGCTGGTGGGGGAGGGGGGATTGTTTTGTTGCTGCTTGTCCTTGGGAGGGGGGAGCTGGGGGGGCTTTGGGGTTTTAACATTTAACTGTCATTCATTCTTTGGGGAACTCCTCTGTGTTCGTGGATGATTGCGAAGAAAAAGAAGTTCAGGATGTACATTGTATACATTTATCTGAGATTAAATGTACCTTAGATAAGCAATAAACATCAAGTACATGAAATGAAGAGTCCTTGAAAGTAAGTCCGTAGGTTGCAATGTTGGGGCAAGTGAAGTTCTCCCCATTGGTTATCCCCATTGGTTCAAGAGCCTGATGGTTGAGGAGTAATAACTTTTCCTGGAACTGGTGATATGGATCCTGAGGCTCCTTTACCACTTTCCTGATGGTAGCAGTGAGAAGAGAGCATATCCTGGGTGGTGGGGGTCCCTGAATATGAATATTGCTTTCCTGTGACAATGCTTCATATAGATGTTCTCAATGGCTGGGAGGGCTTTACCCCTGATAGACTGTGCTGTATCCATTACTTTTCATTGGATTTTGTATTCAAGAGCATGGGTGTTTCCATACCAGGCTGTGATGCAGCTTGTCAATATACTTTCCACTACACAAGTATAGAAATTTGTCAAAGTTTTAGATATCATGCTGAATCCTCACAAGCTCCTAAGAAAGTTGAGTCGCTGATGTGTTTTCTTCATAATTCCATGTGTACAGGGCCCATACCAGGTCCTCTGAAATGATAACACTGAGGAATTTAAAGCAGCTGACCCTCTCCACCTTTGATCTGCCGATGAGGACTTGAGGACTGGCTCATGGACCTCTTGTTTCCTCCTCCTGTAGTCAATGATCAACTCCTTTGTCTTGCTGACAATGAACAAGAGGTTGTTGTGGCACCACTCAACCTGGTTTCAACTGTCCCTCCTGTATGCTGATTTGTCACCACCTTTGATTCAGCCTACGAAGCGGTGTTGCCAGCAGACTTTAATATGGCATTGGAGCTGTGCTTAGTCTCACAGTCATAAGTGTAAAGCGAGTAGAGCAGGGGACTAAGCACACAGCCCTTGGTGCACCTGTACTGATGGAGATAGGGGAGGAGATGTTGTTGTCAATCCAAACTGACTGGGGTAAGGAAATCAAGAATCCAATTGCACAAGGAGGTATTGAGGCCGAGGTTTTGAAGCTTATTGATTAGTTTTGAAGGGACGATAGTATTGAATGCTGAGCTGGGAAAAAGTCTCTGGCTATCCATCCAATCTATGCCTCTGATCTTGTAAACCTTCATCAAGTCACCTCTCATCTTTCGTTGCTCCTGTGAGGAAAGTCCTAGCTTGCTCAGCCTATCCTTATAAACATGCTCTCTAATCCAGGCAACATCCTGATAAATCTCCTCTGAGCTCTGCCTAAAACTTCCACATCCTTCCTTTAATGAGGCAATGAGAACCGAACACAGTATTCCAAGTGTGGGCTAACCAATTTTATAGGGCTGCATCAAAACTTCATGGCTCTTGAACTCAATCACAAGACTAATGAAAGCCAACATCCCAGATGAGAGGCACAAAATGGAAACAGGGCCTTTAACTCAAAGTTTGTGAGAAGCGTCGATAGCCTCTTTACACTAGTCCTGTATTTATCCCATTTCCCCTCAGTCTCCAGGATTCTAGCACTCACTGATTAGATGTAGTTTCCAATGGCCATCTAAGCTACCAACCCATGCCTGATATGGAGGACACCCATGAGTCACAGGAAAAAAGCATGTGAAGTCCATATAGAGTCTCCAAGATCTAACTGAGGTTTCTGACACTGAGACAGACACCCTCTGCCTTCTAACTCTATCTTGTCAGCATTCTTCAAAAGGTTCATGAAAATGATTCCAGGATTAAGTGGCCTGTCATGTGAAGAGTGTTTGATGGCTCTGGGCCTGGATTCACTGGAATTCAGGAGAATGAAGGGTGCCCTCACTGAAACCTATCCAGTGGTGAAAAGTCATGATAGAGGATAAGACCATAAGACTATAAGATATAGGAGCAGAAGTAGGCCATTCAGCCCATTGAGTCTGCTCCACCATTCAATCATGGGCTAATTGCGAATGCGGAGAGGATGTTTCCTATGGTGGGAGAGTCTACAACGCGAGGACACAGCCTCAGAATAGGGGGGTGTACTTTTAGAATGGAGGTGAGCAAGAATTCCTTTAGCCAGAGAATGTGAATTCTTTACCACAGGCAGTTGTGGAGGTCAAGTCTTTATGTATATTTAAGGCAGAGGTTAATAGTTTCTTGATTAGTCAGAGCATGAAGGAATATGGGGAGAAGGCAGGAGATTGAGGTTGAGAGGAAAATTGGATCAGCCATGATGGAATGGCAGAGCAGACTCGTTGGGCCAAATGGCTTAATTCTGCTCCTATATCTTATGGTCTTATGGTGTTATCTGGACCAGCACTGTAAACGAGGATGACACATATCCAGCTTTGATCTACCTCGGATGAATGCAGCTTCGAAATCCAGCAATGTGGAAGGCTCTCATGTTGGCTGTGGAGTTGATCCTTGTTCCAATCGCCACAGGAAGAATTGTCCTGCTCCTACACCACTGGCAAGCATCGTAGACTTTGACTTTGCGATGTCTCCTGTCATTATTAAGATGTTGCACAGATTTGCAATGGATGATCATTTTTTCCCCCAGCTGTGTGGGGGAGTGAAATGTATTGCAATCTGAAGCTAACTATTTATATTTAGCGCAGACAGATGCAAATCACTGGCGCAAATGGAGCTGATGGCAGCTCAGACTGTAATGAGTGTTTGAAGTTCAGGGCAAGCTGAAGGTGATGTGCCAATCCACTTGAGCTCCAGACCTATTGATCATCTCATCCTTGGGTCTGCAGTGGACTAAGGTTGGCTGCTTTATGATTTTTGGAACATTGCAGTCACTGGCAAGGCATTTCACTCACATCCCTCATCCCTGGTGCAAGTATTCTGGAGCAATCCCAAGGTGAACCTGAACACATGGGAGAAAACCTCTGTTTTGTTTCACATCAACCCTTCAGCTTCCAGTCTAGGTCTGTTGTAGAAGTACAAATCTATCAGCATTTCAACTACTTTAACACTAACATTTAGGTAGATGTACTGTGGAGAGCATTCTAATTGGTTTGATCATCGTCTGTTTTGGAGAAGTCACTGCACAGGATCGGAAAAGGCTGTAGAAAGTTGTTAACTCAGTCAGCTCCATCATGGGCAGAAGCCACTCTAGCATCAAGGACACCTTCAAAAGGCAACACCTCAAGAAGGCAACATCCATCATTAAAGACCTCCATCACCCAGGACTTGCCCTCTTCTCATTGCTACCATCAAGGAGGAGATACAGGAGCCTGAAGCCACACACTCAACATTTCAAGAAGAGCTTATTCTCATCAAACATCAGATTTCTGGATGGACAATCAACCGATAAGCACTGCCCCACTAATCTGTTTTGCTCTCTTTTTGCACTACTTACCTCATGTATATATTATATTTATTTTGTTTATTTATTATTTATATTTCTTATTGTAATTCATAGTTTGTATCATTATGCATTGCAATGTACTGCTGCTTAAAAACAACAAATTTTATGGTAGTGACCTGATTATGATTCAGATTCAATTGGTTATTAATATAATCTTACATGCATCCTATTAATATGGATTAAATTTTAGTTCAATTATTTTAATCTATGAATTAGTTTAAATGTATGAGATGTATCTAAAATTAAAAGTCTTCATCACCAATCAGGATTGGATGGTGTTGAGGATCCTTAATTGGACACTGTCCAAGGCACTGCTCCAAGCCTACAGTATCCCATAGGACTGCAGAGTAAACCCAGTGCCAAACACGTCTGGAACATAGAACAGTACAGCACAGTACAAACCCTTCACCCTTTGTACCACAACACTGTGGCGAACCAATTCAATCAGTGATTAAATGGGTAACTAATTTCTTTTGCTGACATAATCTCCATATCTTTCCATTTTCCTCATATCTCTAAACATCTCTTAAAAGTTCGTAATGAATCTGCCTCCACCACCTCCACAGGCAGTGCATTCCAGGCACACACAACTCTCTGAGTCAAAAAACTTACCACTCATATCTCCTTTAAAATTACTCCCTCATTTCATCCCTGGAGAAAAATACAGTCTGCCTCTGATAATCTTATAAACCTCTATTAGATCTCCCCTCAGTCTCTGGCGCTCCAGTGAAAACAGCTCGAGTTTGTCCAACCTCTCATCATAGTGTGTGCCCTCTCATCCAGGCAACATCCTGGTAAAGCTCTTCTGCACCCATTGTAAATCCTCGACATCCTTCCTATAATGGGGTAACCAGATCTCTATGTAACACTCCAGATGAAGCATAACTAGAGTTTTATAAAGCTGCACCATAACCTTCTAATTTGGAAGATTAGGTCAGGGCACTCAGAGGCTTCAGGTTAGCAAGCCTGAGCAACAGATCATGCCCAGCATCCTCTATTCCAGAGAACTCAACAGAATCTCTTGAGCTTGGGATCCAAGATTGAGAGGGTGAGAGGTGACCTCAGGTGCTTCTAAAATTATGAGGTGCATAAAAAGGGTAAATAGTCAACTTTTTTACCTCAGGTAGGTGGGGCTCTAAAACAAGAGGATGAGGGTTCGAGGAAAGAGGGGAGAAATTTAGAGATCCAAGGTGGCAAAATTCCACCCACCCTGCCCACCACCAGCACAAAGCATTATATCAAATGAGCCACTGAAGATATGGCTGAGACAGATACGATTAGTGTCTAAGGGATTAGAACAGATATAGGCAGAAGGACATAATACAGGCATGTTGGATTGATATAGACAGTTGCTATAGGTAAGATCAGCTGAAGAAAGCATTGGTGCTGTACAACAATAGGACCTTGCTATTCTCATTCTGGGTCCTTCCCCTTTACTTTCCAGTCCTGAGGAAGGGTCTCGGTCCAAAACGTTGACTGTTTACTCCCCTCCATAGATGTTGCCCGACTTGCTGAGTTCTCCCACCATCGTGTGTGTGTGAGTTGCTCAAGATTTTCAGCATCTGCAGCATCTCTTGTGTTTATTTCATCTCTCTCTCCCATCTTATCACTAAGACTTCAGGAAGAGCTGCATTTAAGCCATGACCTCCGCCACTGAAGAAAAGCTAGAAAGAGTGGGACTTGATTGAAATATTTAAAATCCCAAATAGTCTTGATGAGTTGGATGCAATGAGAACGTTTCCTTTTTTGGGAGAATCCCAAACTTGGCTCACCCATCTGAGGCAGATATGAGGCTTATATGGTGTTGGTCAGACCGCACTTGGAATACTGTGAGCAGTTTGGGGTCCCTTATCTGAAAAAACAATGTGCTGGGATTGGAGGGTGTCCAGAGGAGGTACATGAGATGATCCCAGGAATGAAAAAATTAACATATGAGAAGCATTTGATGGCTCTGGGCCTGTACTCACTGGAGTTCAGAAAAGTGAGGAGGAAATCTCATTGGTGTTTACTATAGTGGGCGAGTCTAGGATCAGGAGGCATATCTTCATAATACAGGGACGTCCACTTAGAACTGAGATTATGAGCAATTTCTTTTGTTGGAGGGTAGTGAATCTATAGATTTCATTGCCTTAGACAGCTGTGGAGGCCAAGTGAGTGGGTATATTTAAAATGGAGATTGAAGGTTCTGATTAGTAAGGGCACCAAAAGCTACAGGGAGAAGTCTGGAGAACTGGGTGGAGAAGGTCAGTAATTCAGCCATGATGAAATGGTGAAGCAGACTTGATGGGCCGAGTGACTTAAATCTACTCCTATGTTTTATGGTCTTATGAGCTGAACGTTTTCCCTCAGAACGTCGGGAGTCTATAGGAGGCAAGGGAGGAGTTAGCTGAACTCTTGGTAGACATTATTAAATCTGTGCTGGCTAAGGGGTGGTTCTGGATGAATGGAGGACAGCAAATACGGGACCATTATTCAAAGGGTAGCAGGGATTAGCCAGATACATACAGATCGGGAGTCATCTTCCAGCAATGGCAAAGTTAATCAATAGGATTAATTTATCCATGATCAAGATTCAGGATTGAAGATTGTTTGATGTCATTTCCAGTTCACAAGTGTAAAGGAGAACAAAATAATTGCTACCCTGGATCCAATGCAGTGCAAAAACATACAATAAGATAAAAAAACACAATGATTATAAAGAAACACAGTAAATATAAATATGTAAGAGAGCTTATATACATAGGTTGATTGTATGTCCATAACGTAACACTAGGCACAAGAGTGTCTACACATAAGGTAACTCTGACAGGAAATTATAAAGAGTGTAGTTTGGGGGTGTGGAAGGGTGGGTTATTGAGCAGTGGTGTTGATCGGCCTTACTGCTTGGGGAAAGTAACTGTTTTTGAGTCTGGTGGTACTGCCATGAATGTTATTAGTCACACTTTTTCTCAGATACAGTCACTGCAATCGAAAGCCAGTAACTTCCCTTTTGGAGATGACCCTTTGAAGCGCCTGTACAAGCTGGCATTTTTGTGGTGCGAGCTGAAGTCGTGTAAGTGCATGATGGTTGCAGCATGGTGGGTACCGGTCGAAATGAGGCAGCAGGTCCTAGAGCGGGGAATGAGCTGGTGCTGGGGCAGACTTGGAGGCAAATTGAAAAGGCAGAACTAAGGCGAGGCAGAGTGGAGGCAGTAGGGCCTGGGTCTGAGAGCAGGGAACAAGCCAATGTTTAACCAATTTAAGTGCCCGGCCAAATTGGAAAAATTGGGTTTGGGCCAAATTGAACTGGTGGCGCCCTTGGCCAAGAGCATTTTGAAGTGGCGGGACCTCTGGTCCAAGAGTGAGGAATGACCCACTGTTTGGCCGATTTAAGCACCGGGCCAGATAGGAAAGGTCAGGTACAGGATGAATTGAAGCAGCGGGGCCAGGTCCCGAGAGTGTATTGAACGGCAGTGCCTCGTCTCAAGAGTGTATCAAAATACCAGGGCCTGGGTCTGAGAGCAAGGAACAACCTGATGTTTGGCCGATTTAAACACCGGGCCTAATTGAAAAGGTCAGAATGCCAGGGCCAGAGGCAAGATACAGGCTGGAGTTAACTCGCTGCTAGGTGAGGTTTACTCGTCTCTGCACTGAACTGAGACTGTGGCCTGCAACTAATGGGCTCCTGGATCAGCTGTAGTGATGGCTGGCTTCGTGACTGTGGATTCACTTTCATGAACTTCAGTTCTGAATGTTATTTGTTTACTTTTATTGTTTGCACAATTTGGTGAATCTGTGGAATTCATTGCCACAGGCGCTGTGGAGACCAGGTCGTTGAGTATACTTAAGGAAGAGGCTGATAGATTCCTGATTAGTCTGGGATAAAAGGTTACATGGAGAAGGCAGAAGTTTCGGGCTGAGAGGGAAATAGATCTGCCGTGAAGAAATGGCAGAATGGACTCAATGGGACAAATTTAACCTAAATCTGCTCCAAATGGTCTTATAATAATCCTCAAGGATTGATGCTGGGACCTTTACTGCATGTTATATACATTAATGATTTACGACTGAAGAAGAGATGATAAAGAAGTTTATGGGTAACAATAGTTGATAGTGAGGGTGATAGCCGTAGGCAAACTGATGATATTAACTAGAAAAGTGAGCAGAATAGAGAATGGCAAAATTCAATCCTGATAAGACTGATGTAATGCATTCTGGAAGGAATAATGAGACAGAAAATGCAATGTATGGTTTGGCCCTGGGGAGTATTAAGAAACAGAGTGCATTGGTTTACAAGGCCCTTGAAGAACCCCAGACTACAGATAGACAAGGTGAAGTTCAATGCCTTCATTAGCTAGGATGTAAAATGGAAGATCAAGGAGGCCATGGTACAAAGTTATAAATCATTGATTAGGCCACAGCTGTCATGCTGTGTGTTGTTCTGGTCACCACACTGTCGGAAAGTTAAACACAAGAGGTTCTGCAGATGCTGGAAATCAAGCGCAACACACACAAAGTGCCAGAGGAGCTCAGCTGGTCTGGCAGCATCTATAGAAGTGAATAAACTGTTGAAGTTTCAGGCCTAGACCATTCATCCAGGCTGGAAAGGAAGGGGAAAGAATGCAGAATCAGGCGATGGGAGAGAGGAAGGAGGAGGTAGGGGAGACCAAGTGAGGGGGAAGGTTGGTGAATGGGAGAAGGGGGGATAAAATAAGAAGCTGGGTGGATCTAGATAAAGTTCCACGGTCAGGGGTCGGCAACTTTTTTGCCTCTGTGGTCCGGATCGCGTATTAATGAGCGGACGGTGGGCCAGATAAATGCCATAAAAAACTTGAAATATGGGAATTATCCATTTAAATACATCTAGTCATGTTTTGCCTCAACATAATAAATAACGCATGCTAGAAAATCATTTGTGCTTAACCAAGGATGCCAATTAGTAATCAAACAACTCAGTTTAGTTGCAATTTATTTCAATCAAGGCATCTTTTGACTCTATTAAAAGGACACAAAGAAACTTTAAACATAAAACGTATGAACATGATGCATTGAATGGTGGTAAATTAAGTATAATAAAAAAGAAACTTTTAATGGAAACAGTCGATAAATCAATGTGAAACTTGATGCTGTTTGTTGTTTGAAAGCTTCTCAATATTGGGTGTCAGACTTGTTGATGCCAAGAGCAAGATATTATCCAGATGGGCATCAGGCAATCTTGTTCTCAAATGGTTCTTGGTATGCTTCATTTTTGAAAATAATTGCTCACACAGATAAGTGCTGCCATCTTTTTTGCACGGTACACTAAGTTAGGATACTTCCCACTTGGATGAATATATTTTCTATAGAAGTTAAGCACTGACACATCTTCAGAATGAAATTTCAATCTCAATATGTCGTCACACTGCTGCTCAATCAATTCCATTTGAAAATTTTCTGATGCAGTGTCCACTTCCACATCAAATGGAGTAGCAAACAGCTTGAACTCATTTGCATGCAAGTGAAAATCAGCAAAATGAGATGAAAACTCTTTTCTCAATTCTTGGACATTAGTCTCATTTTCTAGGCAAATGAGACAAACTGGTTTCCCAGCTTGCTCGATGAAAAAGTAATCTAGTGTCCAAGTGTCTTGGAAATTTCAGCACTCAGTGTCTACCTTCCTGCGTTTTGCATTCATTGCCATTGGAATTTTTTTTCTTCGATTTTATTTCCAAACGCGAGTTATTCAACAAGTATCGTAGCACATGTAAATATCTGGATACTTAGCATGGGTTTCTTGTTAAAACACAGTGACGCTGTTTCTGTTTACAAATTTAAACGATCCCATCTGAAAACCTGCCCGTGCACGGAGAGTATCTAATACATATTAATAAGGTAGTCTGCCTTCCCGTCATTCATATATACCAGTGTTTGGTTTGGAACAAAACAGAACCTGGGGCCAGTGTAACAAGACACCATGCATGTCCATCAGTGTAGTCGTGTGAAACACTCAGAATAAGGAAAAATCGCTCGCGGGCCGGATAAGCATTGTATCCCAATATTTGCTCACGGGCAGGATCTGGCCCGCGGGCCGTAGGTTGCCTACCCCTGTCCTAGGTAAAGGGCCGAAGAAGGAATCTGATAGGCTAGGCATATGGACCATGGGAGAAAGGGAAGAAAGAGGGCTCTAGAGGGAGATGCTGGGCGGATGAGAAGAGAAGAGCTCTATGAGAGGATAGGTTGGTCCCATTTTCCTTGGAGCAGAGTGTGACTGATGGAGGGATACAATATGGTGAGCTCTGCAGAGACATTAGATATTAGGAAACCATCAAGGGGTATGGAAGTAGTTGTCCCCCATTCCCAAATCATACAATCAAAGGCATACTTCATCTCCCTCATCCAAAAATGCAGTGCACCCTTGGTTAATCACTCCTGTTCCTTCACCATGGCTAAAATTTTGGGTTCCATCTTCCCAATTGAATTGACTATTTCTTATCCATGAGGAGTAAAAATCTTTACATTACATCTCCGTCTAAATGTGCAATGTGCAATCATAGTAATTTATAATAAATAAAACAGTCAATGTAACATAAAGTACACTCAAATCAGCGTGAGTTCATCAGTCTGATGGCCTGGAGGAAGAAGCTGTCTGGAGCCTGTTGGTCCTGGCTTTTATGCCACAGTACCATTTCCCGGATGGTAGCAGCTGGAACAATTTGTGGTTGGGGTGACTCAGGTTCCCTATGATCCTATGGGCCCTTTTTACACACCTGTTGTAGCGTGGTTGAAATTGCCTGAGAGACAGAGTCACTGGTAGATACAAAGCCGCTTCTTTATTCGACACAACGAAGTACAGCAGGCATCTTACGGACGGAGACGCTTTCCGCAGAAAGGTCTGCTAGGTCAATGTGGGCTCGATATTTATATGCCAAACACATATAAATATCACACCCTTGGATTTCATCCTTTCTTTCTGATGCCAACATGTCTGTGTTGGCATCCACAGCCTTTAGTTCAATCCACAATACATTTATTTGGCATTTTACGTGCTAACATAGAAGACAATTAATATTTATAATGTATAGATAAGACTGTCTTCAAAACTACAGCATCAGGCACCAGAAGCATCTGGTATTTACACCTTTTAGGAAGCCCATTGTGGTGGACTCAATCCACAGTCCTTTGTCAAACAGTTAAAATAGAAGTCTGGCAGCCAAAGTCATTTAAGTGTTAACGAATCATCTACCCAAAAAGAAATTCACTCTAACATACCTATCTTTGTAAATGTCCTGAATCATGGGAAGTTCACAACTATAGATGCACTGGGCTGTCTGCACCACTCTCTGCAGAGTCTTGCGATTGAGGGAGGTACAGTTCCCATACCAGGCAGTGATGCAGCCAGTCAGGATGCTCTCAATTGTGCCCCTGTAGAAAATTCTTAGGATTTGGAGGCCCATACCAAACTTCTTCAACCGTCTGAGGTGAAAGAGGCGCTGTTGTGCCTTTTTCACCACACAGCTGGTGTGTACAGACCACGTGAGATCCTCGGTGATGTCGATGACGAAGAACTTAAAGCTGTTCACCCTCTCAACCCCAGATCCAATGATGTCAAGAGGAATTAGCCCATCTCCATTCATCCTGTAATCCACAACCAGCTCCTTTGTTTTTATGACATTGAGGGAGAGGTAAACATAACACATTGAACTAATTTCAAAAGCAGTTAGGCAAAATCCGAATCAAAATCAGGTTTAATATCACCGGTATGTGTCGTGAAATTTGTTGCCTTTACGGCAGCAGTAAAATGCGATACATAATAATAGGGGAAAAAACTGTGAAATACAATGAGTATATATAAATTAAAAAGTAGTGAGGTTGTGTCCATGGACTCACTGTCCATTCAGACATCGGATAGTTGGGGGGCGGCGGTGTGGAAACTGTTCCTGAATCATTGAGTGTGTGCTTTCATGCTTCTATTCCTCCTTTCTGATGGTAACAGTGAAAACAAGGCACGTCTTGGGTGGTGGGGGTCCTTAATGATGGATTTTGCCTTTCTGTGACATTGGTCCTGGATGTCCTGAATACTAAAGAGGCTAGTCCCCACGAATGAGCTGTGTAATGTTACAACTCTCTGCACAATAAATAATCGCAAGAATAGCCTGCATTAAATAAAATTAGTGATCCACTATCTTCAGTTCCTCCACCACTATAGGTCAAAAATTGGTGACTGTTTGCAAATAGCACATTTAAGAAAATAAAGATGTTTAACAGAATTACTGGTGTAAATACAGTAATTTTATGCCTCAACCTGGAACTTCCCTATTAAAAGAGATTGGCCCAATCAATCCTACAGACATCATATCAAGAGATTTGCTCCAATCTACCTGTTGTTCATTTTACAAGGACATTGATTTATAAGATCCAGAGACTAGATATATTGTAGGCTTTGGACAAGCTACTGTAAATCTGAGTTAAGGATAGAATGAAGCAACTCATTATCAATTAAACAATAAAATTCCTCAATCTTTTATATATAACCTAAGACTTTTGCACAGTAGTGTAGTAATTTTATGTACTGCTGCCACAAAAAAAAATACGTGAATGATGATAAACCTGATTCTGATATGGGTCTCGATTGGGGACTGAGAGTGGGAAGGGGACTCATTATTGGAAAAAGGGGAAAGGAGAGGCGAGGGAGCAGGAAGCACCAGAGAGACATTCAGTAAAGATCAATAAACCAGTTGTTTGGAATCAAGTAACCTTGCCTGGTGTCTCAGGGTTGGGTGTGTCTGTGCCCACTCCACCCACCCACCTCTGGCATTCCTTCTCTGTCACCTGTCTCATACCCCTCCTGTAACATTCCACCTTCGCCATTCCCAAAATCCTGCTAGATTTACAAACCTGTTTTCTGCTCCACTTTGACAAATAGAGTACAGTGCAAATATCTCCGGCACCCAAGCAATATGTATATGTATATATATGTGCCTAAGACTTTTACATAGTACTGTACATTCATAAAACACATGCATATATACACATATAGAGTCATAGAACACGTATATGAACACATATGAAACATATAAAATTCTAAAGGGATTGGACAGACTAGATGCAGGAAGATTGTTCCCAATGTTGGGGAAGTCCAGAACGAGGGGTCACAGTTTGAGGATAAAGGGGAAGCCTTTTAGGA